>NC_083358.1:13205145-13827645 GCF_030254825.1 Meriones unguiculatus | reverse complement strand
ATTTTTCTCCCCAGTATATTGAGGGTGTTGAGTTCAACCCAAGAGACATTCTGAACCTGGTATTGTTCCACCAACACAGAACCCTGAAAATTTTTGCAATCTTCCGTGGCCCCACCCATTCTCTGTCCCACAGATGGACTTCATGTAAGCAAGGGGAGGAAGAGAAACCGCTACCACTAAACCAATCAGATTTCCTAGGATCTCTTGTTCCAGCTGCCTGCATTCCCTGAAGTCCTTGCACGATGTGTCTGGTGCTTGTGTCTCCCAATCTGCATCTTCCCTCTCCTTGGGCTTTTCCAAGGTCAACAATTCTTATCTGAGCACTGTAGTCAGAAGGTCTGGGTGCAAAGCCCAGTGCCTTGAACAACTATTTAACATCTCAATTTCCTCAGATGTATGATAGGGATGTATAGTAGGAATCTAAGCAATGTAACTATTACTTAGAAGCTCTCTATTTGTGCTAAATGAGCTGACAATTAATTCAGAAAACCAGGTATAGAGTATTAGCAATGATTAAGTGAGGATCAACTTACCTCATCTAATCCCCTCATCCCAGAAAACTCATATCTCACTGTTTTTGTGCATATTCACTGCTTCACAAAGACAGTAAATATTTGCATACCAAAAAACTCACCACTTGAAAAATATTCTAGATGAAGTGTTTGTTAAGAAGCCCTGCCACTGAATTAATCCTAGATTGAAAATAACATCCCCATAATTCTTGTAAAATTTAATCTAGTATGTTGTTTTCAGGAAGGATAGGGAGGAGGTAGGCTCTGGTTCATGCCAGCCAATGTTTTTCTAAGACATTGTGATCTGCATCTGGCATGTATAGCAGGTGAACGAGATCCATTTTCATAGCATCTGTGACTGTCCTTCCCATCACACCTCCACCATCCCATGGCCCAGTTCTCCTGAGTCCTTAGTCTTCTTCAGGGATCCAAAGAGCAGCCACATACAGAGCATCAGAGTGCTGGAAGAAGCCAAAACCATCATCACTTTCTGCCAGTCACCAGCTACACATTAGATGCTTTGAAACATTTATTTCCTGTTAAGTTCTCGCTGTTGGACTTGATGTAATATCAAGGAAAAGAGACTGTGAACCCTCAGCTTAAATACGTCTGTTTAGTTCTTGTTTTATCTTCCAAACCGTTCCATCTGTAGAGTGGGAATAAGAGTACTGGTAGTTATGGGTGAACCTAGATCAGCACTTGTCAGATTACCAACACCAACAGAACTTTAGCTCCCAGACTAAGGGTTTCAATGTTGTTTCCAAAGTCCATTAGTCAGAGGGCTAAGTTGATCCTAGTATCCAGGGCTTGGGAATCCCCAAACCAGTGCTCTTGCCACCAGTTTGCCCCAAGAACAACAGCTTCAGAAACACCTACATCTCTCTTCATTTTTCTCCGCCTACTTTACTTTGTGCCATAGAATAAGGGAGATTTTTTTTTTTCGGTGGCGAGACACTTGGTCCCTCAGGGCCTTCAATGATAGGAAGCAGAACTGCTAAAAATTTAAAGAGAACAAAGTGGCTCTGCCATGTCCTTCATAAATAATTGACACCACCAGGATTAACTGCATCCTTACATCAGCAGAAAGGGCCAGGACCGGGGTTGAGACCTCCTCTAACTGCCAGCCCTGGGAGACTAGCACTCGCTTTCCTAAATGTCCGGCATGCTCCCTGAGATACATGATGGAACAGGGTTCCTCACTCCCAGTCCTCAGAAACATTTGATGACAACATCTAGAATGGATTCCTTATGCCACAAACATGCTTTATATCAGATAGCTAGTAAACACATTAGATATATTGATATTAAACATGTTACACAGATAGATCTAAATAAATTACTGGCATAGGGAATATTTATACTTTTCTAAGCTCTGTCTATGTCTGGCAAAGCCTTACTTGAGCTCTATTCTAGTTGCTTTTAACTCCTGCACATAAATCATGATTAGCTTGAAGAACTACCTTTATCATAAATATTGTAAAGGTTGAGCTTGGCTTCAGAGGCAGGATCCATTCACTCAATATTAGCTCTTGAGAATGGATATACTAAAGTAGATGGAGTGCTATAATTTCCATTTATTGTTTGTGAGACAGAAACTGTTAAAGTTCTGTTTTAGTAGGGGAAACTGAGGCATAGAAAGGTGCCTTGGATGTTAGGGGTTACATTGTGCTATTAATGAGAACTGGTATGTGAACTGTCTGTGATTCAAGGATTTAAAGTGTTAGGCTGTGCAGATTTAAAGAGTGGGCTGTGCTGTGAGCAGCCTTGTTTCCACTTGGAGTGAGATGTGATATTCTCCTCCTTGCATTTTGTTTTGGGCACTCTTCTTCTAAGCTGAGAATAATCTTGGCCCATACATGAGCTTCAAGAGGCGGGAAGACTCAGCAGATGATGCCTCAAGGAACATGGTCAACACTCCTCGAGCTTCCCTTGACTTCACCATTCCATCTGAAATTAAACGCCCCATTGCCACTTCCGTGAAGGCAAGGGCAGTGCCTTTCCTTCGTTCCCAAATCTTGCCCATTGAGCCCACATCAAGCACATTAGTGTAGCAGAACTGCCAAAATTATATTTAGAGGAAGTATAAAGAAATCATAAGGCGGTGGGAGAACAAAAAGGCCAAAAGGTAAACAAAACCTCTGTTGTAGAAAAAGTCCAGACTCTGAAGACAAAGTTGGAGTTCATCCTAGCTTTTCTAGTTTCTAAGCAAGACACCAGGAGCAGAGTGACTTCTTTGGACCTGGTGTTTTCATCTGTAAGAATGCAGCTATGTCTGCCTGTGGCTCTTATATGGTGTTTTATAAAGAACACCATTTTGTATTTGGATTGTCATGCGCTCCAGCACATAAAAGATACACATGCTAGTTGCCATTATTAATAATATTATTACCAACACAGAATCATCATCATCCAATTAGTAATACCCAGTGGTACTTTATCATCCACAGCCAGAAGTAGATGAGTAGTCAACAGCACACTGCAAGCTTTTGGTACCTGCAATGAGGGCAGATAAGGCTGATCTTGCCTCTTTTCATTTCTCTTTCTTGAAAGTGTCTATTTAGGGTACTGGAGTGTCTTGTATTACTCAAATTGTCTCACTTGTACCTTTACAAACATCAGTTTTCTTGAACACATAAGAGATTATTAAATTTTAAGGAAAAGTTAGCTTCAGTGTTCTAGCCCCTTGAACACTTGCTAAGAGCTTCAACCAAATGGACTAGTCTTTTCTGGGTTTATAAGACCCTGGGGATTCATCAGCTTCCCCAGTGACACACCTGAAAGGCCATAGTTTCTTTCCAGAATATTATTGCCTTATTAAGAAAAAGAATTGGCTCAGGTAGAAATAAATGAGATGTGTAGCAATGACACCTTTTTCACATTTGAGGCGTGTAGTCTAAGTTCCAGCCCACACTCTTGGGCTGTTGGCCCTAGTCTTAGATAACATGGTTCCTAGGCAAATCTTTGATTATTCTGGCTACTTTCTTCTCAGCTTACTCTAGGGTAAATTCAAGTTGTCCTTTCCCAACATATACTCCTTGCTCAAGACATAGTTGAGTCCCTAAATTAGACACCAGAACAGAGAAATGAAAGTAGAGGCCCAACTTTCCCTTACCTAATCCAGAGTTCTCCCTACCCTACACTCACTAACTATCCCCAAAGCATTTCATACTGTGTCTTCCCATTGTCCCTCCTCTTTCCCCTTTTCCCACTCTTTTTCTGTTCTTTTCTCTTTCCTCTCATTTCTATTTCTGCTTCATACCTTTTTCTCTCTCAATCTTTGTCTTTCTTCTCCTCTCTCTTTTGTTCCTCTCTTTTTTCTTTCCTGCCTCCTTTCTCCATTTTCTTACTCTATCTTCCTTTCTTTTTTTTCCCCATCTCCTCCTCTTCTTTTCAACATCCATGAGGTATAAACATTAGAAATAACTTTGTTGCTCTTTGGATATTTCATATTAAGCAACCCTTCTGAGAACTAAAAGGCACGACACAAGTTTTTTACTATTCATCACTGTGGTAGCGATAGGAACTAGAAGAGCAGTAAAGAATGCTGAAGCTGAGGAACATAGGCCATGAACTCACAGTCTAGGAAATTCCATCTCACTGTTTATGAACTAAACTTAGAACTGTTGTCCAGAATGGGAGAACATAGGCAAAGAAAGAGTTTTTGTTTTTTTTTTTTAAAGGACAGAAATTGAGTATTGCAAGAATGGCCACAAACACAGGACCTGGACATACTGTAGAAACTTAATGACTATGACAGAGAGGAGGAGATAGAGAGTAACAATAAAAATGGGCTGACACTTGAGTTCACAGAAACTAAGTTGAGGTTGGAAATCTTACCCTAAAACCCATGTGGAATCGTTAGAAGATTTTGAATAGATATTTAATGCATGGTTGATGTTTTCATAAAACTTTATATGAGGGAGGGTTGGGGGTGGGGAAATGGATGTGACTATGTTGGAGCTTGCTAGTGTGAGAACCAGGTGGTTTGGAAATGGATGTATTTGACAGTGCCCTTTCCAAGCTATCACAGAGCAGTGAGAGAAGAGACTGTGTATAGCAGCATTTGCTTCTTTATGTGTTCTCCCTTTTTCCACCCTTCTCCACCCCTTTTCTTCCACCCTTTCAATCCCCTAACACTAGAAAGGAGAAAAAAATAGAGGGGAAAAGAGGCAGTGTTATCACTAGACTAGTTCCTGCTTACTAGGAGTGTCAATTTCCTTGAGGGAAGTTTTATCTTCACCACCATGATATGTCATTTCTTCTTGTTGTTGTTATTTCTTTGCACACAACTACTTAACAAACACAACAACAACAGACAACCAACAACCCACCCTGCCACCCAGGGCCCTAGCATTTATATACGCTCTGAAAAGTCTCCAGATTTCCAAACTTCCACAATCGCAGAAACTAGCTGCAGGTCGCAAAATCATGTCCCTGCTAGAGCACCAGGCAAATGATAATCAGCTGCTGTGGACAATCTAAAGCATCCCCATATCCCACACTTGTGATGAAAATGAAAACATATTCTTATAATATTTCAGTGTTTTTAAAAGAAACCAAAATGCCAAAATTGTCGCTACAACTGTGTTCACAAATTTGGGCATCCAGGGCTATATCCTTTTGTTGTCATCACTGTGTCCTGACAAGTCCCTTTTCATCCTTGGAGCACAGACTTCTTCTATAACATGAGTTCTATCCACTGTGTCTTCTGTTAGGTGAGGTAGAGCAGACGCTACTTCTATAAGGTGAAGTAGAACAGTTGCTGCGCCTGTAAACTGAGGTAGACTAGACGTTCCTTCCGTGAGGTGAGGGAGACCAGATGTTGCTTTGTTAAGTTAGATGCTTCTTCTGTAAGGTAAGACAGTCAGGATGTTGCTTCTGTAAGGTCTGGTAGAGGAGATGCTTCTTCAATGAGGTGGATTTCATATTTAATAAAGAGTGGGATAGATCCAATAATTTCTATAGTCTTGATTGTCTTCATTAGAGGTATGTGTGTTTTTTGGGAATCCACCTTAAGCCCCTGTGTGAAAATGGCACTATCTATTAACCTTTTTACCACCACCCCTTTTACCCCTACTATGACCCAATTCTCCACATTCTTAGAATTAGAAAGCTAATTAACAATATGCATTAAGCATTCAATCTCTAGAGACTTTTTGAACTAGATTACTGGGCTTTATGACTTATTTAGCTGTCCATTAGTTTTCCATGTATAATATAGTCACCATTTTTTCACTCAAAATATTGTGAGATTTTAATGAAAAACATTTGGAGAATGCCTAGCACATTGTACATAAACATAAATTGCCTAATAAAACTTCAGTGAGTACCATGATGTAAAACCCTGGACCTTCTTTGGGATCACGGTTATCATGGCTTCTAGTTGTCAGGAGAGTTGGCTGCCAGATGAGTACAGCCTTCCATGGGAATAACCTTGAAAGAAAAAGAAATGGAGCCATATCTTGAAAGATTTCCCCCCTTTGTTAGCAAGGGCAGCTTATGACTAATCGCTAGTTCTCTTGCCTCAGGAGGAACAGCTCTGAAATGCTGGCTAACACGGTTTCAGAGCTCCTCTGACAGCTGGCCAGAGCATCTCTCAAGCATACCACAGCTTAGCTTCTTCCCTGTTGCCAGTTGTGCTTTTTAGCTCACCCATTCACACATATTTCTTATCTCTCATCACAACCCTTTCCCAGGGACACGGACTATGAAAATTATAATGGTACTCTATTAGGCACCATATGTGTGCCCATATAAACTCCATGGTCTGTTGGTCCTTATCATGAGTCTCATTTAGAACTTACTACGTGTCCCTAACTGAGATCTCTGGTTTAGAATACCCAGACAGTTCTCAAACAAATAAATGAATGCTAGTGGATTACATAAATGGGGAGACCAAGAAACTGATGAACTCTAGGCCACTTGGGCCTACTTCATCGCATTCAATTGACAGCTTGATGAACCTTTTGGTCAACTATCTGATACAGAGGGCATCTCTGTGCAATTGCCAAGCACCAGCATCCATGAGAGGGAACAGGAGGTGGAAATTTATTCCTCCACTGCCCAAAGTTTGCCAGGCAGTGGGCGTAAAGATCTGCCATGTAAAATGAGCCAACAAGGGTGGAATACAAACGGACACCCCTGCTGATTGAGGAGCTCAGTCTATCTCTCAACGCTCCTGAGAAACATATCACTGCACACAGAGCCATTAGATTTGATAGTTAACTTTTACATTCACATAGTATAAGGTGTGAAGTTGGAGTTATTGTAAACCCAATTTAATCTGACAGGGGAAAAAAAGTAAAGCAAGCATACATCTATAATATCTGCCTCTTTAAATCCATGGCGTAAAGCCTAACAAGACTTTCAATACTACAGTCAAAGAATAACTGAGAGAATATTATATGCCAGACACTTCACTGCCTACTCAATATGTACTACCTAGGTTTTCTTATTTTACAAACGAGTAAGCTGATATTTAGAGGACTTAAGAAACCTATAAATCAGCAAATAGTAGAACCAGATATTGAACCTTCATCTGCTAAGTACAGGGCCCTAACCACTGCCCCCTGTGACCACATGACTAAATATATTCATCACTAAGGGGTATAGTTTTATAACTGTGAATAGTCTCTAACATTTTCTTCTTCCAGGAAAAACTGAGCACGTGCTCTAAGATGAAGAATATAGGTGTCAGTGGGACACAGTGCCGTGCAACTGTCATCCACCAGGCAGTCACCCTCCCCCTAGACACCCTGCTTTGGGGAGCTGGGACAGATGAGCAGACCAGAAGAGGAAAGCAGGGATTCTTGGATAATTGAGAGAGCCTTGGGAGCTGATTCTCTGGAGATGACCAGCACGAGTTCAGCCTGGGTTTGAAACACGGTGGTAAATAGGGAGCCCCTCCTCGTGCAAGGACAAGTCTAGGTTTCACTTTATTTCAAATACATAGTGGCACCTAAGCCTGGACCCAGCAAGGGAAGCTACCTGGGTCATTCAAAATCAGGTTAGTTTCTGTTTAACAAAGATAACATAAAATACTGTCTGGCCGAATGGACCTAAGAGTTCATTGAAATACATTTACGCTAATGGATCTGTGTAATTGAACATATCCTATGCAATGTCTTGTAGAGACAAAGGTTGGAAGGGTACAAGCCTTGCATTGCGATGGATCCCACGTCTGTAGAGGACACCAATGGGCAAGTAAATATGTGGACAGAGTGTGAGGCTCCAAGGATAGAAAAAACAGAAGTATTCAGAGGAAAACGGTTAATTGCTTAGCGTGAGGAGGGATAATGTGTCAGGCATTCTTAAGGGTAAACGGGAGTTTTCAAGTAACCAGCACCACACAGAATCCCAGGACCTCTTACACGATCATTTGAGAAAACTGTAAACATTGGATATGGCCAAGGCTGAAAGGCAGGTACTGATAAGTGAGAAAGGTAGCTGATGACCCATCATGAAAGTCCTGACCTCCACATCTGTATAATGTAGGCCTCTCCATACTCCCAACCCCATCCATTAAGTTATATTGCAAAATCTTTGATGTTAAACTGATGGATATATGAATGTCAAAAATAATACCAAGTAGCACATTTTTCAGATATTACTAGGTGGATTAGTTACTTTTCTCACTGATGTGACCAAATACCTGACAAGGAGCAGCTTAAGGGAGGAAGGGCTTGTTTTGGCTTGTGGTTTGAGGGCAGAGTCTGTCATTATGGAAAAGGCATAGGCACAATGATCTTCATGGTGTAGACTAGCTTGCCCACATCTCACTTAACAAAGATGGAAGTCATAAATACTCCCTCTCCGAGTGACAAAGCTTCTCCCACTAAGATGTACCTTCTAAAGCTTCTACACCCTCCCAAAATGTCACTACCAGCAGAGACCCAAGTATTCAAAAAACACATGCATCTATGGCAGACATCTCACAGGCAAACAGAGACCTAGGTGAATTATTATATAGAATACACATTTTAATGTATTTTTCTTGCCTAATTTTATGTAAGCATGCTGCTATGGGCTTTTTATCCATCATTTTACTTATGTTTCCAACAGCTTCAGAAGGCACAAACTGTGATCACTGACAATGTTTTGAAATTTTAAAATACTTGAACATAACTTAAGTCACATAAACAGAAATGCATAGGTGGCCAAGATGGAGGTAAAAGCCACACTTGGGTAGGTCTTCTCCAAAGCCTCTACTTTAAACCAGAAATGTGGGTCAGAAAAGAAAAAAGAAGACAGAAGGTCCAGGTTTAGCCATCTGCTCATGGCCTCTGACCAGTCACCTATTTTTGGAGCATGGAGAACTTGCAACCAACTGTCTTTTTCTAATAGTACATGGGGGATTGTGTTGGTCCCCAAGAAGTCTTTCAGAGAGTGGGAAAGCAGGCTATACAAGATGAAAAGCATTGAGGGTAGACATAGTACATCCCCCTTCTCCATAGCCCCAACAGATGGCCAATCTACCTGTTTTTAGATTGAGCAAATACAAATTTCACATAGTAATCTTTATTTCCCTGAGATCTGTGATTTTTTTTCCCCCATAGAAAGTTCTAAGCCCTTCAGGGGATTATTTACACTCTCAAGGCAGTAAGCCTGGATTTGAGGTGATTAGGAGACAGGTCCAGTCAGGAATGCATTAAGCAAGGCAAATATTTTAAGCCTCAAGAGCAGTGACTGAGGGGTCCCTGTTCTCCACAGTCTACCTCAAGCTGGGAGAAAGGCTGCACCCTCAGTGCTAAAACTTGGCCTGTCCTGATGGCCAAGTAAAAGTGGACCTTTCTCTGTGATACTCGGGGCTCTTTCCTTGCTGTTAGAGCAGGGCCTGGACCTCCTGAAGGGAAACGGGACATTGAAATGACAAATCTGCTTCTGTCTTCCTCTGATGGAAAGTTCATGGGTTGAGCTATAGGACTTACCCAGTAGATCTTTGCTATTTGCTATGTGCTAGGCAGCATGCTAGCTATCTGGAAGATAAATCAAGCTCTAGCTTCAGGGACTGGTATGTAGCCGAAAGACAAGTAAATATATTTACATGTGTATCTTCTGTGGATCAATAAGTATGACTAATTAATATATATATTAATATATAGAGTATATCAACAAATAATATGCATGACTAATTAATATGTATATACATATATCTAGACAATTAATATATGTGTATATACACATGCCTGTGCTTACATACGCACATCTCTTCCACCACTTTAGAAAACTAATTATTAAGTAAGTAAATGAAATAGCTCCTAGAATCCATTTACAAGAAGAGTTATGTATTTGGTTCTACCCATAGTTGCTTGACACGGATACGTTTGTGGGAATGGCAGGGGAAAGGCACCTTGTCGCCCTCAGGACACAGCCTGTGGTTCTACATATTCAGGGGTGCCCGGTCGCTGCCAGGCCGGCAGTGCGCGCTTCTCTGCCTAAAGGTTTCTGGCGGAAAAGGATGAAGCGTGTGGTGTTGAAAATCAAACCAGGTGGTGAGAGGGGCCTGACCTGACTCAGGTGAACGCAACAGTTGCTTCAGAAACAGCCGACAGCTCGCTCCCGCAGATGGGCCCTGTGGCTGGTAGAGCGGCCTGAAAGAGAGTGGCAGCGATCCCCAACTGCCTGGCCGGAGGTCGAGTCCAGGGGTCCGACAAGTAAATCTTCAGGGAGAAGGCGAGCCCTTCTTTCCCCCAGTGTTACAGCTCAGAATAAATAGCCAGCCTGAGTAGATGATGCTTCATTTCATGTGAAACAGAGACTTATAAACTTTGGGCAGTGGGGAGGAGCTTAGAGGATGAATGCTTCTCATTGGCTGGAACTTAGGACACTGCTCATGCTCTGTTTACATAGGGAAAGATAACAGGTGACAAGCTCACGTGACTGACCACCTGTAACCACCTTGGGGGTTGTGTCACGTGCTCCAGCGTTAGGCACGGAAACAAGGAGAGGGAGAGCTTTGTCCCACACCTTCCGTTCTCAGGATGAGATTTTAAATCTCAAGTTTGAGATTTCCAGGAGTTGAACAAACTCCTTCATTATTTCCATGCCAATTCCCCGGGGGGGTGAGCGTGGTCCACGTGCCCCCACAACAGCAAACCCTGGGGCAGGCATTGCTTATGGCTTGAAGTCATTGGAATGGGATTATTCTCCTTCTTAAGATGCAGTTTGCTGGCAGAGATATAGCTGTTGTCACTGAGCCTGGCAGCAGATATAACCAGATTCCCCATCCTCGGGGCAGCACAGACAGTCCCATTTTCTACCAGCAAAACCCACGGCTTACTGCCAAGGCTCATTACTGTGGTGCAACTTGATGCATGCTCAGAGCAGGCTGGAAGGGACCTGAAGTTAATGTGGCCAGGGGCACCCCTCAACAAATGCCGCACGGGAACTGGGGGATCAGTCAGTAACCATCAGGCCCCTTGAGAGGAGACTCATGAGCCTCGCTTTATATTTTGCACGACCTCTCAAAGGCTCCCCATTGGAATGGAACGGAGTGCGTCTTCACCATTATTCGAGACTTTCCCAGCTTCCTCGATTCATTTCTTACTCCAGAAATTAATTTGAGAAAACTATATGCACCTATATTTTTACCTTACAGTGAATTTGGAGGGGAGCCCAAGCTCTTGAATCCATCTTCCACAACCAGCCAAAGGTCAGAATGGTTCTTTCTGCCTGTAATGACCTCTTATCGACCTTTCATCCCCAGCTCTGCCTTGCTGTCCCTGCCTTTCTCGCTGAGAAACTTCTGGCTATGTAGACCTTTCTCTCTTACCTCACCGCCCCCCACACACTTTGAACATTTCTTTTTAAGATTTCTATTTGTTATTTTTAGAATTGTTTTTTTGGGATGCAGCCTTGTCCTGCACTAGCACATCCTTTTGCCTTCCGAGCGATGGCTACCACCACCCTTGACCTTCCACCTGGGTATTTCTCTTTCTCATTTAAATGTTACATCCTCTTAGAAGCCTTCCATGCTTCTCCTCGTCTGCACATTCTGCATTGCCTCCCTAATGTGGCCCTCACCAGATTTGATCTGGTTACCCACCCTTTCACCCATGTACTCATTTGTCTACTTATGTATACACCTGTTCGGCCATCCATCCCCTCATCTATATATCCATTCACACATCCATTTATCCATTCACCCACTGACCCAGCCATCCATCATCCACCCAGATAATCCATATGCTTATCTATTAACCCATCCACCCACCAACAGCTAGGCATTGGCTGCCTCTGCATGGTGGGTAAGAATGTGTGCAATTTCCCATCCATCTTCCTAGGCTACGCGGCACCTCTGTGCTTTCAGTGAGTAGCACTGTGTCTGTAAAGGAGGAAATGAGTGACAAGGGTTGGATTGCATTAAACTGATGAACTTCACCTCTTCTAATTGGACAACATCTGTGTGGTGATAATGAGCGTTTTAATTACACGGCAGCAGATACATTAAGTATGTGGAATTAATAAATAAATATGTTATCATCAAAACACAAGCCATATGTGGACAGTTTCATTATTTAAGACAGCTTGTAAACCATTAAGCCAGTAACTGTATTTGATTTCCCACTACTGAAATGTAGTCTTCAAAGCAAAAATACCCCCTGGTGGGTTCTGCTGTATTCCTCTGTAGACTAAAGACATGGAAATTTTTGTTTTAATGCCCCAAACCTTCTCTGTAGAAAATTACTGAGTCTTTTGAACTTAGTTTCCTGCTGGTCAGACTGCTGAATAAAAATATGGGGCATAGTGCTGGGGACGTTTGCCAAGCACACAAAAGGCCCTTGGTCTATCCCCACTACAGAAAAACTGTATTAATTAGATAAACTGAAATGAAATAATAGAACACAACTTCAACAATAGGCAATCTCTCCTAGAGAAACTAGGATCATCAGGCTGGGAAAAGAGTTCAGTGGCCACATTCTTGCCTTACAAGCATGAAGCCTGGAGTTCAGATGCCCAGGACACACCTGAAATGTTGGGTTGGCATCACAGCCCAGCTATAATTCCATCCTTGGAAGATAAAGACAGGGCGTCCCCAGAACAAGCTGGCTAACGAGTATCCATATCAGCAAGTTCTGAGTTTGATTCAGCGGGGTTACATCAATGAGTATAATAGAAGAGCAGTTGATGGGGGATTCCAGACACCAGACTTAAGCCTTCACATACATGAACACACACACATACACACCATACCACACGCGCACAAACACCACCCCATAAACAACTACTCTTCACTCAAACATTTTGGCACTTACAAGTGATGTAATGTACTGGACACAAATTATATTTTGTAGATAAAAGAGACTCCGCCTTTTGCAGGTCACAGTGGTCCCTTCAAAAAGACAGTTAAATATGGTTCAAGATGGTAGAGAATAAATTTCCCGGTGAGACATAGATTTATTTAAAAAAATACAGTTTAGCAGTATGATAAAATTATCCTGTAGCTATTCAAAATTGATGGTGTTTAATTTTGTTCACAATCTACCAAAATACAATGTAAGCTTATAAATTAAAAAAAAAATACATTGAGGTGCATAGTGGTGATTATCACAGTTCCAATTCTGTGGGTAAGCAAATAAAACAAGAATGATATAAGCCAAAGGATCAGAGTGTTTATCTCTGACAAACAGCATTATAGTTGGTGATATATATATATATATATATATATATATATATATATATATATACACATACATATCCTTTTGGAGTTTTGGAATGTAATTCTTTACAATGGCCATGAATGTGTGTTGCTTTTGTAACAATGCTTTTCTGAAAAGAGCTGACTGGAGCCCAGTGTAGATCGCCACCATGGCACTATGGCACCTTTCATTCTCCAATGTTTGTACATAACAGGAGAAATTACTGATAAGCTCAGCTTTGCTGGTGTGAGCGCAGCCATAGCTTTCTGTTATGCCAATATCTACAACTGCTGGCACTCCATTGTTTCACATTTAAGAGAATTATCACCTTCCAGGCCATTATTTACTGGAGGGAAATGGGGTAAACAAGCACTGGCCAGGAAACAAGAGGTCCAAAAGACAGGATTTATGTTGGAAGCATAACAGTAACAGTGGGGGCACAACACAAACAAGCCTATGGTTTTGTGGACCATGCTTCCTGGCAGCATAATTTACAGAGAGTCTGTCTATATAATACGACAAATAAGACCTTCTGAGATAGTAGGGACACCTCAACAAAGAATGGGCTACTGTGGGGGGCCATTGGTCCCCATGCCATCAGATTTGTTTTCACCCTGGAACTGTCCCAGAAAGATGTTTCTTCCTCAATAGGCAGATGACCCAAGACCATTTCCAAGTTTCATGTCTTCCAGTCTATCTTCTCCATGCTCCAAGTTCTCCCTCCTTGTACTCTAGTGTGGGAGACAAGCCCAAGTGCCTGATCCAACATCTTCTTGAAAAGATAGGATAGAAGATGAATTCGCTCATGTCAATATTAGGTGGTACCAGGCCATGCATTGAGCCTCGTGGAGGACTCTCTCCTTCCCACTTACAGCTACACTGAGGGCACCATGGCCACACACATGTGTTCTTACATGATTTGCTGCCCTGGCTGGTAAATGTAATGGAGTGTTTCTGGAGGTGCTCTGTCCCCAGAACAAGCTATGTAGTGTTCTGGGGCTTAGAAAGTCCTGCAGCAGAAAGAGGACTGTGGCCAGCACACAATCCACTGACATGTGTATGGCACATAAATATTTACTGAATAAAACATATACATATAAAATCTGTGGGACACTGAAGAGACAAAGATAGGAGCAATGTTGCCTTACAGAGATGGCAGAAAGAAAGAAAGAAAGAAAGAAAAAAAGAAAGAAAGAAAGAAAGAAAGAAAAAGTGAAAGGCTGTCATTCATTCATCTGCTCTAAGCTTTATGAATCACTTCTATGTACTAATATTATGCTTGGCTCTAGATTACTGGTTCTCAACCTATGAGTCTTGACCCCTTTGGAGATCAAATGACCCTTTCACAGGGGTTGCCTAAGACCATTGGAAAACACGGATATTTACATTATGATTCATAGCAGCAGCAAAATTACATTTCTGAAGCAAAATTTTTAATTTATGGTTGTGGGGTCACCACAGCATGAGGAACTGTATTAAAGGGGTACAGAATTAGGAAGGTTGAGAACCACTCCTCTAGGAAAAGAGGTGAATAAAGGCATATCTAGGGAGCATTGCTTACTAAACAATACTCAGAATGAAGTAATTTTGCTTGTGACGTATCCACAAAAAAAAAATTCCAGTTAACTTTGAAAGTTTCTCCTTAAAATGAAACAGCAGAACAAAGAGCTTTGGAGACACTTGCTGCCCTGCAAAGAGAGCCAGTCTGAAGATGAAGGCATAGAAAGATGAAGTGACTCAGTCTAAGCACCCCAGTGGGAAGCCTTATCTGGAGACTGATCCACAGCACATCAGCTCCCTCCCTACAGGACTAACCGGTGAACTAGTCTGATCTGGGAGCCTCAGATGTCACCTCCAGCAGTGACAGGCCCTGACCTGCCCCAGTCAGAACCTCAGCCTCAGGAACTGAAGTCCCAGTAAAGAGTCCCAATGACTGATCCATGAGGGCTGGCAGGAACAGAGCAACTGTCTGAGCTGGAGAAGTTCACGGCCAGGGCAGGAGCTTTCAGATGAAATGCTCCATCACATCAGAAAGTGTTGAGACCAGTGTTGGGCTCCAGCTGGGGTCAACCACTGTAGTTAATGAGATGCCTTCCGCAAGTGCAGACATTTAGAGCAGGGCAGAAGGCAGCTCACTGAGTTGTAAAGCCCAAGAAGAGCACCTGATCTCTGCCAGGCGCCATGGCAAGTCGGTTCACAAATCTCCGTGTTTAGGGAGGAGATGCTATGTAGGCTTCCACTCAGAGTAAGAGGGATAAGCTTGTGGTCCTCACAAGGTTCAGTTCCTCCATGTCTAGTCTGTTCCCATGGTTGCCTGGTAGGTTACATCCAGTTACCCCAACTGTAGGAATGCAGCCAGCCATTCAGAATAACCAAATTGCGACCCTCAAGTAATGTGCGATAGACCACAGATCAGAATCCAAGTCTTACCGAGGCTCTTCTCTCCTGGCCACCTCTGATTCAATATCAGAATGACAGCATGACACAATTTACCAGGACACTTTTAGTTTATCTATTGATCCACGATTTTAGCTATAGCATTTTCCACTTTGCTATTTCAACAATAAATTATATGATGTACTTGGTCACCTTGCCCGGATTGTGATTCAATTTGGTTTGGGTTGAGAGAGATGCATTTATAAAAACCACAGTTCCAAACTGGGTGCAAATTGTCATTTGGCTGGAAACAGGGACCTGGCATCCCCACTATGCAAATACAGCCATCCCAGAAATCTGTCCAGGTGCACTGTTTGGAAGGCAGCCAGCCTGGAAGGGCTCTGACTCTGTGATTTAGAGTCCTGCAAGGAGATTTTGCCATCTGGTGGGCTGGCTGCTCCCTGAGCACAATTCTGGCCGCATGGTTACTTGAGTTCAACTTGAGGCAAAGAGGCCATCTTGAGCTAGAGATCTTGCTGTGACTGTGTATAACCTCCACTTCCTGGAGAGTGTTGCTGATCAGAGAAACAAGAATTGGTGTGATGCCTATAAGGGCAGGTTAGGGCTGTCATGTGCAGTTGGGCAGGCTATATGCTACAAAAAGGTACTTACATCATACAGGCAAGGTAAGACCATCCTTACTTCAGTTGCCCAGACTCACACCTCTGTGGGTACAGGGTTGTCTTTCCAATTCATATAAAATTCTAGTAAGATATTGTTCCAGACGGCAATGGTTATAAGTGGAACCCTTCCAACCCAGCTAATTGCCCTGCAGTTGTCAAGTATAGGTCTCAGAGTGGCTTTGGGTAAAAAGGATAAAAAGCCTGGAATTCACCGATACCCTGCTCTGGGTACTCACCATGCAGAGCAAACTCCCCTGCTGTCCTGAGTACCTTATCCACCTCTGGGGTAGTCAGCACTTTCTCAAATGTACTGGATGGGAACATTGAGGCTCAGGGGTGAATGTGAACCTCTTACATGTAATCTCTGCAGTCAGGAGGCTGAGGGAGGATGACTACAGTGAGTTCCAGGTTAGCCTGAAGGCTACAGTGTGAGATCTTGTCTCAAAAAAAAAAAAGCCAAAAGTAAAATAAAAAATGAAAGGAAGGGGAAAGAAAGACGTGTGAAGAGGGGTTGGTAGAAGAGAAAGATGATTCTAATGTGGTGAGGAGGAGCACTGGGTAGGGCTGTGAGTGAGTGTGCAGACTGAGCACAAGATACTAACTCTCCCATAGGACTCTGGGAAGGCATCCCAGAAGAGGTGGATTGGGAAGGCAATGGAGAAAAAGCCAAAGCCAGTGTCTGTGGTTTGAATATGAAATGTGCCCCACAGGCGTAGGCACCGAACCCTTGGTTCCTAGGTAGTGAAGCTGTTCCCGGATGTTGTGGAACATTTGGAACTGAGCACACAGCTAGCTGGTGGAGGTGGGTTCCTGGGGACAGGCATGTGACTGTCATATCGTGGTCATACTTTGTGCTGTTTCCTCTTGTCCTGGTCCAGCATCACGTGAAACCTGCCGACACATGCCCCCATCACTACAAAGAGGGTTGCTCCAGGTGGCATGCTCCACCACCATGAAGGGCTACAGTCTCTGAGCGTAAGGGATGAAATAAATCTGCCCCCTTCAAGCTGCTCTGTCAGGAATTTGGTCTCAGACACAAGAAAGCGAAGGGTAGCAACAGTTTGTGAGGTGCCCAGTTTGACTCAGTGTAACTCAGAGCATAGAAGTTACCTCTTTTGAACCACATGTGATCCCATGAGTTAGTCAATAGCATCCTGGATCTAAAAAGCAGGGCTCTGGGGCTCAACGAGGCTCCATGTAACTCAAGCCAACTATGCAGTGAGAATCCAGAAAGGACTCAGGAATTGGGTCCAGGAACTTCATCTTGTTTAAAAAAAAATACATTTTCATTAATTCTGAGACTTTTATACACACATTCATAAAATGTATTTTCATCATCCTTCCCTTGACTCCTTCCAGATTCACCCTCCAACTTTACCCACTCTTAATGTTTCCTCTCGTTCTTTTTATTTATTTTTACCTGAGTCCAATTGTTTTGCCCATATACTCTTGGATATGGGAACTTCCACTGGAGTGTAGCTAGTCTATGGGGTACTGCACCTTAAAACAACAACAACAACCAGCAACGTACGTCTCCACAGGAAGCTATCAACTGTCAACAGCTCCTAAGCTAGGATTGGGGGTTTATGATCCCCTATCCCTTCTATCTTTCAAAAAATTTATCATAATACAATTTCTTTTTGAGAAAGGGTCTCATTATATAACCCAGGCTGGACTGGAACTTGCTATGTAGATCAGGATGGCCTGTAAACTCACAGAGACCTGCCTGCCTCTGACTTCCAAGTGTTAGATTTAAAGGTGTTTACCAACACATCGGGCCTTTATCAAAGTTTTTGATACGGTTTCATGTGGCTCAGACTGGCCTCAAGCTAGCTAGGCAAGAATAGTCATGCGTTTCTGATCCTTCTGCCTCTACCTCTTGAGTGATAAAGGATATGGTGAATAGTGAGGGATAGAATTTAAGGCTGTGCCACAGTGCTAGGTTTAAGCAATGCTGGAGATTGTACTCAGGGTTTCCTGAATGCTAGGAAAGTACTCTACCAACCAAGCCACAGCACCCCTTCCCCCATTATAATTATTTGAATACATGTTCATTGTACAAATCAATGGATTTTATGTTCCTATCTCCTTTCAGGTAGATATGGTGCTTTGATCATAGGTATCCTCCCTTTTACCTCTCTTGTCTCCTCCTCCTGGCCCACTTCTATCCTAATAGAGGGAGCTTCAGCTTACCAAGCCATTTCTGTATTGTCTCCATTTTGTTTCAGTGAAGGTCAATAGCAAGGCAACAAGAGCTTGCTCTTGGCACTAAATGTGCTTTGGTTTAACTGCCATCACCTCCAGTTGCACCTCTTAGGCCTTCTGAACCTGGAATGGTTCAGTGGGACTACCTTGAGGATGAGCCTGTATTCAATGATGGGGACTACCAACAGGAGTGAGGCATGAGTAGTGGCAAACATCCACCATTACACTTGATGGAAAATAACTAGTCTATTAGAGTATCTATCTATCTATCTATCTATCTATCTATCTATCTATCATGTCTCCCTCCCTTCTTCCCTCCCTATCTTCTTCCCTCTCCTCGTCTACATACCCACTGTAATTCCACAGAAGAGAGCAAGAGTTAAGACTTAAGAATCCTGGGCAAACAAAGATGACAAAAATGGTTCAGATTTTGCCTCTGGCTGGTACTCTGACATTTGAGGTGGTTCCCTAACTTCTCTATGCTTTAGTTCTTTCACGTTGATGAGGAAAATGTAGTTAGTATCTGCATGATAAAATTCTTGCCGAAGATGGAAAGAATTGACATTTCTAGAGCTCTATAGAGCCTGGATGGCACAGAGCAGTCTGCAAAGTTCACCACTTTACCCCTTACACAAGAGCCTCAGCAAGGAGCTCAAAGCAGTCTGGCTAAGGAAAAGTGGATACTTACTCCTTCATTCCAGTTCCTGAGTATTACAAGGCCTCTTTCAGGAGGGAGTATTTCAGATCAGAGAAAATAGCCACAGAACAGTCACATTTGCAATCAGCTGATGAGTCAGAGCCTTTGGGAAACTCAATGTACAGCTTCTGTGGCCACAGCCCAGGTTGTGCACCTCCAAAGTGTTGAGAGCTTTGGGTCCTGTGCCTGGTGCTAAGGACTTATTTCCTCTTCCTGTGTCTGAGTCTCAGAAGCCTACGTCAGCCATGTCCCAATGGACAGGATCCCACACACTGAGCCCATAGGCTCTGACGTCAACCTCGGTTAGGCAAAGAAGAAGTGGAGTGTGACAAGGCTATGACTGAACACATTAGAGGCAGGAAACCATCGTGAAACAATCCCAGCACTGCTGCACATCAGCATCCCTGGGTAATATAGAAAGGATGCACCAAGATCCAAGCGCGATTTGTGTTTGGAATAGAACAGCTGTCATTCAGACCTGTTGGGTGGGCTTCCTAGCTACCCCATGGAGTAGATGTTACTTACTTAGGATTATCTGCGTCCAGAGTTTTCAATGTGAGCTGTGTCTGACTCCTTAAGAAGGCTCGTTAAGCTCAGGCTGCAGCGCCCCATCAGGATAGTTCTTCTGCTGGAGGTCTGTGTGGAGCCTGGGAAGCTGCATTTCAAGAGGTCCCTATAAGATCAGAGTGGCTGGTACTAGTTCTGAGATGTACTCATTCATATAAGTAATAGAAGAGAAGGAGTGGAAGGCTGACAGCACCTATCTAGACTTTGCAAAGAATGTGTCTACTGTTTGGGGGGAAACTTCAAAGAGGGAAATCCTGTTGTCTAAACTTCCCCTTAGAAGGTAGAAACAAACATCTAGTCATCCAAATACGGACCAGTTGACAGACTCAACTCTCTCTTGGTGAACCAATAAGTTTATCTGGCTTGCTTGCCAATTGACTCTGGAATACTACTGGACAGCCCACCTTAGGATGAGTGATGGCTTCCCCGTAGCTGTGTGTGCTGGTTAGTTTATATCAACTTGACACAAACTAAAGAGAGGAAGGATCCCCAGTTGAGAAAATGCCTCTATAAGCTAGGGCTGTAGGCAAGCCTGTAGAGCATTTGTTGATCAGTGGTTGATGCGGGAGGACCCAGATCACTGTGGGTGGTGACACCCTTGGGCAGGAAGTCTTGGGTTCTATAAGAAAGCAGGCTAAGCAATCCATGGAGAACTAGCTGGTCAGCAGGACCCCCCACCTCCATGGCCTCTGCATCCGCTCCTGCCTCCAGTTTCCTACCCTGCTTGAGTTTGTGCCCTGACTTCTCTCAGTGACGGACCATGGGTGTGGAAGTGTAAGCCAAATAAACCCTTCATCCCCAACTTGCTCTTGGTCATTGTGTTTCATCACAGCAACTGAAACCTATAGATCCTGCCTACACATCTTCATGAAGGCCCAAAGCTCACTCACTCTGTGGGGATCCATGGTTGGGAAGCTGCAGGCAGTGGGCGGTGGGCAGTGGGCGGCAGCAGAGGCCCAATACCAGGCCCAGACGCAGCTCAACATGACCGAGTAGAAGAGCTCAAATCCAGCAAAATGCTGCTCTGGCCACATCCAAAGACCTTTTAGGGCTGTGTGATCCAGCTGGGATATAGACATACCCTGACTACACACCCTTAGTCCTAACAATGAAGGTAAAGTTAGTTTGTAGAAGAAAGCACCCATGTCTGAAAGTTATGTCTAATTGAAAGACAAAGTGACACATCAGAGAAAGATTCGACAGAATGAGTCAGAGATAGGATACACCCAACTCTCATGAGAGCAGAGAGAAAAAAGAAGCTGCTTGAAATTGCAGCACAGAGAGGAGAAGAGGTAGTTTTACCTGGACTGTTGTACAGAGACAGGTTGTAGAAAGAGAGAAGAAGCTAGACACAGGTGAAGACAGAATGAACCAGAGAATGAGAAGGAGCCAGAAAACTAAAACATATTGTCAAAGGTAGTATGAGGCCAAGCAGAGAAATTCAGTCAGAAGCTGATTCAGCTTGAAGAGGAAATTGAGCCAGAACAGCTGAGTTGAACCAGACACCTAGAGTTCAGAAAAGAGCTAGAAAAAGTGAGCTTATTAAGCAGTAAGTCTCAAAGATGGAAACAATCTAGGCCTAGATTAGATTATATGGAGGCTAAAAATTTCCATAGGCTTAGCTTAGCAGACAGAGGCAGTAAGCCTCCAAGACAATAATTATGTAGAGAACAAAAGTTATGTTTACAGGAACCTAGCCTAAGATACAGTGAAAATGGAGCCCCACCCCCCTCCAATCAACCCTTTCCAACATCTGTATTCTCTACCACTTAACAAGACCATGTGTATCTGGGTAAGAATTACATGGCAATGGGGTGTGGGAGGGGAGCAGCTATCAAATGAGACTCTCATGATGCTCCAAGCCCTTTTCTTCTATCAAGAAACATGAACAGGCCCAATCCTAAAGGTCTATTTTAGTCACAGCTGGTCTGATGAAATAGTAAGTCAGCTGATATGCTCAAAGAGCAGCATTCCAAAATAGACTCATATCTTGAGCAGTTAAAAATGTTGTCCCACCCTCTTCACTTTTTCCTTGTCTTCTGCCTTGACCATGTTCCCCTGTAGCTTCTTGCCGTTCAAAGTCTCAGTGCCCACCTGTTACAATCAATGTCACGCTTAGGTCAACAGCTTTGAGCAACACAACATAGGAAAAGGAAAAACTGACTAATCTTTACAGCATAGTAGGTGAGCCCACAGAATATTCTTTGCTACTTTTCATGGTGGGTCACAGAGAGCAGTCCCCAAGGTGGGATTTGAATATCATGTTCTTCCAAGAATGGAATGAATTGTTGAGCAGGCAAATGACAGTATCAATTGTGAAGACCCAACATGAGAGTTTATATTGTCATACAAGAAAGGCATAAGGGTAGTGTGAGTGTCTAGGGTTTGTCGTATAGTGCACAGTATCTTTGCAAGCCTGTGCCTCTGCGCATTGATAAAAAGGGGGAACATTAGCCCATGATTCCTTGGAATAAATCTTCCCTCTTAATTTCCTCTGTGCATTTTCTCAGTGTGCTCACGGGCTCATTCTGCTAAGTCATTTCCACTCCCCGACCACATTAACAGCCTATGGTTTCCATAAGCTGTTTGAAAGTGAAAACAACTTTTAAAAGAGCTAAATAGAATTCTATTTTTGAAAGCAACTCAGAAGTGGTTACGATGCAGATTAAAACTTCCTTTCCTGTCTTCTCTTTTTGCTTTGCTTTTAAATAGTTTTGGGGAATTGGACCCAAGGCCGCCAGCATGCTTGGCCTTGAACTCACTCTGTATATCAGGCTGCCCTTGAACTTATAATCTTCTTGCCCCATCTCTCAAGCAGCTGGGGTGAACGATCTGTGCCCCAGGTCTAGTTTGGCTTTCATTGTCTCAAGGAAACTTCTTCTGATACACTTTCGAGGGTTCTATTGAAGAATGAGTTCATGAGAGCTGAAATCTTAAACTGAAACAACCTTAAAATTCAACCATTTCAAAATTGATTGATTGGTTAATTATGTGCATGTATGTCCACATATATGTGCAGATGCATGGGTAGTGAGCATATGCAAAGGCCAGAAAGACCAGGAATCTAGTGGATACTTTTTTTTTTTTCAATGCGGTTTATTCAGGGACCTTGAACAATCATCGGACCCTGGGGAAAGCCAGCCCACAGCTTAAATAGCCTCTGGGTAGCCAACCCCAGCATGCCACGTGGGCAATGCAGATAGGTCCACATACATGGAAGCAAGCCAAATCCTCAGCCTTAGCCAAATGTGGAGTTGTTCGTGACAGAGAGCACTCACCATCGGGAAGGTGGAAGGCGGAAACCAGCTCCATCTTTAAGGCGCGGCATTTCGCAGCTCTCTACAGTTTCCCCTTTTTGTTTTAGACACATCAGGCAAGAGTAGAGGTCTGATCTCTGATATTAGAAATAAATTGGGACTTTGTACCGATGTTCATTTAGGTGTCATCCACCCAAAGAGCATCAGACCCGACCGATACCTTTTTCTCAGAGGCGGGACCTGGGGCATCAACCCGCATGCAATCAGACTTGCTCTTCTCTGGGTCGAAAGTGGCTGACCCTGAGTGCAGTGCTTAGCCTCGCATCCTAAGCGTAACATTTTAGCTTTTTATGGTATCCAACCATGCTTGGGGAGACTGTCCTGCTTCAATGGCTGTAAAGGCCTGAATGATCATGGATACTTGATATCATCTGTCAGGTTGGTATCCTCTATCATTGTCAACTTATTCCTTTGAGGCAGAGTTTTCACTGAAACTGTGATGACGTTTCCTTGAACAGGATGAAAACCAGGATCCTCAGTAATTCTTCCACATCCACCTCTTATAGAATCAGCCTTTCAGAACTGCCTCGAACACCTGGCTTGTTATCTGGGAGCTGGGATCCATACTCCAGTCCTCATAAATGCACAGCAAGCATTCTAAACTGCTGATCCATCTCTCCAGCCTCCTAAATTCTCATTTCTAAAACAGTGAAATTGTGACACCAAGAGATTAACTTGCCCTCAGTCACATGACACAGTTAAGAATGCATAACACAGTGGAAGGGGGTGTCCTTTTTTTTCTCTATCTAGTCTCCTTCAATACCCATACACTCCTCCTTAATGCACACCTCTTATTCTCCACATATGTACAAATGCACAGTACATCATAGGGTCTTAGACCACACCTTTCCTTGAAATTGATGCTCTTACCCCCCTGATGTAGGTATGTCACTGGACTTCTAATGGTGCATTGACTCTGCTAGTAGCTCTTTAAATGCATTAAAATGCCTATTCCAAGATGAGAGGAACCATGTGTGACTCACCTTTGCGATTCAGGGACATCACAAGGTGGAGACAGAATGCAGGCAGGCATTGCAGGCATCTTCAGGATTGAATGAGTTAAGTAAGTGGGGGGGGGGGCTGAGATATGAAGATGATGAGGGACCATCCAGATAAATGACAGGGAAGAGGATGCTAAGCAGTAATGACTGTATGACCACAGATACTGTGCTAAGACACAGGGTGACCCCTTGGAAGAAGTGGGTATTTCCCCTTAGGATCAAAGCCAGAGTTCTAGTGTATGGTGAGAAACAAGACCAGGCATGTGGAAGACATCTACATTATAGAGTCACCTTGTGATATACCCACTCCTTTTTCTTTACGTTTATTGAGTGACTTTCCAAAGTTCCACTGGGCTTCTTCCAATCTCCAAAACTACAGCTAAAGACTGTTGCTTATTCAGCACTCAGAATGGACCACACCAAAGGTTCCTCTAACTGTCTGTTTACTGCATCTGGTATTTCTACAGCAAGATCTTGCCTTCTGTTCATTGTGTTATTACTCTGCAGAGACCTGAAAGACTTCTTCATGATTGTTCCCAGGTTTCCTGCTCTCTCTCTCTGTTTGTGGGTGTGGTGGGAGGCTATAGCAACCTTGTGATAATGGAATGATGGAAATAGAGCTAGAAACCTGTTTACTCCTGTACCATGAGACCCAGCTCTCCAGAGCACACCAGTGAAAACTTTGAGATTGAAGCCAAGGACAACAGAATCCCCAAGACTACAAACCAGGTGTATCTAATTAGTGACTCACGGACTGCACATATCTAAAGAAAATGACTGGGGTCAAACACATTTGTAGATGACAGCATTGTACTATGATGCCAAAGGTTGAACTGCTAAATGGTTAGGTCCTGGGTCAGCAGCCTGCATGATTGGCTAAACAGATGGAAAGACTGACAGCAGAATACAGAGGTGACCTTAAAGTCTGGACACGTGGCTTTATCATTCCCAGGCTCCATAAGTTTGGGCAAACCCCCATCACTCTCTAAATACCCATTTTAAGGCTTGAATAGGAAACAAAAATTGCTTTAGCGTGGTTTAAGGATTTAACAAAGCCTTTAGTGCCCGGCTCATGGAAGGACGAAAAGGAGCACAGCCGCTATTATTGTTGCATTGTTAGCCATAGAGAAGGGCAGAGGTGCTCACAGCAGAATGCTTGTGTTCCGAAGAGGGAAGGAGAGTCAATTAAAAGAGGCATGTGCATAACACCATTTACCTCGGCTGCCAGGAACACGTATTGTCTTGTTCACTTAATACCATGGGTCTGTGGGTAAATTTAAAATCCTTTTTATTGAGAAGTAATTCCATCGCCCACAAATGTTTATTGTGTCCCTGCAATTCCTGGGCTAGCTGGAAAGGGGAAGAATGAATGAGCTGCTGATCTTGCATTACCTGGGGAGTAAGAGAAAGCAGAGTACAGATTTCCTATAACTGTGAAGGAGAATGCTTAAATACAGAACACAGAACGGTATTTACTTTAAAAAAATCATTGAGATCTTATACAAGTCTTTCATCATCTCAGTGAGTTGATGGGATGCTAAAAGGCTACAAACAGCTGAATTTGTGCTTTCCAACCACTGTTACTTACATAATAAATATATATTATATATTTTACACAACACAAGATACTTATATAGTATACAGATGTTACTAAAAGAATCTTAATTATCTGTTGCTAATTAAATGTTCTTTTTAAAGTTTTTAGATTAATCTTAAGTGTGTGTGTCTGTCTGTCTCTGTTTGTCTGTCTGGATGTGCATGAGGGTGTGCAAGAAGGCAAGAAAAGAAAGTTAATAACCACTCTTAATTGCTAAACCATCTCTCCAGCCCCTAAACATTCTATATTATGTATTAATTATATGTGTATGTGTATATGTATATAACACTAACTATAAAAATATATTTAATGTAAGTATATAATTATACATAATTCTAATATGTATAAGTGGTGTCATATGTATAATCTATGCTATATACATATACTATTTTTATACATATTACTCATGTTGCATGATTTGAATCATGCTTGTATGTTAATTTCAGTCAACAACAGATCTCATATATAATGATAGTCCCCTGGTGTTATGACTCTGCCATTTTAAGCCTGTTTGAAGCTAGAATATCATGGTGGAAATGCATGGCAGAACAAAACTGCTCATACCATGCCAGTCATGAAGCAGGAGAGATGAAAGTCTATAGTACCTACATTCCCTTCAAAGGCCACCACTACTGAAAATGACTTGAAAGTTCTCAGCTCTTAGTTAGCTCCACACTCAAGGTGTTACTACCTCTCAAGCCTAGTGCAACCTGGCAAGTAAGCTCAAACACACACACACACCTTTGGCAGATTTCCTTTTTCAAGACAGGCTTCCTATTTGTAGCCTTGGCTGTCCTAGACTCACTTTGTAGACCAGGCTGGACTCACAGAGCCTATCTGTGCCTCCCTGAGTGCTGAGATTACAGGCATGAGCTAACATGCCCAGATCCTTCGGCAGATTTTGAAATTCAAATTATAGCAGGACTTTTACAGAAGTAGCGATAAAACGAAAGTGAGATTCTTGCAGCGGTCCCTAATCCAAGAAGATGATGGAGAAATTTGCACACAAGAAACTGGCACAGAGGGAAGAGGGTGTGAAGAGACAGAGGTTGTGGGTAGCCACCTCTGAGTCAAGGAGAGTGGCCTGGACCAGCAATCTCCCTACAAGAGGAATCAATACCAAGCTTGGAGAAGAGTTGAAAACTTCGAGAAAACATATATTCTATCATGAAAGTCATCCAGTGTGTCAGGTCACTGCTGCAGCATCCCTGCCCACTGATTTAAACATCAGTCCGTTTTCCTGGACCTAGGCCCCCCTACCTATAAGTACATGATGGAGCGTTTAGTTTTCTTGTGGGTCACCTGCTAAAGGGAGTGGGGGCAGTCTCTGACAAGGACTGTCTTGCATGCTTTTTGATCACTTGCTCTGGGCAGGATTGCCTTGCCAGGCCACCGAAGTAGAGGATGTGCTCAGTCCTGGCACAACTTGATGTTGCTGGGATGAGTAGTTGGGAGGGGGAAGAGTCTCTTTTCTGAGGGGGAGGGAAGAGGAGATTCCGGGAAGGGAGAAGGAGGGTGGGACCGGAAAGAGAGGAGGGAGGGGGGTATGATTGGGATATAAAATAAAAGATAGATGAATAGATGATAGATAGATAGATAGATAGATAGATAGATAGATAGATAGATAAGTTGTTTGTTTGTTTGTTTTTTAAGATCAGTCCATTTTCAAGGTGGTCATGAATTATGTTTTGGGTAAATGAATTTGACATTCTCTTTGGAGGAACCCACCAGATGGAGACAGATGTCAATAGCACTGAACTGAACAATGGAAATTTGGGGAATAACTGAATGAGTAAATGTCACATTTGCCCAAAGACAGACAGGCATACAAGGATGTTAAATTTAATTCTAACCTCCGCCATTACTGTCAGGGTCTGCTCAAGCCATATCACTTCAGAGATGTAACCAAGGCTGACACTGAGGTCAGCGAATTTGAAGGAGCCACTGTATTGGCTGAGGATATTTGTGCTCATTCAGAAGGCAGAGCCCTCTTTGTCCTATGAAATCTGGGACAAAACACTAAATAAATACCAAAACTATACTTAGCATAGAGAGTTGTGCCCTGTGTAGAGTCTTAGGTTTATGTCCATGTTCTGGAATGTTGACCTCCCAGTGATAATGCCACATCTATTTTAGGCAGCAAGTCAAACCTGTTTAGCTTAGAATGTCAAAATGAGTTGACAGGATAGAATAATAGAAAATGGAAATAACTAGAGTTAGGAATCCTTTGGTTTGAGTCCCAGCTATGCATCTGAAAAGCTGAGAGGCCTGGACCCTTCTGCGGTCATTTCCCTCAACTATAAGAGAGTGTTGAGGGAGGAGACATGGGGCAATCATCCAACTCTGACATTCTATGAATCTCTCCATCTTGCCATTAATTGGAATTGCTGATAACATTTCCATAAACTGACCTGCCAAAGTGAATTACCCACCAACATGAAGACATGAAAATAAGAAGATATGCAGAAAGGACTGTGGCAGATGACTGATGGAAATCTCCCTCCTTAAGATGATAAATGGGATGCTGAGAGCAATGGCAGGTTTTTTTAATCTTAATTACCAGCAAATTGGGTTTTCCTGGAAAGTTTCATGATGCACGTGCTCCCGTAATGTTGCTCAATGTCTTAAATGTTGACCACACTGGCAGAGAAGACACAAATCACCCTCCTCTTAACTGCATTTGTAATTCCCCCCTAGACCACTTACCATTTAAACCACAGGTTGACCTTTTCTTTATTTGACTGGACATTTTTAGCCCTGGATATAATAAGCCCACGAGGGGCAGAGATGATTAAGATTGAGCATCTAGTCAGAATCCCATTTTGTCTCAGGTCCTGTCTCGTATAATACCTCATTTAACCCTTCCCGATGGGTCACTGTCAGTCGGCCATGCATATCTGCTCCACACACAACATGCTGATGACCACACACTGTGTGCTTCAGTCTAGACACAGAGCACACTTGACTCATGGGGACACATCAAGAGTTTCTCCTACCAGTGCTAGATGGAAATTAGTTGGTTAGGATCTTCATCATGGAGGTGTCAGAGAGGCTGAGCTCTAGATGTCCGGGGTAGACATTAATTTGATAACACATGCACAGCCAGCTCTTTCTTTGGGGGATTTTGTTTTCTCAAGTGCTACATGTTGGTGAACTGAATCATTGTGCTAAATCATCTGGTTTTCTTTTGGGTCTTTCTGTGTGTGAGGGGATCATGTGCATGTTCACACTTACATGTGTGTATACATGCATGTGCACATGTGTGCTCCTGAGGGAAATCGAAAATGTTGCTCCTCAGTTTGCCGTCCACATTTCTTTTGAGAAAGGGTCTCACATTGGCTGGGACCATATTCAGTTGGCCAAGATGGCTGTCCAGCAAGCCTTGGGGATCCTTCTGGTCTCTACCTCCCAGCACTTGAATTACAAGCACGCTCCCCCATGACCGGCTTTTTGCTTTTCTTTCTTTCTTCCTCTCTTTCAATCTCTCTCTCTCTCTCTGAATGTGAATGTGGGGATCAAACTCAGCTTCTTAATTTTGCAAACCATGTACTTACAGGATGTGCCATCTTTCTGACTCTTCATTTGGGTCTTAACCCTGTTGGTACCAATGATTATCTTAGAAATAAAACATTTATATTCATGCGTTTACTCAGAATCTGCTTCTTAGAACCAAACTAAGGCATTCTCCAAGATTACTGTGCACTGGGTAGCATTACTGCTGGGAGGTAGCTGGCAAGGTTAAATAATAGTTTAGTGTTGGGGTTCTCAGATTCTGTTGACTTTTCCTCCACATAAGTGGTTGCCAGGCAAGACAAGTTTCTGTCCTTCAGGAGACATGGTGCAATGTCTGAACACATGTTTGGCTGTCACAGTTGAGCAGGAGATATTCATTACCTCAAGCATGTAGAGGCCAAGGATGCTGATAAATACCCTACAGCCTTAACTGAAAAACATGAATCTAAGCTAAAAACAAAAATGTCAACTATGCTAAAGTCAAGAAATTCTACCTTCTGTCCAGTGAAGCTGGCTTTGGGATAGTTAATATTTAATATTTACTGAGTGTCTGTGTCATGTTCTTGACCCATGTTATATAACACCTCCCTCGGAATGGTGGTGCTTGCATGTGATGTGATTACTGTGTCTCATTTCCAGGGTCAAGCTGTGGCTCAGCTGTGTTCTACCGTCCCCAATGTGACCGTCTTTGGAACAGCCTCTACTTTCAAGCATGAGGCCATCAAAGATTCTGTGACCCACCTGTTTGACAGAAATGCAGACTACGTGCAAGAAGTAAAGAGGTAAGGGGGTGGCTCTGCAGGGTGTCCAGGCTGGCCCCTGCTCTTCCTTGAAGATCATTAGGATTCACTGAAAAGATGGCTAATAGTGGGGCTGGAGAGGGCTATTGGGAGCATTTGATGCTCCTGCAGAAGACCGTGGTTCAGTGTCCAGCACCTCATGGATGCTCACAACCATCTGTAACTCCAGTTCCTGGGGATCTGGTCCTCTCTTCTGTCTTCCTTGGGCACTGCACTCACATTCTGTGCATACATACATTCAGACAAAACATTCATACACATAAAATAAAAATAAATCTTTAAAAGATAACTAATGAGAGGGAGTGGAGAGAAACATGAGGATGAGGATCAGGTGTGGGGAGAGAGGCAGAGACCAGAGGGCTTAGAGAGAACAGAAACTGAGGGGGGGCATCTCTGAATCATTCTGGAGACCTGCAACAGGGTAGGCTCCAGGGAGGATATGGGGGTGACTCCAGATAAGACTCCTAGTAGAGGAGGTCATGGAGACTGAAGAGGCCAACTTCTAGCCAGACAGGACTTCTAGTGCAGGGAGGAAAAGAGCAACCCACCCACAAAAACTTCAATCCAAAATTTACCCTGCCTACATGATGTGCACAGATAAAGAGAGAGCAGAGATTGAGGGAATGTCCTACCAATTCCTGGCCCAACCTGAGACCCACGCAATTGGAGAGAGCCAACCCCTGAAACTATTACTGATACTCTGCTATGCTTACATAGCTGTCCTCTGAGAGACTCCATCCAGCAGCAGATTGAAACATGCCAAGATGCACATTGGGTAAAGGGTATAGAGTTTTGTGGAAAAGTCAGGGGAAGGATAGAAGGACCTGGGAGTGGTGGTTGGGGGCCAGGAGCTTCACAAGAGGACCAAAAGGGCTAACTAACCAGGTACCAGAAGGGCTTGCAAAGGCTGAAGCATCAACAAAGGATCATACATAGACTGGACCTAACCCTTCTACAGAGATGTAGCAGATGGGCAGTCCAGGCTTAATGTGGGTTCCCTAGAAAGGGGAGCAGGGGCTGTTTCTAACATGGACTCTGTTTTCTGCTTTTTGATCACTCACCACTAGTGGGCTGCTTCACCAGGCCACAGTGGAAGAGGTGTGCTCAGTCCTGATGTATCTTGATGGGGTGGGTAGGGAAGGGCTAGCCTTTCCTGAGGAATAGGGGAAGGGCGATGGGAGAAGTGGGAGGAAGAATGGAGCCAGGAGGAGAGAAGGGAGGGGGCTATGATTGGGATGTAAAGTGAATAAATTAAATAAAATTAATGTTTTTACTAAAAAAAATGATAACTAATGATGATAATGATAGCAAACACATGTTGGAGGCTTGGTGCTAGCCCTAGCTTGATGCTTCACATGTGTTAGTTCATCAGACACCCTCAAACTTCTTGTTATTATCCCTAAAACTTACAGAATTAATCTGTTAATGGTATGATAACTGCCATTACACTGTCTTGATGCATGCAAATCTAATTCCCATTCATTCACATAAAAAGCTCAAAGTAGATGCTCATATGTAAGATGATTCTCGTACTCAGGCTCTTCATATTTTGATTCTACCATCATCCTCAGTCTTCTGGCCCCTCAGTTGTAGCTAAGAAGATGGGAAAATAGCAATAGGTCCATGCATGGGAGGTTTTTATTGGTCAGACCTGGGATGAATACATGTACCCTGCCCAAATTTGATGCTAATATCTGGTCGTTGGCCACACTTCACTGAGTGCAAACTGATAACTGTCACCTCGTTATATAAGCAGGCAGAGCCAGCCTTCACGGAATGGTGAAAGGTGGAGCCCCAGTTCATACCAAGCTCTCTAGCTTGTGAGCACATGCTTTCACTGTGGAAAGAGTACTTTCTAAAGAATAGAGCCTGAGCCATAGTTACCTGTAGGAGGAAGGGAGCCCGGTACAGGATGTTTTAGAGATAGAGGTAGCTACTCACATGCTGAGCAACGGGTTCAAAGGTTAAGAAAATAGCAACAAAATTCAACAGGTATTAAGTCCAGAGATGTCTGACTACATAATCTAATCACAGTTTACCTGTCATCCATAAGCTATTGATCTTGGCCATGTGTGTCTACAGGGAATCACATGAGGAGTTCAGGTGATAGCACATCTGTAGATTGTGTGTGTGTGTGTGTATGTGTGTGTATGTGTGTGTATGTTTCACTTGGCTGCTGCCCAGGGTGAACTCAGTCTCAACCTTTTTCAACTGAGAGTTGCTGGAGGAATCAGTGGTAGCCAGATGTAATTAGTCACTCAGCCAGCACCGTGATAAAGGAACATTTTTTTCCAGGTCACAAATTAAGATGAAAAGGGACCTTTCTCCCTCATTGTTTAAGCAGAAATTTAGATTAGCTTTATTTTGTTTTGTTTTGTTTTGTTTTGTTTTGTTTTTTAGGTGGGGCATTTTTTTAGGAAGAAAAAATTTTCTGATGAGTAAAAATTTCAGATTTGTTGGGCTGTGGATATGCCCCAATCATTAAAGTTCTTGCTTTGCAAGTGTAAGGAGCCATGTTCAATCCCCAGAACCCATGTAAAAGAGCCAGGCATAGTAGCACATACCTGTGATCCTAATTCTTGAGAGACAGAGACAGGAGGATCCTTGGGGCTTGATGGACAGCCAATTTGGCCAAATACAGCTCAAGGTTTAATGAGAGACCAGTCTCAAAACTAAGATAAAGTCAGGCACGGTGGTACACACCTTTAATCTTAGAACTTGAAAGGCAGAAACATGGCCTGTGAATTCAAGGTGAGGCTGGTCTACACAGTGAGTCCTGGTCCAGGGTTGCAGAGGGAGACCCTGTCTAATACTTAGGTGGGAAGTGATTGAGGTTAAGATATGCACTCTTAACCTCTGGCCTACACATGTACGCATGGGAGGTGAGGGTATAATGCAAGGTTGTCCCAATATCTCCAGCAGGACATAAAAAGGAGCTTCCATTTAAACCTAAATATAAGTTCACCCCATTTCTCAGAGGTGCAGAGACAATAGGTAATTTTGAAGACTTCCATTTGCCCATTTCACTTACTTTTAATTCAAGTCTCTCAAGCTGAGGTCTGGACTATGAACTACTATTGTTCCTTCAGTAATATCTTCTTTAACCTCTGTAATAGATTATTTTTACATTCATCTACTTACTGATTAATAAATACTTGCTAGGGTCTGAGATGGAATTGGATCTGTGCCAAAGCAGAAGAGTCAGCAACAACCAATCAGAAAGGCTCTGTACTTAAGGAGTTTGGAGTCTAGTTGCTAGAGGGGAGAGAAAGAAAGAAAGAAAGAAAGAAAGAAAGAAAGAAAGAAAGAAAGAAAGAAAGAAAGAAAGAGAGAGAGAAGGAGGGAGGGAGGGAGGGAGGGAGGGAGGGAGGAAGGAAGGAAGGAAGGAAGGAAGGAAGGAAGGAAGGAAGGAAGGAAGGAAGGAAGGAAGGAAGGAAGGAAGGAAACTATTGAAAGATTTGTACTTTGGATATACAGTCTGGTGGATGGGTGCAGGGTGCTAGTAGAGAGCTCACACATGACACTGATCTGAGAGCTGACTGATGAGAAGTTAGGGGAGAAAAGCATTTTGGATTAAGGGGAACAGCATTGCTGAGGTGCTGGGGAAACTAGGGTCCTGAGCAGAGACAAACGCGGCTGGTCATAGAGAACAGCAAGAACAGAAAATCAGGACAGCGCAGCTGTTCTCAACACACGGAAGCCCCCGCCAGGGTACTCCTGCCTGCCCTGCTTCCCACCCAGCTGCTTCATCTCCTCAGCCCCTCCCTGCCCTGGCCCCACTCAGTGATTTCTACCCTCAGGAGCGTGGAAGGAAACAGTGGCGGGGACCCACCTCATTACCACTTGCCTTCAGAGGTGGCTTCCAACAGCTCGTTTTAAGTAGAGACCCGGTAGATATGGGAAATGGCTGGGGAGCTGTGACTGTGAGTGCAGCCGCTGCTCAGAAATCCTATCCCCAGGAAACAGTCCAGAGCAAGATCAAAGCCAAAGGCACAAAGCCGCTAAGCCACGCTCTGCTTCTGCACGGTCAGTCCTCACCACTCAGCATATGTCGGCAGTGAATTATAACAGGCCTATCGGTAACAGCAGCAATCAGATCCAGCCTCCACTGTCAACAGAAGGCAAACGGGGCAGAGATTTTTTTGCTACACCGCATGCATGTGTTATGCAGTCCCTTTTAAAAAATGATAATTATGAAGGCTGTGTCACAAAAAAAAAAAAAAAAAAGAAAGGAAGAAAAAATGCCTGTGGCAGAATTTGAGGGGAGAAAACAGAATGCCAAGTTCCATCAAAGCTGTGATCACAACTTGATTCAAATTCTCCGTGCGTGGGGATGTGAAATGAAAGGGAAAACACCCCATCACTCACATGGAGTAAAGCGTAACGTGGAGTCATTTTTCCCTGGTGTTTTATTATAGACATGGTTACAGTAATCTACGTACAGTGAACTGCAAAAAATATAGCAAAACAAAATTTCCTGCAATAAAAACTCACGCAGACTAGCCACATGGGGGGCTCTTTGGAATTCATGCTAAGCCAGGAAAGAAACTATAGGGGGAAAAAATGCTTTTCTAATGGATGTGCTATATATGTATATGCGTGTGCCTATGCATGTTTTTATACATGCACGCATGACCACACGTGTGTGCACACATGCACACGGCTGTCAGAGGACAGTGTTCAGGAATATTGGCCCCCTCTTTGAAGCTGTCTCTTTCATTGCTCCGGGGCCGCTTTGCCAGTGAGCCCCACACTGCCTCCTGTCTCTGCCTCCCAAACACTGGGATTCGTAGCTTGTTTACCACTCCCGGCATTTCCATAATGGGTTCCGATGACCTGACTCGGCTCCTTGCGGTTGTGAGGCATGGACTGAGCCATCTCCTGAACCTGAGGGAGGGAAACAAACCGACTCTGATAGATACTTTGTCTTTGCACTGGTTTTCTTAGCTGTGTGCAAAGGGGGATGACAATGGATAAAAATGGTCCAGTTAGAGACCTGAGTCCTGTGTACCTGACTCAAAGGCCCTCAGAGATAAAGAAGAGAGAAAAAAATCAGAGAGAAGGACAGCATGGTTAGCCCGGGACACACTGGAAAGGTGCAAAGCACTTCAGTGGGAGATGTGGGAACAAGCTTCAGGCAAGGAGAGCTGGGACAGGGGCAAGGCAGGTAGGAGCCACCCTGCTCAGCCAGCCTCTTTTCACTTAGCTGACCATTTCACAAGAATCTTGTACAAATGCAAAAACCATCCCATTTCACAGACAAGAAGACTAAAGCTGACATCCAGATTTACTCTCCAAATCTGTGGGCTCAGGTTTTCCCATCTCTTTATGGTTTGCAAGATGACCTGAGGAAACATTTGAGCTGAAAGGACGCATCCATTTCCTTGAGTTGGTTTCACTGCTCTGGGCTGCCACAATTTATTGAACGGTTATTTGCACATTTTAAATCCATTCTATTCATTGCCATCGGTTATAGCTCAATGAGGATGCTTAAAGGTGCCTTTAAAATCATTTTGGTGGAAATGGTGCGCAATGTTGTTTAAAACCTCATGTCCATGCATTTGTGTATTATTTTCTATTATTAATACCTACAAATATGTTATGTTTGCTCACACAATGGTGACCAAAGCATACATATGCTTGTGTCCTGAATTTGCCAAACTAGTAGTCACAGTTAATGTAGTAAGTGATTACATCAGCACTTAGTAGGCCATGCAGGGCATTAGGGACTGAAAGCCTGAGGCACACATGGGAGCTCGCTTTGCAAATTTGATGATATGGATGCTGTCTTTATTTTTCAGGGAGAAGGCAAGGCCTACCTACATGCACGTATCAAAAATATCACATTGTAACTCATAAATTAGGACAATTATTGCACGTGAAAAATCAAATGTTGTTACATTTATTTCTTGGAAGGAGGTGTGCCACGGCCTCCATCCAGAGATGTGAAGACAGTTCTCTCCTTCCTCTATGTGAATCTCAGGGCTCAAACTCAAGTTGCCAGGCTTGATGATTGGCACCTTCATCTGCCAAACCACCTCTCCAACTCAAAAACAAAACAAAACAAAAAAATTTTTTAAACAGAACTTCTCAGCTGCATGAATGGGGCTCTTGACAGCCTTTGGATGGAGTTAAAATTGGATTATGTTGAACATCGAGAATCCTTTGCAGAATTCAAGGCAGTTAAGAGCTATTATGTGAGTTGAATCTGTGAGATGGTCTGGCCACAATGGGCAGGATGAGTGGGAGATGGGATTCAGGGGCCAGGAACAGGCAGAGTGAAAGGAAAAGAACAGGAACTGAGGAATTAGCTCAGTTCATAAAGTCCTTGTCTGTGTGAGTTTGATCCCAGAACACACAGTGAAAAAAGCTGGACATGGTGGCACAGACTTGCAATCCCAGTGCTGGGGAGATGGAGACAGAGTTCCCAGGGGTTCATTGGTCGGTCAGCCTAGCCTGATCGGTGAGGTCCTGGCCAGTGAGGAGCTCCCATCACACAAAACAAAGTGGACAGTATCTGAGGAGAATGATACCCCAGGCTAACCTAAGGCCTTCACCCATGTGTGTGCACATAGGTGGAAAACAGAAAGAAAAGAAAAATAGACATGTGACTATTACTATAGAGAAGCACACATGAAGAAAGGAAAATTTTGCTTTGTCTGCTGTGGCTGTGGGAGCTGTCAGGATGTTCTTTAGCACGGCTGTGAAGCCTCCAGGGGTCACAGGGACTGGACCTGGATTGCAGCCACTTTCTGGGTGACCGCTATGAACTGGCTCTAGAAGCTGGAGAGCAAATCTAAGAAAAAGCCAGAGGAGCGGCAGATCCAGAGAGGAAGAACCCAGCTCCCATTGGAAGGATCTGCTGCTTAGTCATGAAACTTCTTGAGTCTGCAGACCAGGTGAAGGGTGAAGCCATGAAGCACAAGGTCAGAAAAAAGCATATTGTCCCTCTTGCCTTCAGTAACTTCAGTGCCTAGCGGAGTGCCTGGCACGTGGTAGGTGCTTCCTCAACTGCTGGTGGAAACTATTGAGAATCAAATTGCTGGGAGAGAATGAGGAGGCAGCTCTTGAGGTGACTTCTAGAAGGGATGCTACCAGTAGCGAACATTTCCTGAGAAGCCTACTATGCATCAACACTTATGATTAGCACTCTGAGAGAAACCTATGTGAAGAAAAGCTTGCTTTCTGCACATCAGATACCATGCCTGGAACCCTGTAAGAAGCCTACTGTGTGCCGGGCATCATGCCCAGCAATTATAAGAAGCCTAATGTGCATCTATCTAGTCCTCTGTAAGAGATTTGCGGTTTGTGCAACAGGTATTGTCCCCAAGTATTCTGGAAAAAAAAACCTAGTGTGTGCCAGACATACTCCATGAGAAGTTTACTATGCACCAAGTACTGTGCCTGGCATCCTGTCAGAAAGCTAATGTCTATCAGTACTGTGCTCCATACCCTGAGGGAAGCCCATGATTCCAAATACCGTGTGCCCTTAAAGAAGCCTACTATGTGCCAGGCATCCCATTGAAAACCCTGCTGTGTGCAAGACAGCATCCCTAGCACCTGTGAGATGTGTATTGTGCATTAGGCACTGTGCCTGGCATCCTGTGAAAAACCTACTGTGCCTCAGTACTGTGCTCAGCACCCTAAAAGAAGCCTACTTTTTACCAGGCACTGTGGCTAGCCCTCTGGAAGCTGCTCTTTGTCAGGCACTGCGTTCCACCTTCTGAAAGACCTCTCCTGGGTGCTTTGCTCAGACCTCTGGGACAAGCCTAATCCGGGCTGCCATTCTGTGAGAAACCTACAAGTGTACCGGAAGTTGTGACACAGGCAAGTTCTCAGGTCACAGGAATCTAGAAAAGGAAAGGTCAGCAGTGAGCCAAGGTAACCATAAAAAAAAAAAAAGACGCACTTCCTGGCAAGGCTGGAGGCTTTCTACACACTAATGGCTCTCAGGGAGCCTCACCCTACTCAGAGAAATTCCTCCCATTTCCACGTGGGTGGAAAGCAAAGAGGCAGCATTCACAATAGAAGGACCAGGAGTGGGAACAACAACAACAACAAAAAAGAATAAACTGTGAGGTCTTGGGTCAGCAATTCCAAAATATCTTGTAGCTGAGTTGGTCCAGCTGAGCTGGGTTTTCTGGTGTCTGAAATCCACAGTGATTTGCAACAGCAGCAGAAAACAGAGGGACCACTGTCATGGCCCTCGGCCCACTTTGCTGCTGGGAAATTATGTATACACAAGCAGTTTGACACAACTAGAAATGAGCTGGGCCTCGGGCTTCTCAGAGCTAACTAGCTCTACTGGAGATGGTCCTAATGACCCCATGAAAAGGAAAGCCAAGGGTGCTTTTAATGTGAGCATGACGTGATGGTGGCCAGGCCCATCCTAAAGACACTTCTGGACCTGATATAGTTTCATAAAACAAGGTCTGTGCAAACTTCCTACATAGTCATGGATAACCTTGAGCTTCTGATCCCCCTGCCACCACCTCCCAAAGGATGGAACTAAAGACGTACCACCACAACTGTTTTATGTGGTGATGAAGATCAAACCCTGGGCTTTGTGCATGCTTGGGAAGTGCTCTGCAGAGTTATATCTCTAACTCTGGGCCTGGAACATTTTCACTAGATCTGATCCCAATTTGGTTTGAGTAGGTTCCATTCAATAGTGTCCATTCATTTCATCTCAGCAATGGAGTGAAATGGCAGGACTCTATAAACTTGAAATTCTTCCCTGAAGGAATTTTCCTATCCTGGAAAGGAGCAATATACAGAAATGCTCATTCACAGCTGGGACACAGACAGACCACAGACATGAATCCTACCCTTTTCTTGCTTAGTGAACCCGTAGGTTTTGGGGGTTACTTGCAGAGTTTTACTGAGACATTACTTTCAAAACGTGGGTAACTCATCTGTGTGACCATATCACTAAAAAGTCCCCCTCCCCCAGTATGGGTGATGTCTAAAATAATTTCAATCTCTAGAGTTCCCACCCAAGTCAATAGCCAGTCTCCTAAATACTGTAGCACCCCAAGACAATGTCATGGGGAAAAGGAAGAAGCTAGAATCTTAGGCAAAGGGGCTGATTAGCCCTCTTCCTTCTCTGAAGGGAAGTTAATGGGCCCAGTCTTGCGAGGGTTCCTGCTCTGATTTCAGTGTGGCAGTAGCTATATTGTCGCCAGACAACAGAGTTCTGCTGTACACCTGCTGAATCAATTGAGCAAAAAAAAAACAAGCACAAGTACCCTAGACCCCCAGAGATTTTATGTGCCTCCACTCAACTCCTTTCCCCTCCCCCGACACCCACGTGAATCTTGACTTTCAAAAAGATTCAATGTAATCTAGAGGGAACTATATGAATTCTTTGATCCCTACAAAACCACAAACCCTATCTCGTGTGGGTTAATTTCAGAAAATCCCAGAAAGAGCTGTAGGGGAAAGCAGGTAGCTGAATACAGGGGAAACCTATGATCTCTTTCTAACCTTGAGGTCAGTAGGGTAGGTTCTGTCTTGGCTCAGTTTCTGCAGGAAGACTAAAGAGAACAATGGGTGCTCACCCTGACCATAGCTTATCCTGAAAAACCCTAGTCTGCCTCTGAAAACCCCAACTGGTGTTTGGATGTGACCTCCCAAATTATAATTGTCGTGCTCTCTGAAGGGACTCTGGGAGTAGGGAGACCTAACTAAATGCTATTATCTTCTGTCAACAAATGAGAATGATGATGGCTCCATAGTCATAGGAAGGTCATGAGACACAAATGGGACTGACCTGACATTCCTCAGCCTAGGGCATAGTAAATGCTCATGACTATAACACACTCTTAGAAAGGTTAAGGGCATCCAGCCTCCACTTTCATGGCTGCTAGTAGCCCCATCCATCCTGAATATATATCCAGTTGATGGCTAGCCTGGGACTACACAATCTATGTGTCTGTGTTCATGCTAGCACTGAGCTGTTTTTATTACTATGGCTCTGTAATATATTATGAAAACAGGTGTTGTATTACCTGCAGCATACTTCTCCTTTGCTGAGGGTAACTTCAGCTATCCATGGGTTTTTGTACCTCCATATAGATTTTAAGACTGTTTTTTTTTATTATTTCTGTTTTAAAAAATGAATTGAGATGTTAATTAAGATTGCACTGAATTTGCAGGTTGCTTTTGATGGGATGGCCATTTTCACAACACTAATGCTTTTGATCCATGAGCATGGATGGCCTTACCATCTTCTAAGGTCTTCCACCATTTCTTTCGTTGGTGTTTGAGCTTTGTGTTGGAGCAGCTCTTTATTTCTTTGGCTATATTTGCTTCAAGTTATTTTGGAGGCTCTTTTAAATGTTATTGTGTCCCTAATTTCTTTCTCAGTACATTTATTATCTGTATGTAAAAAGGCCACTGATTTTTAAATGTTGACTTTATGCCCTGTCATTTCTCTCAAAGTGTTTTTAATGTCAAAGAGTTTTCTGGTAGAGTCTTTAGGATTCTCTCTACATAAAATCATATCATCTGCAAGCAAGGATGTTTTGACTTCTCCCTTTCCTGTTTGTATTCTGTTTTATATATTGCCTTCACTTGTCTTCTTGCTCTAGTTAAGTCTTCAAGCAATATAGTAAAATAGAGTAAGAGCAGGAGACATCATTAGCTTAGTCCTGATCTTAGAATGCTTTGAATTTTTTTCCATTTAGCATGATACTGGCACTAGATTTGTTATAGAAAACCTTTATTACATTAAAATATTTCCCTCATCCCTAAGCTCTAGAGTTTTTAGTAGAATTTTTGTCAGAGGCATTTTATGTATCTACTGAGATGATTTTTGAGGCCATTTCTGTGATGAATTACACTTATTTGTTTATGTGTTGAACCATTCCTGTTATGTGTTGACCTGTTATTTCTGGGATAAAGCCAACTTGGCCATGATGCATATTCTCTTTGGTATGTTCATGGATTTGTTTGGGAGCATTTTATTGTGAAATTTGTAACTATGTTTATAAGGAAGATTAGATTATGATTTTCCTTTTTGTGTCTCTATCTACTTTTGAAAATGGAAATAAGAAATGCATAGGTAAATGAATGAAACTAGAAACAAAATAGACTGAGTGAGGTAACATAGGCACGGAAAGACAAATGTCATGCCCTTTCATATGTGGACCCTAGAATGAAATCTTTAGAGTATGTCTTTAACTTGGACTATCTGGAGAATCCAATGAAGTAGAAATGGGCCATTTGGGTGGGTAGTTAAAGTAGAAGAAATAATCTAAATGATATGAAAACAAAGAAGAGGAATTCTGGGGGATGGAAAACTTAAGCAGGCATGGGGTGGGAGAATTGGGAGGGGAACCTAGCAGCCCCATAAGCCAGGGAAAATGTTGATTTTCTGACTCTCTTCAGTACCTTGGACAGCACCCTACATGTCGACCATATTCCTTTAAAAATCACTGTTGGCTCAAAGATTAGCTGACTGCCTGGCTTGTGTCGAGCCTGATCCAAATATCTTATTTGTTTCCTCATTGCATTCTCCCCACAAAGAAATGCATTAATTCTGCTTTACAAAGGAGAGCACTAAGGCTCAGGGAACTTGAGTAAGCCCTGTGGGGCGTGACCTCTGTAGTAGGCTCCTGTCCTGTTTCTTGTTTTCTCCTACTTCCAATGTCCATCCCATTTGTCTTTCTAAGTGAGGACTGATCATCTTACCCCAGAACCTCTAAAAAAAAAAAAAAGAGTTTGATTTCTGGCAGGTTACATCACTTTGCTTTGTCTCTTGCTGTGCAGGATTTCAGCCGAAGGTGTGGACATCGTTTTGGACTGCCTGTGTGGGGAAAACACTGGCAAGGGGCTCAGTCTCCTCAAACCTCTGGGGACCTACATTTTATATGGTGAGTGCGTGCAGAACAGAACAAGATTAACAGGAGTAGGAGGTACCCACTATGCTCACCACACCCTGCAAGGTGAAAGGTTAATGTACTGGGAACCGGGCAAACACCGGAGAGTCCAGCCTTTTAGAACATTTATTTATTATGTTTTATTGATATTATTGCCATAAATCATAAAACTGACTTATAGGTCTACCAACCCATCCCCTACAGTGTCATTTTTTATGCTTTGCTTTATTTTGTTTTGTCTGAGACATGGTCTCACTACATAGCCCAGGATGGCCTTGCACTCTTAATCCCACTGCTTTAGCCTTTGAGTTATAAGATTACAAGTGTGAGCCATCATGCCTGGCCACATCTGCTATGCTCTCGAGTGTGCAAAAAGCTATGAAAATTAGAAGCATATTTTCTTCAGTAAAATGAAAATTTAGCACCTGAAATTCATGTTTTCTCTCTATCGTTCTCTCTCTCTCTCTCTCTCTCTCTCTCTCTCTCTCTCTCTCTCTCTCATACACACACACACACACACACACACACACACACACACAATTTTAAACATTGGTCCCCAGAAATTGCAAAAGGTGCATATAAAGCCAGAGGTCATCATTTCCAAAGCAGAATATTGGAGTGTCTGATGTTTGAGATTCCTAAAAGCGGTGTGCCTTGTTCTAGTAATAGAAACTGAGTCTTAATTCTGAGTATTTCATAAGGAAGAAAGAAGTTAATTCCAAGGGATATCTGAAGGTTATAAATATCTTAACATCATCAGACCATTATTCCAAAAGAATTGAGCTCACTAAGCACATGGGCAACACTCCTTTGCTGTTCTGGTCATTTCTATCCTGGCCACATACTTCCTAAAAAGTAAATAATTGGTTAGTATTGTTGATGGAAACCTACAAGGGCCAATACCATTTTGAGGACAGCATATGTGACAAATGGGCAGGTGGACAATTTATTCATCCTTCCTTCTCATTAGCCGGGAGTTATATTTTTGCCTCAATTCCATGATGTCATTTGGGTGACCTTCAACTTGATTGTCTCACAACTATCCAAGTTATTACATTGATCATTTGGTTATTATATAATGGAAGCCTGGCACTGTGTTCCCTGGGGATCATCATCCCATCAAAGATAAAGGAATAGTTAACTGGCTGGGTAATAGTTTACCCAGACCAAATAATTAATTTTAAAATATGCAAATTTTTTTAAAAACATGACTGTTCTCTAAGAAAGTTTTATGCTTCCAAATATCTGGTGGCAAGCAGGAAAGTCTTTGGAGAGGGACCATTGGATTGGGATATTTTCTATTCATTCCTTACAACTCAGAACCTTGCAAGGGGGTCATTTATCTCTGAGCATCTCGGCTTATCTTTCCCAACTCCAGTTCCATCTGTCACCTGAATGTCACTTGGCCCAGTTGTCAACATGCAGTTTTCAATATTCTTTGATCTAAAGTTTTAGGGTTTGATTTTTATAAACTCTGCCTGGACCCCTTTGGAGCTGACAGATAGTCTCACATTCCCTGAATCTCTGAACTTACTGTTCTCTCCTCTACCTTTTCTGTATCTCATTTTCCCCATTCACCCAAATTTCCATCCTATTGTTCAATACCAAGCCCAGGTCATAGTCCTAAACCTCTCACTTGCTAGAAAATCAAATTTGGATCTATGTAGTGGCTTCCTGCAGAAGGTAACTTACTTTCAATAGACAGAGCAAATATGTTTTATATTATTAAAACACTGGGCTAATCCCTTTTGCTACATACCTGGTTTCACAAAGGAAAGAAGTGGCCACCATGAGAAATGTCCTTTTCTCTAGGAGCTGATGATACCTAGCCAAACACCCCACTTTGTACCCCACCCCAACATCTCTCACTTTTCCAAGACTAAAATATGTTTTTTAAGCCTTTGCCACTTGTGCTCAAATGAAATACATGCCATTCTTCTTGCATAAGAAGACATCTTGATTTTTGTGAAAAGTTGCTTGACTTGGGGAATCTTTCATTTGCAGGTTCATCCAACATGGTAACTGGAGAGACCAAGAGTTTCTTTAGCTTTGCAAAGTCGGTAAGTCTCCATGCCTGGCTACCAGCTGGTGGGTAACACTGATTTGCATAGTGTGAGTTCCAGCAAAAGGCATTGCTCAATGGGCGATGGTGGTACATGCCTTTAATCCCAGCGCTTGGGAGGCAGAAGCAGACACATCTCTAAGTTTGAGGCCAGCCTGATCTACAGAGAAAGTTCCAAGACAGCCAAGGCTACACAGAGAACATATATATCTCTCCTGTCTTGAGAGAGAGAGAGAGAGAGAGAGAGAGAGAGAGAGAGAGAGAGAGAGAAGGGAGAGAAAGGGAGAGAGAGAAAGAGATTGCTCAATTGCTGGTCTCTCATCTGCTGGGATTCCAATAAGTTCCCTCTCCATTCCCTGATAACTGCATACAGGCAGGACCAGGTCTTGAGATGTGGCAGTGTCAGTGAATTTTTGTAAAGCTTCCTTTTTATTTCAGTAGAGATTGGTTCATCTATGTGTCAAAAGTGAACTTAGAGTTACTTCACTGTAATTTTCTGGCCAGGTTTCTGGTGGCTCAGTAGATTTCTTTGTCCCCATCCAACTGTGTCTGAGATGGGAATAGGAAACTCCTAACTTTAATAATCTTCAAGTATGTGATTACTCTGTCTGCCATTGAGAAGCACTCTCCCTCACTGTATCTGCTCACATGGATATCTATATGTGTTAGAATTAAGCTGATTGAAATTGTGCCTTTATTGCTACCCCACCCACTGGAGCAAGGGACTGCTATTTCTTACTAGTGTCAGCTTCTGTCACCATGCTCCCGGTCTCTGTGTAATCAATGCAACGTAAGTGTTGGGAGAATTTTTTTTTCCTGGGGAGACGTGAACACACACTCTCCTCATAAGGTCCTGACAACAATGCAAAGGATGATTCCCCTGGAGTCACCCTGAGGAACTATTGAGAGTGTTGCTCTTACCTATTGAGTGCTGATGAAGAAGTACGGGCAGGGGTGTAGGTGACCCTAAAGCAGCTGTGCTGGGAAGTCCATAGCCAGCGTGGCTAACAGCTTCCCCTTAGCTACATAGATGGAACCCCTTCCTATAGCCTCCCCAGCTTATGTTCTCCTAGAACTTCCTAAGACAGCTAGGTCGCATGCAAGTAGGGCAGAATTGCATTACAGGTGGCAGGGATGAGCATCTGGAATCTCGGGTGAGGATCCAAGGATCCTCTCTATCCTCTCCTTCTCTGAGGGGATGTCAACAGCCAACAAGCGTGCTTGTGCACAGGCATGGGTACTGTGATAAACATGGCAGCTATCTTGCTCAAAGGACCATGTTCTATACAATAAGCACCACTACACAGGCATTTTCTGAGCATCTAACGTGGGTCGCATTTGTAGACATCAGGTGTCACGGTAGATGAGACAGGTTTGTGACTCCTACACTCTGTTAGGAAGACAGGCCCAACAATAAGGAAATTTGTTAATAGCCTGATTGTGAACGCCCATCCAAACCTCAAGTGGGAATAGAAACAGGATTCTGGAATGGAAGAAGGCAGGATGGAGCAGGGACATTGTGAATAGGGTGGTGAGAGAGCCAGGGAAATGGCATTAGAATTCACTCTCTGTCTATCATGATGAAGTTGTATTGGTCACATTTAGACTGTTTGCCCAGCCCAGCTAACACAGTCTAAGAACTCCCCACAGACATACCTAGAGATTTGTCTCTGAGATGATTGTGGAGGCCGTCAGATTGACAATAAATATTAAACATGCCAAGAATATTTGTATGTTTTTCTATGCTGACACCGACTGCCTACATTTTACACTCAAACATTTGCTGAATCAAGAAATAGTAGTATTCGTTCTATACGTGAGATCAAAATGTAAAGGCTTTTGCTCATTTTTTGCATAAATGAGTTTAATAAAAGTGTAGGTCAAGAATCATTTGAACTCCAGTGCTTACAGGAGCAAGGGTAGAGTCTACTGAAGGATGCTGTCTATTGCCTGTCCCTAAAGATAGGCTTTGCAGCACTCACAGCTCTTTCGTTGCTGTGGATACAATTTGCATGCTGCTGAAAGACTGCTCTGTGGAATCATGCTGGTCCCAAATTATATACAACTCTAAAAAGTGTTTTCTCCTTTTCTTACCCTTAATGCCCAATCCCAACACACAGTGCTAATGAAATAATGACGGTGTGCCCATGCTCTGGGAAGGTATTATAACAACACAGCTAGGATGAAGACTCAGATTCCTTTTCCCCAAACGAGTGCCATTACACTGTGGAACTGAAGGTCATGAATGAAAGGCCATTGTCTCTCAGAGGCCCGGGTCCACACAGGCTGATTGGCTGGAAGTAAACTGAAGAAAAGGTTTTCTGAGAAATGGAATGATGGCTTTGCTCCAGGAAGAAAATTCTATGCAATCAAGAAAGGCACATTTAGAATTATATAGAGTTCTCACTCCGCTATCTTAATTATGTTCCATCTTCAGATTTCAGCAGAGTGAATGTTTCACATTTTGCTAGGCTTGCAATTCACTCTTGGGCCATCCTAAGGATGATTCTTACAGATGAAGTTAACATTTAGAGAGCAATCTGATGTCAAACTCCAAGCCCTTGCTCAGGAAATCTAAAACATGGATTTCAGATTAAGATGACAATTCAATTTGCTTATGCTTATGGCATACGTGGTATATACACACTGCTGTAATGGCATGCATCTTGGATGAGCACATTTGCTTTTGTACAATGACCTCCCTGTCCCCAAAGTACGGTAAGGAAACTGGACACGGGGAGGTTAGGTGAGTTGCCTAGACTTACACAGCTATCAGGTGATGCTCAATTATAGAAAATAACCATATATATATATATACACACACATATGTATATTAGCACATTGTGTGTGTGTGTGTGTGTGTGTGTGTGTGTACCTTGCATAGCATGCATAAAATGGCCAGAGGAAAATTTGGAGGAGTCAGTTCTCTGTTTTCACCATGTAGGTGCCAAGGACCCAACTCAGGTTATCAGGCCTTGTGGCAACCTCCTTTACCACTAAGCCTTCACTAGAGCTCTTAATCACAGCTGAGCAGAAACTGCAGCATCAGCTGGCATGCATGACACAAATATGCACTGAGGTCCTACAGATATGTGTGTATTGAGCTTAATCTTGGGGCTCAGGATTTTGAACATTTAGGTTGGGATGCTTATGTTTGGAGAGCAAGGGTAGGGAAGACACCTTGAGAACAAACATAAATTTATTATGCAGGTGCTGCCAAATCTAGTTTTATGTGATGCTGGAGATCAAAACCAGAGATTCATGCATGCTTAGGCACATACTCTACCAACTCAGATATACCCATAGCCACATACAAGGAATTCTTCACTGAAGCACACTTAACAGAGCTGGGTGTGGGGCAACTCAAGAAGAGCTGTTCATTTGAACATAAACTTCTCGTCACATGTCAAAGTCTGCATTCACATGAGAGTCGTTTATGTAGTCCTGACCTCCTGCCTTTATCACTCCATGCCATGCTCTCTTCTTAACTTACCCTTCCTTTCTACCTACCTGCCCAGTAACTAGCCTAGCCATTATGTACCCCAACACGACCTGTGAAAAGGGGAGATGCTCCTGTACTCAATACTTCATTACTATGTAAACTTCGCTATGTTATGGCTCTTTCATCATCCCCACAACAGTCCACAAAGCCAAAAGCTTTGCCCTGTACCCACCCAGAAGATGCCAGTTTATTTTCTCATTCAAGAAGGAAGTAGCATGGAGAAGAATGAGAAGGGAGGTATACAGTTAGGATCAACTCCAGGGTCAATGGTCCCAGTCACACACTTACATTTTATTGACCTGTGGCCTTGAATAAACTGAGGAACTGTATCTGAATGAATAGGGCAAGAAGAGCTTTGGAATTTGGATTGGTGGAGGGAGGGGAAACTTCTTTCAGATTTGGGGATATTTGCATGTAAGTCATAAGATATAAGTTTTATATATAGCATGTGTGTTCATGTGCAGTGTGCATGTGTGTGTATGTGTGTGTGAGTGTGTGTGCATCTCTATGTCTGTGTGTATTAAGATAGTTCTGTTGTAGCCCAGGCTACTCTAAAACTTATTATTTAGCTGAAGATGACCAAGGACTTTGATCATCCTGCCTCTACCTCCTAAATACTGGGATTACAAGAATGCACCTCTACAATGCTCATTTTATGTGGTTCTGGAATTTGAACCTAGAATTTTTTATGTACTAAGAAAACACTGCCTCAACTGAGCTACTTTCCCAGTATTTTTAGTGTCCCTTTGTGGTATCACGTTAGCACGCAAAAGATTTGGCTTTTGAAGCATTTTAGAGTGAGGATTTTAGAATACGGGGTGTCTACCTCTCTCTCTCTTCTCTTCTCTTCTCTTCTCTTCTCTTCTCTTCTCTTCTCTTCTCTTCTCTTCTCTTCTCTTCTCTTCTCTTCTCTTTCTCTCTCTGTTAGATCATTCTCACAGCATTTCTGTCTCATATATCCTGTGCAACAACCGCAGTGGTTTCAGGAATAGATGCTTAAAATATATCACCAAGACTGCTCGCCGATTCACTAGAATCCACCCAGTTTCAACCTTGGCTTCCCCGGTATAGACGGCGCCCCCATAACATAGATGATATTGCATGATGTAGCCCCATATTGAGACTTTGGAATCACCCGGAACTTTTCTCTAATTGCAGTGGTGGCAGGTGGAGAAAGTGAACCCCATCAAGCTGTATGAAGAAAACAAAGTCATTGCAGGCTTCTCACTCCTCAACCTGCTCTTTAAACAGGGCCGCTCGGGCCTCATCCGAGGGGTAGTTGAGAAGCTCATAGGCCTGTACAACCAGAAGAAGATCAAGCCTGTGGTGGATTCCTTGTGGGCCCTGGAGGAGGTAAGCAAGCCACCTTCTGGGCTTATTTCTAGTAGCATTGATCATCCAAGACAATCTTTTCAAACCCATTTTTATTCTCCAGATTTGTCCTAAAGTAGGTGAGCCCAACCTTCTGACATCACATTGCAGCATTGTCACCTACCAAGTGACACGCAAGAAACCCACAGGTGAACAACAAGAAAATAATCACCTCCCCTACAAAAGAAATCTCATAACATTTTAAGTGAGCTCATGATTTTCTGTTGGTGCACATTCATTGAACTCCCTGGCCACATGTGGCCCACAGGTTTGGCATATCTGGATCACGGGGCTTTGAGTCCAAGGATCATTTCAAGTTCACAAGCGGTTTTCAAATGATGCACTTCCGGCATTTATACATGAGCCCTTTCTTCCCAGCTAAGACACCAAACTTGGATGGATATGCTCAACCCACCTTGATTAGGGATTAGTGTGTACATTGTCAAAACGTGAAGAATGTTGTGACCCTATGGCTATATCAAGGTCAGCTCAAGGTAGCTCTCAGATGGCAATGATTTATATGCAGACACTGGGTGTTGTGTTCCCTTGAGACAGTGTCAGCTGTCATGGTGGACTCCATAATTCTGTTGGATGTGGTGTTGGACCGACTTCAGAGTTTTGTTGCTGATGGTGGTGTTTGATGATGGTGGATCTATTTGTGTTTGTGTACATTCTTGAACCATGAACAAAATAACCTTCAAGGAAGCTGATGCCAGAACTGGTTGGATTGGTTCATACGGTACTCAAGGAGGAAGGTAGCATTCAAAGAGTCTAGAAATCCTCCAGGACAAGAGAAGGAGGGAACATGTAGGAAGTCAGTCATGATAGCTCCTTTGGAGAACAAGGAAAACATGAGGCCTAAGTTTCGGGTGACATTTCAGACCTCCCTCAGTCGTGTGGCCCAGGAAAATGCTTAAGATGGCAAGGGCTGTGTTGTTGGGTTGTTTTTAATAGCTTCTGCAGATGAGGTACCTTGTGGTGTGTTTGTGTGAGGGGTTTGGGGGGGGGCTGTGTGAGTGTGTGCACACATCTGTGGTACACTCACCAATGTGTGCAGGTGTGAAGGTCAGACATCAAGACTGAGTCTTTTCCTCAATCACTCTCCACTGTATAATTTGAGACAGTCAAATTATAAAGGGAATCTGGAGCTGGGCATTTAGGCTAGACTGCTGGCCAGTGAGCTCCCAGATCTGCCTAGCTCCCCTCACCCAATTCTAGTACTGGGTTTACAACACCACCGTGCCCACCTTTTATGTCGGTGCTGGAGGTCCTAACTCAGGCCCATGTGTTTGCACAGCAAGTGTGTAACATACTGAGCCATCTCCTCGGCCCTGGAACAAGAGCTCCTAAACCTTGGGGAGCCACAGAAACCTTTGCAACCTAAGTTGCAAACACTAATTTCTATGGATCAGGTGTGTGTGTATATGTGTGTGTGTGTGTGTGTGTGTGTGTGTGTGTGTGTGTAAAAGTTAACTGGAACTAGACCAGTGAACTTGAACTATACACATATATCTCATTCTAATATTGAGATATTATGGGCAGCCTTAAAAAAATGAACAGCCACCGAAAGGCCTTGTTTGTTGTGATAACTGAAATAAATATTCAATACGGGACATTCCTAAATGAGCCCAGCATATGTAGAAAACAATGGGTACACCAACATTCCAGAGAAGGATAATGCGGTTAACATTCAGGCTTCCTTCCTTCCCATCTTTCTTCTATTGCAGATGCTCATTGTGATTCGATTTATTGCTAAAGTAAATCAGACAATAATGTGTTCTTTGTCCTGTGTAATTGCCAAGATGGTTGGCCTCTTGTCATCATTTCATTGAAAATCATTTCAATTTAATGAATCAGATATCTGTACAGTATTCACTGTGGCATGCCAGAGAGAAACAGGAATGATTAGGACCAACTCTTTTCCAGGAGGCACAGAAAGGACTTAAGGAGGGACCCAGCAAATTTAGTAGCCTGTGAGGATTAAGAACTGACCTCAAGACCCAGCTATACTACTCCTGGGCATATATTCAAAAGATGTTCTACCATAGCTCAAGGACACTTGCTCAACTATGTTCATAGAAGCTTGATTTCTAATAACCAGAAACTGGAAAAAACCTAAATGTCCCTTTACCAAATAATAGATAAAGAAAATGTGGTGCATTAACACAATGGAATAGTACTTGGCTATTAAAAACGAGGATATCATGAAATCTGTGGGAAAAAAATGGATGGAACTAAAAAAGATCATCCCGAGTGAGGTAACCCAGATCCAGAAAGACACACATGGTATGTACTCACTCATAAGTGGATATTAGCCATAAAATAATATAGATAACCATGCTATAGTCCAGTGACCCAAAGAAGCCAAGGAGGGCCCAAGAAATGATGCTTGAATCTCACTCAGAAAGGGGAATAGTCATCTGAAGTAGACTGAGGGAGGGAACTAGGTAGAAGAGGGGTTGGGGAGAGCTGGGGTTGGGGAGGAGGACTGGGAGAGAGAATGGAAATTGGGGAGGGGGCATCTACGGGACAGAGGAGGCTCCCAGGAGTCTGTGTGGGTGACCTTAGCTGAGACTCCTAGCAGTGGGGGATGTGGAGCCTGAGGAGACGGTGATCTCCTGTAGCCAGGTGGGTGGAACAGCAACTGACCAATAAAACCGCCAGCCCAAAACTTGTCTTCTTTACAATAAGTGTAGGGATAAAGATGGAGCAGAGATTGAGGGAATGCCCAAGCAATGACTGACCCAACTGGAGACCCACCCAGCCCCTGTCACTATTAATGATACTACGTTATTCCTGCAGACAGGAGTCTAGGGTAATTGTCTTCTGAGAGGCTTCATTTGATTGAAACAGACACAGAGACCCACAGCCAAAAAAATAGGCCAAGCTCAGGGAGTTTTGTGGAAGAGTGGGGGAAAAGTTTGAGGAAATCAGAGGGGCAGAAAAAAAATAATTTTTAAAAACTCTGAAAATAGGTCCAGGTGAACTCAGGAGTTCTCCAGGTATTTGACGCCATTCCTTGCTCACAGCTGCAATAGAGTCTCTAAATTCCTACTATGAAATCATTATGTATTTGGTTCATGGGGGATGCTGAAGATACAGTGAATAGGTAGATAAAACCCCTCCGCTTTGTAGAGCTTATATTCAAAGGAGGATGAAAGATAAGAAAATACTGAAGCAGGCAAAAACACGTGGAAATAAATGGCTACCTGTGATCAGCTCTTACAAGGGATGTGTAAGCTATGTCTTAATCACCATGATCATACTACCTGCCAACCTGAGATGAAAGTGTCACTTTGGTTCAGTTTCAGAAACTCTCAGTCTTTTATGGAGAGAAAGGCATGACAAGGTAGAGATGATGGTGGTGAGAGAGTGTGGGACTGGCTAATGTTATCTTAGATAACAAGGAAGCAGAAAGCAATGCTAGAGCCAAAGACCACCCTTAGTGCCCTATAAATACCAGATGGACCCAGCCTCCTAAAATAGCATCACTAACCTAGGAATAAACATTGGAAATATGACCTGTGGGGCACATTTTAGATTTAAGTGATAGTAGAAGAAAATTGTGGGGGATGGGGGCACTTAGTTCCCACATAGATGTGTTTCCCAAACTCTTTTTTATCATTGTCCCTTAGGGACCTTTTTCAGACTTTCTTCCCCCCCCCCTGAAATTTTAATGGTGTGTGTGTGTGTGTGTGTGTATTTGTGCATTATGTATTAAAATAGTTATTTTTCATCCACCAAGATCCCCTTCCACTCTTTGGGGCAATATGATGGCCAATGAATGTACCCACTGCAGAGTGGCTCAAACAAAAGAGAGTCTCTTGGAATAGCATCCTTTGGGAAAATACTTGAAGGAGGTAAAGCCTTAAACAAAAGAATTTCAGACCAAGAGATTCCCAAAACCAAAGAGCAGAGAACAGAACATCTCAGGGAGTTGCAGTTGCACAGGTAAATTATTCTGAGCCAAGAAGAAATGGTGCAAAGAGAGCCAGGACAGGGCATCAGGGATAGGCCAGACAGAAATTTTCATTAGCCCAGTACCAACAAGGTCAAGGTAAAGAGGGGCTGCTTTCTGGTCCTCAAGGTATGATCTTCTCAGGAGAAGCTGGAGTTGCTAGTCAGGACCTTGCGTAATGATGTAATTGAGAAGAGCTTCGTGAAACCAAGGAATGGGAAAGACAAGACGGGAGGCCAGCAAGCCTCCCAGTGGAAAACTATGCTTCCATGGGCAGGGTCTAAGAAAGGCAACTGGACTTGCCATCAGTTTTACTGTTTGGGGACTGCTACAGCTCAGTGCATGCTGGAGGAACATTAGCAATGAACGGAAGGCTGAGTCTACCCAGGCTTCTGGGAAAAGATACACAGGTCCAACACTAGCCAGCAGCAGAAAAGCCGTGCTGGAAGCTCTCTTGACTGAGCTGTGTGTGGGCCTGGGACTTGGAAAGTCTGGGGTTGACCTTGAATCTCCAGGTTTCCTTCCATCTCTACACCCAGTTCTGTTTGTCTGAGGTGTACAGGCTCCTCTGTGGTAGTGTGAACAAGAATTACCATCACAGGCCCATAGATTTCAATGATTAGTCACCAGGGAATGGCACTATTTGAAAAGATTAGAATAATTAGGAGGTATGGCCTTGTTGGAGGAAGTGTGTTGGCAGAAGTGGCTTTTAAAGTTTCAAAAACCTATATGTGGCCTAGGCTTGTGCTCTCTCTCTCTCTCTCTCTCTCTCTCTCTCTCTCTCTCTCTCTCATGTATGTATGTATTTCTCATCTCAGCTACTGCTCCTGCACTTGCCTGGATACTGCCATAGTCCCCACCAAGACAACAAACCCTTTGGACTAAACCCTCTGAAACTGTAACCAAGTCCCAACTAAATGCTTTCTTTCATAAGAATTGCATTGGTCATGGTCTCTCTTGACAGCAATAGAACAGTAACTATGACATTCTCATTTCCACCTCACTTTCTCCTGAGTGTTAACACACACAAACACTGAACCTGGAACCTAGTCTAAATCCCTGTCTTCTCAAAATAAGTCAAGTCCTATTCCACTGTATTCCCAACCATTTCCTCATGCTCCATACATCCACCGACCCCCTCCTACCCACACTTCAGCAGCTTCTAGTCTTCTGGTCTTTAAAACCACAACCTCCCTCCCCACCTTGAACCTCTGAGGCAGTTGCTCCTCTGCATTAAATATAAATCTTCCCCATTACTCATGTCTCTGTTTCTCTAATGCCATCTTCCAAAAAAGCCATCTCTGCCATGGTCACTCTCTCCTTTTCCCCTGCTTGGTGGTCTCTGCTCTATTAACTGCTGTTTGATCAGCCTGTGCATTGACTCTTGTCTCACATCTACTAGAAGGTAACCCCTCGGTGAGGATGTTCCTACAGATAGGCCTGAGCCTCCAGTGCCCGACAGAGGGGATGCTCAGTGAAAAGACTATCACATGGATGAGTCAGCGAGCCCAGCTTAACCCAGAAACCCAGACTGGCTGGATACTTTCTGTGTTTAATAATAAATATTTGCTGAACAAATAGATGAGTAGGTGAACAAATAAACGAGCTATACTTTTCAAAGATATTTTGCTGGAACCAACAAGTTGTACTTGTAACCAACACTGATGAGCCCTGGAACCCACAAGATGAAAGGAACAAACCAATTCCCATGAGCTCTCTTCTAATCTATACATCTACACAGACATACACACGGACTTATACATGTGTACGTACATACATACACAGAGTGAGAGAAAAAGAGAGAAAATTAGCTTCTTTAATAAAATGTAAAGAAACATTCAACCAATTTCAGGTAAATGAAATTATTATCACTATTTATTATTATTATTATTATTATTATTATTATTATTATTATTATTAAACGGTTTCTAAGCAAAAAGAAAGAAGTCAGGGTTTTTTCATTCAGGGCCCGATTTATGTTTTAGTCTCAATAACTCTTCATGGGGGAGGAGGCTGCCCTATGCAATATTGAAAAATGAGTGTCATCCCTGCTCATTAGCTGCCAGCAGCAGCAATAAGACAAAAATGTCTCTAGTTATTGTCACGTATTCCGTGGGCCTCTGGGTGGGACAAGGGTGATAGAAAACACTGTTCCTAGTTGAGAATCACCATTTTGAAAGAAGCCATGGGACTGGGGCTGGGGAGTAGCTGCTCAGTATCTACTGCGCAAAGCCCTGGCTTCCATCTGCAGTACGACTTCTCAGGGATGATGGCGCCTGCCTGTAAGCCCAGCGCTCAGGAGGCAGAGGCAAGAAAATCAGAAGCTCATGGTCGTCTTGGGCTGTGTAGTGAGTTCAAGGCCAGCCTGAGATACCTTAGGGGGAAGGGGGACCAGGAAGAAGAGGAGAGGAGAAAGGGGAGATGGAGCCAGGAGAAGCCACCACAGCAGCAGAAGCTACGATAGACGGTCCCGTCTCTAGTAAAACAAAGAAACCATAATCACTGCAGCAGGCAGGTCCTCCACAGAAGGGCGGCAGACGGCTGCTGCCTGTTTGCCAACAAAGCCTCCACAGTCACTCATCAGCGACACCCACCAACTTTCTGAGGGTTCTTTTCTACAATATTTACAGACATCTGTTTAGAGCTGCAGTTGGGCCAAATGCAGCCATTTATCAAGCCCACGCAGCTCTTCTGGGCTTAAAGGGAGTACAGCATGCTTATTGCCTGAGAACCTTCGAGGTCAAACTATAATGATTCCCCCTCCCTCTCGGTAAGGGCTTACACAAAATTGCTTCTCAGACCAGCTCCATGACTCCATTTATAGAATGTAAAACCCACGGGGATTAAAAGAAAATTTTCTTGGGCTCTCTGAGGCCTCAGACAAGAAGATTTAATAATATCAGTCACGATTAGTTCTTTCTAGCCATCTGTCTGGGACTTTATTGTAAATTTAATACACAAAGCAGAGCGGGGGATATGGTAGTCTCCCATTTGCTTTCAGATGCTAAATGTACAGCTGTATTTTACATTGCAGGGGGAAAAATTAAGCTTGCAGTTTAAGGCTAGAAAGGGGACAAAATGTTTATGTTTGCCATCCAAGCAGCTGTTGTTTCCTTGGGCACTCGTGATGCTTATTTTCATAGTGACTTGCTTTGGTGTCACCATGGAAACAAAGCTCTGGGTGTGTCTCTAAAAGCAATTCCAAAAGGGCATTAACTGAAGAGAGAAGAGCCACAGCATGGGCAGCACCATCCTATGAGCTGGTTCCCTGAGATGAATCAAAAGGAGCATGTGAGCTGATCATCAGCATTCATCTCTCTGCCTCCCTGATCGTAAGAGTGTATGTGACCAGCTGCCTCATGCTCCAGACGCCATGCCTCCCTGCCACGATGCAGCAAAAATAAACTTGTCTTTTCTTAAGTTACATTTGTCAGGCATTAGGTCACTTAGGCAAGAAAACAAGCACCTACTATGCACTCGTGATCACATGGACTAGACAAGTAAGAAAACAAGTACCTACTAAGCGTCCATAGTCACATGGACTAGAAAAGTTAAGAGGAAAAACAAACATCTACCATTCACCCATGGTATTTTCAGCTGTCAAGTCTACACAAATCATGGGCAATCTGTTTCCTGCCCTTGGGTTTTTAACAAAACTTAAACCTATGAAATAATTAGAGAATAGGAATAGTCAGTCACAGGGTGTTGATTTCAGAGGGTGAAATCAAGAGAGAGCAAAGTTAAGAATAAATGAACTGTTCAGAGACAGTTTTAAGAATGAACAGGGAAAGGAGATGGGAAGGTGTCTCCATCAAGAAAGCTCCTACTATGAAAGCATGAGGATCCTCGTGTGTATGCCTAGTACCCATATAAAAAGCTGGACATGGTGGCACAAGCCTGTAATGCTAGTTCTGGACAGGCAGAGACAGGCAGATACATGTAGATCCCTGGTGAGCTACTCTGAGCAAATCAATGAGCTGCAGGTTCACTGAGGAACTCCATCTCATAAAATAAGGTACAAATGATTGAGGAAAATACCCAATGTCAACATTTGGCCTCCACACACACATTAACAGATGTGTATGTACACTTGCAACCACATGCATACACAGCTAGGTGAGCACATACATACGAATCACACACACAAGTATAATAAACAGGGCTTGTTGAATACTAAAAGAATAGAGATCATTTGGATAATGTTGGGTATCATAAAAACACTACAAGCTGCAGGGACAATGTGAACAACATCACAGGCATGAATGAGGCAGGTGGAAAAGAGAGAAAGCTCCAGACGAACATGGGAGAAGAAATAAGATGTAGTGGATGGAACCAAATCATGGATGCCTTTGCTGCCTGGCAGAAGACTTGGAGTTTACATCTGATTAATGGGGATTCTATGAAGGACTATGAAACCATTTCATCCTCAGTCTAGTAAGGCTTAACCATGGTTCTAACGTTGATCACTATGGTGTCATGTACCTGAAGTGAGGCTTGATGGTACAGACCTGCCATCCCAGGACATAGGGGGCTGATGCCAAAGGAACATGATTTTAAGGCCAGCCTGGGCTCCAAAGTAAGCCTTAAGATAGCAAGACCCTGTCGATAGATAGATAGATAGATAGATAGATAGATAGATAGATAGATAGATAGATAGATAGATTGAGATAGATAGGAGATAGATATAGATAGATATAGATATAGATATAGATATAGATATATTTGGAGCTGGAGAGATGGCTCACTAGTTAAGACCACATACTGTTTTTGGAGAAGACCCAACTCAGTTCCTAGCATCTACATATCTACATCTTGTGCAACTGCCTATAACTAGCGCTCCAAGTACTGAAAGATGAAGGATATCAGGAGCTGAAACCTGCCTTGGCTATGTAGTAAGTATGAGACCAACCTGGGCTATACTTGACCCTTTCTCAAAAACAAAACAAAACACCAATAACATCCAAATGGAATGTGTCTAGATGATATCACTGTGGACTTTACTCATCTGTCAATTAACAGCTCACTGGGGGCCGTATGAGATCTTGATAATTGTATATGTGTACACAAGTGAATGGTATCCATGTTTATGAGGGCATCTGCATACCTGTGTGTGCTTTTGGAATCTGAAGAACAGTTTTGAGCATTATTATTAATGCGTTGCCTACAGTTTTGTTTTGTTTTTAATGTAGGGTCTCTCACTAGACTGGACCTCATCAAGTAAGCTAGTCTGACTGGCTAGCAAACCCCAGGGGTCCTCCTGTCTCTGCCTCCTTAGCACCACCTCACCCAGTTTCTTTGGATGGGCCTTGGGTTGTGGGGATCTAGATCAAATCCTTGCACTCCCAACAGCGAACATTTAGAGCCTGAACTATTTTCCCAGCCCTCAATATATTTATAATACTACACCATGTGTAGTATTATGCAAGATGATTTCAGTAAGACTCTGGATGTGGTCTCCAATGGGATACCACAGGTCGCAGGTGGCTATTTCAGTTTTAATGAGGTCACATTAAAAATGCAGCTTCGAGTGCTCTGAAGCCACAAGTAGCTAGTGGCCACCTTAGTGGACAGGGTGGATTTAGAACACTTCCATCATTGCAGAAAGTGTCACCAGAGCCACTCGATGTGATGATGTCATCTTTCTGCTTGAAGGCAGGGAACAATTTGTCTCTGTAGCCTTCTGGCCTGGTTGCCTCTCAGTCAATTATGTTAATTGTGCCCTTCCATGTATCTCTCTCTTTGTGGTGGTGTCATGAAGGTCACTGCTCAGAGTCACTTATTTGATGTGTGTGTCCCAAATCTCTTATTATGCATAGCCTGCACTTTAGCTCCATGTAGGCAGCCATGGCTGGGATATATTTGTGTCTTTCATTTGAACAGATAGACGATTGTCTAAAGGCATGAATGGGAGGGAAGTAAGGATAAATGAGCTTCATGGGTGTTTTTTATGCCCGGAGACAAAATAGTAGCTGGATAAAGGGGAGATTAATATGAGGAAGCAATCATAGGAGAGTGTCATGACCCAGGGACAGAGCGGGCAGGGGGGAAGTGATTGACAGTCCTAAAGTAGCCATAGGCTTCAACTCTTGCAGCAGACCAGGAAGTTAAGAGATGATGCAGTCAGCCTGGGGAAGGAAATGCCCAGATACAAACTGGAAGCTTCTGTGAGGAAGTTTACAAGCTCAGATGTGAATCTCATTTACAGAATACAGAGCAACATGTGGAGGTATCCCCAAAGAGCTGAGACCCACAGCTGTGTGGAAGTGAGGGAAGAGGTCTGGGTAACTGGTCCCGTTAAGATCTCTGGAAGATTCTACACGTGCCAGGTATCATTTGACGTGCTTCATGTATTAACTTGGTTAAACTCTCCTGTAACCCAACGACCCAGGGAGCTGTTATACATATCTGTAAGATTACATAAATGAGCTGCTGAAGAATTTTCACTGCCCAAAGTCAGCATCTTCAATTGAATTTGTAGGACATTTGAACCTCAGAGCATAGATATTGTTGGAAAAAAAATGGCAATGAATAAATTCATTGAACAAAAGAATGAGCTAAATAATTCCATTAGGAATCCACACAAAAGGGGTCTATAGACCACTTACTTTGCAGAGGCCTTAACATTCATTTCATCTTCATGAGGACCCTGTGTGGTGGTTACTATGACAACAGCTGTGACACAGATGAGAATTAGAGGCATACAGAGATAAAGTTCCTGGAGATCACAGAGCTTATATGTATCAAAACTGACCTTGAGACACAGACAGCCTGACTCTGAACTTGGTAGCAGGATCATTAACTTCTCCACTGTTTGAGGGGGGAGGGAGGGGGAAGGGAAGACTAGCATGCTCCTCCCTTCACTTGTCAGTCAGACTCAGACTATGTATCCTTAGGCGGTATCATACGATAGTTATGATAGGCCATTACCATTGGCCACTGCTTGCTACTAGGTGTGCATCCTAGAGATGTCATCGGGTTGGACCCAGGGCTCACTGCCATTGTTTCAGAAAGCCATTTCAGTGCTGTAGTGAGAGCAGAAATCCAACTGGCCAGGGCCAGGAGGGAATGTGTAGGTAGGTCAAACTGACAGCCAGCATAAGCCTGCTGCTTTGCATCAGACAGAGTAAGTGGCTGGAAAACCTCCAACGGGAGCCAAGTCTGGAGGAGGGCTGCTTGGAAAGTGGATTAGGAGTTCCCTCGGGTGAAAGATTATGAGAAATAGAATGGGAATGCTTACAGGCACAGGATTTTTTATTAGAGGGAAAAAATGTTCTGCAGTAAGTGGTAGAGGTAGTTGCACAACTCTGTGAATATTCTAGAAATCATTGAGTTGTATACCTGGAAAGGACGAACTATGATATTTGAATTATATTTAAATCCAAGATATAGATATTATGTGTGTGTGTGTGTCTATGTACACATAAAGAAGTGTGAATGTATTGATACATGGGGTGGTTATTACTGATTGTCAACTTAACAGGATCTAGAATCACCTAGGACAAGACGTCTCTGGGAATGACTGTGATGGGGGATCTAGATTGGGTGGTTGAAGCTAAAAGACTTACCTTTAAATGTGGGTGGCACCATCCTATAGCCTTGGGTCTCAGACTGAATAAAAAAGAGAAGATGAACTGGGCACCAGAATCCACGGTTCTCTGCTTCCTGACTATAGATGCAATGTGACCGGCCACCTCACATCCCCACCACCATGCTTTCTCTGATATGATGGACTGAATCCCCTTGAGCCGTGAGACAAATAAACACACACACTAGAAACATTCCCTACTTCCATGCACACAGCCCCGCCCCATCACATGTTTTCTGCTACCTAAACTCACCTGAGGATTGTAGATCTAAAGCCACCCATGCATTTGCTTGCTCCCTGCTTCTAATCATCCAACAAACCAAATGAATTGCATAGCTCTGACTCAGCTCACTCATCCGTGTCCACATGGGACTGAGATGTCTACATCTCAGCTGGTGAGATGGCTCAGTAGGTGAGATTCTTGCTGAATCCCTTCCCTACTAGAAGAAGGAACCTCTGTATATGTGCCTTGACATGTGTGTGCATACATGCACGTGTGTGCATACATGCATGTGTGTGTGCATGCCTATGACACACACACAAATAAGTAAGTTAAGCATAGGTAAAATTTTTAAGATGTTCACATCTGTCAGGAGGTTGAGGCTGAAAGATTGCCAACCTGCCTAGACTACATGGTGAGTTCTGAGCCGGCCTAACCTGTGGAGTGATACTCCAGCATTGAGATATCAAAGATCAGGAATTAAAAGGCAAGGTGCCAAGCAAGAACTGAAAATAAAATTAAACCGATGTCTACTTCCAAATCTCTGATCTTTGAATATGCTGTATGACAAAGTCACGTTGTATATTTGATTGAGGACTTCAAAATAACTGTATTTCCCAGGTGGCCGCACTGCAGTCACAAGGGACCTTATCAAAAGGAATCCAGGGACCAGAAACAGGGAAGGCACATGATACCATAGGCTGAGGAAAAAGATGATTTGATGTAGGACCATGTGCTCAGGAGTGGGAAAAAACTATAGGAACCAGAAAGGGCAAGGGCTCAAAGTCTGCAGAAGGCACGCTGCTAGCCCACATGATTTTTGTACCTATGAGGCTTTATGTATAAACAGCTATAAGAAGACGAATCTGCATTGGTGGAGGGCCCTGTATTTGTGGCACTTTGATATAGCAGCAACTGAAATATAACGTACCATCAATGTTCCAAATATATCCTGGGTAAGCTGCCTGTCCTACACCAGTCTCTGTGCTTTGGAAACAATTCTGCCTGAGGCCTTGATCTGCATAGAAAGCATAAGCAGGGTGGCACAAGTGAATTTTCCTCCTAATTCTATAAGGAGGGAAAAAAATGAAGGGAAGAGAATTGAGTGCGAGCAAGACCTGGGTCTGTGTTACAGCCCAGGAAAGGCTAAGCAACTAGAGAAAGAGACAGGAGGAGGCAGACACATCCAGGCAGAACAAGGAATTTCATCAAGTTAAACCTTGAATAGATGGGAGGAAGAGGAGGCTGAACATGAGAGAAGGGATAACAGATGGGAGAGTAGGAGTCCTCCCAACCAGATACCCAAACACAGCCATTATTCCAGCCTCAATGTATGCCCACGGCTCTGTATCTCACTTCCTAGGTCCATGTTGGAAACTTCGCTCACTGTGCCCTTCCCTCCTTGCCTTCCTAAATAATTCCTTAGGAATTCTTTAGTCAATTTAGATACTCAGAAAAAATGATATCAGCTACTCTATAAAAACACACCTCCCTCCTTCTTGTCACTACCCCAGCCCTGAGTTAGGAGTTTCTGCCTTCAGAGTCCACAGGATCACCTCTCTCATTGACACATTTGTGGTCCACAGCCTGTGGAAACTAGAGAGCAATGTTCACTTTCTTCCACTTCTAATTGGAAAAACCCAAATGTCCTAATAGGCAAAGAGTGCTTGGCCTATTATTGACACAGAAGCCCTCGATGCTGCTAAACTGCATTGCTCTGCCACCATAACAGAGGTAAGGCATCAAGGTGCCAAGCAAGGAGAACTCAAGAGACTTCCAGGGCCTCAGATCATGCATTTCCATTGGACCAATGCAGCCTATCCCATTTAGACCTACTCCATCTACACCATAGCCCTCCGCACATTATCCACAGCTTTAATGCTCCTGTTTGAAATCCACAGCTCAGCTTGGATACATTCCTGTTAGGATAAAAATAATTATTCCTTTGCCTTTGGCCCTGTCTCTTGGTGGAAACTATATTGGGAAGCTGGTCTTCTTTGCAAGTCAGAGACCATTGATGTAGGCAGCTCTTGGACGTGGTTTTTAAAGATCTGGAGCTATATTCTGCTGATGCCAATGGTTAGAAATGTTCTCTTCACCTTTGGAGCTGATAGAGGAAAGTATTTAATATATCTTACTTGCAAGAGAGCAATGGAAATCATTTTTAAGTATTTTCCAAGGTGTCTGCAGAAGCAAGTTGTCCACAGATGTTGATTTATTCACTAGGCTAGATGAAAGGGCTTGCTCTGCAGCAGATATGGAGTCCTTTGGACCCCAGCACAGACATTTACATTAGAGGATTTGAGGCTACAGACCAGAGCTGGGCAGGTGAGCACTCAGTGAATATGTTCTACTCCCACCATGGAGAACCCATCAACAGTTCTCTCAACCTCTGTCTCCTCCATTAGAAATAGAGATGATTGGGGCTGAGGAGATAGTTGTAAGGATTAAATTTGATTCCCAGAACCCATATTTTTTTCACTTCAATTTATTTATTTTAACAGATATTTTTATTTATTGCAATTTATTCACTTTGTATCCCAGCCATAGCCTCCTCTCTTGCCTCCTCCCAATCCTGCACTCCCTCCCTCTTCTCCTCCCATACCCCTCCCACAGTCCACTGATAGAGGAGGCCCTCCTCCCCTTCCCTCTGATCCCATCATCAGAACTGTCTGCATAGTCTTCCTCTGTGGCCTAGTAAGGCTGCCCCACTCCCTTCAGGGAGAAGTAGATCAAAGAGCCAGCCTGAGTTCATGTCAGAGACAGTCCCTGTTCCCCTTACTAGGGTATCCATTTAGAGACTGAGCTGTTATAGGCTCAGTACAGGAGTTCTAGGTTATCTCTATGAATGGTCCTTGGTTGGAGTATCAGTCTCAGAAAAGACCCCTAGGACTGTCTCTGACATGAACTCAGTGGCTGGCTCTTTGATCACCTCCCCCTGATGCGGGAGCAGCCTTGCCAGGCTACAGAGAAGACAACAGAGCCAGTCCTGATGAGACCTGATAGGCTAGGATCAGCTCTCCCCTATCAGTGGACTTGGAGAGGGGAATGGGAAGAGATGAGAGAGGGAAGGTGGGAATGGGAGGGATGAGAGAGGGGGCTACAGCTGGGATACAAAGTGAATAAATAGTAATTAATATAAAAGAAATTTTTAAAATAAAGCCTGTAGTTGAAAATAAAAAAAAAAAAAAAGAAAAGACCCCTAGGCCCAGAATTTTTGGCTCTGTCGTTCTTGTGGAGCTCCTGTCCTCCCCAGGTCTTTCTGTCTCCCCCTTCTTTCATTCCCTGCACTCTGTCCAAAGTTTGGCTATGAGTCTTAGCATCTCCTGTAATTCCCTGCTAGGTAGAGTCTTCCACAGGCCCTCTGTGGTAGGCTCCTGTCCTGTTCCCTGTTTTCTTCCTCTCCCAATATCTATCCCATTTGCTTCAGAACCCACATTTTAAAAGAGCCAGGCACAATGACAAACTTGTAATCCCAGTGCTGGGGAAGGCAGAAGCAGGAGGAGCCCTGTATCTTGTTGGTCAGCCTATCTGGCTGCAAGTTCAGAGCAATCCTATTTTAAAAACCAACGTAGAGAGTGCCTGAGGAAGACATCTGATGATGGTTTCTGACCTCCATGTACATGTATATGGACAAGGATGTAGAAGCATAAACAAAATTTGAAGAAAAAAAAAAAAGAAAGAAATGGAGATACTGCCATGTTCCGGTAATTATTATAAGGTGTTTATTATCACGCAGTCCCTGGAGTCCACAGCGTATTCAGCTTTTAATTGCAAAGTGCTCTGTTAACATGACACTTCTTCTCAACTGTGATCAAACCATGGAAATAAATAGTATAAGCTACTGAATCAACAGATTGCTTTAGTCAGCCCCCTACTGTCTAACTGTTGCCCGCTAATGCTTCATTTCCTCATTCCTTATCTTCCCATAAAATGGGAATTTTATATTTTCTATTTTCCAGAGGAATTATGTGGTCACTCACTCACAGTACTGTAGCAAGGTACTATGGGCCAAGCAGTTTAAACAACTAAAACCTTTTGTCTCTCAATATGGCGAACAGAAGGGGGAAGATCAAGATGTCAGCAGCACCACTGCCTTCTGACAGTAACGCTGTGAACAGGGTCTGGCCATGCCTACTTAAGCTTCTTGTTGCTGACAGTCTCTGTGTGCCTTAGGTAGCAGACACATCGCCCCGTCTCTATGCTCACCTCACAGGATGGTGTCTCCGCACGCATCCATCTTGCAAATTCCCTATTTGGTGAGGACACAGATCACACCAGGCTCTGCTCTCCTTCTCTGTCATCTAGGAAGCTGCATCTGAAAAGATGGTCACAGCGTAAGGTCTTAAGCATTAGGATTTCAACATAAGGACTTAAAGGGGTCAAAGGTTTCAGATTAGGGGCTCATGGGGGACCCTAAGGTGAATCACTGTTTTGAATAAGAAACTTATTAATGCCAGAGAGAGAGAGAGAGAGAGAAGTGGGTCTCTGAGCAGAGTAGGAGTTCCTTCTTAGGACTCAGAGGAAGGGGAAAGGTTTTGTGTCAGAGGGTTGATGAGTGATAGACAGCTTGGGTCTGTGGTCGAGCTGCCTCTGATTATTGAGCTGCTGGGAGAGGAACTTGCCTCCCAGGAAAGAAATGTGATGTTCTGAGGGTTGGCAGGGAGAACCTACTTGAGGTATAGCCATTATGCAGCTAGCCTTCTCCTGTCCCAGGTTCTGGCGACCTGAGGTCTGTAAACTTCCTTGGGTGAGTGAAAATGTCACCTGCCAATTTCTTGGAATCCAGGCACCAGGGGAGTCTGCTAGGGTTTAGAGATTTACAAATAGGATCTTGGTAGGGGGCTTGCCATTTTCTTATATCAAGCGTGGCTGTAAGGAAGAGGTTTCTGCAGGTGGGCATGGACTGATTAGTCTGCAGCTGAAACCCTAACAGAAAAGAGGGGAAAGACACAATTCAAGACATAATTTTGTGAATCCAAAATGATAGGCAAGCACAATTGTGCTATGGACTGTAAAGGGCTGAAGAGACAAACTTTGGTGTCTGAATTCAAAGGGAAGATTCGAGAAGAGGTTTCTACCTTCCTTTTTCCTGGTCCAGCCTCAAGTTCTTTTGGGAAATGACCTTACTTCTTACCTGAGCTTTGCTCTGACCCCTATAAAAAGAAGATAATGGTGAAGCCTTATCAATGAGACACTGCCCAAAGGTGATGTGTGTAAAGTCCCTGGAGCCTCTGCTCTTCAGAAAGGAGAAAGGAGAACACATCTCTCTCAGATCCTGCAGTAGGACCTCCTGTGGCAGCTTCCTCCAAGGTGCCACCATAGGGGCCACAGGCTCACTGACGCCCCTGCCTTATGATGCTCAGTCCTTGACAAAAGCATCTTCGGATCTGCATTGTGGGCAGAAGCTCCTCGCGGCACACAAGATAAACACATGCTGCTGTTTGCCTTTCTCTTCCCTCTACCAACCCGGCTCTGATTACTAAATGCTGAACATATTTGGGGAAGATCTGCCAGGAAAGTGCCATGTGCCCGCTAGTCATTTAATAAGCTGTAAGTGAGCAGCTGCCCACCAAGTCCTGGATGGCTGACAAAGTGGCAGAGATGGCTGGAACTTGATGCTGTTTCTGAGCCACCACGGTGCTTAAGTACATTGACTTGTCTGATGTATGATGACCCCATAAGGAAAGAGCAATTCTTTACCCCATTTTACAGGCAGGAAGCTGAGTTTCAGAGAGAGGGCTTTATGGCCTGGTTGGGGTCATACAGCAAAGCAGTGGAGCCAAAACTCATCTTCTGAAGTTGTGCTTCTAACCAGACCCCATATCCCTTCTAAGAGTGAGCATGACTTTGCCCTGATCCTTTCCCTCTGGGTCTCCCAAATCCTTTGTTGTTGAGACATCCTGGCTCTGGGCTTTTTGGCGGGGAGAGAGAATGGCTTTCAAGAGCCTGGCTCCTCAGTCCCTAATTTCTCAAATTTCAGAGGGCTTTATATCCCAAGCCTTAGTTTGTGCATCTGTGAAATGGGAATAACCCTTGGTCTCCCTGCCTGTTCTAAAGCCCTTTGCAATTGATATGCAAGTTGTTGACTGGTTGGTGGAGGATAAAAAACAGAGTATGGGGGACACGTAAGATGACTCAGTAGGCACAAGCACCAGCTGCTGGCCAAACCTGATGACCTGAGCTCAATCTCTCGGAACTGCATGGTGGAAGGAGAGACACTGTCTCCCATTCAGTGTCGCTGATCTCCACGAGCATTGACCATGAGCACATGCATGCACATATACACGGCACACAAAACAAACACAGTGTTAAAAAATTGAAACCCGGCGTGGGCGCTTGATTAAACCTTTCCCATTTCTTTTCTAAAGGTTTCATTTTGAGAGTTTCCCTGGCAACTTGACAGACAGATGAGTTTACTCGACAAAGAACAAGTAGGTGAGGACAGGAACGTGAAGATGAAATGTTAATGCTGGGACTGGAAAAAGCAGCAGGAGTAACCCACTTTAGCCCCTGTGGCTGCTGCGGGAGCTAAACCCACATCCCAGAGGAGACAAAGATGATGGAGATGGGAGCTGATGCTTCTGCCAAGACAGGCAACCCTTAATGGTGGCACAGATTTGATTTGCTTTGCTCCAAAGCCAGGGCTTGAACCCCACCACTGCCACCCCTTGGCCTCAATCCCACTTTCTGCAAATTGCCAGCTACTTGTTTTGGTTTCATTACATTTCTTTGCTCACCAGTTGGACATACTACAAGGGATCACTTACCTTCTGAACTGCAGTACGCAAGCCTGTGCTGGAAAATGCAGAGGTGACAATTAAAAATAAAAAGTGGCACCCTCCCTGTTCATAGAAGATAATCTGTGTTTTGTAGAGATTGGGGTCCACAGTGAACCCACAGTACTTTTTTGGGAGGGAGTGGTCAAGACAGGGCCACACTATATAGTCTTTTCTCTTCTGGAACTCTCTCTGTAGACCAGGCTGGCCTCGAACTCAGAGATCCCACCTGCCTCTGCCTCTGCCTCCTGAGTGCACATCACCCCCACCCCCAGCTCAATATACAGATTTTCACAAAGATAGGTAGAAAGGGGTGATTTATAAAGAAGTAGAATTTAAGGTCATCTTATTCTGGATATCTCATATGTGTGTCTGTGTGTGTATCTGTATGTGTGTTTGTCTGTCTGTGTACATGCCTGTGTGTGTGTTTGTATATGTGTGTGTTCTTTGCTTTTGTGCTTATTTGCCTTTTTCCCTCACCACCTTTTTTTTTGCAGTTAGAAGAATGGGGGAGGGGGAGAAGAACAAAGGGTATAAATACCATAAGACCACAATGCCCAACATTTAGCAAATGCTTTTAAAAGGCAACAGAGATCACTCAAAATTGTGCCATCCTAAAGAAAACAAGTTCCTGTTTTAATGGAGCACATTTCAGCCTTTATTGCAGCACATCTCTTTTATGACTCTTCCCCTCCCCTCCCCTTCCGCACTGCTTTAACCGTGGGTGCCCTGGGCCTTCTGCTGAGTCTGGATAAGCAATTTAAGAGTCTGTTGTGATGCCAGAGAAAGGACATAGGGTCACAACTTGGTGAGGAGGTGTTTGCTTTGGACTGGCATTGTCAGCAGAGCAGAGAGAGGACCCAATTTATCTCTAAGGTCATAGCTGTGGGAGAATTAAAGAGGGACGTAAATACTTGGATTGAAGAGCATACAGCAGGATCAGGGCCAGAAGGGTCAGAGGTGGAGCTGGAGTTGTGACATTGAAATTTGGAAAAAAGCTGGTGCCCCTGTGTGATTTATAAACCATGGTGCATTTTCTCTTTTATGCCTTTGTGGTCACAGAATCATTTAGAACAATTGTCATCTAAATTCTGTCAGACTGTGCTCAGATCTGAAGACCTATTCCCTGATCGGAGGAAATGGATTCCTTAGATGGGACAGGGCCAACTCCATGGCTTTCGAGCTGTGGAAACTCGCTTCCCAGCCACTGCCATCCACCACCAATCAATGTCAGTGTGTTCTGCCTGGTACATCTTACCATCAGATGACTCCCAGCTCAACATTTCCCACCAGGCATTTCCGCTTCTGCTTGGAAAGCCTATATTAAACGAACCACACTAGCAACCCCCACCCATCATGGTACAAGAAAAAAGTCCACAGGTGCTCTGCACTGGTGCAACTGGGCTTCAAGGAGGTTCAGTCCATAGTTGCTTTAGTTTGCAGGTATGGAGCCAGGATACATAGAGGGCTGGTGGCGTAATTACAATCCACCAAAATTTCCTGTATTAGAAATCAAAAAGCATACACAACCAGAGTTGTTACTGGCTGATAGGTTCATCACATTCCTCTCTTTTTCTGTGTTCTATTCATCTAATAAAAGCAAGGGCCATGGACAAAGTTAGAAATGCATGATGACATTCCTTTTTGTAATTAACCTCACCTGTGCATGTCAGAGGACAACAGCAATCTGAATTATTTATATAATTTATCCCATTTCCATAATAACATTGTGTAATTATCTCAATAGATGCCACAGCACTTGATGAAATTCAACTACTATTTCTGATTTAATTACTAGGCTTTTTTATAATGAGTCTGATAAATGTTGTAAAATGGAGATTAACACCAAAATTCCCAACAGCGCTGTATTCAGTTTAAAGGCGAAAGACCCTCAAAAGGCTGCATACAAGTAGGATGATCCTCGAAAGAAGAAACACTGACAAATAAACAAACTCACCAAAGAATAAAGAGAGTGTTCCAATGCCCTGGCAATATGGTGCTACTTATGTATGTCCAAAAGTCTCTTTGAGAAGGATGCATCTGTGTTCTGGTAGACATGTCCTATGTTTAATCACATATCTGCTTCCTAGTAAATGAGGATGTGGCAAGAAACATTAAACTGGAGATTCCTCACTTTTAAATTTTGGATGCAATACCACCCATACATCACAGAGCAAGGGCACAGAAAACATCACATTCTCTCCTATGAAATCTAAGCCCTACCTTTAATTTACACTTCTCTCTTTTCTTCTGTGTTAAGGCTAAGGCTTAAACATGCATTTGCTATGCAAATTAATTTTAGAAATAGACGTTGTGGTGAGTAGTTAGCATACATAATTCTGTATCTCTGAGTTTGGTGTTCTGTGAGAGTGAAAATTAATCTGTTCTCACTTTCAGCAGCTACTAAAAATGATACCTCTACTACCTACTAAAGACTTGTAAGACAAGCACCAGACTGACCCAAGGTATAAACATAACCAAAAAATGTGAGCCTAGGAGTCTTTTCTGAGACTGATACTCCAACCAAGGACCATTCATGGAGATAACCTAGAACCCATGCACAGGTAGCCCACAGCAGCTCAGTCTCTAAGTGTGTTCCCTAGTAAGGGGAACAAGAGCTGTCTCTGATATGAACTCAGTGGATGGCTCTTTGATCACCACCCCTGAGCGAGGAGCAGCCTTACCCAGCCACAGAGAAAGACAATGCAGCCAATCCTGATGAGACCTGATAGACTAGGGTCAGAGGGAAGGGGAGGAGGTCTTCCACTATCAGTGAGATGGGGAAAGGGCATGGGAGGAAAAAAGGGAGGGAAAGAGGGTAGGATTTGGAGAGGATGAGGGAGGGACTACAGCTGGGATACAAAGTGAATAAATTGTAACAAATAAAAAAGTGTATTTAAAAAAAAGAAAAAAAACGGGGTGGGGGAATGAGCATAGGTCCCAGTGTCTCACAGAGAAATGGTAACAATTCCTATACTAGTTTTTGAGGTTCTGGATCATGAGATACTAGTACAGATACTTTTAGAAGCAATCAAACAATGTACCTTTTCAAAAAGAATCCTAGTACATAAGAGTCACAATATTACTATTAAAACCCCACTTCTGGGGCTACAAAAATTGTTCAGCAGTTATAAACACCTACTATTCTTGCTGAGGCACTGATATCAGTTCCCAGCACCCACATAGAGTCTCACAACCATCTGTAACCCTAGTTCCAAGAATTCTAATGCCCTCTTCTGGCTTCTTTAGGCACTGCACAAATGTGATACACATACTTACAAACACTCATCCATGTACAAAAGTATAACTTTAAAAAATTCCACCTCTGCCTGAATTCTTTCATGGTACTCTTTTTATTCCAAGTGTTACTGCTTTGTTCTTTTTATCATGAAGAACATCATCTTAGTATTTTATTGCTGTGAAGAGACATCATGACCAAGGCAACTCTTACAAAAGAAAACAATTAATCGAGGCTGTCACACAGTTTCAGAGATTCAGTCCATTATCATCATGGCAGGAGGATGGCAGTGTGCAGTGTGCTAGATGAGCCAAGAGTTCTACATCTTCATCTGAAGACAGCCAGGAGGAGCCTGGCATTCTACTGGGTGGACTCTGAGCATAGTATACCTCAGAGCCCACCTACACAGTGACATACTTTCTCCAACAAGGCCATACTTCCTCCAATAAGGCCATACCTCCTAACAGCACCATTCGCTATGGCCAAGCATTGAAACACATAAATCTGTGGGGGCCATTCCTATTGAAATCACCACATTCCACCGCCTGGCCTCCATAAGATTGTAGCCATATCATAATGCAAAATGCATGTAGTCCAACTTCAAAAGTCCCCACAGTCTTTCTCAACACAATGTTTAAAAAGTCCAAAGTTCAAAATCTCTTCTGAGATTCATGCAATCTCTTAATTGTAATCCCCTTTAAAATCAAAATCAAAAGGCAGATCAGATACTTTCAACATCACAAGATATACATTATCATCTCAAAATATCATAGTGAGGAAAAACTGGACCAAAGCAAGACCAAAAACCAGCTAGGCAAACTCCAAACTCTGCATCTCCATGTCTGACGTCCAACTCGTTTCTTAACTGTAGCACACTTCTTTCTCTTGGCTGGATTTGCCCCTGTTAGCAGCTTCCCTCAGCAGGTATCCCACAGCTCTGGCATCTCTAACATCTTGGGGTCTCCAAGGCAACTTCATCTTCACAGCATCTTGTTCCAATGTCTGGGATCCACATATGATCTTCTGGGCTCCTCCAAAGGACTTAGGTCAATTCTCCAGCTCTGCCCTCTGTAGCACCGTAGGCTCTGGCTGTCTCCATTTTACTGCTGCTGCTATTTTGGGTGGTCCCTCCATGGTACTGACATCTTCAATATGCTGGAGTCTTCCACTGCAACTAGGCTGCACTTTCACAAAAGCCTCTCATAGGGTCTCTTCATGGTGCCAAGCCTCAAGTTCCTTGCATCCTGGGTCTTCAACTGCCACTAAGGCTGCATCTTTACTAGTGGCCTCGCCTGGCCTCTCACAGTGCTAACTCTCAGCATCTCTTCATGACACCTTCATGCCTTCAAAACCAGTACCTCTGGGGTGCTTCTTACAGATTACTAAGTCTAGCTCCCAGCACGAGTTCTATCTCTGGAGCACAGCTTCTTTGTGCTCTCAGAAAACACTTCCAAGAAGATTTCACCTCAGTGATGCTAGTCTCCACATAATCATTGCTAATTTCTTAGTTTCTTTTCACAAGATGGAAGCTTAGCTGGGTGGGATCTTGCTCTGAAGTCACCACTCCCTTAATTCCATTTAATATCTTTAATCTATGTACTTCCTTGAACACAGGATTTAGCTCTATTCCATTTCCTGATACCTACCCCTTAAACCATGTTTTGTATTTTCCTTTCTCATCTTGCTTTTTGATCAAAACACTCTTCATAAGAGTGAACCACAAGACAGAATCTATACTAGGCTGTTTTGAGATTCCCTTTGCACATGCAAATAATCTGAAACTCTTCACCTTAGCTTCAGGCAGAATCTCAAGAAAAAGGCAAAATACAGCCATATTCTTCACCAAAATACCACAAGGATGGTCTCTATTCTTCACATTCTTCTCCTATCTCTTGAGCCGGGCCCCCATGTTCAAATCACACCACCACCGTCTTCCTACTAGTTTGGCCCATTAAGCCCCCACTTAAAGTATTCCACTGCTTTCCTAATCCAAAGTCCCAAAATCTACATTCTTCAAACAAAAGCATGATCAGGCCTATCACAGTAAAATCTCAGTCCCTAGTACCAACTTCTGATTTAGTTAGGTTATCATTGCTGTGAAAAGACACTATGACTAAGGCAACTCTTATAAAAGAATTTGATTGGGGCTGCCTTCCAGTTTCAAAGGCTCAGTCCATTATCATGACAGGAAGCATGCCAGTGTGCAGGAAGACATGATTATGTCTGAGAGTTCTACATCTTGATCCAAGGACAGCCAGCAGGAGATTGGCATTCTACTGGGCAGAGCCTAAGCATAAGAGACTTTAAAGCTGCCTCCCCCACACACCCAGTGATGTACTTCCTCCAACACCTCCTAATAGTGCCATTCCCTAGAGCCAAACATTAAAACACATGAATCTATTCATGTGAGATCTATTCAAACCACCACAGTGGTTTACCAATGTGATTTATCTATTGTTCTGAAGTTTAGTTCACTTAGATTCTGTTTTATTCTTTTCTTTTTACTTTTTTGTCTTCTTCTTCTTCTTCTTCTTCTTCTTCTTCTTCCTCTTTTTCTTTTACTTTTGAGAAAGAGTCTCACTGTGTAGCTCTGGCTGTCCTGTAACTCACTATGTAGACCAGGCTAGTCTCAACCTCATGAACATTCACCTGCCTCCATCTCTTGAATTCTCAGATTAAAGGCATGTGCCACCATCCTGAATTTCACTTTATTCTTAATAACTTTCACTTTTAACAGCCTTTCTGATTCATTGCTTTATTTTCTGACTTCTTGGGTTGTCATAACAAAACACCATTCTCTGGGTGGCTTTAACAATAGCAGTTACTTCCCACAGCTCTTTCTTGATGCTGAGAGTTCAGGATGGAGGTGTCAGTTTGGTACCTGATGAGAGTGTACCTTCTGGCTTCCAGGTGGGTGGTTTCTCCCTGTGTCTTCTTACAGAGGGGAGAGAGGGAAATAAAGTTCTGCGGAGTCTCTTATCAAAGGCCTAATAAGCATCATTAGGCCCCTTCCTCCATATCCTCAACCAACCTTACACACCTTGCAAGGACCCTGTCTCTAAATAGCATTGCTCTTTGATGGAGTTTATGGCTTCAACACATGAGTTTGGGGCTATCATCCCATCTATAATACTTCTCAAATTCCCTAAGGAAAGATTTAGATCAACTTTTTTTCCTAATTAGTATAAGAACTTAAATCAATCCTTTTTTTTTTGCTAATGAATATGAGGACTGGAGGTAAACAAATGTGATTTAAATATTATTTAAGTGGCATCTATGGTCTATCTTTGACTCATTTTTAAGATGTTATTCTTTTTCAATTTACATATAATTATATGTAATTTATTGTCACTAATTGTATAACAACTTGCCTTCACTGAGCATCTCCTATCTACTAAAGCTGGGTTCACCACCTGGAGAGACAGAAAATCAAAGCCCCCTCAAAGAGGGTGGTTGCAAAGTAAACAGAGGAATAAACAGAGTTGTGGCTCCAATAAAGAGAGAGGCTCTTCAGAACAGCTGATGGCAAAGAAGGGAGTTTCCACTCTGCCTTTGGTGATTAGAAAGACTCTGTGAAACTACCCCCCTAGGGGCAATAGTGAGGCTTTGTTTATACAACACTTGGCCACAATCTATAAAGACAACTTGAAAGCTTTCTAGGCTCAAAATATGAAAATAATTTTCCTGCGGTTAAAAATGAAAAAAAAAAAAATGAGGTGGAGGGAAAAAACACGGTTAGACTGGCTGGTGTGGCTCATCATCTCTGAAGGAAGGAATTTAAGGCAAAATCACAAAAGAAAAGGTAAGAGCTGAGAGGAGGAGCCTCTTCTTACTTTTTCTGTCAAAATTCTAACCTCACGGGCTTTTGTACTTAAAAATTTGGCGAGGAGGGCTAATTCCTGCAAAAAACATTGAGGAGCAGATCTGAAATGGCCCTACCCACCCTGCAGAGATCATTTTCCAGTTCAGGTCTGTGTTGCTGGTTTGTTTGGGGGTTTTGTTTTGTTTTGTGCTTCCGTTTCTGTGTAACAGCCATTCTTAAGTGTCCTGTTTATACACGGGTTGACGTCCTTTGTCCAGTTCTCCGGCTTCCCGTCATTATTCGTCGCTTGTAGCGTTATGTGTTGTTTGGGTTTATCATACCGGTGCTCATTCTCAGTGCTTTGGAACCGTGCCCCCACTCCATTTGTGCTTCCTCCGCTGTTGATATAAGTGTATCACAGGCTCCAGGTGACAAAAAGATGCACTGTTGAAAGATCATCAGTAAAAATTGTCAGTATTGGTGGCTTCTGTTTTCTCCTCAGCAAGTCCTTTATTTATTTATTAATGTGTTTGTTTGTTTGTTTTTACTTAGGAAATATAAGTATTAGCTACTTTTCTCACCTCTAGGAAAACAGAATACTTGGCAATCACAGCTCAGGAGAAGGGTTTGTTTTAGCTCACAGTTTCAGGAAATTCACTCCATCACAGTGAGGAAGGCATAGCACAGCAACTTGATCCAAGATAGCTGGAGCTTGCAGCAGCAGGTACTCACATAAAAGCTAGCCAGGAGGCAAAGAGATTAGACCAGAATCAAAAGCAGGTATCACTCAAAGTCCACCTAACAGTGACCCACTTCTGGTAGACTAAAAGTTCCACAACCTCCCAAAACAGTACTACCAGCTAGGACCCAAATACTCAAATACCTGAGCCCATGAGGAACATTTCACAAGTCACAACAGAAGAAAGCCTTTGCTTACTTTATTTTCTTAGGCCATATTGTTAAATGTCCCCTGTACATCACTTGTTGAATGTTTGCATCTGTAACTTATTTCTCTGCTGTCCACCCACAGTTAGTATTTTAATGACTCTTCCAAGATATGCTAAGGGTGTCTTTAAAGTCTTACTTCATTCATTCATCCAAATTTTATTAGGGTCCTAGTCTGTGCTAGAAAATGCTGTAAGGTGAGGGAGACAAAGCCCCACTGTCCTAGTGCCAAATACATAGAGGAAAGGAAAGGTGATATGTCAATCCATTCATTAATTAATTACCTTGCAATGTGAAGGTTGCTTCCAAAGATTCCTCATGGGACCAAGGTATGATTGGTCTTGAGGGTGCAGACAAGTGCTTCCAACACATCACAGTGGATTGTCCATCATAGATCACTTCCTCATTGTTACCTATTAATACAGCAGGTCATTCCTGAGACTGACAAATAAATGTCAACAGTGAAGTGTGTGTTTGGCCTGGGATGTAAATAGCAGAAATTCATTTGGGTATTGATCCCAGAGCAAATTAGGGAGGTAGAAGGAGAATATTCAGAAAAGAAAAGATATGTTTTCAAAGGCAGCTCCTGCTGTGAGTGACAGGTGCTAGATCCCAGTCCCTGGGAAGCCTTAGGAATGCATCTCAGAACTGTCTTCCCAGAAAGCCAGAGCCAGGACGATTTGTCATTAAATGTCACTTTCCAGGTGCTTGATTCCATCCCCTATGAAGACTTTAGGAATGCTTCTCAAAACTGTCATTTTGGGAAACAAGAGCAAGGACCATTTGTTAATAAATATCACTCCTCATGAGTCAAAGGTGACCCACAGACAGTAATTCTCAGTCTTTCTGGTCAAACTCTAACTAAAAAAAAAGTTCCCAATAGCAGTAATTGCACAAAGATTCCAATATAATGGGTTGAGGTTGAATTTTCTTTAGCAAAATGCAATATAAAAAATCCATGAAGAAGGGCCTCTGAAAGACTCTACCCAGCAGTGTATCAAAGCAGATGCAGAAACTGATAACCAACCTTCGGCAGAGTACAGGGAATCATACGATAAAAGGGGGAGTTAATATGACTGGGAGAGGACAGGAGCTCCACAAGGACAAAATATATCAGGGCACAGGGGTCCTCTATGAGACTGTTTCTCCAACCAAGAACCATGTATGGATATAACCTAGAACCCCTGCTCGGATGTAGCCCATGGTAGCTCAGTAACCAAGTGGGTTTCCCTAGTAAGAGGAACAAGAAAGAGGAACAGGATGCGAGGCTAAGCACTGCACTCAGGGTCAGCCGCTTTCAACCCAGAGAAGAGCATGTCTGATTGCATAAGGGTTGATGCCCCAGGTTCCGCCTCTGAGAAAAAGGTATCAGACGGGTCTGATGCTCTTTGGGTGGATGACACCTAAATGAACATCAGTACAAAGTCCTAATTTATTTCTAATATCAGAGATCAGACCTCTACTCTTGCCTGATGCGTCTAAAACAAAAAGGGGGAACTGCAGAGAGCTGTGTAATGCCGCGCCTTAAAGATGGAGCTGGTTTCCGCCTTCCACCTTCCCGATGGTGAGTGCTCTCTGTCACGAACAACTCCACACTTGGCTAAGGCTAAGGATCTGGCTTGCTTCCATGTATGTGGACCTATCTGCATTGCCCACATGGCATGCTGGGGTTGGCTACCCAGAGGCTATTTAAGCTGTGGGCTGGCTTTCCCCAGGGTCAGATGATTGTTCAAGGTTCCTGAATAAACTGCATTGAAAAAAAAAAGAAAGAGGAACAGGAACTATTTCTGACAGGAACTCAATGACTGGCTCCTTTACCTCCCCTCCCCCCCCCCACAAGGGAGAAACAGTCTTCCTAGGCCACAGAGGAGGACATGGCAGCCAGTCCTGAATATACCTGATAAGCTAGGGTCAGATGGATGGGGTGGAGGACCTCCCTTAGCAGTGGACTTGGAAAGGGGCAGGGAGGGTGGGTGGGATTGGGAGAGAATGAGGGAGGGGGCTACGGCTGGGATACAAAGTAAATAACCTGTGATTAATATAAAAAAATAAAAATTAATAATTAAAAAAAGATGGTTGCGCCTTCTGGGAAGCAACAATAAAATCTCCCAAGTAAAAATATTTTCAGTGGTGCATTAACAACTCTCTTAGCAACAAGCCCTTAGAAAGAAAGTAGTACTTGCCAATTTCTATGGTGTAAATATCCCCATGACTATGTCACTGAAAATCCAGAGCTGGGGAAATATGCAAACCATCCCTGCTCAGAGCCTACACTGATGATACATATTTCTTAAACTGCAATCCCATAGGATTGGCTAACAATTTGATCCCTTAAGTGCTGAAATGGAGCAGACATACAGCTCACTTTCACTAGTCTCTTGTGTGTAGAAATCCCAATTCTATTCTGGTGCAATATGCCTACAGGAGCAACCTTAGGACATTCCGGAGGCTTTAGTTTTTAAATTAATATCAAAGTAGACCCACTCTCCATGGCACCAGACTTCAGGCTTCCCCAAGGTCCATTTCTGTTCCATCCTTTAGGTCTTGCTTTAGCACGTGTGTCCTGGAAAACATCCCCATGGCTCTAGTCACTGCTTTGTATTCTCAGTACTATGTCCTTACAACAAAGATACATAATTGAATGTTTATTTTTCATATATTCCCCAAGCTATATGTTTCCTAAAGGCAGGACCAGATGTGATGCTTAATTTCATACCCATAGCACTAATTTACTAGTTTGGTACATGAAGCATCTTCTTTTCTCACTCAGTTTTGCTAAGGGATGCTAAGTACAATACTACCTTCAAGTTGGATAGTTTAGGACCATCAAAAGCAAAAGTTCATGGCCATGTTTTTCACTTCTGATGATTTTAAAGTCTTCTTGGGGAGAAGTAAAAAGCAAAGAATGGCAATGGGTAATTCTCCAGTAATAGCTTTAGACAACAATCAATAAGCCATGACACAGCTTTCCATAGTTAATTGTCAAATGAATAGCTAAGATCATAGGAGCTCCTGGAGTTTAAGAAAAAAGCCACAAAGCAGGCTGGGGAGATGGCTGAGTTGGTAAAGAATTTGCTTTGAAGGCTGGTTCTTGGGGAGTCTCACGTCACCAACCCTTATCTCCAAATGCAGTACATTTACTAGGGAGATTTAGAGGGCTGCCTTATTTTTGCAAGCTGTTTGACTGTCAGCCCTTTTGAAAACAAAGTTCCTCACTCACAGGGAGAGTATTCAGAGGGCTCTTATTGGATGGTAAGACAGGGGCACAGCTGTCCTGGAACTGGCTCCTACCAGATCCCAAGTGTTGATAACTAAATAGGCAGAGATTCTATGAGCCAGTCACAGAATCTCACAGCTACTTACTAAATATTACAGTATGTAAAGTTACTTAAAATAGATATTGAAACCAAAGGTAGTTAATCTTTAAAACCCATTAGTTCTTAACCATTTCCTTTACTTGACTATATATGTTCTTTTTATTTGCCTTTATTTTGTCTATTTGGTGGAAGTGTAATCAATGGTGAGCTACATCATATGTACCTATATATTAATGGCAATTTTAACCCATGCGAAAGAGCAAATAGTACAATCAGAGCTTGATTTAGTAATTAGTATCTTAATAGGCTTTGGAAAAGAATGACAGTTTGAGGAAATAGCTCAGTGGTGCAGCATTTGCTCAGCATGTGTAAGGCCTGGAGTTCAATCCCAAACATTGTCAAGAGAGAAACAGCAATGAAGGAAATGTTAATAATGCAAACTAATCTTTTAAAAGCTGTCTTGCTTAGTGATGAAGCTAAAAAAGATTTGTAATATTAACTAGAACTTGTTTGTGAGTAAGAAATAGCTTTCCCATAGATCAAATAAGAAACATGTAATGCACTGAGCTGTACCAAGTTTCTTGTGTGAGGAATAATTGGATTGGGAGGCAACTTAATTTGTCGAAGCATGGTTGAATGGTGCCCCAAGGTTGGCTACAGACCAAACAGTTTGGCAAAAGTCAACAAGAGCGTCCTCCGAGAACTTATCAACTCCCACAGACTTGACAGAAACACTGTGTGTTGTATTAGTATTTTTAAATTGTCAAACCTACATTTTCTATGCCAGAAAAACTCATCACAAACTGATGAGTGTATGTATAGGACCTTTCCACTCCCCAAAAGTCAGTTGTTTAACATTTACTAGCTCATCACTGCCTGTGACCATGATCCTGACAACCAGAAATTTAAAATCTGCTTGGAGAGAAGCAAATAAAATACAAGAGAAAATAGATTCTTTTTTGTAAAATACTGCTTAATGTGAAGAAAGATTATAAAAATATACACCCATGCAAGAATCTAGAAGTCACCAAGGAAGGCGCTGCAGATTTTGAGGTATCTACTCAGTTTGGGCTAGCCTGGGTATTATAGTGAGACCCTGGCTCAGAAAACAAAAACAAAACATGATAGAGACATAGATAGATAGATAGATAGATAGATAGATAGATAGATAGATAGATAGATAGACTGATAGATAGACTGATAGATAGACTGATAGATACATATATACATACATGAATATGGATATACATGTAGGTGTATACATATACATATTTTAAATATGATTGGAGGTGTTTTATAATTGAGAATTTTTATATTTTATAACTTCTTGAAATGTTGACCAAGAAATACCAAAAGAATCTACTATGAAAATGATACATCTGTTTTGTTTAAGTGTACTGCAAAAAAGATTCTTTCTTACAGCCCATTGATTTTTGCCCATTTTAAACAAATCTATCATATTTTCAGAGTGAACTCTAGCATTTCTCCTGCTTTGTTGTTGCATCCTGAGCAAAGAGCACCCTCTTGATTAGCGGTGATTGATCTCAGAGCAGCATCATTCAGCTTTTGCAGAACAGCTGGGCCACACAGGAGTGCTAACAGACACTGCTTTGATTTAAAAGAAATCGTCTTGGCATATTGTTTCCAGCGAATCAAAGTTTATAAGCCAACCACCAGAGCTTGAAGGCTTTAGATGAGAAACACTGTTGAATAATCTAACCCCTCGGCCTGATGCAGACCTGGAAATAGAACCTAAATCTCTCAGGTCCCATTGAAACATCACTTTCTTAATGAAGGGCCAATTTGGAAGGATGAGAGAGGAAAGAGGGACAGAATTAGCAAACATTTAAGCTCGTCTTCTTAGCTAGGAGATGAGATATCAGGAGGGAAGAAGAAATAAAAAATGAAAAGGGTGCTTAGCCCTCTTTAACTCCAGAGATGCAGCCATTAAAAGGGAAGGTATGTCTGTGATTTATAATTTCAAATATATTAGCTTTTATTAAAGTATTGTCTTTTATCATCTCACCTTTAATATTGAAAAATAAAAATTGCTGGAGGGACTCAGGTCCCATGGCAAATTTAACAAAGATAATTAAATTCAACCTAATTCAGTCCCAAGGATCCCTATTCAGCCTCAAATCACTGAAATTATGAAGGTACTTTGCAAGAGAGCTCAGAGACTAACCAATGCTGTGGCTGGGTTTGTCCACAGCCTCCATCGACACAGAGTTTACAGGGCTACAGATAAGACTATTGAGCAAGGGTCAGAAAGATTGATATGGGGTGGGCTAGATTCCTGTTCTGTCTAATCCTTGCCCTTCTGTCTGCAGTAAGTATCTCTGAAAGTAGGAGATTGTCACAAAGCATTAGTCAGTTTTCTATTGCTGTTTCAAAACATCTGGCCAAGGCAACTAATGAGAGAAAATGCTTAACTGGCCTTTTGGAAGTTAGAGTCCATGAAGGCAGAGCAAAGGCAGAGCAGCAAGACTAGCCGGGAGCTCACATCTTGATCCACAAGCACAAGGTGAAGAGCTAACATGGAATGGCTTGAGGCTCTTGAAACTTCAAAGCCTGCACCTGGCAACACACCTCCTCCAACAAGACCACACCTCCTACTCCTTTCCAAACAGTTCCGCCAACTGGGGAGCAAGTATTCAAACCTATGGGTCTATGGGAGCCATTCTCATCTAAACCACCACAACACAGTATTAAGTTACTCTTCTCCTTGCTAGGGCAGAGAGCTCTCAGACACAAGTTCAGGGAGGAAGCATTTATTTTGGCTCGTGGTTTAAGTAGGTATAATTTCATCATGGTAAGAAGGCATGTGGTGGGACCATGAGGTGGTTTCCTTCCATCCCAGCAGATAAGGAGCTCATGCTGGAAGCAAGACCAGGCTACATAATCCTCAAAACCTACCTCTCAGTGACCCACTTAATCCAGGAAGGCTCCAACTCTCATAGCATCCACAACCTCCCCAAAAGAGTACCATCAGCTGGAGAACACGTGCCCAAACACACGAGCCTGTGGAGGGCATTTCACATTTGACATTCACGAGGTGACATCCAAGGTGGTAGTGGAGAGATTTGCTTTGCATTTGAGGAGGAGACCTATGGGTTAAAAGAATGGTAAACTCCAAGACTTCCTTCATGTGTTTGCTTGTTGGAGCCCCAAGTGGTAGGCATCAATTGATGACTAGGGAAGACTTCGGGTCTGGGCTACCCTTTCTCATCACCCTAGAAAAACACTGATTATTTGGAGCCCACATCCAGTAGCAAAAATAGGGAGTTGGTTCATAAAACTAAATTCTCTCAGTCTTTGTTAGGGTTTCTATTGCTGTAACAAAATATTGTTCCCAAAAGCATCTTGGAGAGGAAAGGGCTTATTCCAGCTTGTAGATCTCAGGTCACTCTTCATCATGGAAAGAAATCAGAACAAAAAACTGAGGCAGGAACCTTGGAAGACAGGAGCTAATGCAGAGGCCATGGAAAAATACTGTTTACTGTTTTGTTCTTTATGGTTTGCTTAACCTATCTTCTTTTAATACCCAGGACCACCAGCCCAGGGTTGGTACCACCTACAGCTCTCCAATATCAATCATCAACAAGAAAATTCACCACAGGCTTGCCGTAGGCCAATCTGATAGGGGCATTTTCTCGACTGATGTTTCGTCTTCCAATATAGCTCTAGTGCATGTCAAGTTGATAAAATACTATCCAGCATACCATCAAAAGACGCTTTGAAGAAATTCACATTAGTGTATGAGGCTACAGGAATGTGAAGCACAGGCGTTAAGCAATATGATAATTGGCTCAAAATGCAGGGCTTCTTCATGCCATCTGGCCCAACAAGCTCATTATTCTGTGGTCTCAGAGGCCAGCCAAAGGTGACACAGTGGGCCCAATAAGCTAAGTATGATTTGGTCACTGAGAAATGTTTTTCTCTTGCTGTCCCAATTAACACTATTGACATCCATGCAGGAAGCCAAGGCTGATATCTCTCCTCCTCAAACATGTATTCCAACTCCTGTGTTCTTCATGCTTCCCTCTGAATGTTTCATAAACCTAGTTCTCTCTTGTCATCCCACAGAAGCCGGAGTAATCTCATTGGCCATCTTCTTTGTTAGATTCCTTCACTGAATGCTCATCTTCTTGTTTTCTGTGCCCCGCTATGACCTCTGCTCTCCTAGTTCTTACTGTGACCAACATTGAAATGTCAGGGCTCAGAACCAGCTGGGAGCCTGAATCCTACCCATGGTGCGTTTGACTGATTTCATCAGTAGGAGAGGTGGGCAACTTCTTCCAGTCATTTCTCAAGACCTACTTCCTTCCGTTAAAATGAAGGTTTAAACAAGGAGAGAGTTGCAGCTATCCTCTCAACTGAGAATAGCTATCTTTTCTTAGTTTATCCTTCTTCCTTTTTATTTCAATTTGAGCCTCTTAAATATAGGATTCTTCTTTTATTTATCTTGGCACTCAGAATATATAGGTTCGTGGTTAATGTTTGCTCACTAGAATAATCTCTCTTCCTCTCTCTCTCTTCCTCTCTCTCTCTCTCTTCTCTCTCTCTCTCTCTCTCACACACACACACAAGACAAGATTAGGTTGATAGTTAAAATTAAGTTGCTTAGCAGGAAGGAATCATCCATCATGCCTTCCTACCTCGCTTATTCTTTATTCAAGAGTGCCTCAGCTAGATAAGCAATTCTAAGGCATCCATCTTTCCTTTCACCCTAAAGCTCTACTAAGGGGAAATGGAAGGGAAGGATTCAAAACCACTAGCTAAGAGTGAGAGACTGTACGCCCTTTAGGAGTTTTGAGATTGGGTTGTGTGTGTAAGAGAGGGAGGGAAGAAGAGAGGGGGGACAAGAAGAGAAACTAGAGAGAGGGAGGGAGGGAGAGAGGAAGAGAGAGAGATTATTGTAGTGAACAAACATTAACCAGGAACCACACAGACCCCTCAGTGACTGGTGTTGTACCTGGACTTGAATGGTGTTTTGATGGAGAAGATGCTGGGCTGATTGGTTGAAACAAAGCACTCTCCAATTAACAGAAAGAGAGGCTGGAGCTGGGATGGGAAGCGTTCTGTGACAGTGTTGCCAGGCAGCCTATGTAAAATTAATGAGAAGTGGAGATATGAGAAACTGTTAACCGCCTCCCTTCCCTGGCTTAACAGGGCTGGGGCAGGGGCGGGGAATGAATCTGATAATATGATGTGGAAATCATCCAGTATTCTTGCATGAGTTTGCTTTGCCTCCTCTGAGCCATACTTGTGTTATATGCACAAAAGTTTATTATAAGTCTATTATAAGGTAACTGTGTGAGAGAGAAACTATCCATCAAACCTAAATCTTCTGGTGTGCAAACCAAGAGACTGAAGTGAAGGTCCAGCCGGCAAGAGATACCTGGAGCCATGGTAAATCTTCATTGCTGATATGACTAGCTTTAGAAAATCACCAAAGAAACACACTTCAAGGTTTATCTGGGAGGACGTTTTGAGAAATGCTTAACTAAGAGCAGGAGACTCACCCTGAATGCCGTTGGTGCCATTTCCTGGACTGGGGTTCCTGGCTGAATGAAAAAGAGAAAATGGGCTGAACACCAGCTCTCATTCCTCTGCTTTGTGCTGTGGAAGGTGTGGCCAGCTGCCCCACACTCCTACTGCCTCCTTGAACTGCAAGCCAGTGTAAGCCAAGTCGCTCCTCCTTAAATTTACTCCTAGTGTGTCACATCAGCTATTAAGTTCTATTCTATTAAGTTACATCAGCTACTTAATCACAGCAATGAGAAAAGTCACCAAAACAGATGATACTGCTAAAATGGGTCGACTGTATGCCATCTAACTAAAAAAGCAAGCCATACCCAGACAGAGCCAAACTGCTAAAAGAGAGACTTCATCCAGTTCCTGGGAACTTTGATTTCTACAAAATTCTAGCCACCATAAGTCTTGGCTGCTTGCATTCAGATGTGGTGTGGCATGTGGAGGTGAGAGGGAGAGAGGGAAAGGAAACCAGGAGTGAGGCTGAGCCCTTACAACTGCTGGAAGCAATAGACTGAGTAAAGGAAGAGAAGGAAGCAGGGAAGACTTCCAAAATGTCTTGTTAGAGATTCACCAAGCTCTAGCTGGTGATGGGAACATAACGTGTCTATGTATAGTGTGCATATGAAGGTCTATAATATATAAAGTACATGCAGGTACATGGTGTCTGCAAATATACTTGCATGCAGTGAATCCAAAATTAGCTCAGTTCCCCACTGCTCAGGATCATAACCAGCAATGTTTCATTTCCTGCCATTTTTGGTACAGAAGTGGTCACCTGATATCTGTATTACGAAGGTTGTTCTGGCCAAATCTATTCTGAGGGGTAGGAAGGGCTGTCACTGATGGTATGTGTCCCCAGACTTAGCAAGGACACAAGTCAGCTTTCTACTCTTACCTAGCTGGAGCTAGTCAGAGCCTATGAATGCAGTGAATCAAGACACAGCTCCAGTGGACCACGGAGATGCTTTTAGTGAGTAGGGTGTTGGTGATGCTCTGTCTTGCAACAAGGAATGCTGCTACAGAATCTCCTGAGTCTCTCACAGCGAAGTCTGTAAATAGTATCTTCAAGGACTCATGAAGGAAACACACACAGCAGGAACCAGAACCCTTTCTCCAAAGGAACTGGTTTGCCCCCTTCTTCTGGAGACCGTGCATCCTGTAATGAGTTATGCTTCCTGTTCTAGCTGTGTTCCATTAACTAAACCGTGACCAAATGGTGAATACCATAACCAATTGGGACTTAGAGGGTAAAGGGGATTGTTTGACTGTACAGGTTGCAATCTACCATTGAGGGAATTAGGGGCAGGAACTAAAACAGCAACTTAGAGGCAGGCATTACCTCTGACCTCAGAGGTACAACAGAAACCATAGAGGAATACTGCTTGCTGGCTCAGTCACTTAGCTAGTTTTCTTATGCAGCCCAGGACCATCTGTCCAGGGAATTTACCACTCACTGTGAGCTGGGCCCTCCAACATCCATCAGTAAAGACAATCCCCCACCAACATGGCCATAGGCCAACCTGATCTGGGCAATTCCTTAGTGGAGATTCCTTTCACAGGTGACTCTGACCTCTGTCAAGTTGATACGTCAGCTAACTAGGCTACTTCCCCCTTCCTGCGAGAGCCAGAAATGAAAAGAGCCAACGTGAACACACATGGCTGTTTCTTTTATCTGCTCTTCTTTCCCTTGAATTTCATGTCTTTAGGAAGAGTTTACTTGTCCTACTTTGACTACTACTTCTGAGATGTTCAGGTATTTGCATTTCTCTTAGTCACCTCAAACCCACTTGAATAAGTAACAATCAGAGAATTCTGTACTCTTCAAAAAAAAAAAAAAAACTTTTACTTCAGATTAACCTACTGCAAGAAGTTGCTGCTGTCAAGGGAGTCCCAAATCTGTGGCATGCTGTATCGTCCTGTCTGTGTAACTGTGTTCAGGAACCGAGGAGGTCAGCTGATGGAAGGATGGGTGTAACTTAGCTCAGGGCTGCACAGGTTTCAGTCCGCAGTCAGCAGCCCCATTGCATTTAGACCTGTGGGCAAGGCGAAACGTCAGGCAGCAACAATATATAGCAGAGAAAGTTGTTTGCTTCCTGGTGGCCAGGAAACAGCAAGGTATAAAACCGGGACAAGGAACAAAGCATGTCTTCCCAGGGCATACTTCCAGTGACCTACTTTCTCCACTGAACATCTATCTTCTCTTTCCACGACCTCCCAATTACACCATCATTAATACATCCATGGATTAAACTATTGACCGGGCCTGAACCCTGGGGATCCAATAATTTGCCAAAACTCCATCATCTAGAGAAACGCCTGACACATGAGCCTGTGGGGACCATCTCAAATTGAGATCAGAACAATTACTGTATTACTAAGGTTGGCTTCCTCTCCCATGTGTGTGTGTGTGTGTGTGTGTGTGTGTGTGTGTGTGTGTGTGTGTATGTGTGTCTGCATGTATCTGTGTCACTAAATGTGCATGTGTGTGTCTGTCTCTGCACATATCTGTGTGTGTGTGTGTGTATATGTGTGTGTGTGTGTGTGTGTGTGTGTGTGTGTGCAGGTTTAAAATCCACAAGGCTCTTACAAGATCCGCAATTAAAAGGCACTACTCTCCTGCTGAGCCACTCAGAGCCACACAATTACAGTAATTATCAAGGCCAGTTCCAGTGGGAAGCAGCGGAGTTAGACATGTTTCAATTGAGCAGACAAAGGCACCTAAGCCAATGTAGGATGTGCTTCTTATTATGGGCTGCAGGAGAGCATTCTTTTCCTGCCTTGGCCTTCAAAAGAGAAGAGATTAATTCTTTATAATGAAAAGACAGGCAGCTACTAGTGGCTTGTCACAGCTAGGAATGGAAGAGGTGGGGAGACATGGCCTGTGACAGCAAGGATCACACTTACGCAGGGGGCAAGGAAAAAGGCAGCCTTGAAAACAGGGGCTCGGGGGGGGGAGGCCGTTGCATTAAAGTTGATGGTGCTTGTCATACATCAGTACCTCTGAGAGTTTCTCATTATATTTGCATACTCAGAACTTCTGCTATTGGTAGATTTAAAAAGTGAAGCATGGAGGAATGATGTCTCTTCCCCATGGAGGAACTTCGGCTCAGACTTGGCTTCCCAAGGTGTGGGATTTTCACTATACCTAGCCCCATGGTGCTCTAAGAACTGTCTGAGCCAGCATTCAAGGGAACCCTTGCAAGAATGCAGCCTCTAGGGCCTCAACTAACATGGAGCCATTTAGAATCCCAGTTGATCTCTGCATATACTATAACTTGGGAGCCACTAGGCTCTCCCTGAAGGCCCTTCAAAGCCCAAAGTTCCTGGCTACAATGGTAGGCTTTGGAAAGATTCTCCAACTCATAGGTTTTCTCATGCAGGACTTTCTAGATCTGGAGTCAGGGTAGCTATGAGCTTTCTGACCACCATTGACAGGGGCTTGGGACTAGGAACAAGGCAGGAGTCCATAGCACCATTAAAGGAAGCCACTAAAGACCTAGAGTAGACTACTGAAATCCCTGTCCCTGGCTGGACTAAGGTTAACAAACAACTTAACTGCCTCCATTGTCAGGCTTGCTTGGTACTTTGCTTATATCTGTAGAATCCCTTTGGCATTTATCACAAGGCTTCTTCATGCCTGGACACACCTGACCTTCTCCTCTGGGACTTAATTTCCCATTCTGCAAGATAAAGGAGATGAGCAAGAACATCTCCCCACCCCAAGTCCCTCCTGCTCTGCTTTCATGAAGACTGGAATACACAGCTATTAACTACTTTTGCTGGATGGAAGAACAGTTCCCGTAAGAACTGTCCTCAGTCAAGGCATTTGAGTTTAGCAGCCTCCACGAGAATGAGGTGGGGTCGTTTGTTTCAGCCTGGCCCTCTCCAGAGCCTGAACATGTCCCTCATGATTCCTTCTGGCTCCCTCACATCCCCTTCACCAAGCAAAGGCAGGAAATCTGTGTACATGGCTCTTAAACCAAACACACCGGAAGCTGGCTTTTTTCTGGCTGTGCGGCTCTTCTCAGCTGACTCCACCTCTGTGGACCTCGCTGTCCCTGGGTGTACCTAAGACAGAGGTCTTCTAGGGCCCTGCTTTCCCTAAGAAGCTCTTTGAGTCCACTCATTCCTACAATCTATAAAAATCTGAAACGATTTTTCAATATTTGCTACTTCTGAGGCTTAGGATCTATTATCTTCCCTGTGGCTAGGCTCTCTGTTTAGTGCCTGTCCCTCCAAGATCAATATCATCACCTTCTCTGCCCCCAGAAGAGTCCTCCTGGCCCCAAGCATTACTAATCTTGAGTGTAGAGACCAAGGAGACAGCACACTAAAATAGCCAATCACTTCTTTAAAACTCCGTCCCTTTCTCTTGCTCTTCTCACCCCTTAAGCTAGCCTCTGAGGCCTTTTGATTCATTTCCTCATTTCTTACAGAAATATGTCTTTCTTTCCTTAAGATCTTGTATCAACAAATACGATCTATCAAGTTTTTCCCCAATCATGTGGTCATCTCCCATAGAGGAACTGTGGTGTGTAAAATTGTCTCTGCTTCTTTAATCAAAACTAAGCATGTCTTCTCTTAGGGTTTGAATGCGAAATGTCCCCAAGGCTCATGTGTTTGAGCACTTGTTTCTCAGCTGGGTTTTATGGTCTGAGAACCTTGTACAATTTTGATCTGACAGGTATGAACCTGACCCACCTTTATCAAATTATTATTATTTCATCTTGATCAAGTTCTTTGAACTGTATCTATAAAACTGGGCGATATACTTCATGATGGTACTGGAATACTGGGAAGATTAGGGGATTCTTCAGTGAGGCTTTTCCTAACCCAGAGTAAAATTGGCAAAGGAACCATTAAGTTTCCAGCATCTAGTATTTGTCCCAGTTTGTGTAATTAAATGGACTCAGTAGGAAAAGAAACTAACCCAGGACCTCTTTTGTTTGATTGTTTTTTTACAGCTTCCCTTCCTAAAATCAATTTCACTTTTTCCTTGACCCTAAGGATGACATGAAGTCTAAAGGAGAGACTGAAGGAGATAAAGAGAATGAAATAGATCTCAGACCAGCAGAGCGGTTGCTGGGTCATGGAATGGTGCCTTCTGGGAAACCTTTAAAACAGCTAGTAGCACCTTTTCCTTCCTTTCTTGTAGATTCTTGCCTTGAAAGACCTTAACCATGAAATTGGCTGGATACTGCATGTGGTCCTTTGACAATCGACACTACGCATTCATTTGATTTTTCCACGCCAGTGATCCATCGTTAAGGCATAAGACAGACAAGCAACACTCACAGATGTAGTGGTTAGGTACATGGCTGTGGTCGGGTTGTCTAAAAAAGTATTTCAAAATTTAAACTCGGGAACCAGACTGGAGCTATAGCTTAGGTCTTAAGAATGCTTGTGCTCTCCCATATGACCCCAGTTTAGTTCCCTGCCCCGGGATTGAGCAGCTCACCACGGTCTGTAACTCCACCTCAGTAAATTCGGTGCCCTTTTCTGGCTTCTATGGGCTCCTACACAGACACGGTCTACACACACACACACACACACACACACACACACACACACACACACACTTTTAAAAACTCAGAAAAACGTAAGGTACAGTAGCACATGCATATAATCCCACCACTCAATAAGCTAAAGTAGGGGGTTATAATTTCAAAGCAATCTTTGGCTACATCAGCAAATTTGGAGCCACCTTGGCTAGATGAGACCATGTCTCAAAATAATTCTATATTAAAAACTGAAAGCAACGCCATAGCCATCCCCAGTCCCACTTTTATCCCAATGACTCTTGTGACTGTCATTTCTTCATCCATGCCTTTGACCTTAGCCATGCTTCAGGTTATAAGTATTTTTTTTGTTTTGTTTTCTGCCCAGGCATATAACTATATCCCACTACTTCTCTTATAGTCTGCCTGTGTGAAGATACTCTCCCTCTGCGTATGATCTGGAAAGGGGCTTCTCTTTAAACAAATACTTATGATCAAAGAAAAAGTATCTAAGTGTAAACCTCTCTTGAACAATTTGTTTCATGTGACTCACCAAAATCAGTTATAAAAAAATTCCGTAGACTGTCATATTAATAGCTCCAGAGAACATTCTGAATAGCAAGAAATGTTCTGTTAAATGGGTAGTGAAGCCTATTGGATCTCTGCAGTGAAATGCTGTCGTTTTTATGCCAAGGGACACTAAATGTCCTCTGTGTGCACTGCATCCTCAAGATGGATGGAATGTGACATCTTCCTTTGTCTCCAGAAACCCCCCTCCCTCTCCAGCTATTGTACCCCTGGGCTCACTGGTGTTTTAAACAAGGAGACACTCTCTTCCAGGCAGGGATCTTTAGTGGGAGAAAGATCCATGGCATCTTTGAACATGGGAGAAAGCAGCACGCATGGCTTTAAGTACATGCACGCGTTGTTCCCTGAGGAACGTGGAGGCATGCTGAAGCTCCTTCGGCAGTCAGCACTTAAAGACAAAGCACGCAAAGCTGTTCTCAGCTCCAGCAGTTCATAGCTGTGTGTCAGACAGCACTTCAGATATGAAAGTAAACTCCAGGTAGGAGAGAAGAGCCTCATTTTCCCCAATCGTCAACATTTCTCAATCTGCTGATACTTTCAAAATGGAGAGGGAAGCAGACACGGAATCGGATGGGGACTCGTAGTGACAAAACAATGCCTTGCAGAAGGAAATAGAAGCCACCTTCTGTACTCACAAGATGGTGGGAGGAAGGATGCACATGTCTGTTTCATTGGGGAGGAAACACCTTGAGGTGAAGCAGGTGGTCTGAGGAGAGCAGCTGGTAGATGGTACGTCTGGTATCTTAAGTCAGCAGAGTTTCTGCCACTGCGCTGTCAGCCATTCTCCTGTCTCACACTGCCTCCTTCCTGCAGGCCTTTCTTTCCAGAAAGGGACCTCATTTCCAAATGAGCCTCCAGTCTACACTACACCCCCAATTTCTTCTTAAAGTAATGAACTATCAACCTAACCCTTGCCCCAAATTTCTTACCTTCTTAGGAGTGAACCCCAGGACCCACCCCTAGACGGTGTCATCACTCTCAAAACAATATGCTGTGTTCCACAGCTAGCCAATGCTGTCCATGTTCTCTGTCATGATCAGTCAACCTCAGTGGCAAGCAGTGCGTGCGTGCGTGCGTGTGTGTGACAGAGGATTTAACTCAGGGCTTTTTGCATTCTAGTCAAGTGCTCTTCACTAAGCTTTATCTCCAGCTCATAACATTACATATTCCTGGCTGTTGCTGCCACTGTTTTTCTTTGGGGGCAGCTCTCAACTGTTGCCCACAGTAAAGAGAGGCAACAAGAGTTTTGTCTGGCCTTGTCCTGGGATGGCTCTCTACCATGCTGCAGAGGGAACAGTTCTCGGGGAGGCATCATGAAGATGACCCCTTGCTGAACCCCAACTCAGCAACGCAGTCCCAGCCCTAATCCAACCTTGGAGGTGGGCTCAGCACTCCTGCCTCAGGAGTATGTTTCTGGTGCCCAACAAAACCCTCGGCAAACCATACATTTCCCTGTGATGTTTATAGTTTCCTTCTCTTTCTCTCTCTCTTGTCCAGTGGAACATGCAGGGATGAGGTCTCTTTCTCTTTCCTTCCCAAGGGGTTTGCCTTTCTAGAAACAGCAGGTAGGGAAGAGTAGGCTGGTCAAAAAATTCTATTTTCTCTCTGACTTACACACGGTAGTCAATATAATTTATTGCACACTAATGATGTGTGTGACACCAAACTAAGGCTCTTAAATTCACTTGTATTCAAAACCCAGTTCTTTAGACTTAGATAACACTATTGTCATTATTTTATAGGTGAGACCAAACAGCAGCTACTCAGGGGCACACAGCCAAGCAATGAGAGAGCCAGAATTTGAACCCAAGCTATTCTATTCCAGAGGCCAGTAGACACATTCTTTCATTAGAGTGCATCTCTTAGTCATTGACTCCTAAAGTCATTCTTTCATGAGAAAAAGGATTAGGAGGGCAGCTTAGCCTTACATAAAATGACATTAGTATGCACAGGATGGCCTCTTGGAAGATAGGCGTTCTAGGATTTTAGTACTTCAACAGCACTTAACAGAGAAAACTCAAGACCCACAGAGAAAAAAAATACATAAAACCAAGATCTTGCTCTCAAGACTACAGGGAGTTAACTTTTACATCAAATTTTCCAAGATGTACTTTGTGGAAAACTAAGAGGTGTGAAACATTAAAGGATACTTCAGAAAATGGAAAAGTTTGGAGGGGGGTTAAATGCTACATTTGCTGGTGTATGAAAAATGGCAGTTATATGAAGAACAAACTAACTTTGTAAAGAAATCAGATGCAAGAAAGGAGATGACAAACTAAGATCTTTAAAAGTGATCTTATAGAAAAACTAATTTATTTGTATGAATGTAGACTGTTGGAGAGTGGGATCCTAGTAAGAAATGATGGTGCCTGGTCCTGCACTGAAAACTTACAGACTGCTATGAGATATGGAAAAAAAGTCACACAGCTAAAAGAAATGCAGTGAGACTAGTGAAGGCTGATATATGGTAGGTTTAGTGGTAAGATATTAAAGTTCATATATTATGAGTAGAAACCCCAAATTGTGTGTGTGTGTGTGTGTATGTGGACTTAAAACTTCTGATATCATGTCAAAAGGCTGCATCTCTGGCTGGTAAAGTGGCTCAGCAGACAAAGGTAATGGGACATTTGGGTTGTCATTGTTTTGCTGTAAGGTGGGAAGGCTCTCAGGAAATGTATTCTAAAAGATTGAAATCTAGTAAATTTAAGAAGCACTAGGAATAGTGTCACACGAGTTTTTCACCAGCGGATCTTTATATTGATATTGGCCACTGTGTTTTCAGAATTTTGACTGTGAAGACTCTTTTCTTGGTCCTATCCCATCCTCCACCATTTGAAACCTACAATAGATGCAGTGTCTGCGGCCACCTCCTACTGAGGAAACCATCCTTGAGATGCAACTGCTTGTCATTATTGCTGGCCCCAGCACTCCATGCTACCCCTTCTCTGCTCTGCCTGCCTGCATTTGCGCTTGCCTCCACAAATTCACAGAAGTACAAGACAAGGAGAAAAACAAGGAGTTTTGTTGTTTGTCAGAAGTGCTGTGTTAGCTCATAGGAAAATGAATACTAGCACTCAAGTGTGTTAGAGCTAGACCCTAACAGAGGGTTTCAAGAACTTAGGAAACATTCTCCCCCACAAACCTCATTGGCTAAAAACTGTCACATGGCCCTACCTAACTTAGACAGTTCAGAATTGTAGTCCTCTTCAGTCTCCAGGGAGAAGACAAAAACTAGACATAAGTGCCAGGGTCTCCAGCTTCAGCCTTCATGAGATGGAACATGGCCAAGAGAAGGAACATGTGTGACCTGATGCTTTGCCCACCTCATCGTAAAGTATCATTGCTCTCTCCTTGGTACATAGAGTTCCTTGCAGTTTATCTGAGCTCCCATTCTCAGCGGAGAAATTGCTGGTTGGGATGCTTACGTCACCTGCCTAAGACTCTTCCAGCTGGCATGTGACAAACTAAGATCAAAGCCACATCTTCCAAGAACTGTATTTACCTGGCAGGGCTGTTGAGAGAATCAAGGGAACCAGAATGCCGTTCATTCAGTCAAATATTTATTAAACACCTACATGTGCCTACTTGCTATTTACGATTTGGAGGAAGCAGCAGATTCTGCCCACCCAGAACTGAACTTTGTATGGGAATAAAATAATAAGCAAAGACATTATCAAATAGTTCCTGATAATGACAAGTTCTCAGAAGAAAAGTACAACATCTTAAGGGGAGAGGATTGGGGAACGGATAAAGAGAGCAGATGTTACAGGTTAGACTCAAAGACAGCAGGAGACAGAGAAGCAGTCTTAAGCAGAGCCCGAGGAAGAGAAAACAGCTAGTGCAGTCATGAGATGGGAACAAGCTGTTTACTTTTGAGAAAACAACAGCAAAGCAAATGATCTATGGTAGGAGAACTAATGAGGCATAATCAGGGCGGATAAGTGGCAAACCTAGGAAGGATCTATGAAGGATGGGAACGATACCATTGAAGCATGTAAAGAAAGGGATTCTGTGTGTGTGTGTGTGTGTGTGTGTGTGTGTGTGTGTGTGTGTGTGTGTGATTTTGGCTCCTTTGTGTAGAATATTCCTCCTTGTTGTAGAAAAGGAGGAATAAGGGAAGTAAATAGCATTGAAAGAAAGCATCTGGAACCATCCAGGCAAATGATAGCCTAGGTGGCAGAGCAGAGAGGAACTAGGAAGTGTTAGACTTGAGGAAGGCTTGGAAAGTTGAGTTGCTTGCTTGTCAGTTAAAGGTAAAGTCTGGAAGGAAGGGAAAACTAAGAAAAGTACTGGACTGAAAACAAATGGCTCATGGCTATAATACATGGGTTGATGTCCCCAAAGATGTCTATGTTTCCATCCCTGGAACCTGTAAATATATTTCTTATGTGACAAAAGAGACTTACAGGTATGATTAGATAAAGGCCTTGTAATAGGGGACTATCCTGGATATCCATGTGACCTGCTAGTGTATTGAGGTTATTGAAGGAGGGAATCACAAGGCCACAGCAGGATGCTGAAAGCCTCAGGTGGTATCCTAGGAAACAGACTTTCCCCCTAAAGCATCCGGATGAAACACATCTCAGCTGACATCTTGATTTTAGGCCACTGACAGCCATTTCGGATTCCTGCCCCCCAGAATGATAATAAATTTCTATTGGCGACGGCCACTAGGCTAGTAGTACTTTGTTATAGAAGCAGTTGGAAATTAATATCAATTATTTGGAGCCTTTAAAACACCACACAGTGACCACCATAGAAAACCAGGAATTACAGCCAAGAGAACAGAAGGAGACAGGATAGATTTATTGTCTAACTATAAAATGGAAAAGTGCTTAACTGTGTGGTATCTTCTGTTAAATCGACAGGTAGGAGGCATCAATTTATAGCAAGTCCTACATCTGATGGTGGAGGGGGAAGGATGAGTAAGACGCAGGGCCAAGGCTATGATGGGTGAATTTGCAGGCTGGGAAATTTCCATGCCCGCTTGATAGACCTCCTTCTTCTTTTGCCTCTGAAAGGGTCTCAGATCTAGTTTTCAGTCCTTGGATGAAGAGAACAAGGTGATATGGTGGTCTGTTCCCCTCGGGGTTGGTGAACTGTTTCTCCAAGCTGGTTACTTGCCTTTACCCCTCTGAATAGGATTCATTCCTCTTAACCAGGATATCTCCTGAAGCCAGCAAATTGATTGACTGTGTGTGTGACATCTCTGAAAAAAAATAATGAAAGATCCATTCAGAGAGTAACATTTCCTTTTGCCTATATGGGATTGGATCTTCATCTACCATGACATGATTCTAATGTGGTCTATTGAGATTTTTATGAGAGCAATTAAGAAATGTCATTACTACTTATTATGGATAATAGAATAAATTGGCAGTTCAGGTAATAGAATCTATATTCTACAGCTTCACAGTCTTCAGAGAATTAGAACTGAGCTGACTGACTATTTGGGGTACCAGCGTTTTTCAATTTCTTCTGATAAGTGGCATTTGAGCTTATTACTTCCTTCACTCACCATTCAATGATGGTTGTGAAGAAAATCAACCCTTATCTCAAATCACAGAGAGACAAAGACACAGGGGAACAGGTGATGAAGAATGACGGTTAGAAAGGAGTGTGGTAAGAGATGGAAAAGAGGTTCAGAGGATTCTGTTTACAGCCATCATTGAAGGAGGTGTTGTTAAGGAATGTTGGTAATGGTAGTGATATTAAGCTGGCTAGAATCTGAAGCTCATCTATGACATAAGCCATCTGAGGGGCCAGAAACAAACTGCCCATCCTTTCTGCACTTTTCATCCATCAGACTGGAGTAATAAGAACTGTTTGTAGGCCTGCTTAACATTGGGAAGAGGAGAGAGGGAAAAGAGCTACAGCACGCCATCCTCTGGAAAGATACCAACATTGCAGTCATGAACTCAAAGCAGCTGACATGGCGAACCTACATCTACACAGGAATGCCCTCCTCGATAGTCAGAATGGATGGTGAAGGTGCTCAGGGGCCCTTCCTCCCACTGATGGACTATTAGCTTCTGACAGATTCAGGGTGAGGGGCGATCATTGCCTTCAGCTGAACACCTGCTGATGACCCTACCAGACTCTAGTTCCAACCCAATGGTCACACAAGCGGCCCTGAGAAAATCAAATGGGTCACAAAACAAAACCAGAAGTCATGAATCTAGGAAAGAGATTGGTAGAGATGTGGGGGGAAGAGTATGTTGATATAAATGGGAGTGAGATAAAGAAAAAAAAAGAGGTAGGAAAGAAAGTAATCAATATATTACATACAAGTAGGAATGTATCAAAGAACAAAATTAATCAATTAAAAAAAGAAGGGAAAGAATTAGAAGAAAAGTACACTTCTGTGGTGGTTTCCATGAGAAAAGTACCCAAATGCTTATATATGTGAATGCTTGGTCCCCAGCTAGTGGAACTGTTTGGGAAAGCTTAGAAGGTGTGGCCTTGAGAAGGATTAGAAGAAAATGTGTTGCTAAGGGTAGGCTTTGAAGTATCAAAACTCCATGCCATCACCATTTAGTATTCTCTCTCTCTCTCTCTCTCTCTCTCTCTCTCTCTCTCTCTCTCTCTCCTTCTCTCTCTCTCTCACTTGTCCCAATGTTTTTCACCAAGATGGTCAGGAGTCTACTACCCTCTGGAACCATGAGCTCCAAATTAAATATTTTCTTTTATAAACTGCATTGATCGTGGTGTCTGTTCATAGCAATAGAAAAGTAACTAAGACAACTTCTAAAAATAAAAAGCAATGCTCTGAACACATAAGAAGTCCCTGATTTCCTGATCAAGTATTTTTTATGCTAATGATATGAATGAGAAAAGCTAGCAATATCTAAGTGGGCCTGAACCCATGCACAGAGAAGACCGCAGACTAACTCACACTTGGTTGACCAGGTGCATTACATGGGTACACGCAATTCCTGCCACTGTCTGGGAAAGGTTACTGTAAGAATGAAAAACTTGACCATCCCTCCAGAGCCCAGCTACTGTTGTTCACACTAGAAAACTACCACACCAGAAAAGCAAATGGAATGAGCAGATTAGAAAGCAATCCATGCTAAGAAAACCATGGGGATTCTGATCATGGATGGGCTGGTTTATCTCTGGAGCCACTTCCCACTTCTGATAAAAATTCACAACCTTCCTGCTTACACTCACCAGGATGCTAAGATCTGGGCTTCTGGCTGCTTCCTGTCCTGGGACCCTTTGCTACCCCTTGGTGGTTCTTATGGGCACCACAAGCAGAGGGTAATGACAGCAGCTCCCATGGCCAGCTGGAGACTCTCTCCCCTTCTCCCTGCTATTTCTATATCTCTGTAGGAATGAGTACTCACCACTCCTCTGAAACACTACAAACTGGAGCAGGAGCTGCTCAGAGTCAAATGTGTGCATCAGTTGATGCTTCACGGCTGGAAATTGGCACAGACAGAACTGGTTACATCAAAGGCATCACACAGGAGCAGTGCTGCACGTCAAGGATTTCCCTCCCTGAGACACCCCTCTCTGGACCTACACTATCACATCGACATCATGTTTACCACCTCACCAACGACAAGATATGCACTGAAAGCCACCACCCAGGAGCACATCTCCAAAGCCCTGACCATTGTACTACATTGAGCAATCTCCGTTTGCTCCCTGGGTGTTAAAAACCAAGGGTTGGAGATTCTGTGGCGAAAATATACAGAGAGGCTTAAGATAAAACAGCAGTAACTTGGGGTAATATAGAGGGTGTAAAATCTCTGCACTCAATTGATTATGTCTTATATCAGGAGGGGTGGGTTTTTTTTCCTCTCCTAATAGTCATTACACCCTCAGAAACTGATGAGTTTCCAGAGCATTATAAATTTCAGACATTTAGCAGGGCCAGCACTAAAATAGCTCATTAAAGAGTATAGGCTGGAAGGAAGCCTGGCTCATCTACTTTATATGCAATAATCAATTACAGCACATTTCTCCACAGTAGTTTCTATTGCTCTCCCTCCAGATGAAGTAATGGAAATGAGATCATGAGACTTAAGGAAGCCGCTGAATACATCTCTACTCTGTCCACACAAATTCTCCAAGGCAGGAGGGAAAAAAAAAAAAAAAAAACAAAACGGACAATTCCCCAAAAATCTACAGCAATAGATGTAAAAGAGGCATGAAAGCTTTGGCCAGTGGCTACTCTATGACCCAGGTCTAAAGGGCGGGGTATTTGTGATATTTCCTAGTTCCATTGTATAAGCAGTCCCGCTTGGCGAAATTCAAGCTACTAATGTGCTATCAACTGATATGCTAGATCCCTGTGATTTGAAATTGTAGGTCCCTATGAGCTAGTACAACCCAAGTCAAACTAAGAGCTTATTTGGAACTGGGGTTAAAGATCTGTGATAAATGACTTGTCTAGCATGTGTGGGGACCTAGATTCAATAAAACACAAAAATATGACATTAAGTTAACTCAATGATACCTCCATGCTCAATCAAAAAAAAAAAAACAAAAAAAAAAAACCAAGGTTTTCTCTCTGCCTTCATGTCTTTCGGCATCTTCTAGTGAGTGTTTCCAAAGACAGTTCCGCTCTTCCCCACTGGGCAATGACATAGCTTACAGCTCAAATACAGAGCAGTATTACCTTGAATCACCTGGCAGAAAGGTCACTCCATTTGCATTCTTCTCTCTGTGCTCCTGAACATATCTAAAGGAAGTCTTGGGAGGGCATAAACGTTCCTTCTTAGTTTTTTTTTTTTTTCTTTCTTTCTTTTAAGTAAAGGATGCCCTATTCAGGCATGACATCAATTTGAATTCCTAGAATCCACATAAAAATAAGTTGGACATGCTGTAATCATAACATGTGTAAGGTAGCAACAAGTAGATGCCCAGGGTTGGGTGGTCATCTAATCCAACCTACTCGGTGAGGTTCAGGTCAATAAAAACTTTGTCTCAGAAACCAAGGTATGGCTGGAGAGATGGCTTCATGGACAAAGCGCATACCATGCCAAGTGTGAAGATCTAAATTCATATTGTCAGAACCCACTGAAATTCCGATATGGTAGCAAACATAGTCCCATTGCTCCTATGGAAATACAAAAGGCTGAGAAGGAGACTCCACAGAAGCTTATGGATCAGCTAGCCTAGCAAATGCAGAGGTGAGCAAGAGACCCTGTCTCAAAATGGATGGCATGAAGCAACACCCATGATTGTCCTCTGAACTCTGAATGCATGCTTAGCTTGCAAGCACCTACACTCACAGAGAGACAGGGGAGGGGATTAAAATAAAAATATTTAAAACAAGATAAAGGACAATGCAGGAATAAAAGCTGAGGTTATCTTCTGACTTCCACAGGTACAAACACACATGCACATAAATGCACACACAAACACACACACGAAAAAAATTATAATAGTACCTCATATTTTCTCTAACAAGGAGCACTAGATAGGAAAATTGTGGAAGACACGAGAGATTCTCAGGACCCTTATCTCTAAGTCCTGGCCCTCCCACATCTTCACCTTGTGCTCTTGAGAAGTGCACGAGCCAGGAGTTTCCATTTCTTCACCTACAAAGCAAAGGAAATTTACCTGCCTAGTACTGAGTCATGAAGGGGAAAAGGAATGCCTGTGAAGCAGCTTGCTGACTACCACTGCTGTGTACTCAACAACTGTCACCATTACCTTCTTTTCTACTATTGCCTATGTATGGTACCCAAGGCTTGAATACTATTGCACCAATACCATTATTCTTGGCCTATTCTTTTTTCTTAGACAGTTGTGGGTGGCTGTTTATCTGAGTGTTTGTATCAAGACTACAGACTGGTGAAAAAACAATGCCAAATGGAACCTTTATTGGGTACGTTTTTCCTAATGCTCTCTATACACAGAAAGAGTGAAAAAGAAAAAGAGAGAGAGGGAGAGAGGGGGGAGAGAGAGAGAGAGAGAGAGAGAGAGAGAGAGAGAGAGAGAGAGAAACGTTCTTCCAAACCACCTTCATCTTGGGATGATTTCTTTAAAGCTTGCATGAAATCCAAAGTAATAGAGAATAAGGGGACTAAGGATGGATTCCTCGCTGCACAAAGTCCCCTGGGTTCATACAGATCAGACCATATGGCTTTACTAAGTACAAGCTTAGAAGCATCCAGAAGCTAACAGAACTCATCTGACAAATCAATAAAGACAGATATTGAATCATTTGGTCCTATATCCTACACAGTGCCTAGACTTTACCCTGCACATAGAAGGTACCCAATAATATGAGAAGGAAGTAAGAAGTCTAAAGGAAGGGTACAGTGGAAACAATAGAGAGTAATGAAACGGAATGCATCATGTGTTTTGAAAGCAGAAGTGAGAACTACTTGGGGTTTTGGAGAAGTCCCTACCTGGATATACATAAAAAATCTACCCCCTCCTCATAAAGTCCCAACAACAACCTGAAGTACGATTCCACCAAACACTCACTCTGGGGAAATCAATGCGTTTATTGGACTTGCTTACAGAACATTTGTGGGGGTCTGCTGACAGGAGTGAGAATCCAAAGCAGCCTTCCTGGAAAATAGTCCCTCAGCTTCCCAACTGCTCCGTGGATAGAGACTCTCTTCAATTAACCTCTCCCACCCTATATACTTTGCCACCCCCTAGATATCCCTCCCCAAAGACCATGTGCAATTAAGGCAGGATTACATGCAGGTGCTGAGAAGGACATCTGGAGCCTCAGGTGATGGCCCAAAGTTCCTCCTCCTTCCAGGGAATGACAGTCTCTTGCAAGCAGGTACAACCAATTTGATGAAGACATTGGCTGCTTTGCTCAGAGGCCTGCATCCTATAATAGGGGGAGAGCTGGAGACCTAACATCTACAAAACGGAGTGGAATAAAAAAAAAAATGGGAGGGTTGAAGAAGAATAAAATAGGATAAAATATATGTAGAAAATGTCATGATAAAAGCATTTTTTTACAAGAGTCAAAAACTAAAAATATTTTTTATAAAGAAGTGATTTAAAGCCAGGTGTCTTACTGGATGCTCTGTTGCTGTGAAGAGAAACCATGACCATGGCAACTCTTATAAAGGAAAGCATTTAACTGGGGCTGGCTTACAGTTTCAGAGGTTTACTCCATTATCATAACGGAAGGTAACAAAGTAGCTCAGAGTTCTCCATTGAGATGAGATCCACAGGCAGCAGGAAGAAAAAGGCAGTGGGTCAGACTTGGCCCCTTAAAACCTCAAAGCCCATCTCCAGGGACATACTTCCCCCAACAAGGCCACACCTCCTAATCCTTTCAAATAGTGCCACTCTCCAGTGACCAGGCATTCAAATCTATGAGTCTATGGGAGCCATTCCTATTCAAACCACCACACCAGGTCTGGTGGTTCATGTCTGTACTCTCAGTGCTTAGGAAGTGGAGGCAGGAGAATCATGCACTCAAGGTTATACTCAACATCACAAATACAATTTGAACTATATGGAACCCTGATACAAAAACAACAAAAAAGAGCACCTTCCCCCAACTTTTGTCTCTATACCTTCTGAAAACATAGACCATTTACCAGGAAATATGGCTGTTATAAATCTTATCTTTGAATACCTATTTTCTTTCCATAATGAAAGTAGCACCTTCTTTTTACAAGTATTTAAACCAAAAGGAAGAAAATGAATGGAAACCACCCATATTCCCATTAGTAGTAACATTCTTGTGTTTTGTTGTTTCCAGAATTGTCTTTTTGTAGAAATAGGGATTTTGCGTTTGCATTTCTTTCACTTAGGCACTGGACATTTTGGGGAACATGCCAATCATGCTGTGGACTGGTTTTGCCCTATCATAAGAATGTACAACTACAATGACCACAAAATACTCTAAGCCATGACAACAAAAGCCTTTACACAATCATTCCCCTATTCATGGATACCTAGCTTGCTTTTTCAGTTTATTGCTAATATTTTGAATATGTCTTTATTTTACTTTTTTGTTTTTTTCTGACTTTTAAATTTTATTTATTTATCACTTTATTCATTTTGTATCCCAGCTGTAGACCCCTCTTGTTCCCTCCCAATCGCACCCTCCCTACCTCTTCTCCTCCTATGCTCCTCCCCCAGTCCAATGATAGGGCAGGTCCACCTCCCCTTCCATCTGACCCTAGTATATCATGTCTCATCAGAACTTGCTTCATTGTCTTCCTCTGTGGCCTGGTAAGGCTGCTCCCCCCTCAGCGGGAGGTGATCAAAGAGCCAGCCCCTGAGTTCATGTCAGAGACAGTCCCTGTTCCCATTACTAGGGAACCCTTTTGGACACTGAGCTACCATGGGCTACTTCTGTGCAGGGGTTCTAGGTTATCTACATGCATGGTCCTTGTTTGGAGTATCAGTCTCAGAAAAGACCCCTGTGCCCAGATTTTTTTTGTTCCCTTGGTCTCCTTGTAGAGCTCCTGTCTCTTCCTGGTATTTCTAGAAGATTTCCTGTACTCTGACCAAAGTTTGGTTATGAATCTCAGTATCTGCTTTGTTACGTTGCTGGGTAGAGTCTTTCAGAGGCCCTCTGTGGTAGGTTCCTATCCTGTTCCCTGTTTTCTCCCTCTTCCGATGGCCATCCCATTTGCCTTTGTGAATAAAGATTGAGCATCTTATCCAAGGTCTTCCTTCTTGATTAGATTATTCAGGTGTACAGATTTTAGTATGATTATCCTATATTATACATCTAATATCCACTTATAAGTGAGTATATACCATGTGTGTCTTTCTGCTTCTGGGATACCTCACTCAGGATGATCTTCTCTAGTTCCCACCATTTGCCTGCAAATTCCATTATTTCCTTTGGATTATTTCTTTGGAACCCAGTCTAAGAAACAGAACTACCAATTTTGAGGATTTTTTTTTTTTTTTGGTGCTTTGGAGTTTTTTGTTTGGGTTTGGGTTTTGTTTTGGTTTTGGTATGGTTGGGTTGGGTTTGGTTTTGAGACAGGGTTTCTCTCTGTAGCCTTGACTATCCTGCCCTCGAACTCACATAGATCCACCTGCCTCTGCCTCCCTGAGTGCTGGGATGTTACCACGCCTAGCTCAATTTGGAGTATTTTAAAGAATTTTCATAGTGTATTAGGGACTTTTTAAAGAATGTGCAAACATTTCCTTTTCTATTTTTTTTTCAAAATAGTACACGCATTGCGCATCTGTCTCTGTGTGCGTGCACATGCATGCAGGTACCCTCAGAGGCCAAAAGAGGGAGCCAGATCCCCTGGAACTTGGGGCCCAAGCTCCGCTCCTTTGTAAGATCAGCAAGCACTCTTAATTGCTGAGGAATCTCTCCAGCGCCCACAAACAGTTGCTACACTGCTTATAGTGGCTACACGCTGTTTCTTATTAACATGGAGGAATTGCCACCCATTTACCTAACAATTGCTACCGAACTTCAGGCTGTGTGAAATTTCCCAAACCCACTCTTCTACATGACCCTAAAGGTCTGCCTGCCTGCTCCCCGCCAGCTGCCCTTTCACATGCTGTCCGCTCGGACCACCTATGAATCCCAGTTTAGGACCAGAGTTCAATCTGACGATGCTATGCCCAACACATTGCCCAGTTGCTGGAAGACAATGTCTCCTTCAACTATACCCTTGCATCCCTTATGTATCAAGGCTATGTTGGTCTTGTTACCATGGCAACACAGACCCTAGGCTAATAGATTCCTGGTGGTTAAAAGGAAAAAAAAAAAAAAATAGCTGACAAGCAAGCAGGAAACATGCAAAGGAAAACATTTTTTAAAGAAAGGGTTAGAACTTTCCCATTTCCCCTCATGTCCCTGCAAATGGGCAAGCATAATTAAAAATTAGACCTCAGAGTCACACAGATGCTGACAAGGGGGGCATAAGGCAGTTCCAGGGCTGATGAGACCATCTGTTCCCAGCACTAATTGAAACGGATGGAAAGAAAGCAAATTATCTCAGACTTCATCTCTCCCTGACAGGGTCTTCCAAAACACAGGTTACTTGTGGAGAATCCTCTCCACCGTTTGGGGGGATTATCTGACTTGCCACCAACCTAGAATGATCCTAAAGACAGGGATTTAGTAGCACACCTCAGCTCTTGTCAGCCCTGCCTCCTCAAGCATCTCTCTCTCCCTGTTCCCACCGGACTCCCCGTATCTCCACCTGCCGACACTACCCTCGCGAAAGTCTTCCTGAAACCCCTCAGTGCTCCTCACAGCTCTTCACTGCTCCTCATAGAGCCACACCTGCGCAGTTCGACAGTATCCAGGAAGGACGGTGCCACCCCCACTCCCATTTTCTTAATTGAGCCACCTACACCCCTTCAGGACTCTGGTCTGAGGGTACACAGCTTCTCTTCCGGAAAAGCCTCTCCACTTCTAAAACCCCAGTACGAGTGCCACTTTTCTCCAAATTGAGTCATTTCCTCCCCTGGGCTCCCACGCCTCTTCATTCATTCGGAGAACGTAGCTCTTCCCACACTCTATGGGAATTGACTGTCTCCGCGGCTGCCTCCCTCCTCTCCCAGCCTGTGGGCTTCTCCGGGGTACGGTGTTGCAAACACTCATCTGTGCGTGCTGCCTGGCTGAGAGCCGGTTGAAGCTCTTACCTTGGCAAAGGTGAGGTGTTGATTGAAAAGGCACATCCTTCTCGGTGGGGATGGGAATGGCACTTCTCTAAGCACTGAATACGGAAAGAGCCCAAACCCTTCCTTCATAACATCATCTTCACAACCTGGCCCCGTGGGTGAGCACTTGGGTACTAAAGTCACTGATACAGTGGTTCCTCGAAAAGAAAGTCTGAAGTTCGCGTTTTACGAACCTTTTGGAATGTTCGAACCATATTCAAAGGGGTCCTACACTTGTGCACTGCTCTTCAGCCGGTTCCATAGTGATTGACAATTATGTCTCCTTTGTTTCCAGTCCCTAGTATTCAAGATAAGTCTCCAGTATATGGCCACATATGCATGTATTTATTATTATCATCATCATGTGTGTGTGAAAGAAAGAAAGAAAGAAAGAAGGAGAAAGGGAGGGGAAGAGAGGGAGAAAGAGAGGTGAGTATGTACGCATGCCACAGCACACATGCACAGGTCGGAACTCCCACCCCACAGGCTTTCTCTGGACCCTTTTCCTTAATAACTTAATGTGCATTTTAAAAAAAACATTTGAATTTAAATGAAGAAAATGAGCTCTAATTAGGTGAGCTAGCCAGTGGGTATAACTTTTAAAGGTGTATCTATATCATTTCCATATGCAATTATTTAAGTACCTGTGCTTATAGCCAAATGGAACTGTTCTGGTTTGGTTGCCTTTCTTTAATTTTCACTTGGCAGAACAGTGCTTTGTGTTTCTCTAATTTTTTGCACTTATTTTAGTGCATGCATGTATACATATATGTGCCCATGAACAATGCACATGCATGCCACTTTGCTTACAGAAGTCATAGGACAACTTACTTGTAGGAGTCAGTTCTCTCCTTCTACTTGCAGGTTCCAGGAATTGAAGTTGGGTCCTCAGTCTTGGTGGCAAGTGCCTTTGCCTGCTGAGCCATCTTCACAGCCCTGTGCATGTTCCTACTAGCCTTTGGCTCATACTGGCTCCCACTTCCTCCCTAAGAATGAGTCTCGCCCACCTGCTACATTCCCACCATGCACCTCTGCTTCTAAGATTCCAACTCTCACCACAGTAAGGGCTTTGGGCTGTTCTACCAACCCAGTGATTCTAAGTCATCACACACACCCAGCAATCCATCCCTGCCATTACGATCCACATCAGCCCCTCCAAACAGAGCAGGTGAAGCTCACCTGACGGATCTTCCGAGGGACCACACAAAGATGGTGAGTGAGTTTAATTAACAGTACAGCAATGTCCCGAAGGGCTCTTTCCGCAGTGGAAACCTAATTATTTAATGCCTGCACAGAGCAGCGGCTGAGATCCAGTTCTTTCTCTTTTGCTGCCCGAGTTGAAGGACTTATCAATAGCAGCTCTCTGATGATATCCAATATGGTATGATGCTTAAACCAACCAGGAACAAGGACTATCCAGGTGTCCATCATTTCCCTCTCCTGGGGTCTCAGCCAAGCCAGAGACTTCTCTCTTTTGTTCTTTACATGAATCAGCCAAGTGCAGTGCTTAGCTCATGTGGATAAGCACTGCTTGTTAAATGAAGCACTGTTTGAATTTTAGAAGTTCTAGAGTTTCACAGCCCTGGGAACATGCAGGTGACAGCAAGGCCAGTGTAATGGTTGATGTTAATTGTCAACTTGACAGAATCTAGAATCACCTCCAGATGTGGCTGTGGGGGGAACTATCTTTATGTTAATTGAGATGGAAGGCCGGCCCACTATGAGTGGTACAACTCCCTTGGCCAGGATTCGGAACTCTGCAAATGGAGACAGGGAACTGAGCAGCGGCACGCCTGGACCACTCCCTGCTTTCTGTTTGTGGATGCAGTGTGACCTGCCACTCAGAGCTTCAGCTACCTTTACTTCCCTACCATGAAGGACTGTGCCCTCGAACTCTGACCCAGAATAAACCCTGTATCTCTTAAGCTGCTCCTGTCGGGTATTTTATCACATAACAGGGAAAGGAACTTAGCCAACCAGTTTATCACTCTTTCAAGCACCACGTGTGATTAAGGCTGTCTCCGATCTAAACTTTAAGAAAAAGCATTCTAATCAATGAGCACATGAAGTCAGAGACCAAACAGGCAAGTCCCTTTTCAAGTTGTTACGTGGGATTAAGATGAGGCAAGATGCGGTTTTGAAAAACAGGTACACTAACCAACAGAAAGGTGAATATGGAAAATACATTCCCATGATGCTTTAGTTCTTAATTGGAAAGAATTGTGCAGGGTAGTGACACACAGTAAAGCCTGGAAACATATCTGTCACAACCAGAGAGTGTTGCCTACAACTGTACAGTGGAGCCAAAAGTGCTACCCGCTCTTCTGTGGTGCGCAGGACCATTCCCACATCGAAGAAGCATCCAACCCCTGAATGCCATTGATTGAACAACCCCTCCCCAGAGGACTGAATAAAAGCAAGCATAGGGGAAACTACATTGGTGGTCCTCTGCTGCGGTCCCCAGAAGCCTTCAGCCTTCACTCCTCTTCTCCATCCCTGTGTCATCCCCACAGGCTTCCTAGTCTCATGTCGCAGCAATGCATCAAGCTCTACACGTACACAGAGCTGGCTTCTCCTTGCTCCGTTGTCTGACCTTGGGCAAGCCATTAACCTGGATAAACTCCATTCTCCTTTCAACTCCCTTCCATGAGCGACAGAGACTCAAGGAAAAGAAGAGAAAAAGGGAAGTATTTTTATGTAACTCTGAGTGACAGCCTGACAGACTCCCACCTGCTTCCTGGGACTGATGCCACTAAGTGAGAGAATGCATATAAGGTGTTTTGCTTGGTGACAGCACCTGGCAGGCACCTGTCATGCGTCAGCTGCTGTGATGGTATCCTGCAATGTCCTCTGACTTACCACCCCTGCCTTGTCCTTTTCATTTACCAAAGGTTTTGTTGCAGCTCTGCCTACACCCCGCCAGCAAGCAGTGACTCATATTACTACCTGCTTCTTCAGAGCCCAGAGCCCTCCCCATTCTTCCTCTCTTGGTGGAAGGACCCCCCCTCCACCAAGTGGGGGTGGGAGAAGGACTGGCTTTCCGTTCAGCATTGCTTTGTTCTGAATGCTTTTTGCACAGAAACAGTCATTTCCATTCCACTTAGCCAATGCACCTTAAATACCGAAATACACACCCCCCGGTACCTGAAAACCAGCCTTTTGTCTTCAAGCCTAAGGGAAATGTCATCTGTGCTTACTAAACTGTACCCTAATATCACTGAGGTTCACTGACATCCCCTTTATATATGGCTAACCACTTAAGAACTTCCAAGGAGTTGAAAGATCTTTGGACTCCATACAGCTTGTACAAGTGCACGAGCGTGTGTGTGTGTGTGTGTGTGTGTGTGTGTGTGTGTGTGTAGGTAAGAGGTCATTGTGTTGGATATATTCTTCACTGCCATCTCCATGTAATTTTTTGAACTCAAAGGTTTGAATAGACTGGCTGGCCAGTAAGCCCAAAGTCTCCTCCTGTCTCCACTCCTTCAGAGTGGAGCCATCTCTGCTTCTCACAGAGCTCGTGTTATAGCACAGGTCATCACACTTGGGTCAGGTGATCAAAGGTGGTCATGCCTTCATGCTTACATGCCTAGTTCTTTAGCAACTGAGCCATCTCCTCGTCCCTGGCCTTCCTACAGTTTTTGACCTTTTCCACAAAGTCTTCCTTTGGGTAATTCCAGGTGAAACCTCTCAGGTGTGATAGAAAAGACACAGTTGTTCACCTGTGACTAAATAAAATTCATACCATCTGGCAGCGAGGTCGTTACATTCTTAATAAGGAAGTAGAGCCTTTCAGGGAAAACACAGCATCTCTTTCACAATTTGGGGATTTTTTTTTTCTAAAATATCCAAAACAAGAATAAGCTATATAGTTTCTGAGTTCCCCATTTTCTGTGGAACTTCACAACTGTTGGAAACTCAGGTTATTATCTTCACCTCCAATTCTCTAGGTGGGACAGTATTTTCTTAGATTATTTCTATCCTTCCATCTGGCTGAATGATGGACTTCTATCCTAACTTCAAGTCCCAGATGAGAAATCACTTCCTCTCTGTGGCTGCCTCAGGTTTTCATCCTTGGCCTATTTCTGGACAAACTCCATGCTCATCACACCACCAACATATCTCTTGTGCAACAAGCCAGGGGTCTGGCTCAGGGTCGGGGTGTCTACCTAGCATGCACAAGGTCCCTGCTTTGACAGACAGCACCGCGGTAGCAATAACCCAGGTTTGGACAGTACACATTGGGGTTTAGGCCTTTCTGAGAGACTGCTTCTCCAGAAAGGAGGCTCTTTGTATCCTCTTTGTATCTCCTTGTATCCTCTTACTTTCCTCTGGCCTCACTCAAACACTGGAATGAGCATTCATAGGTACCTTACTTCAAATCCATTGCTGAGTAAACAAACATAATTGCCAAGCATGCAGAGCTCACCAGAGGATCAGAAGTTCACAGATACCCTGGGTATGTAGCAAGTTCAAGGCCAGCTTCTTTTTGACATGAGACCCTGTCTCAAAAAAAAAAAAAAAAAAAAAAAAAAAAGCAACTAAATCAATAGTTGTCAAAGACAAAGCAATCAACAGATTTTTTCCATAGGTTTTGTTTTCATAAAAACAAACAAACAAAAAAATAGGGCAGAGCCAGGCTTGGTGATGCACGCCTTAGTGCAGCAGAGGCAGGCAGATCTCTGTGAGTTTGAGTCCAGCCTGGTCTATAGAGTGAGTCTAGGACAGCCAGGGTTACCACACAAAGAAACTGAGTCTCGAACAATAAGAAATTAGAGCAGAGTAAGTAAAGCTACGGAGACTTGCTATAGATTTGGTGGATTCCTGGTGCATGGCTGGCTTGGACCCTGCTTAATTCATTTGAACCCCCATGTGACCACAACACATATTTGACTGAGAGAGCCCATACCATCCAGCTGCTCGAGACAAGAGAACCAAGCGCTCTGGCCAGGTAGTTCTGACTTGCCTTTTGCTTTGCTTTCCCCTTTATACCCAGGATGTCCTGGTGTCTTCTGAGCCAACGCTTGCTACTGATGGCTCCTTAAAAGTCCTCTTGAGGAGGCTGGAGAGATGGCTCAATCAGCAAAGCACTTGCTACATAAGCCAGGGAGGACCTGAGTTTGACCTCAAGTACCCATAGAAGAAGCCACACAGGGTGTTAGGCTTCTGTAATCCCAGCCCAGGGGAGACGAAGGCTGGAGGACCCCTGGAGCTGCCTGGCCTGGAATCAGTAAGCTCCAGGTTTGGTGAGAGAGCCTGTCTCAAAATCCCAGAGAGTCGTTGAAAGATAAGGTGGAGAATGATTGAGGAAGACACCCAAGGTCATCCTCTGGTCTGCACATGTACATTTGCACACACGCACCTACACACTAGCACAAGGGCATATAAACACCCACACAAATGCAAGGCTAGCTGTCCTGTTGCCGAGTAGAGACTTGCCTTAAATACAATGGTTAATTCACCCGCTCCCTTCCTAAATAAGTCATCCCTCCCAGCCCAGGCAAGAGGAGGACAGGCATGGCTGCTAGAGCACAAAATTTAAGGCAGTGCTCACTTTCAGGTGCTAACCCTCCACTTCCGAGGTCCCTCCTTACACGTGGCCCCGTGTCCTGCGTTACCACAAAGATCCATGCGTAGCTTGTTCAGGGAGGAGATGAGGACTATGAGGACGGCCTCGTTCTTGCTCTCTTCCTGGTGAGTCAGTCCGTAGGCCTGACATTTCGTATCCTGTCCATAAAACCCTGGGGCCGAGGGCTGAAGAGACAACTCAACAGTTAAGAGCACTTGCTGCTCTTGCAGAGGCCCCACACCTGGTTCCCAGGACCCATATCCTACGGCTCAGCACTGGCGGCAGTTTTAGCTCTAGAAGGTCTAATACCCTCTTCTGGACTCCACAGGCGCTTGACACTTGTTTATACATACTCACACCTACACATACGCAGAATTAAACACAAAACCCTTTTTTAAACTTAGTCCTCAACCACTTTCGTCTCTGACACCAGGAAATGGTTTCCAGCACGCCTGGGAAATTCAGATCCTGTGGGTACTTGCCATGATTACCCTGCTCTTAAACACCTGCTTTTGATTTTAAGCTTGGCCCCTCCAAGAAACGGGCATGGTTAGTGTCATGCTCCACGGAGGACGTGGCTGATGCGTCCTGTCGTTACGGTATCTCTCCACTCTTCATTTTCGAAGCTCTGAGTTTATCATCTCATAGGCACAATTCATAGAATTATCCATCTTCATTTCTTTCCCTGTCTTGGTGAGAAGCCCTTATTACTATTCGTAACACAAGCTCGGTTATTAAGTGGTGTCATTTGTACCTTAACGACTTTGTGCCTTTCATACCATTCAAAGGAAAATTGAATATTATGAAGCACTAAATGAAACCCCAAACGAAAGCCGAGCTTTCTGTAGCCCTCGTTGCCCGAGTATGAAAGAACGAGCCGCTCAAGTAGCAGAGCGGAAACGCGGGGAAGTTCTGTTTATGTGATCTGTGTTATTTCATCTCTGTTGCTGTGAGAGGATACTCTTCACAAAAAAAAAAAAAAAAAAAAAAAAAAAAAAAAAAAGGCAACTGGGGAGAGGGGAATCTATTTCAACTTGCAATCCCAGGCTACGGCCTATCATTGTGGGGAAGTCAAGGTAACGGGAGCTTCAGACAGCCCTATACACTCAAGAGCAGAGAGAAACACGCATGCATGCAGCTTGCTTGTTTTTACTCTGCTTGATTTCTTCACTCTTACACATTTCAGGAGCCCCCACACAGGGAACTGTGCTTCCTACATTGGGCTAGGTCTTCCCACATCAATTATCTGAATTAAGACAATTCTGTACCGTCCTGTCCGCAGGCTGACCCAATGTAAACACTCCCTTGTTGAGACTCTGTTCCCAAGTGACTCCATGTTTTGTCCCATGGACAAAGGTAGCCATCACAGTTAATATCCCTGGGAAGTCCCAACTCACCTTTCCAGCCTCTAGGCTCACACTCACTTTGTTCTTTAGTTCCCATGGCCATCAACCCTTTTGCCCTTTTGTGGGTCTTTTTCCATAGTCCCATATTGCTTGGAACCATACTCTCCAACCAATCCCTCTTCACCATAAATAAACTCCATTCATTCTTTAAATCTCAGTTCAGTTATTTCTCTTCCGGCCTTCTCTCTGGCCCTCCAGCATGGTAAAATCCCCTGTCCACACTGCCCTCACACCAGTGAACAATGAGCAATGTTGTGTCTAAGCTCGAGGGTCTGAATGACTAAAGTACAGTACGGGCAGCGACTCTCGGAGACACCATGTGCCCATCAGCGCCTTCCCCGAGCTAAGTTTGAGTGTACACTCAACACATTTTGGTTGTTTAGTTTTTTAAATTGGGTCTCACACACTCACCCAGACTGGCCTCAGATTCATAACAATCCTATGAATGTTTTAACTGTGCCAATCTAAGTGTCCTGGATGAAACAGCGGCACATTAACCCAGGGGTTCAAAGACTTTGAATAATGGAACTGTTCACTGAGATGTTTCAGAGTTAAGGAAACCAACAAAGAGGTTGAAATACCTAAAAAACAGGAATAGTAGAAAGATCTTGCCCATCCCAGGCTTTAAGGTGTGTGGAAAAGAACAAGTATTACCTTTACTGAGCTTGTTAGGGTCAGAGCCTAGTCTCTGACATACCCAAGTCTGTGTTTGTTTGTCCATCCACTCTTAATAAGCCAATTAAAAATGAATAAGTAAGAGAAAAATCCAGAAAGGGGAGATCTATTCAGTGTGGCCACTCTGGAAGAAGGACAAAATGATCCAGCCCCCACCTACCCCACCCTACCCTACTGTTCATCTTAAGGGTCCTAGAATAAGGTTTGGGTCAAAATAGAGGCCAGAGATGTGTGACAAAGCAGTCAGTCCCAGTCAAGCTGTGGTTCTGCCTGCCATGATGTGAGCACCATTCTCTCCTGGATGCTTAGAGATGTGAACTCTCTTTTGTGAAATTCAGAACTTTGTGGAAATTCCTTCCCGGGACACAAGCCCCGCCCCTCCGCTTGGCACCCTGTTTTGATGTTTTCCTTCTGCCAGCATGACATTCTGGGGGAAATTCCAATTCCTTGTGGGTACTTTGTTTCACTAGTGTGATAACCAAAGAGAAGGGCACAAATATCTCTGTGAAATATCTGTTTGTCACGACAGTCACACTACCAGATGCCAGAGAGGAGCTCTTTAAGGCTGCAGTTAGGAAGAGACCTAGGTCTTGCCAGAAATACATCCAAGGCAGGGATGACCAAGGGGAAGCCTCTACTATCCTCCCGTCTTCTAGTCTTCTGCCAGCATCTCTCCAGAGAATGAATGAGAGGCACAGTATCTTGAGGATAAACAGAACACCACGAGCACAATCTGTGAGGCAGCCGTGCTAGGCTTCTGGGAACCTCGTCTTTCCTAGTTCTGGTGTAGCTGGAAATAAGCAAGGTCGGCCGTAATTGCTCCACAGTTCTGCTCCTACATGCTGTGAGCCAATTAAATTTTCCCTGTGGGTCATGCCCTGAGTATTAAACACAATGGACTTCATGCAGAGCATGAACCAGTGGCACCGGACAAACTGTGCTAGGTTGCCGTGCAGAAGCTACACAAACAACCCAGGATCCCTGCGTGAGTAAGGCCACCTGCACACAACGAAAGAGCTTTAAATCCATTTTTCTGAGAGCCTCTATTAGGAGGCTGCAACCTCCGTGAGAGTCTGGCTTTAACCTTGGACACAACTGCTAGGGCAATCCGCATGGAGAGAATGGGTTTGGAGAACAGGAGTCTTGATTGCCTGGGAGTCTGTTAAGAAGCAAAGTGCAAGAGAGTCCCAGGATACTCACAAAGGGCTGTTCTCGGTCCATGCACAGTGGCTTAGTTTTGCTGCCCCTAAACCCGGGATCATCAGACCCGGGATGCAAGGCAGCTGACTGCCATTGGTCTTCTTTCCTCTGGGCTGTTCACCTACTTGTTCTGTCCCCTCTTCCTAGTCCTGAACCTCTGATCCTGGGGTCCAGTCAGTTTCAGATCCACATTTTAAGGATGGAGATGGGAGAAGAAATCAATGCTCACCACATTGCATTGTTCAAAGGTACAAAGGGAGCCTCATATAGATGTGCATTATTTCACATCATCATCCCTATGGCATTGTCAGACACCTTCGCCCATCATCTATTCTGACTCATTCGTGTGTTAGAACATCATCATGAGCTATCTTTGGTTCTTGATGTCCTCTACCCCCACAATCAATTACTAGGTCCTGTCAGTCACAGTACATAATTCCTATGTCACAGGCAGGTCTGACTGTCACAGGTCCAGGGCCAGGGACAAGAGTGTAAGCAGAGGTATCCAGCCTGTGAGTAGACAGTTTTCTCACTCCCTCAAGTCTCACCTGAGCCACCAGGACAGGTAGAGGTCCACTGTCCTTTCCTGTCATACTATATAAGCAGGCTGCCCCTTCCCACTGCCATGTTTTCTTCGTAACCAAACATCATTCTCTCCCTTTTGAGTAAAAATGCTTTTGAGGAGAGTCATGGAATGTTTCTCTTTATGATTAACCTGTTTAAATAGTTTAAAGTTTCTTCAAAGTGAAGCAGGGGCTGGAAAGATAGCTCAGGAGTTAAAAGCATTAGCTGGTCTTCCCGGAAGACCTGAGTTTGGTTTTCAGTATCCATGTAGGATGGCTCACAACTGCTTATAACTCCACCTCCAGGAGGATACAGCGCCCTCTCCTGGTCTCCACACGCAGATACGCACACACGTACCCATGAATTTTAAAATAAAGCATTTGAAAAAAAAAAAAAAAAAAGATAGAGCACAGCCATTCTACCTGGCACTGTCAAATGGAAGAAGGGGTGAACAGCATAGATATTGCTGTTTCGCATACAAGGAAGGCAAAACACAAGAACATCAGACAATGTTAGCGAGTAGAAACAGAGCCAGCCACCTCTGCCACTCTCTGCTTGGGCCGCCATCTAAGTGAGCCAAAGAGCAGTATTGTCAGAGAAGGCGCATGCAACTTGAGGATAGAAGCTGAGGAGTCAGATTCCCTGCCTCCCACCGTGTGGATGGAAAACTAGTACCACTGGACATGGCCTGAGAACTTCCAGAATGCCCATCCCTGGGAAATCCAGCTGCTGAAACACATCTGGATAGCCTTACAGCTACCGGAAGCTGTTGTCTCCCACAGGGTATGGGAAGCACAGTTTTAATTAGGAGAAGACTCCTCTAGGCCACCCAGGAAGCGGTGGACAGGCCACCAAGAGACAGCTGCCCAGCTCTGGGAAGTGGGGTAGATGCAGGATGGAAACCCACTGGGTGAGGCTCAGCTACACAGCATCTCAACCACCCCACATATCCACTCATTCATTTACGTATTCATTCATTCTGCATGCTGTCCTATGCTGACCTTTCTGTACACTGGGGGCTCCAGTAGGTGCCACCAAGCTACCCATGAGCCATGCTAGGCCTCAGAGTACTTGAAGAGGGGCTGGTCTGACTTAGGATATTCTATAAGCTTACAGGATACCCCCAAATCCTATAAGGCAGAACAAACATGCATCATTAACTTAATATTATTTTAAGTGCATATTGAAATGAGAGAGCTTTGAACAGTGTCACAGTCATAGTCTGTCACTGTGACAAACATCATGACCAAAAGCAAACTTAGGGGGAAAAGAGTTTATGTCCACACACAGGTCACCGTCCATCACTGAGAGAAATCAGGGCAGGAAGTAGAAAGCCTGGAAGAACACTGTGTGGTGGACAACCCAAAGACCGAAGCTTTCCTGGCTCTCCTATAGGCCAGGACCACCTTCCCAGGGACCCACAGGAGTCTGGGCCCTCCTATATCAATTGGCAAGACAATCCCCAACAGACACACCCACAGGCCAATCAATCTGTTCTGGGCAACCCCTCAACTGAGACTCCTCAAATGACACTAGGGTGTTGACAATTAAAGCTAAGTAGGACAGATACACTTGGTACAATACATTATTAAAATCAATTTCGTTGACTGTGTTTTAACATTTCTTTCTGTGCCTAATCAGAAAATCTTTCACCATATTTGCAGTTTGCTTTGTATTTGGCTGTGTTTTTCTGTTTGGCTCACAATATAAAGGCTGATGTAGATGTTACAAGTCCGGGTGGGAAGGTGCTGATGTTATCACCCAGCCTGATTTGCCAGGATCCCATAGTCTGTGGCCAGATGGTGAAGGCCAAGCATACTGTGCACAGAACAAGTGCCTTGGAAGAGTTCACAGCTGAGCTGTCAGCTGAGCTAGTGCCAGGATTGGGGAACTCCCAGAAGGGACCTGGAGCATGCTGAGGTACAGCAGACAGCCTACTGAGCTTCAGATATATCTTGAGTTGTGGGAGTAAAGGGTGTAAGAACCAAAGGATGGATTATGGCCACTAGGATAACTGACATCGCTTCTGGGGCATCCAGTGAAGGGCAGAGCAGTACACCTGGCAAGCCACCCAGGAGGCTTTGAAATGTTCTACTAGTCACGTTCAGAAAAGGACAAGAAGAAAACTTGAGTGAGTTTCCCTAAGCCAATGTCTAAATTTTGTAATTTTAGCCTTTAAGCACTGTCCAAAAGCCTCAATTAGATATTTTAGTCTGCTTTTTCAGTTATTTAATTATAAGTTTGTTTAAGTGTGTGAGTGTGTGTGCGTGTGTGCATACATGCACATGCCGTATGAGTGCAGATGGCCATAGAGGCCAGAACAGAGCACTGAATCCCCAAGAGGTGGAGTTAGGTAGCTGTGAGCCACCCAATATCCGGTGTGGCTGCTGGGAACCAAACTCTGGTCCTCTGCAAAAGCAGTACATGCTCTTATCCCTGAGCCATCTCTCCAGCTTCTATTTTGCACCCCGGTGGCTTTATAACTACTAAATCTTTTTGTTTGTTTGTTTGTTTTGCTTTTTTATTTTTTGTAATATTAGTTACAGTTTATTAACTTTGTATCCCAGCTGTATCCAGCTCCCTCATTCCCTTCCAACCCCACCCTCCCTCCCTCATCTCCTCCCTGCCCCTTTCCAAGTCCACTGATAGGGGAGGACCTCCTCTCCTTCCATCTGATCCTGTTTTATCAGGTATCTTCAGGACTGGCTGCAAAGTCCTTCTCTGTGGCCTAGCAGGGCCTCTCCTCCCTCGGGGGGTGGTGGTGTCAAAGAGCCAGCCATTGAGTTCATGTCAGAAATAGTCCTTGTTCCCCTTACTAGGGTATCTACTTGGATACTGAGCTACCATGGGCTACATCCGAATAGAGGTTCTAGGTTATATCCATACATGGTCCTTGGTGGAGTGTCAGTCTCATAAAAGACCCCTGTGCCCAGATATATTTGGTCCTTGTGGAGCTCCTGTCCTCTCCAGCTCATATTAACACCCGCTTATTTCATATGATTCCCTGCACTCTGCCGAAGGTTTGGTTATGAGTCTTAATATCTGCTCTGATACACTGCTAGGTAGAGTCTTTCAGAGGCCCTCTGTTATAGGATCCTGCCCTGTTACTTGTTTTCTTCTACATCCAATGTCCATCTCATTTGTCTTTCTAAGTGAGGATTGATCATCTTACCCCGGGTCCTCCTTCTTGTTTATCTTCTTTAGGTGTATAGATTTCAGTATGTTTATCCTATCTTAGAGGTCTATACAAGTGAGTATATACCTTGTGTGTCTTTCTGCTTCTGGGATACCTCACTCAGGATAATCTTTTCTAGGTCCCACCATTTGCCTGAAATTTTCATGATTTCCTTGTTTTTAATTGCTGAGTAGTATTCCATTGTATAAAAGTACCACAATTTCTGTATCCATTCCTCAACTGAGAGACATCTGGGTTGTTTCCAGGTTCTGGCTATTACGAATAAAGCTGCTACAAACATGGTTGAGCAAATGTCCTTGTTGTGTACTTGAGACTCTTTTGGATATATGCCTAGGAGTGGTATAGCTGGATCTTAAGGAAACACTATTCCTAATTGTCTGAGAAAGCGCCAGATTGATTTCCAAAGTGGTTGTACAAGTTTACATTCCCACCAGCAATGGAGGAGGGTTCCCCTTTCTCCACAACCTCTCCAGCGTGTGTTGTCACTTAAGTTTTTGATCTTAGCCATTCTGATGGGTGTCAAGTGAAATCTCAGGGTCATTTTGATTTGCATCTCTCTGATGGCTAAGGATGTTGAGCATTTCATTAAGTGTCTCTCCACCATTCTGTATTCCTCTACTGAGAATTCTTTGCTTAACTCTGTACCCCATTTTTTAATTGGATTGCTTGATTTGTTGCTTTTTAACTTCTTTAGTTCTTTATATATTCTGGATATCATCCCTGTTCTCAAGCTCTACTACAGAGTGATAGTAATAAAAACTGCTTGGTATTGGCATAGAAACAGAATAGTGGATCAGTGGAACCAAATAGAAGACCCAGAAATAAACCCACACACCTATGGATACTTGATTTTTGACAAAGAAGCCAAAACCATTCAATGGAAACAAGACAGCATCTTCAACAAATGGTGCTGGTCCAATTGGATGTCCACATACAGAAAAATGAAAATAGATCCATATTTACCACCCCACACAAAACTAAAGTCCAAATGGATCAAAGACCTCAACATAAAACCAGACACACTAAATTGGTTAGAAGAAAAAGTGGGGAAGAGCCTTGAACTCATTGGCACAGGAGACAACTTCCTGAACAGAACACCAACAGTGCAGGCTCTAAGAGCAACAATTGATAAATAGGACCTCATAAAACTGAAAAGCTTCTGTAAAACAAAAGACACTCTCCTCAGAACAAAACGACAGCCTGTAGACTGAGAAAGGCTCTTCACCAACCCTATATCTGACCAAGGGCTGATATCCAGAATAACTACTGAATCTTAGAAGTCTTGTAATGCCCCACCAAGTGCCATTGTCTCAGGTGATCTGTGGCTACTGGATTAGACAATGAGAGCCTACACGCCTCTTTCTTTTTAATGCAATTCTGCTTTCAAACACAAAGGTGCACTAGGAAAGTCTTTCTGGTAAATGCAGGGAAGACGGATCTCCTCGGGTGCTTATCAAACATCTGGAGAACGTAACCTATTAGGAGACTGTTTATAAACCAGTAACTCAGTAGCAAAGTCTCTGTTCAGACTCTACCATGTACAAGTCAGCAGAGGGCAGTCTTGGGGGTGGGGCCAGTACAGCACTGTCATGGGTTCTGCCCAGAGTCTGGCTGCCAATGACTCATGCCTCCCACTCTGTTTTCCCTTTTGAGGGACAGCCAGAGGTGAGCCTCTCAGAAGCCCCCTCCTTGTGCTTCTTTCTGGTCTGTGAAAAGCTGTTGCAAACATTCCCTCAAGAAACTCAGCGTGTGGACGAATCAGCTCCACACGTGCAAAATGCTACACACTGTGCCTGATAAAGAATTGATCAAAAGTAGCTGCCTTCTTCCTCCTGAGCCTCTGCCACTGGGGCTCCCGCACAACTCCAGAAGCATCCGTGAAAGAGCATGTAGAGTCTAACATCGTGACTGGGGTGAGGGTAATTAAGGGACCTCTAGAGGTTACTTCAGGGCCCTTTCTCCATTTTCCGTAGACAGAACTTCAAGACGGTGTCTCATTTCGGAGAGAAATTTCCAAAAGTGTGCAGATTAAAGGCAGGGGGCTTCTCCCAACCCCTCAAACATCATGATCCACTTTTAACGAGTATGAAAACAGCTCTTTGCATTTTCCTGGACCCCGGCTTAGTACAAAAGCAGCCTAAAGTAGGCCTAACTATCTCCTGGCATTCTGGCACTTCCAGATGCTGAGACAGGAGGATTACAAACTCGTCTCCGTGGACTACAGACTGAGTTCCAGGCTACCCTGAGAAACTTACTGAACCCCTGTCTCAAAATAAAAAGGGAAAAGTAGGCTGGGGTGTGGCTCCGTGGTAAAGCACTTGCCTAGAAACCATCAGGGAGGGACTAGGGACATGGCTCACTGGTGCTCAGCCTCACAGTGCTTGGCTAGAAACCATCAGGAAAAGTCTAGGAATGTGGCACTGTGGTAGAGTGCTTGGTCAGAGCTCAGCGGTAGAGCACCTGCCTGGAATCCGACTGTGAGGGACTGGGGGCAGTCATCAAAAGCTTTGCCAGAATCCACCATCAAGGGGCTAAAGGGGACTTAGTGGCGGAATATTTGCCTGGTATACAGAGGGTACCCAGGGTTCCTAGTACCTAAAAGAATTCTGAGAGACCTCAAGTGAAACAGTCCACCCTAGGTAAAACTGAGGGGGAAATACTGCCTTTGAACTCTATCCGACCTGATTCTGAACCACACTTCTGTTCCGCATAGCCATGTAATCTTTGAATGAATTACTTGTGTTCTTTAGCCTCAGGGTACGTATCCTTAAAATAGCCGCTCATGTACATATCTTGCCAGCTAAGTATCATGTATGCAAGGAATGAGTCTTACTTCATTTAAACCCCCCCCCAAAAAAAAAGTGAACTTGAAGAGTACTTGTGATTTCATAGGCTGGGGATAGGGTACCAGGAGCTGGGTGTGACTTAGCCGGGTCCTTTGGCTCCCACAAAGCTACAGTCAAGATGTCAGCTGGGATACAATCTCATTTCAAGGTTCGGCTGAAGCAGTATCTGCTTCTAAGTTCTTTGGGGGCTGCTGGTAAGATTCAGATCTTCAGAGGGGCTGGGGGGGGGGGTCACAGTTCCTGACTGGCTATAGGATGAAATGTGTCACGTCTCAGGTCTCTGTCCTGTAGGGATTCACAGGGCGGACCCCATTAACGCAGCAACCCTCGGGAGAGTATGTTGTAGCCTTTTTAACCTGGTCTTGGAAGGGGGAGCCCGTCACTTCTGCTGTGCTCTGCAGGGAAGCGGGTCCTAGCCCCAGTCTACATTCGACTGGTTTGTTTATCAAGGTCAAAAACAATTAACAATCACATGACACTGTTAGTCTACAAAATGGAGATTGTTTCACACTACAAACTGACCAAAGTGGGGGGGGCGGGCGGGGGGGGGACTCTTGCATTTGAAAGGTGCATTAAACTTACATTAAATGTTGATTTGACACCCTAGTACCACGTAACATTATTTGGACTGGACACCAGAGTGAAAACACCCTTCTCTCCTCCACCTAACTTTCAATGTATGCCTATAAGCCTTCCTTGTTATTTTAAAATACCTACTTTTTTTTTATAGAGGTGTAAATAAAAGTATTCCTGTTGGCTTTCTCATTTAGCATGATTACAAAAGCATTCAATCCTGCTGTGTCTCCTTTATAATTAGTGGCATATATCTTTCTTTTCTTAACAGCTTTGCAACATTTCCATTCGGTAGATGAATGTAAAAACCATTGTTTATTTACCCATCCCTTTACTGTGACATATAAGCTGTTTCAGTGTTTTGCCACTAAAAGCAATTCAGTCATTATCTTTTATGTTTTTCTCCCATAAATGGAATTGTGTCTCGAAAGTCCCAGAAAAGCAATTTGAACACAAACATTTTAATGGTTCTGTGAGTTTGGATCCAAATGAATAGAAGCCTTGGTTTTCAAATAAGCAAACGCTTTTCCATCAGCCACAGGCTGAGTTCCTCACACGCAGCTAACTATGTCTGACTTTTTTACTCTTTTTTTTTTTTTTTAATGTCATAGCATCTAGCCTTGAAGCAACATCTACTGAATACTCGTGGGCTGAAGGAACAAGCATATTTGAAATTGTGAGACTTTACAAAAAAATATTTAGACTCAGCCTATTATAAATTTTTATAAATTGACTTTTGTGAGGCAAGAATTGTTGCCTTCCGCGTAGATTTCACTTACAATGCGGCGGGCCTACGTTAATCCCTACAGCGCCCCCTACAGTTCACTTTCTGCACAGGCTCAGGAAAGGCTCCGAAGAAACAGGATTGTGTCTTATAACCATCCTTTCACAGAGGGTCCTGTACCTCTTCATCATCCCCCACCCAGCCCCCAGGGACATTCATGAGCCTGACAACCGCCTGAACAAGGGGAAGGAAACCACAGATCCTCCTTTAGAGGGAGGAAGCTTCTCTGAAGAGAGTTCCTGCTAGGTGGAAGCAGTTTTCTCCCGGCAACTAGAAAGCATGGGAATTTTGCAAATGCGGCTCAGCCCTGGTAACAGGTGTATTTAGCCAAACTATGAATCAGAGTTATGCAACACTTAAGTAGGCAGTCGTCAGATGACCCCCACAAGTACTCTTATTGTTTAACGTTCTGTCAGACCCCTCTGACTTTAAATATATATATAACGTATATATTATATTACCTAATATATATATATAGATAATATATATTATCTTCTCGTTGTGTAAACTGCAACCCTCATATTTCAGACCACAAGACTTACAGGATAGGTCAGCGTGTATGATTGACTCAGGGCAAATATTTGCGCCACAAAAAGTTACGGGCTGAACCACTCTTTGGGCTTCATCGCCCTCTGGTGGAAGGACGGCGGATTGACTTCTTCAGGCCCGTTATCCAGGAGCCACACCTCACTAATGTCCACCTTGTGTCTCAGGTAAAGGAGGCCATGCAGCGCATCCACGACCGAGGGAACATCGGGAAGTTAATTCTCGACGTGGAGAAGACCCCAACTCCGCTGGTAAGTGGAAGGCAGAGGAGACTACCCAGCTCAACACCAACGACAAATCGATGGATCGTCGGGGTAGTCACAGCTGATGCAGGAGGAAATGCAGGCAGTTTACAAGCTCACGAGTCCAAGAGTCCACGAGTCCAAGAGTCCAAGAGTCCAAGATGCTTTCAGAATGAGGGATTAGCCACGGGCTGAGGTGAAAGTGGACCGGACAGTTGCTGAGGGAGGGCAGACAGGAATGGATAGAAAAGGGTCTTTTACAGTTGCTATCCCTAGGCTGCTCCCAATGGGAAGGCTTCTAATTAATCCTAAACAATGGGTATGCATGTGCCCCACGGAATATGGTGCCAGACGCCTGCAGGATGTTCCCTGCTGCTCCTGTTGCGTTCATTCACTTGATCTCACCGGAATAAAACCCTAATATCCTGATGGCCAACCCACAAGAATACAGCACATCAGAATTACCTGTTCCCAACATAGCTGCTTTGGGGGAGGGGCAGCATTCGGTGTACCCGGCAATACAAAGACTCTCAGATTGCATGCATTCAAAACCCAGTGCTCAGTCCATCTGCAGCCTGGGAAATTTGCTTTGCACTCCATCTTTGGTCCTGTTTAGGGGCTAGAGATTGACAGGTTTCTCTTGGTCAGTTAGAAAGGCCGTCACCGACATGGCTAAGCTCTGGTTAAGCCAAACAAAGAAAGCATGGAGGCTTGCCGTTTCTTGAGAGTCTTCGCTGAGCCACTAGTCTTGTAGTAGTATTTGTCACTTTCAAGAAAAGGGACTAAAATGATCTGTAGCTCTCAGGCCAAGTGTACATGTTCAGAAACAGATCCTTGCCTTCTGTAGCCATAACACGGCTCGGGTACAATGACCATTTCACTCTGTACAAGTCAGTCAAAGGAGGGGACACTGTGATACTTAAGCCACTGCTGACAATATAGAAGATATAGTTTTTAAAGTACGAAGTCACAGGACAATTGGAGGGGAAATGAAACCATGAGGTCAGGGAGAAGGGACTGGGGTCCCGGGACTCCCATGTACTGTGGCCTATGTAAATAGGTCTCTTTCATCCCTGTGCATAGAAGGTTCTAGAGATGCCCTGGCCAACTATTTTACTTCAGCAAAGTAGCTGAACACTAGAATTGAAGAGAAGACAGCATGAAGTCAGACTAAGTCTAGGGCATCATGACGTTCGTGATGGTCCAGTCAGGTCATCTTCAGAACTATTCCTTGAAGCCTTTAGAGGAAGCAGCAGGGCCTTAGCAGGTGTTAAGTGAAGGGCTAAAAGGGGTCCTCCAAGGCACTTTCTTGTGTGGGAATGACCACTCTGAAAGAGGCCCATCCCATAATGCTTCTTTCGATGCTCCGAGATGGTGAGGGAGTGAGTACATGACCTCCATCATGATCTCTGTTGAATTGCAGATGGCCAATGACAGCACAGAGACCAGCGAGGCAGGCGAGGAGGAAGAGGACCATGAAGGTGACAGTGAGAACAAGGAGAGGATGCCCTTCATCCAGTAAGCCAGACCTCGTATCCCAGAAGGTGGAGGATGGCTGGGAAGAAGATGGCCACCACGAGAACTCTTCTGTGCCCCAGTGAACCAATGCTGTAGTCCAGTGCGTGTCGTGTTTGTCTGCAGTCAGCCGAGCTAAGAAGCTGTTGATCACTGTTGTGTTTGGAATTAAGTGCCAATCCCATTACATGCAGTATTGTGTCCCTCCCCAGTCTGTGTACCACACTCTTATCTCTCCCTCGAATCAAACCCATCCTTCTTTGGGTCCTTCTTGACGGTTCTAGAATAGCCTTGCAAATACATACAAGCTCATGGAGCCCCAGGTCAGAAACCGGACAAGGGGCAAGGCCACATTTGATTTGAAAAGTGTTGTCACAGAGCCCTGTCCAGACCCCATCATTCTTCAGGCCAGTGACACTCTTTGCCTCCCAGCAATCAGCCATGCCTTCACCTGTGGCACTCATCAGTTTAGCTAGTAGCAAGATACTAGACCAGGAGGAATATTCACGACCCCACCTCCACATGTTAAGATCTGAGCCTCTCTTTAACCCTCTTCCCTGGCTCTTGTTGATAAAGCCAGGGAGGCAAATGTAGGTCCTTTCCAGAATAGAGATGGGCCAGCAATATCTATCTAAGACCAGCTACAAAGACCTCTCCTCTGAAACCGTGTCTCATGAGCAAAGTCCTCCCTGTGGCCACACATGGCTTTTTAAATCCTAAGAACCCTCACCACATGTAGACCTAACTCATATGTCATTAAAATCACCTGGGTTCTCACTCTCAGCCTTCAGAATTACCACATATTATTTTTAAGTTCCTGCCCAGGAAATATCTTTCCCAGGGAAGAGCTCCCTTAAAGACCACCTTTGGGGTTGAAAAAAAGAACCAAATGGTTTCTTCTGCCTATTCAGAGCACATTCGAATGGGCAACGCGCATTAGGGATACAGATGGTGGCGGCCCAGCCTCTGATGGCAACTGTGTGGTTCCCATTTCTAACACACAAAACCACGGTGCTGATTTGCAGGTTCCTCAGAAATCAGGGACCAAACTGCTTGATTGAACCCCAATTTTCCACGTTGAAAAAACATCATCCCATCCTTATTAATGGGCTTTGACATGATAACCATTACCTGAGAGGATGTGGGGTCTCCCTTCCTCCACAGTGAGGCTCCTTACTGACTCCTTCCAGCCCTTGTCCTAAAGGTTCACATGTCACTCAGAAACCAAACTAGATCTAAAAGGCACCCATGCAGTTAGCACCCTGAACTCACATTTGCCTTCTGCAAGACCTGAGTGGGCTCCTCAATGACCTTGAGGTAGTGTTCCAAGTTTCTTCACATTCTTGACGACTGGGGGGGGGGCTCCTGTGTTGCCTACTTTCCCCACTAACAAGTTTTAGGGTGGCCCCCACTCTTTCCTCATGGGCTGGGAATGAACACATTTCCCATTCCCTGCTTGCTTTGCAAAAGTCCCTGTAGCCAGTCTCATGCCATTCATCCTACTCCTTTATCTCGATCTGGAATTTGTGATGATGACTTCTTCACGCCAAATATTTACCAGAAGGTAGTCCTTCTTTCCTTACTGTGACTGTGAAAGTCAAATATGAAGATGCGAAAAGGAACTGTCAGCCACTAAGCCAAGGGCTGAGAATAGCCAAAACGAGTGCCAACCACAGATTTCTATTTTCTACTCCTGGGAGATGATAGCCCTTTGCTAAATACCACATAATCAATCAATTTCCATTGTGACCATGTTCAAGGGTGGGTAGACCTGAGGACCACTCTCAAAGTGGTATTACTAGTATGTAGAAATAGCCTTCTGGAGAGGCCAGGGACCACTGGTCACAGGAAGCTTCTCCTTCCTTCAGGGGACACGGAACCTGTCCGACATTCAGAATGCCAGGTGGTCCTGTCAGGAACGGCAGAGAAGCATGGGAAGTCATCTGTCCCCAAATCTGTTTTGTTCTTTAAAACTATTGATCACACATGAGAAACCTCTCCTCCTGAGAACACAGAAAGAAAATTTTGAGTGTGGCCGGCATCGCCATGAAGGTCAGCAGGAGGGTGGGGGAGGACAACTGGAATCGGTCGGTCATCACGTGGACTCTTGTGTTAAGTCCCCTCCTTCCCCTCTCGAGATTGTTTCCTGGGAGAAATGTAGAGTGTCTCTGTATGCCTTAAGGGAGCTGCGAAGGCTTCTTGGAAGGTTGAGCTTTATTGGAATGAACCGAACATTGTCTAGTGTGTCCGTGGCTTCAGAGCTTTCATTATATTGTTATATTGTGCCTACAAAGCAAATTATGTTTACATAAAAATATAAATAAAGTATTCAGCATAGCATAACCTCTTCTGATAGCCTTCAGTCCCCATAAATATCTGGGTGTATTCTGATTACCTGGGCATAGTGATGCAAGCCTGTACTCTCAGTATGCAGAGAATGGAAGACGGTGGTTTAGAGGCTAGCCTGGGCTACATGATAAGTCTCCATCTCAAAAAAAAATTAAACTAATTGACTGCAGATGGTACCAGTGACAATAACATCATAGGAAGTAACTGATGACAATGGCAAGCATTTATGAGACACCTACTGAGTGCAGCTGAAAGGACAACACATGTGCCAAATCACTCACTCTAACAGTGGATGGAAACACCAAAGCATGTGAACAGTAGTACTGCCCTGAGGTCACATGGCTAGTAGGTGACAGAGCCACCGCTCACCCACTTCCAGCGAGGCCCCATGGGAACTGATGCCCTTGAAGAGGGATCACATTTCTCATATTTTAAACATCACTACAGGACTCAACACAGCCTGCTGTTCGGTTTCAGGGCTCCCTTGGTCCCTACCTGCTGCAAGGTATGGCTGGCTTACCCTGCCCTCTACACCCAATTCCCTAGCCCAGGGGTGAGGCTGCTCCCCTCCCAGAGGTACTTCACTATAGAATCCAGACATTTTGGTTCCTCTTGGGCCCTTCCTCTCCCCCCTCCTCTTGCTCCCTCTCGCCTCCTACCCGCCCCCCAACCAACACACCCACCTCTTGGGGGCACCTCTCTCTATCTCTCCCCTTCCCTTTAAGACCCCCATCATGTTCAAATCAGTCTCCATATACTGCTTCCGCCCAATGCTCTCCATCCCACCATGAGGTCCCATGACCTCATGGGGCCCTCTCATGGGAACAAACCTCACTGAAGGGAATTGAGTGCCAGCTTCCTTTGCAGACTTCCTCTGCTACATTTCCTTCATAGCAGCTGTAACATGATATATTTCTATGAAAGTCTGATTTTAAAGCCTGTATTATCTCAACAACCATTCATTTTCACTAATGGGTTATCTCTGTCAACGAAATAAGCCAACCGAAGCCACATTAAGAGTACAAAAAGGCAGGTTTGGGGGTGAACTGAGACTGCTTGGCGAGTTTGATGCCTCAGAGGATGAGGCCAGAGGAAGTCCCACTTCAACTATGGCGGGAGGAAGAGGGGGGAGTTGAAGGATTGTAGGTAAAGGATGATGACCTGTCTGCCACCTGCTGGACTTAGGGAGCCTGTGTCTACAGTAGGTTGGGGCAGTCCCCAGGCTTGCTAGAGATGTGGAGGCTTTCCCTCGAAGTGGGCAGGGTTGGAGAGAGAAAGTGAGGTTTACCGGATCACATGGGGGAGGGGGCAGCCGGAGATGCCAACCGAACATTCACAGTCTAAAAAGTCAACATTATCTAGGAAAACTCCTTTGCAAGAACCAGGCTCGCAGGAGTTCACTCCTGGAGGCCACTCAGTGCTCCACCATGCTTCTCAGCGGGAGCTGACAGACCAGAGACATTGCCCCAAGCCCCCACCGGGAGGCCACATGGGTACATCACAATTTACAGAGTAGGGAGGACGGCGAGACTATCGTGACACTTCTTGTTGTCTAGTTTGGTTTTGCTGAGAGAGAGTAGCTTCAGTCTCACTTTGTAGTGGAGGATGACCTTGAACTTCTGATCCTACTGTGTCCACCTCCTGAATGCTGAAGATACAACCACGTGCCACCATACTCAGTGTTTGCAGTGCTGGGAAACAATCCCAGGGCCTCCTGCATCCTCTGCACTGCCAGTGAAAGCCTTCCAGGGTCTCTGTACTGAGACTTTCTCATTTATCCGTTTGTATTTAATGTCTTTGTTCTGCAGAGAATACTTACGGACGCCCTCTGTTCCACTGGAGTCCTCAGCTTGCTCCCCAGCCCCAACAGGGTCTGGTAAATCCCATTCTCTCACCCTGTCCAACCTGAACAGAAAGCCTTCTAAAAGAAAAGGTGCCCAAAGCCCAGTCCCACATTCCTGACAGCTGCCCCAACACCCCTCATCTGAAGTCACCAGCCACCCAGCCACCCCGCCCCTTGACCATACCTGGGCAAAGTGCAGGGTGTGGCAGAAATGTCATTCTCCTTTGCCTACAATCTATAAAAAAACTTTCCCGCCAGGGTCTGCCCATGACTTTCTCCAGTCTTGTCCCCTGAGGCTGAGGAACTTGCCCAGGAGCCTATTCCCAAATAAATCTGCCTTTTTTTTTTTTTTCCTTTTAACTTGGCTTGAATTGGCTTATTTTGTCCATGAAGATAACCTATCACCCTCAAAAGTTACAGTATGTACCCAACCGCATCTAAACACAGGCCGCAAACAACACCCAGAATTGAAACTTAAAGTGAATAAGCTTTTAAGAAACATCTTTCCTTTTCTATACACACTGGTCAATACTGGGGAAAATGGATACCTGGGAAATATTCAGAAGACACCTTTCCCTTCCGTCTTAATGCAACAGAGAGTTTGTAGATGCCAATATTTGCTCTGTAATTTGTTTATGGGAGAAGAAATGGGTACTTTGGCATTCTCTGTCATGAATAGATTGAGCCAACCTCTGACTGCAAAGATGGTGGTAAATTTCTTCTCTGAATATTCCAATAGGTAACCACACCTCCAAACAAAATGAAGCAACCTATGCAGGGGTGACTGAAACTACACAGAACGGGTGCAATGAGGAAGAGCAAAAGCCTTGAGATCTCTCCCACAAGGGGTGATGCTTTGGACAAACCAACCTGAATTTCCTCCTGTTGAAATAGAGAGTGTTATGGTTCAGATACAAATCCCCTCCCCACATACCCAAGAAGGATCATACATTGAAGACTTAGTTCTGAATACAAGCAGTACTCAGAGATAATATATTTCAGAAGTGACTGGATTGGGCGGACTGTATCTTCGTTGATGTCTTAATCCACTGATAGATTCAAAATCTTAATAAACTACTGGGAGGGTGTAGAACTGTGGAACAAGAGGGATTTTAGAGAAATTAGGTCACTCGGTAGCGTCATTGAAAGGTATACCTGTGATGGCCCCTTCCATTCCTCCTCTCTTCTTCCTGGCTGTCATGATGTGAGCGTCTCTGCTCTCTCATGCCCTCCTGACCTGATATCTTCACCACAATCCGGAATTAACAGCTGACCAGCCGTGGACTGAGAACCCTAAGATCATGAGCCAATCCTTCTCCTTGTTTTTCACTACAGCAATTAAAAATCAGACGGACACAAATGGCCATGTTGTCTAGGTTTTTAGGAATGTTGCAAAATTAACTGTGGCCCTGTACGTGTAATCCATTGAAAGGATCACCCTCACATTCCATTCTAAAAGTCACAAAGACCAATTACATTGCCAGCTGCAATCTTTTCAGTGTCTGAAATTTCAGTCACCATCCAGGAGTTCTCAGTTTAATGTTGTGACAACAAATAAGTTTTATCTCTTACAAGAAACATAGGTTTATTTTTAATATCTCCCTTGATATTTATATGTGTGTAGTAGAAAACAGTATGACTTTAATTAACAAAGAGCTTCCATGGGGAGCAGGTACTGATAACTAACCCGGCAGAGTCACTATCGTTAGGTACTTGAGTGCAGAAGCACAGGGCAAGTTCATGGAATGAGCTGCCTAGCTGTTGTGTGCATCATGAGAAGAGAGACCAGCAGGCATGGTGGCAAATGCCACCACTGGGAGGCAGAGGCAGGCGGATCTCTGTGAGTGCGAGGCCAGCTTGGTCTACAAAGCAAATTAAGGGACAGCCAAAGCTACATAGAGAAACCGTGCCTTGAAAAACAAAAACAAACCAACAAATCTCACTACATTGCTTGGTCCACCTGTGGGAAGCAGAACAGATTGGGGACCATATTGGAATGAGAGTTTTTTGATCAATCTCCCAGGGTCCATTCATGGTCTATTTGGCCATATTTTGGGGTGACTGCTAAATTGTTATGATGTAAATAATATTTATCTCAGAAAAAGTACAGCAAGACATGGCTTTCCCAAGGAATCTGGAAAAAATCTGCTCCATTAGAAGCTTCCAAAAAGTAAACTTTTATCATGTGAAGAAGTAAAAAATAATGCAGAACAGCAACCCACATGGCATGGTCTCATGCCAGGTCTTGTGTTCAAAGACTAAAAATGCTTTTGTTTACAAAAGTATTGTTCCAACTCAGAGCTAGATGTCCATAGGATGAAACTAAATCAAAATAAACCATGAACATTACCAATAATTTACTATTTAACAGCCATTTTTACATACAGCCACACTAGAAAGATTCCTGGAAAGACATCATTCTACCCTATAGATAGGGTACCAAATTTCAGAGAGGTTGGATGGCCTGTCTACCATCATTCTGTCAGAAAATTAAGGATCCTAGCTTGAAACACAGGCCTCCATATAATAGAAAAGCTCTTTCCAGCACTGGGGACAATGGAGTCCAGCAATTCTTTTTTTTTTTTTCAATTTATTTTATGTAATGTATATGATTGCTCTATCTACATATACACCTATGTGACAGAAGAGGGCAACATATCCTAGTATGGATGGCTGTGAGCCAGCATATGGTTGCTGGGAATTGAACTCAGGACCTCTAGAAGAATAGACAGTGCTCATAACTGCTGAGCCATCTCTCCATCCCCTGAAGTTCAACAATTCTTATTTTTCCTCCTCACAGAAATATTCCCCACATTTTGGCAAAGAGCAGTAACTTCCTCTTCAATAGACCTAGTATAAATCAATGTTCTCAGGAAGTCTATCATTAACCCAACTGAGCAGAGGGATGGCTCTTTTGATTGTCCAGCCTGGTTACATGTACCCACTCCAGGGACTATGTCTAGTGACAGAAGAATAGATCCTCATAGGAAGGGGTGCTGGCCAGTCAAACCATCTGTGGTGGTTTCAATACACATGCTCCCCATAAGCCTGTAGAGAGTGGTACTATTAGAAGGTGTGGCCTTGTTGGAGTGGGTGTGGCTTTGGTGGAGGAAGTTTTTCATTGGGGATAAGCTTTGTGCTTTTAGGAGCTCAAGCCAGGTCTAGTGATTCACAGTCTCATCCTGCTGCCCGTGGATCCAGGTGTAGAACTTCTGCTCCTTCTCCGGCACCATGTCTGCCTGCATGCCACCATGCTTCACCATGATGATAACAGACTAAACCTCTGAACTGTAAAACAGCCCCAATTAGTCTCCTTTATGAGAGTTGCTATAGGCATGTTGTCTCTTCACAGCAATGGAAACCCTAATTAAGACACCATCTTTGCCCTCTGACGCTGTGATTCTAAGACATATTCTACATCTTAGGAGTCACCAGGGAGGAATCAGTTCTGAGTTTCCCACAATAGTAACTTCCTCTCTGATGGTCCTTGAGGGTCTTGCTTTCTGCTTTATTCTTCTGCTCCCCTGTTTGCACTTCACGATATCCCCTTCCACGTAAACCACCCCAAGTTTTCCAATGTATTCATTACTCTCTATGTGCCAGACAGTGATGTAAGCTCCCACAGCAGCCCCTACTGAATCCCACCACATACATGGTCTTGCTGTACCAGAGCCCACCTGGAGCTGTACACAAGTCTTAGCATGCTGACAGCTTCCATCTGGAGCTTCTACATTGGTCTTTGTTCTCCTCCACCTGCAAGCTTATTCCAGCACCACAGGGTACAAGCACTCATGGGATGTGGTTGGAGGAAAAGCAACTAGAGAACAGGCTCAGCCAATGGAGATGAAAAGCCTGATGACAGATGCCCCACCCAGCACCCTTGCCCTTGTGGGCCATGGTTCAGAGGCATGGACAGTCCTCCATACCCCTATTCCTAACATCTCCTTCCACTTAAACCATTTTGACTCAAGCCCTTGTCTTCAAGATACCTTTGGGAGAAATGTCAATAAAAATAGCATTTTAGATGTTAATTTGCTAACTTCTCCTGGCCACTTCACAAATTAAATGATGCTATCCTCATTTTACAGTGATAAAGTACAAATCGGAGACATAAAATAAATTCTCTAAAACAATACGATCTGCAACTTAGTTTCCAGAAGTTGCACTCAAGAAATCAAGCCAACACCCTCCCAAATGCCCAGGTCCTTGAAAATGGAACAAGCACTTCACACACTGGAAACATTTACTCAAACTCTAAACTGGTGTCATAACTAATACTACTCCTGGTGCCAGTCCCTCTTCATTTTCCAAAAGTCTTCCCAGGAAGTGAGAAGGGATTACTGCTGTTTTTCCAACTCTGGAGAATTCTACCTGAGCCAAGGGAAAAAGCTGAGAAGCCCTGATGACTTAAAGGACTGTGTTGTGAGACAGGGAATCAGACCAACACAGAGAACCATAATACTTGTGCCTGTCACACCCTTTGCTAAACACATGAAGGCCTGCTTACTGAGCACAGGTTGATGCAGCCCAACCATACAACACTTGCTTGACATGTGCAAAGCTTCGGGTTCAATTCCTACCATCACCAAAACCAAACAAACAAATCTCTCTTTGTTGAGGGACAAAAGTATTGGCCATTAGTTGTGCTGCTGTGGCAAAACATCTAGCAAAAGCACTTGAAGGAAGGAAGGAAGGGTTTGTGTTGACTCATGGTTTGAGGGTACAGCCCATCATGGTGAGGCAGGTATGATGGCAGGACTGTTAGGCAATGGTTATATTGCGTCCAGTCAGGAAGAAGAGAGAGGTGGATGACTTTTTTATAGATAGCCTCGGACCCCTGCCGATGGGGTAGTGCCAGCCATATTCAGTGTGGTCTTCCAGTCTCAAACTTCTCTGGAAACATCCTCAAAGTCACCCTTCCTGCCCAGAGCTTTGGCTCCTAGGTGACTCTAAATCTCATCAAGATGACAAGCTATGTTAACCATCACCTATGGATAGCCACATAACTCTTTGATATTAACCAATTAATAAGGCAGGAAATCAGTGCCCTGTAGGCTTAGATTTTTTTTTCGAAAATCTACTTTATTTATGGTTCTTAAACACATCTACTTCCCTTCTAACCCCCTGACACTAGTTAGGAGAAAAAACAGGTTAGCAGGGATGCAGGGATGAGGGACACAGACCTCTCTAGCTACTTCCTGCTGGTTGTGGGCGTTAGGTCTGGGGGAGAGAGCAATACCAATCCAGAAGTCCAGCTAAACAGCCAAGCAGCAGTCCAGAAACCTCAGCAGCAACCTCGAAGCATCCTCTGGGCATTTTTCTCTAGGAGCATCTGGAAGTGATTTGAAGTGAAGAAGCCAAAAGATGCAATGCTATCTCTCCTCATTTGGGGGCTATTTTATACCTTCCCAAAATCCATACAGGATATTTTTCAGCTGACTAAAACCACATCATGCCCTCCACCCCCAGCATGAGATAGCTTCCAGCTGAAAAACATCATGTGCCTTTTCACCGAGGCTGTTTTCCAAGGGGGATATACCAAAACAACACTTGGGATCAAAACAAAAACAGGCTTACATCCACTACAGCGCCCCTCAAACTGACACTTAAACTGTATCATTATTAACTGGGTGAATTAAGAGTACATCAAATGCCCCTCCACCCAGATTCTAACTCTTGTCACTCTCTGTTAAAGCAAATGTTACAGAGGCGATTTTATTCCATTCTGCAAATATTTACTAAGCTTTGACTATGTGCATGGTCCTGCTTTACATGTTGTGAAAGATTGAGAGACAAACAGAACCTGGATAAGAGTTCATTGTCTGGAAGACAGAAGGAGGAAGACACACAAACCACAGGAGAGGACTGGCAGGAAGAAATGAATGGTACCCAAGGTGCAAAATTTGGGAGAAGCAATGTTGAAGCAAAGGAAAGGAAAGTCTTTATAAGATGGTGTGAAATGGCGGAGAAGACGCTCAGTTTTCTTTTTTAAATTTTTTTTCACTTTATGTGTATATGAATCTACCGGAGTATATGCATGCGTACCACTTGCAGGGAGATCCCCAGGGAGGTCAAAAGAAGGACTCAGAGATCCTCTAGAGCTACAAGTTACCATGGGTAGCGAGCACCTGATATCAACGCTGGAAATAAAGCCTGGTCAAACAGTAAGAGTTCTTAATTGCTGAGCCAATCCCCAGTTTCCAGGGATTCAGTTTTCTTGATAAGAATCAGTTGTGTGTGTTGTGGGGGCGGGGTATGCACCGGAGAAGACCGATTGGACATGTGTTTAAGTCAATAGAAAGTCTTTGTTAGCCCACCGGTGACTACACTGGTTGTTCTGGATCCCAGTGTACCACTGAGCCTTTCTCAGGGTGAGCTCCTAAGCACAAAAACCATGTTCTGAGTTGACATAATTCAGTTAACAAGGACAGTGAACCAGAAACAACTACAGATGCTAAAAGCAAGGTTCGTATATTTAGACACTTTCCTAGAACTGCGGGCTTTGAGAAATCATGTCTTTGTTTTTATTTTGGCAGGTGGTACTATCTATTTGCGAAGTTTTATGGCCTGAATGGGACTTCCATCATGGAGTCAGTTGTGCTAATGTCTAGGGGCCTGTTAAGTGACAATGCCCTATTAGTAACTGCGGTAAGAATCAGAGCATCTGAAGATGGAGAGCCTGTGTTTGAATCTCAACTTTTAATTAGCAGCAATGTGACCTCGAGCAACGTTCCTGAACTCTGAGCCTCTCCTGTCCTCTTACCAGTAAAACAGGATGCAAATTAAATGAATCAGGAGATACAAAATGCTTAAGTGGGAACCCGGCACAGAAGACACTTGTGAGGCCCTTTGACAATTGTACCTGACCTTCTTTTAGAGCATGCATATGTCCCTGTGTATTTTTAGTTCAACTCTAACCAAATGGGTTCAGGGGCCATGGAAGGCCTCGGTGATAATCTATCTTAGTAACCTAATGCTTAAGAAGAGAAGTGTGAACACAGGAAAATGAATGGAACATATCAAGACTCCCCATGAGTCCCTGCTACCCAGATCTCCAAAGCCAGTCATGATTCTTTGTTACTTTTTCCTGACAATGTTTAGGGTTGGACCCCAAACCCTGTGAGTATTACAAAAGCTCTCACCACTGAGCAAGACACACCCCAGCTCCCTCCTTATACTTCTCTGGATCTTAGGCCATCAGAAGTGGATTCTCTGGCCTTCAGGGGATTAGACCCAATCTTTATCACATGTAGCCCGAGAACCCTGTCTGATTAAAAGAGAATCCCTGACTGACTCAGCAGAGATATAAGGTGGGCGGTTCATCTTCCTAGTTGTGTCCATCCGTCTACAGTATCTTGATCTCCTAAAGGGAAGTCAGAACAAGCAATGTGGCAAAGGATTTCCACTGAACACTACGAAGAGCAGTGTAAGATTCAGAACAGGGAAGCCATATTTGCAGCTTTTCAAAGGGCACGATAGCAAAAGATCAAGTAGCAAAAGAGCTGACAGGGGGCTGGGAGAAAAGCTCGGTTCATTAAGCATTTGCTTTGCCAGCAAGAGAACCCCACTTCATACACACGCACACACACACACACACACACACACACACACCAGAACCCATGTAAAACTGCTGGGCCTGTGTGCACACTGGATTTAACAGGGCAGATACTCTAACTTAACTGATGAGTTCCAGGCTAATGAATGACTCCCTCACAAAGGAGGTGGACCTGTTTTCTGGCTATAATACCTGAGGCTTCCTCCTCCTGACAAACAGTAAAAAGCTCACGTACACACATGCACACAGCCAAAATTACCATGGCAATAGATGGTTATTCTAGTCCAGCTAAATACTTGACCCCTCAAGTCTTGGAACTGGAGGGCATTTTTCTGTTGTTGTTAATAAAAGAGACATTTGCGAGTTTGGGAACAATTTTAAAAGACAAAGCAGCCTGCATGGCCTCTTTATAAGATTTAAGGCACTGGGCACTAGAAATGCACGTGCCTGGAGCTCCTCTGCAGTGAGGCTTGCAGAACCTTGGATCCCTGCAAAAGGCTGCAGCCTGCAACTGGAGGCTGAGGCAGTCCTACTTCCCCCAGCTGAGAAGACTTTCGATCGAATATAACTTAATACCCTCCTTTCATCTGTAAGAAATCCACCCTGTTCACCAGTTTTGAAGCAGATCTCGCTTTTGGGTGGTGACACTATTTTCTGTAGCCAGCCATTGCTATTTAAAGGCTGGCTAGACATGTCTTGCAGGGTGAGTCACCCAGACAGGTTTTGTTTCCAGCTCACCAGAAAACTTGCGTGGAAAGAGAAACATCTGTCTGCCATTTCTATAGCCTGTCTCCAGCTGTCAAGCACACTGAGATAGAACCCCAGAGAACCAACCCCTTGCGTGGTCTCAGAGCCTGGAAAAGATTAAAATATAGTACCACCCCCCGTCATCGCCATGCCCATTGAATTTTCACCTGTCCTTGGGGGTGGGTAAGAGCGTAGAGAACACGTGAGACAAGGAGGAGAAAATAGAGTAAAAAACATATGTCGGCAGTGGTAAGTAAAACAATGTGCTCCTTGTGATAAGAAGTGACATGAGTTGTCCACCCGAACATAACAATAAGCATAATGTAAAATGAATGTCATAACCGATACCTCATTGGATAAACGAGGGTGACATAACCTACACCTCCTTCCTGAACAGATAGGGTAGACAAGGTGAACACAAGACCACTTCAGGCTGGCCGTTACCAACTAAGACATCACCACCATGCTGATCCAATTGGACACGCATCCCCAAGTCTGAAGACCCGTGGGAAAGACCCCAGACCAGACCTAGAGAAGGAAGCCTGTAGCTCTCACAGCGCACCGGGATAGATAGCAAGTCTTACCCGTGAAGCCATTGACCAGGCTACAGCTGTGCTCGGCAGACTAGGAGAGGTATCAGGATGTCTGAGTGAAGCAAGATGATTGTGTGGCTAATAAAGCATCTCAATACTTATCTCCATGAGCTTCTTTCTTCCCTTGACCCATGGCAAAGATTCTTAGGGATTCTCAGTGTATTAATTACTCTTCTGTTGCTGTGATAAAATACCATGACGTGAAGCACCTTAGAGAAGGAAGAGTTTGTTCTGGTTTACAGTGTGAGAAGGGTAAGAATGAGTCCATAGTGGTGGAGAGGCATGGCAGCAAGAAGTAGGCATGGAGACAAGAGCAAGAATATACGAGATCACATCCTCAAGCACAAGCAGAGAGCAGAGAGACTGAACCGGAAGCAGAGTGAAACTGTGAACTCTCAATGCCAGCCCCCAGTGATGAACTTCCTCCAGCAAGGCCACACCACTTCATCACCTCCACAAGCAGCACCATCAACTGGGGACCAAGTGTCCAAATACTTGAGACCACGGAAAACATTATCATTCAAGCCATCTGACTTAGGGTTTCTATTGCTGTGATGAGACACTATGACCATGGCAACTCTTATGAAGGAAAATATTTAATTGGGGCTGGCTTACAGGTTCAGAGGTTTAGTCTATTACCATCATGGTGGGAAGCATGGCAGCATGCAGACAGACATGGTGCTGGAGAAGGAGCCGAGAGTTCTACATCTTGATCCATAGGCAGCAGGAAGTGAATGCCACACTGGATCTACTTTGTTCATATGAGTCCTCAAAGCCTTTCCCCACAGTGACACACTTCCTCCAATGGGATCACACCTACTCCAACAAGGCCACACCTCCCTATCTATGGAGGCCATTCCTATTTAAACCACCAAGTCATCTTCCCCAAAAGTCACCATCAAGATGAGGAAGGACCTCCGCTAAGTGCTCTGTGTGGACTATTTAATTCTCTCACCATTTGAGACAATGTTTCCCAGAGGCATCAGCTAAGGCCAGAAGCTAAGTAACTTACCCAAGTTTCATGGCTGGCAACTTGTTGCCAAGATTTAGACCCTAATCACCTGGCTACAGAGCTCACATGCTCAGTCACCATCGACCACTAAGAAAAGGGCCTCCAAAGAAATCAAAAGCTCTGCTTTGCTGGTGGACTGCCACACAAAATACAGGACTCCCAGTTCCATTAGACCTTCAGAGAGGTAGAGAATATTTTCAGCATACATCTCAAATACTATAGGAGACATCTAATATCCAAAATGTAGCTTTGAGCAGGAGAGGTGGCTCAGTTGGTAGGACGTTTTCCTGGCACGTACAGACAAAGCCGTGGATAAACTAGGCATAATGGCACAAGCCTGTAATCCCAGCCCTGAGGAGGTGGAAATAGGAGAATCAGAAGTTCAAGGTCATCTTTGGCTGCACAGAAAATTGGAGGCCAGCCTGGGCTACATAGCAAGTTGGGGGGGCTATCCTGGGCTATATAAGACTGTTTCAGAAGAAAAAAAATGTTCGTTATTTAAATTGAAAGGTCACTAGTGATCCAGCCTATATATTTTTAATTATTTTTATTAATTACAATTTATTCACTTTGTATCCCCCTGTAGCTCCCTCCCACTTCCCTTCCTAATCCCATTCTCCCTCCCCCTTCTCCACCCATGCCCCTTCCCCAGTCCACTGATAGGGAAGGACCTCTTCTTCCTTCTGGTCCTAGTCTATCAGGTCTCATCAGGACTGGCTGCACTGTCTGCTCCCCTTTCAGGAGGAGGTGATCAAAGAGCAGGCCAATCAGTTCATGTTAGAGACAATCCCTCTTCCCATTACTATGGAACCCACTTGGACACTGAACTGCCATGGGCTACATCTGTGCAGGGGTTCTAGGTTATCTCCATGGTCCTTATTTGGAGTTTCAGTCTCAGAAAAGCCCCCTGTGCCCAGATTTTTTGGTTTTGTTGCTCTCCTTGTGTAGCTCCTGTCCTCCCCATTCAGAAAGGCAAAGAGGATGGAGATCAGAAGAGGGAGAAAACAGGGAACAGGACAGGAGCCTGCCACAGAGGGCCTCTGAAAGGATTTGTCCTGCAGGGTATCAAAGCAGATGCTGAGACGTATGGCCAACCTTTGGGCAGAGTGCAGAGAACCTTATGAAAGAAGTGGGAAATAGTAAGATCTGGAGAGGACAAGAGCCCCACAAGGACAGCAACACAGCCTATATTTTTATTTACTAAATTTTGAGGTCTATATCTGGTAAGACCCAAACCTACAACCCTTGGCTCATAAGATAATTATTAGGCCACTGGATTAACAATACCAGATCTGGAACTTTTTGACAAATACACATGCAGATCACTTCCGAGTCTTGGGTGGGTGAAGGGGTGAACTCTAGAAAATCCTGTGGGGAATTAAGGACAGACAGGGTTACAACACAGTGTAGATTGGATCTCATGTGTGAGTTGGAGAGGCACAGGTGTAGACCGGGTCTCATGAATGAGTCAGAGAAGGCAGAACCTTTGCTCTCAGATCCAAGACAAGCTTCAGAGGGACTTCCCCGACTATATGACCTCCTTGCCATCACCCCGCCTTGCTGAGCCTCATCCACTCATATATAAAGAAGAGCTCATTGGGCAAGGCTTGCTGCTTTGTCATGGATTGAGGAGACAGATCAGCGGGAGGAGGTGGGCTTATTCAAAGCTGGTCCTGAAAAGGATACGGAGAAGACACTCCCTCAAATATCCGCATCCATGCATTAAGGAGAAAAGGAATTTTATGGCAAAGGGTGGAAAGAGTGTGCATGACCGGAATAGGCTTTCGTCATCCACGGCCTGTGCCTTCTTCGTCTGGTCTGGTGAAAATAACTCAGCGGCTTTGCTCCCTTGCACAGGTAACTAGAATCCTAGAGAGGGCTAGGGAGGGGAAGAAGGCTGAGGGAAGGGGTGATGGGGAATTGGGGACAGTTTCAAATGAATATCTGTTGCACAACCTGATTCTCATTTAGTTTCTGGGTATGCTGGAGCCAGAGCAGATGTAGCCTCGTAGTGCTGTGTGTGGGATGGGGGAGGGGGGTCAGCTTAGAATTCAGCCCATCAGACTAATAGTGTCCTCAACTATAACATGAGAAGACCATTACCCACAATGCAACATTGTTCAGAGGATTAAGTAAGCAGTCCGCCTAATAAGCAAAGTGCTGTCAATTCTCCCCTACAAAGAATAACACACACTTAACCACGATTTACCACATGTAGGCAAGAGAAAAAAAGAACTGGAGGGCCAGTGTGCTGTAGTGACTGAGGGTAGAGTTGTACAGTCAAAGCACGTGGATTTTTATAAATCCAGGCCTTACTTCGGGGTATCTGGGCAGGCTCACTGTGATCTTCTGTAGCAACATCACTTTCCTAATAGAATGAGGACAATAATAGACACCAGCTGTTGGGCTGTCTTAAGAATTAATGAGTACTGAACCCTTCAGCTTAGTGTGTGTCTCATGGAAAGAGTCCAAAAACCACCAACTCCTTCTGGATGCAGTAGCGCTCTCCTGTCCTCCTAGTTAGACCAGGAGTTCAAGGTCATCTTCAGTTCGACAGCAAGTACAAGGGCATCCTGAGCTACAAGGCATCCTGGGAAGAAAGAAGGAAGAGGGGGAGGGGAATAAGAGAGGGAAAGAAAGAAAGAAATTAGAAAAAGATAAAAAATGCAAAAACAAAAGAAAAGAAAAAGAACAGGTGTTAGAAAGAGGCCTCAGCGAGTGAAGGTGCCTGCCGACATGAATCTAAACCCTGGAATCCACATTCCAGAAGGAGAAACCTGACTCTCACCTCTACACTTACAGTGGGGCATGTGTGCATTCTTCTCCACAGACAACAAATAAATAACATGTAATAAGGTTTTTATAAAGCTCTGTCTTTTCTGTAATTAAATCCACTTTCTTTTTTCTCTCCTGGCAACCTCAAGCTGTCACCTTCCATCACATGGATTCCAGGAATCAAACCCAAGTCATTAGGCTTAGAGGCAGACACCTTTACTCCCTGAGTGGCTCACTGACCCCAGAGATCTTTTGTAAAATGGACTTGAACACCTAACAGTTTTGTTTATGGAGCCTTTCTGGCAGGGCAAATTGTACTGATTTTAGTTACTTATAGGAAAGAGAGGGGTCAAGTATGGAGTCAATGAAACACCACTCAGTAACAGTCACTCTCCTTGATTTACAACGGAATAGAAGATTTCGATTTTCTGTTACTTATTTTTATAACCTCAGATTTGTACAATGAAAATGCATCATTGTATGTGCTTATGATCCAAAAAGAAGAGAAACAAAAAGAAGCTTTGTGCATGCGTGCATCCGTTTGTGTGTGTGTGTGTGTGTGTGTGTGTGTGTGTGTGTAAAGGTACAAACGGGCCCAACACAACCCTCATGCCTCATGCTAAGCGAATATTCTCTTCTCCCCATTGCCCCTCAAAATCCCAAGGATGAGCTCAAGGAAATGCAGATCCATAGATTCCTTGGGAGTCCTGGGACAGTTGGGAACCTACATTTCCACACACCAGCCCTCAGTAAATCCTGGGTACATTTTGAAGGCTTTTTAAAAAAAAAAACAACAAAAACTCAGTTCCTGTGGTGCTGAGGGACCACCCAGGAATGAGAAAAACAACTGTGATTCTTTGAATTGAAGCCAGGTGCAGAGAGCTCTTGAAGGGCAGGGTGAACTGTTCTGAGAAACTATCTACAACCAGCTGTAATCTGGTTGTAAACTATCTACAACCAGCTGTAATCAATCAATGCATAGAGCAAAAGTGGTCTGATTTTCAGGTATAAAAACCCTGTGCTTTGCAGCTTCGGGGTCGTCTCCTGTCTTTGGAGGGGCGACCCTATCGTGATTGGAATAAAACCTCTTGCTTTTGCATTGAGTTGTGGTCTGTGAGTGTTCCTGGGAAGGCCTGAGAGACTCCAGGTCTTCAAGTGCAAATAAACACAAACCTGGCTCTGTGGATCAGGGAATGTGGGCTAGAAATGGAGTTCAGCCAGCTCAGTGGCACAGGCCTGTAATCCCAGCCCTCAGAAGGCAGAGGCAGAGGCAGGAGGATCTCTATGAGTTGAGGCCAGCCTGGTCTACATAAGTGAGTCCAGGACAGGCAAAGCTGCAGAAAAGAAAAAAAAACAAAAACAAAAACAAAAACAAATGGAGAGCTAGCCATTTTTGTTTTGAAACCAGTTCTAAATTTTAATTTAATTTTAAAATTTAATTGAATTTATTTTATTTCATGGCACGAGTGTTCTGTCTGCGTGGATTTGTGTTTATAACATTCATGCCTGGTGTGCCTGGAGGCCAGAAGAGGGAACTGGATCTCCACTGAAGATGGTTATGAGCCTCCGTGAGGGCACTGGGATTATAAACCAGAGTCCTCTGGAAGAGCAGCCAGTGTTCCTAACCACTGAGCCATCTCTCCAGCCCGTGTTTACACATTTTTGGAATTGTGGCTATGCAGATCTTGGGGTGGAGAGATGGCTTAGTGGGTGAAACACCAGAGGAGCACAAGGACCTGGATTAGGAACCAAGAACCCATGGAAAATGAGGCGCCAGAGACCCGCTGAGCTCCTACAGCAGGACCGGAAACGAGAGGTAGATTCAGGAGAATCCCTGGAAATGTCAGGCCACACAAGCCTGATGTAAGAAGCAAAACTGTCTAAAACAAGATGGAAGAACATGTCCAAGATTGTCTTCTGAGCTCCCCACGTGTGTCACAGTATTGACACACACACACACCCTGATTCAGACTAACCACACTCCACGTGAACACTAACAACCCCCACACACACACACACACATACATTTTATTTTTTGTTTTTAAGTCAGGGTCTCACTATGTAGTCCTGGTCCTTTTGGAGCTTGCTATGTAGGTCAGGCTGGTCTTGAACTCACAGAGATCCTCCTATCTCATCTCTGCTTCCTGAGGGCTGGTTCACCACCACACCCAGCCCACATTTTACACATATGCAGACACTATACAGATGTTATTGTTGTTGTTGTTTTCCAGATGGGGGTTTCTCTGGGTAGAGCAGGCTATCCTTGAACTCAGAGAGATCTGCCTGCTCTGCCTCCCTGAGTTCTGGGATTAAAAGCACCCAGCTCACTATACAGATTTTAAGATTTCAAAAAAGCTTTTGTAATCCTATCTGAATTTCTTTTCCTTTCTTTCTTTCTTTCTTTCTTTCTTTCTTTCTTTCTTTCTTTCTTTCTTTCTTTCTCTTTCTCTCTCTCTCTTTCCCTTTCTTTCTCTTTCTCTCTTTCTTTCTTTCTTTCTTTCTCTTTCTCTCTTCCTTTCGTTCTCTTTCCTTTTCTTTCTCTTTTTCTTCCTCCTCCCCCTCCTTCTCTTCTTCTTTTTCTGGCTTGGTTTTTAAGACAGGGTTTCTCTGTGCAACAGCCCTAAACTGTCCTGGAACTCACTCTGTACACGATGTTGGCCTTGAACTCAGCGATTCACCTGCCTCTGTTTAACAAGTGCTGGGATTAAGGACGCCACCACCTGGCTCTGTCTGAATTTCTATGGCAACGTAAGGTCATTTATGATGAAAAGCCCAGTGTAGGTCTTATTGTAAAAGAGCCTTCCCATCTCTACGCCCAAGACAAGGTACAGCCTAGAAGATCATTCAAGACTCCCTAATGAAGGAAGCCCGTTCCCCTCCCCTTCCCACTCCCCATAAACAGCTGGCCCCAACAGTAAACTGGTTTGGACTTGGCTGAAGCCTACTGCCACCTAGTGGTTGTTCCAGGACATGCTTCCTATTTCCTTTTACCGCCCCACACTTCCGGGTTGTTGAGCACGCCCAACACCGAGAGCTGTCAAACACTTTGATGGATCGCTTTGAACGGTCTTTCCTACACTCAACAGTGGTATAAGTCAGAATCAGCTGGGAAGGACGGGAACTATTTTGAGAAGTTATCTATCTCTCTAAGGGTCCACTTGTGAAGTGTCCTGGTTATGAAATCAGTGCTGGATCCCCACGGGGTAAAAGCACCTTAAAAATTCCAAAGAAAGCAGGATGGCTAGGGCTACACAGAGAAATCTTGTGTCAAAGGACCTGAATAAATAAACAAACAAACTCCAAAGGTAGCCGGGTGTGGTAGTGCACACTGGTAAATCAGAGAGAAGGCAGGAGAATCGCTGCAAATCGGAGAGCAGCCTTGGATTATACAGTAAATTCTCAGCCCATCTAAGGATACACAGTGAGACCCTGTCTCCAAAACAGAACAAACAAAAACCAGCTACAGTCTCCACAAACATTCCCTGCGTGCTCCCTAAAGCATAACATTGAGCTATGACACCAGAAGCTTCTGTTTTACACGTGTGCCCAGGCTGCCTTGAAATAATATTTCACAGTTTCCAAACTGCCTTCCTATCTGCACTGCTTTAACCTTTTGTACCACATAGCCTTGTGCAGTGAGGAGAGGGGCCTCTGCCAAGGTCACACGCATTCTTCAGGCCCCGTAACTAATCCAGTGATAAAACCTTGCATCAAATTCAGGCTGTGACCAATTCCAAATCTCATCACTTTCTCATTGCTCGTGCTGACCCTGGACGTGGGACCAAGATCAGAGGCCTGACCCCCAGGCTGGGCCAGCTGTTAAAGGGTCAAACATTGAAAATGTTGGCTTAATAAAGATTTTGGGAATGCAATGCACGGAGCTTGGAGAAAGGGGGTTTAGAGATAAATCAAACACAACTGAGTGTCTCCAAGGTCCCGTAGTGTCCCTTTATACACTACTCAGCCTGAACCTCTCTCATATCTCACAGTGGTCCACTGGGTGTGCCAGCAAAACAACTCTCTCGGATGAAAAAAAAAAAGGAAGAAAGAAAAAGAGAGAGAAGGAGGGAGGGGAAGGAGAGGGAGGGAAGAAGGAAGGAAGGAAGAAAGGGAGGGAGGAAAGATGAGGTCTGATGCAGCTCACTTGTGTGCTGTAGAATAATTGACTGGTGAGCTTACACAATCCCTAAATACTTAAGGATTGGGTGTTTGGAGGCTAACCAGATGGTTACTGGGTAAAATGCACTTGCTCCGTGAGCCTGACTACTTGAGCTTGACCCCTGAAACCCCCCGTGGAAGAAGAGAACTGACCTCAGTAGTTGCCCTCTATTTCCACACCCATGCTGTAGACCACAGATGTGCACATGAATGCATGCGCTCGGGTGTGGGCACACACACATCATACATACATTAATAATAAAATATTGTCTTTTAAAGGATTAGATATATATGTTAGTTTGGGGTCTTGTTTCCTGTTTTCTTGTTGTTATTATTTTTGAGGTTTTTGTTTTGCATTTTAGTTTCTCAAGACAGGGTTTCTCCGTGTAGCCCTGGTTGTCCTGGAACACTGTCGACCACCCTGTAGACCAGGCGGGCCTCAAACTCACAGAGATCTGCCTGTCTCTGCCTCCCAAGTGCTGGGATTAAAGACTTTCTGATTTGGTTTGATTTGGTTTGAAGAAGACACTGAGGTGCCCTTCAGGCCTATACCTGTTAGGTACATGCTCTGCAACTAAGTTAAAACCTCAGCCTAATGCTGTACACTCAAGTGTTTTAGGGAAAGTGCCCACGTGGGCAGAGGAGGCCTTCCTGGGAAAGCAGAGGCTCAAAGGGAAAGCAGAAGCCCTCGGGCAGATTAGATTCTCTAAGGGGTTGGCCTAGGGCAGCATATGAATTTTCTGTTTCGTTTCTCTGCTTCTGAGACAGGGTCTTGCTATGTGTTCCAGGTAGCTTCAAATTCCTGGCAATTCATCTGCCTGAGCTTCTATCTCAACGCGGCATTTACAAGCTTGCACTACCACACCCACCTGAGTGAGTGAACTTTGAGCCACTGAGACTAGATTTGGCCTCAGCAAGGACGTCAGTCGCGCTGCAGTTCTTGTCAGGCCCCAGAGAGGACTGCAGCGTGGTCTAGAGAAAAGAGCCTCGGCATGCTGGCCTAGATTGCTTGTCCACCTCCGGAAGCATGGAAGAAGAGCTACTCACCTGCACCAAGTCACTAAGAATCCCTTTCTCAGGGCGGAATCCTTTAAACTAGGAGAAAAGTACGCTAGGCAGTAAAAGGCTGCCTGCTCACCATGAGCCACAGCGGCTAACAAACTATACCCCACCGGTCACCATGAACGCTCATGAAGAATGCATGGAATCAGTCCCAAACAATAAAGGGACGCCTCCTGAGGGCGAGGATTTCATCTGGTTCACCATTGCGTCTACACCTAGAACACTTATCTCTACATAGAAGGGCCAAGAGATATTAAACACAGGAGACAAATTCCAGTCAGAACTAATCAACTTGCGGCCACACCAAGTAGGAGTGACACTGTGTTTCTGTCACTCCTATCTGTCTCCGGACTTCACAAGCACCAAGGGGGATGGTGTGATTATCCCCGAGGAAGCAGCTGTTATGATAGCCACAGTTCTATCACACTCAGCCCTGTCTGCAGGAGTGCGTGATTAATGTTTAATCAAGCCTTGTCAGTTACTCGAAGTCAAGGAGAAATCTGATTCCCCCAGTGTGGCACTTTTCATTAAGAGTGGAATATTTTATTTGCTAAAAAGCCAACATCTTGCTTTGTTAATCAGTTGTGTCTATCAAGTCAAAAGAACATGCCTAGGGCAGATTCACAAATAAAAATGTATGGGTATGTTAATCAGGGTTCACTAGAGAAGCAGAACTTAGAGAATATATTTAATAATAAATTTATAAATATATTTATTTATTTCTATATTTATGTGTAAATATATTTACACTTATTTTTTCTTTTCAAGATATGTAGAAAGGTTTTATTTGCAGGGGAGCAGGAATTTAATCAAACAAGCCAAATCCCATGTCATCATCTGACTCCTCAGACTCCTCCTTCTTCTCGTCTTTCTTCTCCTCTGCTGCTGCAGGGGCAGAACCAGCAGCAGGAGCTGCAGAGCCAGGGGCAGCAGAAACAGCCACAGCCCCACCAGCAGGCACACTGGCAAGCTTGCCAACTCCCTGAGCAATCACATCCTCAATGTTTTTTCCATTCAGCTCACTGATGACCTTGTTGAGCCGGTCATCATCCGCCTCGATGCCCACGCTGTATAGGATCTTCTTGATGTCTTTGGCGCTAGGAGAGGAGTTGCCCCCGAGGGCGGCCAGCAAGTAGGAGGCGACGTAACGCATGTCGGCAGCAGCGGACAGGCCTCACGCGTGCGACCTCGGTGGCGTCGGGCGGCGAAAGCATATTTACACTTATTAAACATTGTGTATATAATACCTATTATTATATATATTGTATATATATATATATATATACATGTATAGATAGAGAGAGAGAGATGACAGACAGACAGACAGATAGATTCTCACACACACAGGGTTTATTAGGGTGGCTTACAGGTTAAGGTCTAACTAGTCCGAAAATGGCTATTTCCTGATGGAAAGTCCAAGGAATTAGTAGTTACTCAGTTCACGTGGCTGCACGTCTCACCTGGTTTTTAGTATATGCCAGAATCCCAAGGAGATAGGCAGTGAAGAAATGCACTTGCCAATGAGAGTGAGCAAGCAAAGAGCAACAGCTTCCTTCTTCCATGTCCTTTATCTATAGGCTGCCACCAGAAAATATGGCCCAGATTAAAGCTAGACACCCCACCTCAAAATATTTGCATTTAAGATAGGTCTCCCCACTTCAAATTATTTAATTAAAAAAATTAAATCACAGGTGTAAGCAGCTGCTCGGGTTTTATTTCATTCCAAATGTAGTCAAGTTGACAACCAGGAATATCCATCAAAATGGACAACTAGAGATTGGAGTTTCTCACCGTGCTTTCTGTTCTTTAGAAATACCATCATAGATAAGAGGCAGAGGGTGAATTTATAAACTCTGTGCACTGAGCTGTGCAAACTCAACAGTGAACCAGAGCACCACTCCTTCATGAGCCTTGAGACCCAGCAAAAGCTTCAGGCACTGTTAAGTACCAAACTACCAAGAAAGAACAGTGTTCCAGAGAGAAAGCACCCAATGTGCCTGTCTGAGGATGTCAAGAAAAGTTCCCACGCTAGAGCGGGGGGGGGGGGGTCCTTCCTAGAAAGAGGCTGGAAGGACAGGTAGACCCTCTCAGGCAGAGTCGCTGGTAGGCTGAGTGTGGTGGTTCACACCTACCTGTAATCCAAGAACTTGAGAAGGAGAGGCAAGAAGATCAGGAGTTCAAGGTCATCCTCAACTATGTTGATGAGTTCAAGGCCAGTCTTGACGAGTCTATCTCAAAAATAAATAAATAAATAAATAAATAAATAAATAAGTAAATAAATCTGAGCCGCTGAGATGGTTCAGTGGGTAAAAGACCCTTGCCGTCAGAGCGTTAGCAGGCCTTCTGGTGTTGGTCTCCTTGGTTTGCCTGTGGTTTATATGCAAGATTAGAGTCTCACAACAGCATAATGCAGCCATGATCATTCAGGCCTTTACAGCCATTGAAGCAGGACAGTCTCCCCAAGCATGGTTGGCTACCATAAAAAGCTAAAATGTTATGCTCAGGATGCGAGGCTAAGCACTGCACTCAGGGTCAGCTGCTTTCGACCCAGAGAAGAGCATGTCTGATTGCATGAGGGTTGATGCCCCAGGTCCTGCCTCTGAGAAAAAGGTATCGGATGGGTCTGATGCTCTTTGGGTGGATGACACCTAAATGAACATTGGTACAAAGTCCCAATTTATTTCTAATATCAGAGATCAGACCTCTACTCTTGCCTGATGCATCTAAAACAAAAAGGGGGAACTGCAGAGAGCTGTGTAATGCCGCGCCTTAAAGATGGAGCTGGTTTCCGCCTTCCACCTTCCCGATGGTGAGTGCTCTCTGTCACAAACAACTCCATATTTGGCTAAGGCTGAGGATCTGGCTTGCTTCCGTGTATGTGGACCTATCTGCATTGCCCACGAGGCACGCTGGGGTTGGCTACCCAGAGGCTATTTAAGCTGTGGGCTGGCTTTCCCCATGGTCAGAAGATTGTTCAAGGTTCCTGAATAAACTGCATTGAGAAGAACAAAATAAATAAATAAATATCAACTTAAAAAAAAAAAAAAAAGACCCTTGCCGTCACCATGACTGGACACTGACTTGAGTTCTCTTCCTGGAAATCACATAGAAGGGAGGACATAACCAACTCCCACGAGCTGTTCTCTCACCTCCACATAGGAATATGTGTGCCCCACCCCAGCACACACACTCACCCTCCCCATATACATACATATACGCGTACATACGTACATACATATGTAATAAATAAGTGGACGACTGTGTTGCATGTCAACCTAAGAAATATTCCTTAGCCCCTTTCCTTGCTAACAGACCCCTCTTCCGCTCCAGAATTTGTTAGCATGCCTTTGATCTCAGAGAAGTAGTGCTATGGTTTAGGTAAGTGTTCCTCCAAGTGGGTTTGTAAAGGTCTTGTCTCCAGATGAGGCAGTGTTAAAGGATGTTCTGGCCTTTAAGATATGGACCTAAGGGATTATAGGACCCATTTTATATTTGCTCTGCTATCTGGCTCCACATATAAGCACTGGCAACTCTGCCATCATGTGCCACCCTTGGCAGAGGCCAAACGAATGCTCCCTAACCATCCCCATCCAACCTCAGGTTTCATGCAAATTGTAAGCTACATAATCTTTTTTTTTCTCTCATAAGTTAATTGCCTCAGTTCCTCACAATGATAACATGAAGTTGACCCTTTGGTGAGAATCTGGCCACTGAACCGTGAAAAATAAATTGACTAGAAGAATCTCAGAATGTGTTTTTCTCCCTAAAAATGGGGATCAAAGAGGACCATATTTCTGTCCTATCACACCGCCTCTCTTCCTGTTTAAAAATGATGTGGTACCCGGACATGGTGGTGCACTCCTGTAGTCCCAGCACTCAGGGAGGAAGAGGCAGGTGGATCTCTGTGAGTTTGAGGCCAGCTTGGTCTACAGAGTGAGTTCTAGGACAGCCAAGGCAAAATAGACAAACCCTGTCTTGAAAAAAACAAAACAAAAATGATGTTGTGAAAAGATGATACTGTAATCAATGCAACCATCTTGTGACTGATAGGGAAGCAAAGAAAAGGGAAGGGACGCTGACCTAATGCATGTGGAGCCCCTGAGCCCACAGAGGAATGAATGACTTTCTCAAGAGTTTGTTCTCCTACCTCCATGTAGATGCTGTGGAACACGTGTGTTCCCCCAACACACACAGTCACTCCCCCCCACATATATATATATGTATATATATATATATATATATATATATACATACATACATACATAAAAGAGGAAACGGCACTCACGTTTGCTCAATATGCGTTTTCTGTCCTTTGTTGCAACACAAAAGCCCTTAGCTGATTCAGATTTCAGAGTTTTATATGTCTCTTGTTAGGCAACAAACTATCCTGAAACTCAAAGACATAGGTTTAGCCATTTTGTTTGCCTCTAATTTTTGTGGGCTCAACTCTGTGGCAAATGACCTCAAAAGTTGTGGGCTCAACAAGGTTTATTATCTCAGTTAGCTTCTGAGGGCCAGAGATTTGAGGATGGTTAATCCGTGTGGTTCTGGCTCACAGAGCCCCTTCACAGGGCTGGCTGAATGTCTTCAGAACTTGGCAGCTGGCGTCTCCAGAGTATGAAATTTCAGAAACAGGCGGAGAAGTCCCAGTGTCTTTCATGACCTTGTCTTAGAAGTCGTGTTCTGGACTGGGGAAGTAGAGCTCAATCAGTCAAGTGATTACCACAAAGAATGAGGACCTGAATTTGATTCCTAGAACTGGCGTGAAAAAAAAGTGGATATGGTAGCTCACTCTGGTCATTCCAGGGCTAAGGAGGCGAAGACAAGCATATATGTGTGGCTTGCTGGTCAACCAGCCTAGTAGAATTGGTGAGTCCTAGGTCTCGAAAAATAAAGGTGAACAGCAGCCGAGAAAGAACATTTAAAGCCTCTCAATACCATCTGCACACACTTTGTCTCTCCGTCTGCCTTCCCTCTCTCCTTCCCTCCATCTCTCCCTTTGTCTTATTCTTTCTCTCTCACTCAAATGAAAGAGGTCAATATCAAGTTCACAATTCCATATCTCCAACACCAGTCATTCCTGCTCCATGAAGAGGAGACTAGCCTTCGCCGTGTATAGTCCTGTAGTTATGCATGGGACAGTGGTCAATCAGATAGTCAAGAACATTGGGAGGTGCAATCATGTACACACACACACACACACTTTGAAGGGCTTATGGCATGGATGTGACTATCGATTACAGACCTGGTCAAGCTGTCTGGAAAGCTACTACCATCTTTCTGTCTGTGACTGGAGCTTGGGGTCCACAGGAACAGTCACAGAGAAATGTTTCTAAAATAAACATTTTAAAAAAGAAAATGTTTACTTCTAAAGCTGAGGATATAGTGCATGATAGACAACTTGCTTGACATGTCCAAGACTCTAGAATTGAGCCTAATACCACAAAGGGAAAAAAAATTACCCTAAAAACACTGGTGTCAGGTGTGGTAGCTCAAACCTAGCACTTGGGAAGCAAAGGGAAGAAGATAGGGAGTTTGAAAGCAGCTGAGGCCCAAGTGTGGTGCACATGCCTTTGATCCCATCACTCAGGAGGTAGAGGCAGGCAGATCTTTGTGAGTTCAAGGACAACCACAGAGAAAACCTATCTCAAAACAAACAAAAACAAACCAGCCTAAGCTACAGAATAAGACCTTATCCCAAAAACTGAAATATCAAAATTAGCCCAGTGTGGTGACACATGCCCTTAATCCCAGCAATCAAGAGACAGGTGACTCTCTATGAATTTGAGGCCAGCCTGGTCTATAGAATGAGTTCTGGGACATCCAGGGTTATGTAGCAAAACCCTGTCTCAAAACAAAACAAAAACAAAATTATAATCAAAGAGAACTGTCAGGGACCACCTGAGGGAACTCACCAACTTCAGAGACCATCTGAAGGAGCTCACCAACTTGCCTCAACTTGCCTGTTCCCTTACCTGCAATAAACATACTGCTTGGAGATGCCCGTTCCCTTACCTGCAGTAAACATACTGCTTGGAGATGTCAGGGACCACCTGTAGAAACTCATCAACCTGCCTCAACTTGCCCGTTTCCTTACCTGCAGTAAACATACTGCTTGGTAACAGCAGAGATGTGCTCACAGAACCATGGCTTATCACAAGATGTTTCAGGCCCCTGGCCGAGAAGAATTTGTAATTTTTCACCCACCCTACTTCCTCATCCTGAACCCTATATAAAAGCTGATTCTGCTCAGTAAAGTTGGTCCTTGACAAGCACCTGTTTGCTTGGACTCATTTCTTTCTCTCAGCCCATCTTTTCACAGGATCGGATTCTTTTCTATTCCCCGCTAATAACAGGCTCCGCTGGCCGGAGCAGAGAACATTGACATAGTCCATGTGAAAGAGTTAGGAAAACAAAGAGAAAGAAATTTAGACACTCAAAAGTACAACCATCATATTCTGATCCATCTCCCCCCTCTAAGTCAACCATCTCTCATTTCACATGTTCTGTTTTATAAACCACCTTTTCCCTTTCACAAATACACTGTTTGGGGGAAGGGCTCACAAGATAGCTCCTTAGATAAAGATACTTGTCTGTAGATTTAGCTCAATCCCCAAGACCCACGTGGTAGAAGGAGAGAGCGGACTCCTGCAAGTTGTCCTCTGACTCCATGGGCCGTCATGGCATGGGCGCACACATGCTCTCAAAATAAATAAAAGTGAATTTTAAAGTGACCAAAACCATATATACTAGAGACATTTTCCCCTGTCAATCAAGATCCTATCATGGTAGAATTTCAATGATGCCCAAAAGTCCAATATATTTACCCATTTTGAATAATATTCTTGTAAGTTTAGTCATTAAAATTTTTTTTTTTTGCTGTCTCTTGATAAATGCCCATCAACAGACTCAGACCCAGACTCTATTTGCTCTTAGTCCAGTGAGAGACACTCAAAGGCAAACCTGGCTTTCTCGCCAGCAGCCTCAGCTATCTGGTATATATTTTGGAATGCAGCTTCGTCTTGTTGGCAGGAATAAATCAGAAGTAGCTGCAGGCCCAGTAAATGAGGGACTTTCAGAGACATTAGCCCATCTCCTGGACTTGCTGTCTCCACACCCCAGTGGCCAGCTCTGGAAGCGTTTCCTGTCTGGCTTCAACTTGAAGGAACCCATTAGCAGGAAGCATCCTCAGCCAATGTAAACTGCCTGGCCCTCTGCAGACTGGCACAGAGCAGAGGCTGAGAAAGACTCCCGAGATGAAAACTAGACACTAACCAAACATCAGCAACCCCGTCACTGTTTACAAGGTGTCCAGGATGGATGTGCTAGGGGCTTTCTGAAAGGAAAGAAATGCTGATCTGTGTTCTAAAGCTCTAAAACCTCTCTCCTGTGAGAAAAGTAGTGTTTTCCAGCTTTGCATCTTCCCCACTAGCCTGAAGGACTCTCCACGTCTTTGAAAAGAGATATAAAAGGAAAATATGCCTGGAGGTTTTGTTGTTGCTGTTTTTGTTTTGGGTTTTCCCCCCCGCTGGTGAGGGGATTGGCATGCTCCCTTTAAATACGAATGTGCGTGCTAATGACATTGGGTATTACGAGATGAAATTACATGGAAGACCAAGGGAACTGAATCCGGCCTGTCCCACCCTACCATTTTCATGCTCAAAGTGGTGAACGCAGGGACCTGCTTGGCCAGTACAGAGATAGCTGTCTTAAACTCCACTGCAGGGCGCCCTGAAGCCTGCTGCCCAATCAGAGACTCTGCAGAAGCTTAGCATCTCTTTCTTACTTGGACCAGGATGCTGCCAATACCCATTTGTATTGCATTGCCTATCCATATTTACATATCCTGCCCATATATTTACATATCACATCCATATTTGCATATCTCAGATTTCGGCTAAAAAGGAAACAAAGCTTACTTTCTAAGGTAAAGGGATGGGGTAGAGAGAGAGAGCTTAGCAGTTAAGAGAACTGCATGTTCTTGTAGAAGAGTTGGAATCAATTCCCAGCATGCGCTTGGCAGCTGACAGCCATCTGCCATTCCAGTTCAACGGAGGCTGACACCCTTTTCTAACTTCTCCAGGTGCCGGTCATGCACATGGTGCATGTGTGTACACGCATTCAAAAAATTCTTAAACACATAAAATAAAGTTAGCAAATAAAGGAGAATATATACAAAGAAATGGCAAAAAGAAAGAGCCAGCCAGTCCCATATGTGTAGGAGAAATGAGAGCCGTGTGCTCACAGACAAGTGCTAGGGAAATCAGGAATGTTAAACGCAGTGTTGTGTCCCCAAAGAAAGAGATACATAATCTGTTTCCTTCCAGAAGGCTGGGGATGGGTGTGGTTAAGAGCCTGGTGACCTGTATGCTATCTCAATGGCCAGGCCACAGCAGGCTCCTTCAGACTCTCATGTTTTTCTCAGTCATCCTCCCCAGACTCTTATCATGAGCTTTGTTTCTCAGGAAATCTATAGAACCCATCTTTGTGAAGAGGTCACATGATGCACTTTGCATGTTTTGATGCAATCATGTTTTATGCATTTTTGTACACACAGGATTAAGCTAATTGTCACCAGGTACCTTTTTTTTTTTTTTTCCAAATTGTACTGTGCTGAAATATGCCTGAAATAAACTACCTGAGGTCAGACTCTTGACGTTTGAACCCACAATGGCTAGTGAATTGTGTTGAATCACAATCACACCTTTCTTGCCTCATGAGAATCAACTCTCTGCTGGCCAGGGTGGATGCAGAGACACACACACACGGAAAACTTTCTGGCTCTCCTTGTGACTCACATGGACCAATATGTATGTCCTGGAAGCTGACCAATGCAGTCACCATCTTCTCACTGTGGGAAAGGCACTGGCTAAGACCCTCTCCTCTTTCCCAATCACATATCACTAGTAATGAGTACTAAGGATTCCACGTCTCATTCCCTTTGATGCAGTGTTATTAATTATAACTTGTCTGTGGCTTACTACTGCCTGGATAACACTTTTTAAGCAAGTGCTTTACAAAGCATGAGTTCATTTGTGCACCCTGACAATCCTGGATTTCTAGCGCCAGGATCTCCCGTTTTGCTAGGTGGAGAAACCAAGATGTGACAATGTGGAGAACGCTGTTCACAATAAAGCACAGACCGGATTCGATCCCAAACAATCCAGGATAATGTGCTGCTAAGCATTTAGACGAAGTTTCTGTCAATAAATCTCTTTATGTAACATGTTTTCTAAGAAAATAGGCTGGAGGGTTGTCTCAGCACTGAAAGTCACATACTGCTCTTGCAGAGGACCCTTGGAGGATGATTCCCAGCACCCACAGCAGGCAGCTCACGACCTTCCATAACTGAAGTTCCAGGAGATCCAATACCCTTTTCTAGCCTCCGATGGCACCTGAATACAAAAGTGTATGTGCATGCATACACGCTCACACACACACACACATACACACACACACACACAGTTGTCGGCCGAGGTTCTATAATCACCTCCTAAAAGAACCCTTGCTCCACCAAAACAGGCAGAAACTTCAAACCAAGATGAAAACAACACAATATTTCATCTGTCGATGCTGAGACTCCCTTAGCTCCATCACTGAACTTGCGCCAATGAAACACTAGGAAAAGGTATTCACAGACAGAAGAGTGAACCTACCCAAATGCTCCACTCCCCAGCTTGTTGCCATCTTCTTGCTTCCAGTGCAAGAAGAGGCAACAGACGCTGACTTTCAAGGAGGAACAAGGGCTTCGCTTGTTGCTGGCACCTAACAGTTGAAAATCATTTCTAGCAGCTCCAATTCTGGGAGGCCGACAGAGGGGGGATTGTGAAGGACTTTCCACTGTGGTCTGTCCAGGCCCTCAGAGGAAGGGGATGAACCGACTTGTTTGTACCCTTTAACCGTCTTGGCAGTGATACCAGGCGAGTCTCACCATAAATCTGAGACCTTGGTACACCTAGGAAAAACATTAACCGAATGTTTGCCTTCCTTTAAAAATGAGCTTTCAGTGGAGTTTGTTCTTGGAGGGTGAGAAGAGAAGATCCCAGCTAGTTTAAGTAGGAAAGGAGTGGGTATAAAAAAAAAGGTAGGATCCTGAATATTATTTTAATAATGACCACAGTCATTACATGCCTAGCAGTAAGACCACGTATTAAATTATCTAGTGTCAGCATTATACTGATAGTTGTCATAGAATCCTTATGTGGGAGGCAGGTGGAGTTCAAGACAGGGTTTCTCCATGTAACCTTGGCTGTCCTGGACTCACTTTGTAGACCAGGCTGGCTTTGAATTCTCAGAGTCTCTCCCTGAGTGCTGGGATCAAAGGTGGGTGCCACCACGCCCAGCCTCTTGGAATCTTTTGAATCTCCCCCACCTTGATGGGGAAGATAATATAACCCCTATAATGTAACCCCCATCATGTAATCTCCATAATGTAAGAATGTGAAGAGCAGAGGGATTGCGCTAATAATAAACTTGTTCAGTTCACAGAGACGGCAGATGGGAGAGACACAAGAAGACTGACTGCAGTCTATGTGATATCATCTGCCTCTTTAAACTGCCCCATGTTGGTGTGGGAGGTAAGGAAAGGAGTGGGACGTCTGGGTGTTCATGGGCCAAGGACACAGTGGCCTTACACTTCATCTGGGAGTCCTAAGAGGTAGTCAGGATGAAAAGGTGCTGCAGGAAAATTTGGTCCTAAAGAAAGAGGAACTGGTTCAAGATGAGATCACAAATTACAAAGCAGCCCAGAGAAGTGACTGCCACAGGCCTAAAGCCAAACCAGTGAGCAGAGACTACCTCATTAGCCAGGGTGATGGAAGAAACAGCATAAACAGCAGGCTTCGGTGAATTGAATCGAAGCCTGTAATCTTTTGTGTGTGTATGTGTGTGTGTGTGTGTGTGTGTGTGTGTGTGTGCACATGTGGGGAGGGGGTGCTTTATATGTGTGCATGTATATTGACACTAGGGGACAATTATCTACGTTTTTTTATTAGTATTATTATTTTAAACAGTTTCATTGACCTAGAGCTCTCCAAGTGAGTTCTTGGGCCAGCCAGCCAGAGATCTGCCCATCGCCGCCTGCACAGGGCTGGGATTACAAGTGTGTGTCACCAAACTCAGCTTTTTTTTTTTAACATTAAATTCTGGGGCTGAAACTCATGTCCTTGGGCTTCCAGGGCCAGTGCTCACATAATGAGCCATCTCCCCAGCCCTGTAATCTTCCTTCTAAGTTGTCAAGACAGAAGACTACTCACAGTAAGCTGATAACAGAGAAGGAGACAAAGGAGGAGGAGGAGGAGCGGGAGGAGGAATGTCCTCTGAATAAAGCCTGTATTAATAGAGCTGTCTGCCTTGCTGAGTAGTGAATTCTCTACCCCAGGAAGGAAGGTTCCAACAGAGGCCATTCATCAATTCAGCATCCGAAGCTCATGTAATTCATCTGATAACTATCTGTATCTTTCAAATGTCACACTCGATTTTGCTCATCTCCCTGTCGGATTTTATCAGAAACTTCCATACTGAACTCTTGGGTAAACCCAGGAGGCGCCCATCCCTTTCCCCACCTGGTGAGTGTTGCTTCTTAGCTGAGCTCTAATTGCTAAAGAGCTAAGTCTGACCATTGATAGGTTGAGAAAAGAAAACTCGGTTTGTAATAATTACTTCCTTATTGGATTTACATGGAAAAATTTTAGCACAGCATTCAAGATTGGTTGAAAAAAAACATCCTAGTATAGCACAGGTCAGCCTGCACTACTAGAGACCCAAGGGAAGGGATGGAGAAAGAGGGAGGAGAGAAAGATATTGAGGGAGAGAGAGGCAGAGGAAGAGAAGAGGAGAAGATAGGAAAAGAGAGGAAAGAGAGAAAATAGTAATTTCCATGTCTAGGATCAAGTATGTAGCCACATGCATAGTAGAAATATGTTTCCTGTGATGGATGCATGACTGTGTCTAAGAATCTGGGTTTAGAGCAAGTGTGAGTCTGAGGGCCTTTTGCAGGTGTGCTATGGAAGCAGAAAAAGAGGCCAGAGTATCCCATGGATGACCATCTATGACAACAACACTCTGCCTCCCTTTATCTAGTTTAGATGGGTAAGGAAGCTGTGCTTCTGTTTGTTTGTTTGTTTGTTTGTTTGGGGGTGTTTTTTAAAGTCATTGACCACTGTCACACAATAATGATGACTTCTGAAATTTTGCTCTCGTGTTATTAGAGGTTGTTTTCATTCCCACAGGCAAGGCTGCCCCGATGTAGCACAGTCTTATGACCTCTTCCTTTAAACCTGCCACTGACTCTCTTCAGAGTGTCGACATTCTCAGCAGTCACCAAACTGAGTCCCAAGCACCACAGAAACAAGGTAATTTGCACACCTACCTAACAGTCTTTCCTCCGAGCATGTCAGCTTGGCCGTGCCCTATCCAAGTTCAACCCCATGACCTTCCCTAAATGATGCCCTTGAACCTCTGAACACAGCCTTGTTTGGCCTTGAGTATTAACAGATGAACTCACAACGCGGCCGGATGGATTTGCTGGTTAGAATCCGAGACTCTGGAAAATAGCTTAGAGAGGACTTTAAAATAGCAAGCGGGGAACTAGCGCAGCAGTGACGCGGGGTGGTCAAGGATGTGTGGCAAACAGACGTTTATGAAGGAAAACAAAATACCAGTGACAGCTTTGAAGTCCTCATCCAAACACTTTCCGTCTAAAGGCAATATTTTTATAGTTCCTATTCCCTGCCTGTAAATGTGTGTTCTTTCTTAAATAGTCCTTTCAGAAGCCCAACCCATAAGACAGGCTGATTTCATCATTCTGATTAACAAAAAAGGAATTGTTCAGCTTCCAAGAAAAGGGAGGCTGAAGGACCATCACTCTCATTTTCTTTGATGTTTTTTTTTTTTTTCTAAGATTCTAAATGCTTTTAAAATTTCCTATTAAGGTTTTGGAAGCAAGGACCCACATAAAAGAACAGGCTATGCCTGATCTCAGTACTCATGTGTGACTGGATGAAAATCTGTAGCTCTAGAGCATATACAGATTCAATATTTCCCCAGGTCTCCACCACCACCACCCCATCTCTTTTTCTTAGCTAGTTATCCAGCAAGTTAATCTACTTATTTTCCTGAAGGGGTGGAATGAACTTGGAATATTTGGAAGAAGAAGAGGAGGAGGAGGAGGAGGAGGAGGAGGAGGAGAAGGAGAGATGGCTCAGCATTTAAGAACATTTGTGGCTCTTGTGGAGGACCCAAATTTAATTCCCAGCACCCAAATAGCAGATCACCACTATTGTATCTGTAAGCCCAGTTCCAGGGAATCTGACTTTTTCTTCTTGTATCTTCAGGCAACAAGCATGTCAGTAATACACATACATACATGCGCTGGATAGTTTTGTATCAAATTGACACAACCTAAAACCATCTCAGAGAAGGTAGCCTCAATTAAGAAAATGCTTCCCCAGGGCATAGTGACCCCTTTAATTTCAGAACTCCAGGATGCAGAGGCAGGGGGGTTTCGGTGAGTTTGAGGCCAGCCTTGTCTACAAAGAGAGTTTCAAGACAGCCAGGGCTATCACACATAGAAACCCAGTCTTGAGAAACCAAAAAGAAAAAGAAAAGAAAATGTTTCCATAAGATCAAGCTGTAGGCAAGCCTGTAAGATATTTTCTTAATTAATGATTGACAGGAGAGAGCCCATTGTGGGAGGGGCCACCCCTGGGAACATGGTCCTGGATTCTATAAGAAAGCAGGCTGAGCAAGCTATGAGGAGCAAGCCAGTAAGCAGCACCCCTCCACGGCCTCTGCATCAGCTCCTGCCTCCAGGTTCCTGCCCTGCTTGAGGTCCTGTCCTGACTTCCTTTGGTGATGAACTGTGATTTGGAAGTGTAAGCTGAATAAACCCTTTCCTCTCCACGCTGCTTCGGTCATGGTGTTTCATCCTAGCAGTGGTAACCCAAACCAGGACAACACATGGAAGCAAAATACCTACACATAAAGTAAGATAAGTAACTTTAAAATAAAAGCTTTTTGCAAATAGAGCAGGGTTTCCGTCCGGTCCCAGGGTTAAGCACCCTTCAGATATTCCGAGCTTCCTTGGGGCTCAGAGTGATGACCTCTTCACAGGACTCCAAATGCTAACACAACTGTGGGGCTCATGGCACTTCTGTGGGTTGAGCTGCTGTACTCCTCGGCATAGGCCTCGTTGCTTGGAATGGAGGGAGGACTGGAAGGAAACAGGACGGCTTCCTCACATGTTCTTAACTGTTTCTTAAGCAAACGCCGCTTAGCAAGGAGTGTACTGCAACCAAGCTCATTGACCCGACAGCATCCCGCAAGCAAGTTGATGAAACAAACCGAGACCTGGGTGATTATCAAACTGTGGTAGAGAAAAGCAGGGTGGGGACTGCTTAGACTGTGCAGGGAGAGTCCGGGTGCGGAGGTGAGTTTAAATCCAGACGCAGAAGGGGAGGACACGGCCACAGTCACAGCAGAGCACACAATAGTTCAAGTTTGGGAGGGATGAGGCAGAAGGCCAGAGGCAAAGTATCTCAAAAGGCTCTGTGAGGGTTGGGGAGTAGACCACTAGTAATGATTAAGGTGATGGTTAGATATAACTCAGACTTGGCAAGCACTCCCTGTGACCTCAGAGTGTCCCCGGGGGGAGCTAGGTGAGACGCTGGTGGCACAGGAGCCTCACAAACAACAATAGAAATATGGTTTGATCTGCCTCAACATGGCTGTGGGGGTGGAAATCGAGGCATGCAACGCTCAAAGGGTTGTGGCTTTGGAGCGTTTGAGGGTGAAGGCTAGGCTCCAAGATAATTTCCTGGGCTCTAATTTGGCCCATTGAGTGGATGATGAAGTTATTTACTATGATGGAGAAGATGGGGTCAGAAAATGGGGCTTTCTTTTTTAACTCATAGGGAAAGAAAAAAAAGAATTTAATTTTTCACTGTCATAAGTTTGAAATGAGCCAAGCCGGGCATGGTGGCACACGCCTGTAATCCTAGCACTCAGGAAAGGCAGAAGCAGATGTATCTCTGTGAGTTAAAGGCCAACCTGGTCTACAAATCTAGTCCAGGACAGCCATGGCTACACAGAGAAACCCTGTCTTGAGAAACAAAATAATAATAATAATAATTTTATATAAATCTGAGATACTAAACCAGCTGTGTCATGTGGGAAAACAGAGATAAGAATGAGGGGGAAGGGCGTTCAGGTTGGAACTGGCGATGGGTGAGTCCCCGATAAAGAATCTGATGCCCTGGGAGGGAACAGGATTATGGAGCAAGAGTATCTAGGGCAGGGTTCTCGACCTTCCCAGTGCTGTGACCCTTTAACACAGTTCCTCATGTTGTGGTGACCCCCCACAACATAAAATTATTTTCGCTGCTACTTCATAACTGTAATTTTGCTACTGTTATAAATAATACTGTAAATAAATGTCTTTTTTGTAGTATATCTGGTAGGCACTCCCTATGAAAAGGTCATTCGACTCCCAAAGGGGTCTCGACCCACGAGTTTAGAGCCTCTGGTCTAGGGGATTTGAGGATCCAGCAGGAATAGCTGAATGAACCGGGAAGGCCAGCATCAGTGAAGCCACCAAGTAGGATCCTGTAGTCATGGATACAAGACACGTCCATTTGTTCATATCTACCAGACAGACAAAGAATGAGCCCTGCTGATGGCAAATCTTTCCAGCCACTCTAGCCTTTAGTCAACGAGTGACACAGGAGTGCTCTTTCGTTGACTGTAACACATACACCAAACCATTTCAAACCGTTACCAGTAGGAAAAAATAAAAAAAACAAAACAAAACAAACGAACAAAAACGATGCTGGCGGGCACAGGGAAGGTAGCCAGGCATGCAGGAAGTCTTTTACTTCCTGCTCAACATTTCTGTAAATTTACTTTTCTATTAAAAACAACAACAACAACAACAACAAAAAACTCTGCTGAGGCTGGAGAGTTGATTCAGTGATTAAGAGCACTTGCTGCTCTTGCAGAGAGGATGGAGGTTCGGTTCCCAGTAGTTACCTGGACACTCTAGAACAGCTACCCATTACTTCAGTTCTGGAGGAGCCAACATCCTCTTCCGGCCCCTTGGGCACCAGGCATGCTCAAGATGCATATAGGCGCCTGCAATCTAACCGCTCGGGCACATAAAACAATAGGTTTCAAAACTTAAAAATAAGTAAATAAATAATTCTAAGATAAACAAACTCTACTAATTTGAAAAAAAAAAGGGAAGCATGGGGTTTTGGATCAGACTCAAAAACAAAACAAAAGAAAACAAAACACTTATAAAAGGTATGGGAGGCTTTCCTGGAAAGAAACAGAGAATCCATTTACTCAGAAGAAAAAGAAGAAAAAAAAGATACCTTATATTCCAAGGGCTCAAAGACCTAAGTAAGACTTGGCTTTTCATCATTGCTCAGCAACTCGAATTTTCCCCCCTCTGAGGAAAGGATTTGAAAAGATGGCAAAGGGCATGTTTTGATCAATTGTGAAATCAATGCTTGTTTTACACATTGATCTTTCTCCTCATTCAGTCGAAGCTCATTCTCACAACCCCGGGCCTTCTAGAGTCAGTGAAAACTGCACCGTGGTGACATCTTAGGTCCTTGGGACCTTAGTGATGATGGGTAAGACCATTTAGCCTTTTTAGACTCATGCTTAATCCCAAACAACACAGGGGATTCCTGTCTCATACAGAGGCCTGGTATAAAGAACAAAATAGCCTGACACTGGGGCCATCCTGGGTTATACAGTAAGTGTCAGGTCAGCCTGAGCGACATAGTAAAAGCCTGTCTCAAAAATAGCAATATATGGGGCTGGAGAGATGGCTCAGTAGGTAAGAGTACTTGATGCTCTTACACAAGACCTGGGTTTGGTTCCCAGCACCCACATGATGGCTCACAGATGACTGTAACTTCTGTTCCAGGGAATCCAGTGCCCTCTTCTGACATCTCTGGGTACCAGGCATGAAGATGGTGCACAGACATACATTTAAGCAAAACACCCATAAACATAAAAATAAATCTTTAAGAAAGCAACATTTGGAGTGACAGAGATTTTTTGTAGCAAATACGAGCCTCTGAGTTGGATCCCCAGCACTGAAAACAGGAAGCTGCCATTCTGTCCCAAAGCTCATACACCCTGCGCTTAAAGGAAAGGATCTTCAGTATTCCATTCTGTAAATCGTGCATATCGATTGTTGCTGAGACTCTTTCATGTTAGACACTGTGCTAAGGGCTTTACAGTTGTTATCCCTTTTGATCTTTCCTCCCGCCTATAAAGCAGGCATTCCTAGCCCCATTGATAAAGCACAGAGGTGCTTTGCCAAGGTCACACCGATGATAAGTGAGTCACAGTGGAATGAGAAGCTCAGCCTGAAGTCCATACGCGCCTTCGACTGTTTACACGTGGAGTCCTAGTTAGCACAGACGCAGCATTGTGGGTGACAATTTTGTATTTTGCCTTTTATTTTGTATTTTGTATTTATACAGTGCTAGACTGCCAGGATCTTCAGTCCGACCTAAGCACTGATACGTCCTCACAAAGTGGCTGTTGCTGGGAGGAAGTGGTGACGAAGCAGACTGATTTTCCTCACTAATATGCGGAAGGAAAAGTCATTTCTTGCTTGACCAGCCTTCAGGAATTTCACTGACCTCCATCTGCCAACCAAAGAGCATCTAGAAGCTGGCCCTGCTTCTGAGTTATTCCATCTTGATCAGGCCCGTAGGACTGCCTGTTGGCTTTGACAAGCCTGCCTATTCTCAATGTGTGTGTGTGTGTATTTGGTATACTTATGTGTGGCTACCCACATGTGTCTTGGTGCACATATGTGTGAAGACCAGAGATTGAATGACAGTTGTCTTCTCCAATCAACCTCTAAGTTATAAATGGAGGCAGGTCTCTGGCTGAACCAGACCTCGGCGTTTTAGACAGTCTGGTCCTACAGTTTATTCTAAGGATTTCCTGTTGCTGCCTCTCCTGCGTTGGGATTACAGGTGTGCCACCCAACTCAGTTGCTTTTACCGGGGTCCCGGGTATCTAAACTTTGGCCTTTATGTTTGTACAGCAAGCTCGTTGCCCACACCGTTAACCCCACCACCAGCCCCACCCCACCCCCACACCCCTACTTTTTCTTAAAACTGATCACTCAGCTAAGAACAGGTATAGCCTTTCATTATCTTTCTCTGTTGACTTTCAAAATTTTTAATTACTTTCTTTTGTTGGGGTTTGTGCACTTGAGTGCAGGTACCTGTGCAGATGTGGGATCCTCCTGGAGCGGTCGCAGGCAGCTTTGAGCCACCAGACGCGGGTGCTCAGAGCTGAGCTTGGTTCTCTGCAAGAGCAGTAAACTCTTATAACTGCTGAGCCATCTCTGCCCCCCCTCACTGTGTTCCTCTGTGCGTGTTCGTGTATCTAGAGAAGCTTCCAGAAAAAAAGGTGTTTGATGCTGGGGATTTAATAAACAGCTCTGACTGATACTTTATATTAATTCTTAGGGAAAAAATGACTATTAGCTACTTAGTCTAAGGAGGTTGCAGGAATGTGATCGTGTGCTTGCAGGGTGTGGTGGCACAGGCCTTTTATCCCAGCACTCAGGGAAGCAGAGGCAGGCGGATCTCTGTGTGTTCAAGGTCAGCCTTGACTACACAGAGAAACCCTGTCTTGAAAAAACAAAAAGAAACAAAAACAAAATAATCATTTGATATAGGGGATTGAACCTACCATTTTGCATGTGGAAAGTAACTGCTTTACCACTGAGTTACAGTCCAGTGTTTGTTTTGCTTCAAGTCTCTGGGTTTTGAGTTTGCTTTGTATGTATGAATGTGGGCATGTGGGGTGGGACGGCTTTTAGTGGCATTCTATCAACCAGCTTATTTGAGACAGTGACTCTTGCTTTTCTTTTCTGTATACTTCGAGTTAGCTGGTCCTCTCCCTTCCAGGGATTCTTCTGTCTCCACCTTCTATCTCATCATGGCAGCCTTTGAGGTAACAGTTGCCTGACCCTCAGTCTGGTTTTTACAAGGGTTCTGGGTATCTGAACTCAAGCCCTCATATTTGCATCATAAACACTTTACCTACTGAGCTATCTCCCCAACCCCCAGTCCTTGTATTTACTCTTTCTAAAATTAATTATTTATTTACTTTACATCTGGGTCATAGCCCCCTCCCCTCTTTCTGTCCCCTTCTCCCTCCCCTATTCCTCAGAAAAGGGAAGCACCCCCACCCCCTCACCAACACACCCCAGCTCATCAATTTGCATCAAGACTGAATGTATCCTCTTCCCCTGTGGCCTGGGGAGGCAGCCCTGCCAGATGGAAGTAATCAAAAAGCAAGCAATAGAATCCATGTTAAAAAAAAACCAGCCTCCTCTCCCCTTACTAGGGAGCCAACATGAAGCCCAAGCTGCCCCTTGACTACATCTATATAGGGGGGGCTAGGTTCAGTCTATGCATGGTCCTTGGTTGGTGCTTCAGTCTCTGCAAGCTCCTCTGGGCTCTGGTTAGTTGGCTCTATTGGTCTTCTTGTGGAGCTCCTGTCTCCTCCAGGTCCTTCTATTCTTCCCCTCCACTTTTCCACAGGACTCCCTACAATTCACCCAACGTTTGGCTCTGAGTCTCAGTGTCTGCTTTGTCTGTTTCCATCCACTGCTGGGGGGAGCCTCTCAGAGGACATGCTATGCTAGGTTACTGTCTTTGAGCAAAGCAGAATATCCTTAAATAGTGACAGGGGTTGGCTCTCTCCCATGGGGTGGGTCTCAGGCATTGGGCGGATGTTCACCTCACACTCTGCTCTATCTTTATCCCTATACATCTTGTAGGCAGGATAAGGTTTTTGTGGGTGAGCTGGCATTCCCCTCCCTCTAGTAAGAGTCTTGACTAGTTAGAGGATGTCCTATTCAGTCTCCATGACTCCTGTTACTAGGAGTCTTAGCTAGAGTCACCCCTAGATCCTCACAGAAGCCTACCTTGTCTTAGGTCTCCAGCTTGTCACAGGGGTCCCCCACCATTTCTGTCTGCAGGTCCTCGGTCCTCCCCCCGCAACTCCCCAGGATTGATCTCCACCATCTCCGTGCTCCCTCTCCTACCTTGTTCCCTCTCTTCAACCACTTCCACTGTCTATTCTATTTTCCATTCTGACTGAAATTTAAGCACCCTCCCTTGGGTCCTCCTTGTTACTTATCATCTTTAGGTCTATGAATTATAATATAGTTATCTTGTACTTAATGGTTAAAATCCACATATAAGTGAGTACATACCAACTGAGAATTCTCAACAGAGGAATCTCAAATGGCCAAAAGCACTTAAAGACATGCCCAATGCCGTTAGTCATCGGGGAAATGCAAATCAAAATGACTCTATCTTATACCTGTCAGACTGTCTAAGATCCAAACTCAAATGACAGCACATGCTGATGAGGATGTGAAGAAAGGGGAACCCTCCTTCTGTTGCTGGTGGCAGTGTAACTTTGTACAGCCACTTTGGATGCTCTATCATTCAACAAGGACACTTGCTCAACTATGTTCATAGCAGCTCGATTTGTAATAGCCAGAATCTGGAAACAACCTAGATGTCCCTCATCTGAAGAATGCATAAAGAAGTTGTGGTACATTTACATGATGGGATACTACTCAGTTATTAAAAACAAGGAAATCATGAAAATTGTAGGCAAATGGATGGAACTAGAAAAAATCATCCTGAGTGATGTAACCCAGACCCTGAAAAATACTTATTCTTTTTTGTTTCTGTTTTTGTTTTTTGAGACAAAGTTTCTCTGTGCAACAAGAGCCTTGGCTGTACAGGATTTGCTTTGTAGACCAGGCTTATCTCAAACTCACAGAGATCAGCCTCAGTCTCCTGAATGCTGGGACTAAAAGGCTCACACTACCATTCTTGGCCTGCCTCAGCCTCCCAAGTAGCTGGGATTATAGGCTTTAGCCAACAGAAAGAGTTCAAGAATACAATCATTGACAAAACCTTAAGAGAAGGCAACTTTATGTTTTATAATGAGTTAGCTACTTCTCCCATTGCTGTAAGCCTAATGCTTGAAGTCAGCCAGTACAATGCAGACACAGGAGTGTGTAGACACGTGAATTCGTATTGGAAATTGCAGTAAATGTTTATTATCCATTACTTGGAAATTAGATCCAGAAGGATCAAGGTCATTTTTAGCTATATAGCAAGTTTGAGGATATTATGGACTATGCAAAACTAACTCAAAATTAAACCAAAACAAAATTTCAGGTTTGTTTTTTTTTTTTTTTTTTCAAGATGGTTTCTCTGTGTAGTTTTGGCTATCCTGGAACTAGCTCTGTAGTCCAGTCTGGTCTTGAACTCATATGAAGTTTCGCCTGCCTTTGCCTGAAGCGCACTGGGATTAAAGGTGTGTCTCCACCACTGGCTTTAGTTTTAAAAATAAAAATAAAAGGGCCAGCAAGATGGCTCACCAGGTAAAAGTGCTTGTCACCAAGACTAAAGAACTGAGTCTGATCCCTGGGACCTACACGGTGGAAAGGGAGAACTGACTCCTCTGAGTTGCCCTCTGACCCCCGCATGTGTTTGTCATATATGTATTCCCATACACACAGAGACACATACACATAGGTGCGTGTACACACAACCCATATGCAGAAATGTAGTGAGAGTTTTGGTTTCTTTAAAAACACAGTTATGTTATGGCAAATATGTTTTTGTTTTAATCCCAGGTGTGGGATGTGGGGCTCCTTCAATTTATCCACAGCTGTTAACTACGATTGTCTCTAGCAGGAGTGTGATTTGTGCCAGTTACAAATAGTTGAAATCTGGGGATTCTGAGGGGGTATAAACACCAGAACCCAGACAGGGATGGGGTACTCAAAAAAAAGAGGAGGCTGCTGCTCCCCCAGGTTGCTGTTGTTGAAGTTTGATGAAAAGTTGGAGATATCCTGAAACAAAGTTTGACTTACTCTCGTCCTGTTCACTCTCTTCCACCCCAGCAGAGGATCGAAGCACATGCTAAGACTCACAGCCAGTGTTTGGGCAGAGCGCAGGGAGTCTTGTGGAAGAAAAGGGGGATAGAAGAACCTGGAAAAGATAGGAGCTCCACAAGGGGACTAACAAAGCCAAAAAAAATCTGGACCCAGGGGATTCTGTGGAGACTGATGCACCAACCATGTATGGAGAAGACCCAGACCCCCTACTCAGATATAACCCATAGGCAGCTCATTCTCCATGTGGGTTCCCCAATAAGGAGAACAGGGGCTCTCTCTGACCTGGACTCAGTTGCCTGCTCTTTGATCACTTCCCCCTGGCAGGGTGACCTTGCCAGGCCACAGAGAAAGAAGATCCAGGCAGTCCTGATGAGACTTGATAGACTAGGGTCAGATGGTAAAGGAGGTGGATTCCCCCTTTCAGTGGACTAGGGGAGAGGAATAGGGGGGAAGAGGGAGGAAGGGTGGAATCAGGAGAAGATGAGAGAGGGAACTACAATTGCGATATAAAGTGAATAAGTTGTAAAAAACATAAATAAATAAACAATAAAAGTAAAAACAACAAAGATTGACTTGCCCCAAGGAACTTCCTAACCAGCAGGAAGTAGTAAAAAGAGAACTACGCCCCACTAACTTTCCCCACTGACCTTCTTTCTCTTCTACCTGGTGCTAAGGATTTGAAGGGATTGGGGTAGCAAAGGAAGCTAGAGGCATAAGAAAACAAAAAAAAATAAATTTTAAAAAGCACCAACACAGAAACTTCCCTAATGGGATTCAGTTTCTCCCCCCCCCCCCTTTGGGTGGAGGGGTCGCTTTATTTTATGGTGCCACAGGTTGAACCCAGTGTCCCACATCTGCCAGGCAAACACTGCCACTGAGCCATAGGCTCAAGGACTTTGGCAAAAAAGAAAAAAAATAATTCTTAAAGCTGAATTGGATCCACTGTCCAGACATTTAACACACTTAAAAGCACTAAAACAAACAGTTATATATTAGATCTTCACAGATGTTAAGATCTTTAAACATCCCATCAATATATATATATTGATAATATTACATATCTATCAAAGTTTTTAGAAAGGCAAATCTTTCTTTAACCCAGATAAACTCTAAAAGGGCAAATCACCAGGAAAATGCAAGCGGAATAAAAATAAACGAATCAGGAGCCCAGTGTGAGGTATGAGAACAGTGGGCCTCCTCATGCCATGGCTGGAGGAATAGCCCAGCCTTTCGTCAGCAGGCTTCTAGCCAACCTCACAGCACTCTTATAAAAAGCCAGCCCTGGGCAGCCCAGAGCAAGATGTGGTCTCACAGCCTCTCTGCTCCCTTGCTGTTCCAGCACTGCTAAACAAGTGGCCGGACTGGCCTGTCCCAGAGCCATGGCCAAGAATGGACTTGTCGTCTGTCTCCTGGTGGCCAGCTTACTCCTGGACCAGACCAACGGCTACCCATCCAGAGGGAAAGCCAGGAAACACAGCAAACGCCGTGTGAAAGGTAATGAGACTTTGCTGCCCAGCAAAACCCCTAGGCTTACTTAGGCAGGAAAGGTGCTGGAAAAGGTCCACATCTAAACTGCACCAGGAGACCATCATAGTAACATCGTGGGTGTGTGGCTCTGCAGGGGATCCGGTGACCTTTGGAGTCTCCAGGGAGTTTGCTATTTAAAGAAAACGTGTACTAGGATTTTTTTTTTAATTGGAAAAAAGATCACTTATAATGACAACAAGTCTCTGTGGTATGTTTCTTGTCCATTGAGTGTCTAGAATGCGGGGAGTCTCCGACCTAACGCTCGCATGCATCTGTGGACATCGGGTTTTCTGAATGATGGGAAAGCAGTGTCTCCTGGGTACGAACCCTATTCAACTGTATCTGTACCCTCACTACAATCTCATTAATGAGGTGATTGAAGCAACTGTGGCTACCTTTTGTCACTGTCTGCCCTGCTGGTTTACATCTCCATCTCTTGGGAAAGCTGTAGAAACTGTGTATCTAATTTTTCATATCATGGAGCACTGAATGTCTGTAACTGAAGGCCCTGTCAACACAAAATCAGACAGAACTTAAAGATATTTTGACACAGAATTCACTCATCGAGCAAAACCTAGAGCTGAGGTAGCTTAAGCTAAGCCAAGAGACAAAAACTTCAAAGTTGCAAAAAGCAAAGACCATGGGACCCTGCCTGCCTTAGGGTGAAACCAAATTGTGGAGAAATGCAGCGGGACCTAGTGATGTCGTATCTCAGCCTTGGGTCATTTTCCTAGCAGGATGTTTCAACATAAATACCATGCCATCATTTCTTTAACACTTTCACTTTGTTAAAAGCAAAACCACACTGTAAGGGGTGCCTGGGTCACAGTGGAAGCAGAGGCGGGAGGATCAGGATTTCAAAGTCATCTTTGGCTAGGGAGTTTGAGGCCAGTCTGGGCTACCTGAGCTGCCATCTCAAAAACAAGCAAGCAAACGAACAAACAAAAACTGTGAAGTCTGCATTCCACCTGTTACAAGCAGCTGATGGATATATTTGTGATGTGGATATATTTGTGATTTTTTTTTTTCTTTACTGATTCTCAAGGGGCATTTATTAAAGTCTGGTCTGACAGAATGTTTCTTAAACAGAGACATTCTTCCTTATAAAGCATTGCTTCTGCCTGCAAGCTCTTTAAAGAAAAGCTTCAGATATTTCTCAGAAAGAGGTGAGGCATATCATGGCAGGCGAGGACAGAAGAAGAAAGGGGAGAGAAGACACTGAATGGCAGGCCATAGTTTTGTGGCTCTGTGAGGAAGGGATAAGAATGTATAAATGTGAGTTTCTCCATCCTTCTAGCTCCTTCATGCTCTATCTCTCTCCTATCCCAAGATCCACCCTCAGCAGGTACATTACAATTATTAGTTGCGGACACATCTTAACCATCATCCCCCCTTCCCCTCAGGAGTAACAGTCTTTGCCTTCGGGTCTAACAAAAGTCAGGTAGGTCTACAAGAAGCAAAGCAATAGGCCTAGACTTGCTGGTTTCTTCTTTCCCCACCTAATCACTTATTTTTTTTAAAAAAAAATATTTTGAGTACCTTGAAATAATACCAAAGTTTATAGAATTAAATGTGAAAGCCAAGGCAGGAGTGGCGAGGCATACTTATAATTCCAGCACTTGGGCAGTGGAGGCAGAAGATCACAAGTTCAAGAGTAGACTCAACATATCTAAAGATAGCTTAGGCTTCATTAAGACCTTATCTTAGAAAACACACACACACACACACACACACACACACACACACACACACAGTGAAAGTCACCTTGTCTCCCCAATCTTTACCCAGAATTATCTACTGTTACTGACAGTAATGGTATCTCTCAGATTGGCACTGCAAATATGTTGCAGGTAAATGAATTAACTTCATTTCTTTAATCTTGGATAGCTATAAATGTAGGTGTACCTCCTATGACCTATGTAGCTTTATTGTTTGGGGAGGCTCTGAGTTAACTGGTTCTTTCTTGGCAACTTTTATGTAGTTTCTGGTATGTCTCTCTTTGGCACAGTGTTCCACAGGAAGCCCTTTTTGGGCACGCATGTCCATCCGTGCACTAAGGTACTGTGGCATACCTTCTAGAAGTGGCATTCAATTAATTGGATTCTCTAATTGTCTCTCCAAATGACAACACTAATCTATACCTTTCTCATTCGACTGGACAACCCAACACCTTACTATGGTTCCACTGGAAATGTCTGCTGTGTTTTCTCTGCCCTGTGTCTGACGCTGTGTAACTAAAACATTAAAGAAAAGGAGACCTTTTAAGAGACTTAAAATGGCAACACAACAGCAGTTAAGTACCAAGTACAAGTGTTCCCTAAGTACTTACTTCATGGGTCTCAACAAATTACCTGTTACATTAATGAATAAAATACACCTTTTAGAGTGAGCTAGCTCCTGGGGGCATTCCTTCTGTTCATCCACCCGAGCAACAGTGAATGGAAGCCACCGAGTCACCCCGATGATGACTGCTATAATGATCTCCCAGGAGCCTAATAGTGACATACGTGTCTTTGTGCTAATGATGGTGTTTACAGCTACCTATTTAAATAGAAAGAGCTGGAAGCTGAGTGGGAAGGAAGGGGGATGAAATGTGTCTAGCTGACAGCTTGTAAGATGGAAGCAAGACCTCAGTGGGCTTTGCAAACCTGGCCCCGGTAGCTGCTGGGCTTGCATGCTAAATGCCCCCTTTATTTGTTCCAGTTGGAGTGGTCTCAGAGGAAACAAGCTTTTGGCAATTGTATTTGTGAGCCGAGCAGCTGGATGCTTAAGAACCGATGTACAATGTTTCAAGTTTGGGGGAGGGGTGCCGAGTGTCCTAGCCAGGCAGTTTCCTGGCCCAAACGTGGAAACATCTGGCTTGTGAAGTACAAGCTTAAGGGGACAGAAAATCAAGACAGTGGATTTTATACCGTCCTGAGAGACCACAGAGCCACAAAACTGATTTTGTGTGCGTTCCTGTACATACATGTGTCGTTACGTGTTCACAACTGTGCACATGCATGTGGTAGGCAAAGGACAGACTCAGATATCATTTCTCAGGTGTCACCCACCTTGGTTTTGTTGTTGTTGTTGCATTGTTTTGTTTTTGTTGTTGTTTGTTTGTTTTTCCGGCTGAAGTGCCTTTTCTTAGCCTGGAGTTCTGACAAGTAGGCTAGACTGACTTTGGACCATGAAGATTCTTTGATTCTTTGGAGCCCCAGGGATCTAGCTGCCTGTATCTGTCTCCCACGCTGGGATTATAAGCATGCCACCTTGCCCAGCCTTGTTTGTTAAACTTGAGTTCTCTTGTGTTTGTAAGGAAAGCACTTTGTTGGCTGAGCCATTTTCCCAGCCCACAAAACTAAGATTCTGTTTCTGGCAGCCCCACCAAGAGACAGCTGGAGATGGTTCATAATCACCTTTATGTGTCGTCTCTAAGTCCAAGATCTGGGGACCAAGGAGGTGGAAGCAGCTGCTTTGCAGAAGCAGATGAGGGGGAGCAGACTGGGAGCCAGAGACACACCCACGTTTGACCTCTGTATTTTACTGGGAGACCTTCAGCAGGTGGACTCCACTTTCTGTTTCTCTGTATCCTTTTCTGTGAGCTTCCAGACAAGAGTGTCTGTCCCAGGGGCAGCAAAAGACCTGATCTCACAGCCTAGTGTGTGTGGTGTCTTTTAATATATGTTTAGTATTTTGCATGGCTTGCCACAATTCCTAGTGCCCACTAGGACAGTCCGAATTCTCCTGGAATTTAGATTTAGCTGGAGCTAAAATCACTTACTTGCAGCTGATCCTAGCCAAAGAAAACCATGAAGATTCTTTGGTCCTATCTAAAAACATTTAAGAGTAAATAACTGGGGCCAGAGATATAGATTGTTGGTAGAGCCCTTGCCTGGCATGCATAAGACACAAGACCCTGGGTCTAATCTCTAATGCCACCAAAAAGGGAAAGGGGTGGGTAAAAAGAAGGGAAAACAAAGAGGAAAAGGAAATGGATAGAGAACAAGGAATAAGGAGAAATAGTGGTGATGCCCCCATAGGTAAGTTTTCAATGGTCCTTTATTCAACCATGCCAGGAGCTGCTGCACCTCCTCCATACCTCATCAGTTGCATAAGGGCACCAGGGTGAGGGAGGTGAGGCCCAGGAAGTCTGAGTATGGGTCCCAGCACTACCCACCACAGCACTTAGCTCAGCGCACTCACCTCCATCCTCTGTTAGCATTCAAATAACATAAACCTTTTTATATCCCACAAAGTATACGCCCTAAAGGCAAACACAATTCGTGCCCAGCACAGTGCTAAGCATAGGGAGAATTGTGGATAATGAAATCAAGCAATTCAAGTAAGTAAAATACAGATGGTGCTCTGAACGGAAAATGAAGAAGGTTCGGGAAAGATTAGCAGCGGGGATGCCAATTTCAAGGGTTATCAGAGAAGTGTTCTCAGAATACACAGCTGAGCTTGGTAAGGAATGAGGAGAGCAAACGCCATCCACAAAGTCCCCATGAACTTTCTCATCTAGCTTCTCTTCATGTATTGTTTTCAGTGCACATTTGGCTTGGCTTCATCGGGACCACAGCCTTGGATTCTGCATTCCAACATTGCCATTTTTATTTTGTTTTTATTTTACATTTCCATTTCATTCTAATCAGATGTTTTCCATCCCAACAATGTCCCCCAGAAAAGGACGGTGACCTGAAGTCTCAAGTTGAAAAGCTGTGGCGGGAAGTCAATGCCCTGAAGGAAATGCAAGCTCTGCAGACAGGTGAGACAGTCCCTTCCCCAGCGCCTGGTCTGGAAGTGGACTAGAATCAGCTGCTACCTGGGACTGAACTCATCCAGATTGGATGCTGAGATCTGGGGTTTGTCTGTTTATTAAAACAAGCAAACAAAAGACAAAACATTGACATCTGGGGGCAGTAGCACACACCTTTAATCCCAGCACTCAGGAGGCAGAGGCAGGCAGTTCTCAGATTTGAGGAGTTCCAGGATAGCCAGGGCTACAGGGAGAAACCCTGTCTAGAAAAACAAACAAATATAAAGGAGGGTATTTTAGAAGGTGGAAGGATAGATAACTCAGTTAGCAAAGCACTGCTGTGTGAACATGAGGAGCTGAGTTCAAATCTGTGGTACTCAAAAAGCCACCTGTGGTAGTACACCTGTAACTCCAGGGCTAGGGATGGGAATACAGGAGGCTCCTTGGGCTCCTTGGCCAGCCTGGTTAGCTGAATCAGGAGCTCTGGGTTCAGTGAGATATCTATCTAGAAAAACAAGGTGGAAAGCAATTGAGGGAGACACCTAACATCAGACACACACACACACACACATGCACACAAAGAAACACACATACACAGAACACATACACACACACAGATGAACACACACACACTGAAACACACAAAGAGAAATATATGCACACTGAGAAACACACACAGAAAACACAGACATAGAAACACAGACAACTACAGCAGCACACACACATACACACAGTCACAAAGATACTTTAAAAGCCAGGCCTTTTGAACGAAAGTATTCCTTTCCTTCTTTTGTTTGTTTGTTTGGGACAGAGGCTAACTGTGTAGCTCTGACAATCCTGGAGGCAGCTGGAGACCAGGTTGCCTCAAGGTAACAGGGAGTGCTGAGATTAAAGGCTTGGGTCGCCATGCCCAGGCCTAATTACCTTCTTTGCTGGCAGGAAACATAACAAAAGGGGTGTTGAATGACTAAAAGGAAGCATCATTACTGCTGTTCATCAGAGGAGCCACTGAGATTCACGTGAAACAGGTTCACAGGGCTCTCACTTCCAGGCTACCCCCAACATGGCTGCACACGGAAGGATTTTGGATAGAATAAGAGTTTGCTAACGGATTTTGTCTGGAGAGAACGACTCCTTCACGACCTATGTAGCTGCACACACTTTGGGCCAGGAATGTTGCCATTTTTATTTTATTTTATTTTACATTTACATTTCATTCTAATCAGATGTTTTCAGAACAGCCTTGGTTTAGAAGGACCCCAGGAGCCAATGTCTCTTATCCCAGCTTTGCGAGTTGAGTTTGAGAGTCCCCGTAGGAAGCCTGCCTATTAAAGTTAACACCATCAGGTAAATGAAGTCACAGCTTCCCATCAGGTATTTATTATTCCCAAGCTGGCATACGTCACCACACCGGAGTCACCTTCTCCATATGCAGTGCTTCCCTGGGACAAGGGTGATAGCGTTCCTTTTGTCTGCTTTGGGGGACACATAACTGAAAAGTTAAAGTGAGGGCACATGGTCCTGTAGAATGAGCGTGTGGTGACACACGCTCGCTAAAGCCACATAATCAGGAGGCAGAGGCGGGAGGATCAGAAGCTGAAGGGCATCCCAAACTATGTAACGAATCTGAGGCCCTCCTGGACTGCATGAGCTCCTGACTCCAAAAACCACAAGGCTCTCAAGATGGCTCAGCAGGTGAAGGCGCTTGCTTGCTGCCACGCCTGAGTTTGATTCCTGAGCCCCACATAAAGAAAGGAGAGAGCAGACTCCCTCATGTTGTCCTCTGATCACCAAATATGCTGTGGCAACTGTATACACACACACACACACACACACGAATACACTCACGAATACATACACAAATGCACTCACACATGCATACACTGGCAAGGATGGGTGAAGAGGGAAAGAGCCTGTGTCAAAAAGCAAGCAAATAAACCAAATAGTGTGAAACCCACTATTTTTGACTTCTTTCTTTCTCTTTCTTCCTTCCTTCCTTCCTTTATTTTGTTTTTGTTTGTTTGCTTGTTTTGGTTATTGTCTTTGAGACAAGATCTGTCCATGTAGGGCTGGCTTGCCTGGAACTGTCTAGGCAGATCAGGTGGACCTCGAATTCATAGTCAGCATTCTGTCTCTATCTCTCAAATGCTATGATCACAGGCATGCGCCACCACATGTGGCTTGTGTTTGCTTTTTAAATTTTTATGAAACTCCATTCCATTCTAAAAGTCCAAAGGAAACCTACCATGAAGTTCCTTACATAAGCTAGGATACAAATTATATCAAAGCACCCCTGGTCTTAAGGTTATGCTTTGAGTCTTAAGTGGCTGTGAATTCATTATATGCTCCCTAAACCCCCCGGGGGCATGTTAAGTTGGGAGTAACAATTTCTCTAGGCCTCAATAAGCTGATAAATGTGGCTGATAAAACACCACCACCATCAGGTAGGTGGTAGGGACAAAACATCCTCTCTGCTTAAGATCCAGAGTCTTGCCACTGGGGACAGGCAGCACATGGGGATAACAGAGGGAAAAGGGGGCTCCCAGGCACCAAGGACCAAGGCTCTAAAGCTGCATGGAGTCTGGCTGGTTCTGGTCAGCTAGGAGGTTAGGGACAAAATATCCTCTCTGCTTAAGGTCCAGAGTCTTGTGGCCAGGGACAGACAGATGGTACATGTAGAAGAAAGAAAGAAAGAAAGAAAGAAAGAAAGAAAGAAAGAAAGAAAGAAAGAAAGAAAGAAAGCTCGTATGTTTCACGAAGCCAGGCCATGGCCATGTCTGGTCACCTTGAACACAGGGAATAAACCATCTTCTCACTTGTGTCGTAGGGTTGCTGAAATTGCAAGTGCTTATTACTGTGTCTGGCATGAACAAAACCATCAGTGGGGACTCATCACTGTCAACCCATTAATCATTACACAAACATGCACCAGTGCTTGCTAGGTTTGGTATAAGGTGTGTCACACACAAAAGGCATCTTGTTACATCATCAACTTTCCCACCTTTACAGTCTGTCTTCGAGGCACCAAAGTTCATAAGAAGTGCTACCTTGCTTCAGAAGGCCTCAAGCACTACCATGAAGCCAACGAAGACTGCATTTCCAAGGGCGGAACCCTGGTCGTACCCAGGAATTCCGACGAAATCAATGCTCTCCGAGACTATGGTAAGAGGAGTCTGCCAGGTGTCAATGACTTTTGGCTAGGCATAAATGACATGGTCACAGAAGGCAAGTTCCTCGATGTCCACGGATTCGCCGTCTCCTTCTTCAACTGGGACCGTGCCCAGCCTAGTGGTGGCAAGCGGGAGAACTGTGTCCTGTTCTCCCAGTCAGCTCAGGGAAAATGGAGTGATGAGGCCTGTCGCAGTAGCAAGAGGTACATATGTGAGTTTATCATCCCTTAACAAGCTCCTCCTAAATATACTCCCGAGTAAGACTGATCACGGTAAATAAGCTGGTAGTCCCCCTCAATAAACCCAGTTACATTTATTAACGGCAAGATTGCAATGCCAGTGTTGATATGCATAGGAATACAGAGTCAGAGCATGTTTCTACCGTAGCTCATTATGGTGCTGTCCTTCAGACATGGTTAATAAAGGAACTTCTAAAAATGGGACTGTGGAATCCCTTTCCTACTTTCCTTGTCCCTCTCAGGTTAATAGACCTGGCCTGTTTCTAAAAATATAATAATCACATATTTCTTCAAGATAGAAAAGTAAGATGGGCTACCTGGAAGATTTCTCCTTAAAACTGAGTCATGATGGAAATGTATTTCTTGAGAATTGGTTGATTTTTCTGGCTGTGTGAATATTGTAGTATACTCTACATGAACCCTGATGTAGGGGCAAAACTCTAGGCAGTCTCTCAATGCCCTTAATGCCCTCAATGCCTGTGTGTAGCAGACACAGGCTATGTGAGGCTTTGGCTGGTGTAGCATCGCAGGCTTTCACAATATGCTTCTCTTTCCAAGTAGAAGCACACACTAAAACAACAAGCGTAAACACAGCAGAGTCTGCTATCTTCCCATCAGCATAAGCCACAGACACGGGTGAAACAAAGCGAGCTTTATTTAGCTTGTAGTTTTAGTGGCTCCAAGTCACAGATTAAGCAACCACGGTGAGTTGGTCAATGGTGAGGGTGAAAGATCATGGCAAGAACAGGCAGTCACACCTCAAACCAGAGCAGAAACAGAGAGTATGAGCAGGGTCTCCTTTCAAAGGAGTGTCTTCAACTGCCCAAGGGCATCCTAGAGGGCTCCACCTGCTTAAGGTATGTGATAGCTTTCAAAATTGCCACACCAGAGTTCTTAAGGGGGTAGACGTTATCAAACTACCTTCAGCCACGGTGTATGATAAACATATAAACCAGTACACTGCCGTTTATTGCTGTTACCTAGTATTATGTGCTGTGCTTAATCACTGTGTTAGACTTCAGGACTAGTGGTGTGCTGTGTTTGTATTTGGCGTAGGTTTGTGTTTAGCACACACATAGTGCTACATATAATTCACTACAACACCAACAGTGTCTCTAGGCAACAGAATGTTTTTCAGCTCCATCACAGCCTCTCGGGACCAGCATCAAATATGCAATCTACTGTACTCAAAATACTGTGGAATGTGTAGCTACGTTTGATCGATGAGAATGTCCCGTCAGAGATTCTGGGTGCTGTACAAACCATAACCTTTCTAGCACGACACTTGATTCCATATACCCTCTTAGCCCCGGATCCTTGCTTTCAATTGGTGGGATGTGGATCTTCTTCGACACATCAGACCCGGGATGACTGAAGAGGGTCCCCTCTAACTCTTCAAATTCCCCCGCTCCAGCTTTCTTGGAGGTTTCCAGTCAAGAACCACCACCCCCTCCAGCCCAGTCAGCATATCTGATCAGTCACTATATTCTGTAACAGCTTCTAGCCAATGAGCAGTGCTAAGGCAGGGGAAGAGGAGCAGGCGCTGAGGACAAAGAAGTTAGAGAGAAAGTGGGGAATGAAGCTGGGGGTGCAGCTCAGTTGGGGGAGTGCTTGTCTAGCAGGCCGGAAAGTGTGGGTTCGCGTGAAGGGAACACTTAAGCCTATAATCCCAGTGCTGGGGAGGTGGAGGTGAGGGACCCAGGAGTCCAAGGTCATGCTCTAGCAACTTAAAGCCAACCTAGGCTGCATGAGGCCCTATTAAGACAGCAACAAAAGAAAAATGTCTCTTCCCCTTCACTTATAGTCTCCTTTTATATATGATAGCAATATTTTTTACTTTCTTTACATATATATTTCTTCAATTTTATCATTATGCATTTCTATCTATAGGGCAAAATTTGTCATTAGAAGCTGACAGTCGGGCTTGCTTGAATACTATTTCAGACTAACAACACGTGTGTAATTTTTTATTCTAACAATGTTATTCCCATTAAATTGCTTAACTGGATTTTATGACAATAACTTCATTGCTTAAACACAGCAGCATACATTTAAGGCTTAGGGGAAATGGGTTTTGTAAAAATAAACAATTCTGAATATATTCTGTCCTTCAAATAGATATCTTTTCTCTTTTGTGAATAATGTCCTGCTCCCAGGAGCTAAATTACATGTACTCGGAATCAAATTTTAAGTTTGTTTTCTTTTATTGCACAATAAAGCTCGGGGTCTGATAAGTGTGGATGTGTTCGGATATTGATTAAATTTATTCAGATTAAGATATTTATATCAAATGGGGCAGAATTTAAGAGGGAAAAGGCCTGGAGCTGATAAAACTGGTAGCAGTGGTGCATTTGGAGCATAGTTTCAACTGGCCTTGAGGAGGCACAGCTTTGAGATGGGACATGGGAGACGGGGAGTGGGGGCACAGGGAAGAAGCAAAACATACTGAAAGGGCAACTATTTGCTTGATCCCAACCAGTCCCGACCTCACCGTCGTCTTCTGGAAGACGACATTCACCGCTGGGCAGGAGTTAAGTCGTTAGAGTGCTTGCTTCAAGATGTGAGTGCAGACCTAGAAAGACACATAAAAAGCTGAGTGTGGCACCATGCGTCTGTGAGCCTAGTACTGTGTAATGGAGGATGGAGTCAGGTGAACTCCTGGAAGCCTGTGGTGCTGCTAGCCTGGACTATATGGCCAAGTTTTAGGCCAATGAAAAGATTCTGCCTAATAGACATGAGGAAAGGGTGCTGAGGACCATCACTCAGGGTTGTCCTCTGATCTCCACGTGTGAGCCTGGTACACCTGCACCTACACACTCAAACACACACACATGCACACCTGCACACACACTGGGTGGAGACATGGATAGAGCAGACATGAGGGAACAGCACATTCCCGTCACATCCCAGGTTCTGTGCTAGATTTGACGCACTTCTTAGTTTTCTTCAGGACAATATCGGGAAGGGGGCTCTAGATTTATTTATTTTACTATATGGAAAAAAAAAACATAGTGAGAAAGGTGACAGCTGTCCCGAACAACATTCCTGGAAGTAGTGGCTGATTCACCACATCCTTGTAAAATCTGTCCCAACAGATGAGGGAGCCCATTCCGATTGAGTTTCCTCTCTAAGCTCACACCTTGACCTTGAGAAGACATTGAGGGTGATGCTGCTCTCCCTGACTCCTTCACAAGGACGGGGCTAAGGAGCTAAGGACATAAACAGATGGCAGAATTTGGATCCCCAAACTTTGGGTCAGATAAGATCGTTCTTTCCAGGAAGTGAGAACTCACTGTCAGCAAGGCAGCTGGAAGACACAACCCAAGAGCGCTTCCAGCAGCTGGAAGGATGCCCCTCCCCCTTGGTAACCTCCGTTCACTTACAGAGTGGTCTTGGTTGTGCTGTGGAAAGATTGCCATGATGAACCAGAATGGAGCAGAGTTGGTGGGTATTAAGTGTTTAGACAGAGTCACAAGGGGAATATATCCTAAGACATGGGTGTGGGCTTCTTGAGAGAAAGTCACACTTGGTGTCTTCACAGTGCCTGTGTATATGAACCTACAACTTTCTAAGCTGTGTTGTTCAAATGATGTAATTTATAAGAAGCTTAAAGATTAAGGAAAACAAAGTTTAAGTAAAGTTTGAAGGCTAAAAAAGATGTGTGAGCTGGTTTACCTCTCTCTTTCTCTCTATGTATGTGTATGTGTATGTGTGTGTGCCCAATGTGCATGTGTGGGAATTTTCATGTGTGTACCTAAGCATGCCTATGGCTATGGAAGTCACAGGACACTGGGTGCCCTTCCTCAGATACTATTCCAATGCTTACTGGTTTTTGTTTGTTTGTTTTTGTTTTTGTTTTTATTCTTTCTCCCTAAGATAAGGTCTCCGACTGGCTTCGACTCACCAGGTAGACCAGGCTGGATGACTAGCAAGCTTCCAGTGCTGCCTGTCTCTGCCTCTGCTGGGAAAACAAACTGTGTCAGTCTGCTCTGATTTCTTCTTTTTTAAAAAATGGGTTCCTAGTATCAAAAACATAAAGCAAGCACTTTACAAGCTGAAATATCTCCCTAGCCCAATTTATTTTTCTTTTCTTAAAGAATTATTTTAGCTGAAATATAAGCTGGTTTTGTAAGGTGGACTATTTAAGTTTACAGATGAGAGGGGAGTACTAAGACAATCAAACTCAAGGCTACAAACAGGCTGGCCCTAGGTAAACACAGCTTGGGGTAGGAAGGAGTAGGACAAAGTTCTTAGGAACATAAGGTTAGAAGAGAAGTAAAGAAGGTAGAGGAGGTGGGCTGGTACTCGGGACTCCATCCCTCCTGCTATGTCAAGCTGGCAATAAAAACTAAACAGGACGGATGATGTTGGCCGTCCTGTCTGACTTAGTTCCTTTTCTATTGCTGTGACAAAATACCACGGCCAAATTCAAAGTATAAAAGAAAGCTTTAAATGTGGGCTTATGGGTTCAGAGGGTTAGAGTCCATGATGGCAGAGCAAAGGCATGGGACAGCTCACTCACATCTTGATGGCAAGCCAAAGGCAGAGAACACACACTGGGAATGGCATGAGGAACACACATTGGGAATGGCATGAGTCCTCTGAAAGTTCAAAGCCTCTCCCCACTGACACATCTATTCCAAAAAGGCCATACCTCCTAAATCTCCCCTGAAGTGCCATTAAATGAGGACTGGGTGTTCAAATTCCCTAAGCTATTGGGGAACATTTATCTTTCAAACCACCACAACAGTGTGGTGGTTTCAATGAAAATGACCTTCCTATGTTTTAATACTTGGTTTGAAGTTGGTGGAACTGTTTGGGAACACTTAGAAGATGTGGTCTTGCCTTGTTGGAGGAGGTGTGACCTTGTTGGAGGAGGAAGTGTATCATTGTAAGTCAGGCCGTCTCATTCACTCTCTGCCTCTCTACCTGTGGATCAGAATGTAAGCTCTTAGCTAGTGCTCCAGTGTCATGGCTGCCTGCCTGGAACCGTGCTCCCCTCCATGGTGATCATGGACTCACCCTCTGAAACTGTAAGCACACTCCCATCCAGTTGCCTTCATCATGGTGTCTCTTCACAGCAATAGACACACTAAGACACACTCATAACTAAGACACACTCATAAGTCAAAATAAACTCTTCTGCAAGTTTCCTTGGTCATGGCAATTTATCACAGCGAAAGAAAAGTAACTGCTACCAAAGTCCCAAAATGGACATTAACACACATGAGGGACAAATCCAAATATTTCTGCAAACAATAACAGGTAGAAAACTGATACTTTTTAGTGCTGTCATAAAGACTAGGTCAGGGCTGTAAGCCATCCACAGCTGACAGATGTGTATCTGACCTGTCTTATTACAATGGCAAGACACACAACCTTCTCCAATGCACAGAAAACCTTTCTATGCAGCCACATCTAAGGGCACACAGCTAGTCTCAATCAATTTAAAATGTTAGTGTCACACAAGTGCTCTTGTTGCCAAGAGTCTGGAGATGAATGGGAGGGACTGGGAAATTATTCTTGTGAGACTTGAAAACAGACGCAATGAATCAAAGAAGAATTCATAACTGAAATTCAACACACATATGGATGCAGAGAAAAACCATCAAGCAAAGCAAAGACAATGTCTGGAGAGAGTAGAAAACCAAAAAAAAAAAATTTTTTTTTCCCATCATGGGGTCAAACATACAAAGCATCACAGTGAAAGTATTGATGGATGCCATGGAGACAGAATAAACTAAAATTTCAGGCCTCTAACATTTAGAATGAGATGTTAACTTTAATAAGATAGCCGCAGAATGAATAAAGCAAAAACTTCTGGAAATGAAAGAAAGATAGACCACCCCAATTACCGCTGGAGATGCAGTGCCACTACCAGTGACTGACAGGACTTCAGGGAAGACAGTCCGCAGAGATAAAGAGCTAACCTCCACCATCAATCAACTGGCTCTGAGTGACATTTATACAAGATTTCATTTGACAAATACATTTTCTCTTCAAGAGCACAGAAACCATCCAAAAATGGACAATATAACAAACCCTTCTACACTTTTAAAACATTGAAATCACTTCAAGTATGTTCTCTGACCATTGTAGTATCAAACTAGAAAGTAATAACAGAATTGTTGCAAAATGTCTAAATATTTGGAAATCAGATGATGCATTTCTTCACAAAGAACAACAGGTAAAACAGAAAGTTTGAGAGAAATTAGAAAATATTTTTAAATAAAGTAAAATGAAAATATAACATATCAAAAATCATGAGATGAAATGAAGCAGCATTAAGAGAGAAAATTTATTGCATTACTTAGGTGAAAAACCCAAGGTAGGGGACTGGATAGATGGCTTCAGCAGTTAGAAGGGCTTGCTACTGTTGTAGGCTACCTAGCAACCCCACATTGGCTCACAATTGCCTGTAACTTTAGTTCCAGGGGACTAGAAGCCCTCTTCTGATTTCCTCGGGCTCTTCCATGCAAGTGGTACACAAGCAGACAAGCACTCAGACACACACACACACACACAGAGACAGGCACACACACACACACACACACACACACCAAGTTGAGCATGGTGGCTCACACCTGTAATCCTTATTCAAGAGGATAAGGCAGGAGAATTACAAGGTGAAAGTCAGCCTGTGCTGCACACTGCTTCCTAGGACATTCCTCATTTCAGAGTGAAACACGAAAAGACAAAATAAGAACTATTTTTTTCCTTCATTATATTATAAAAAAATTTAAAGTAGGTAATTACTAAAATTCTTTCAGCATATTTAAGTACAAGTGTGAATCAGAGAAGGCGAACTTCAAATGGTGGGAAGCTTTGAAACTTCAAAGCCTCCCGTCATGACACACCATCTCAAATAAAGCCACATCTTACCCTTCCCAAACAGTTCCACCAACTTAAAACCAAGTATTAAAACATAGGGAGGTCATTGTCATTGAAGGAGGTCACCACACTGTTGAGGTGGTTTGAAAGATAAATGTTCCCCAATAGCTTAGGGAATTTGAATACCCAGTCCTCATTTAATGGCACTTCGGGGGAGATTTAGGAGGTATGGCCTTGTTGGAATAGGTGTGTCACTGGGGGCAGGCTTTGAGTTTTCAGAAGCCATTCCCAATGTGTGTTCTCTGCCTTTGGCTTTCCATCAAGGTGTGAGTGAGCTGTCCCATGCCTTTGCTCTGCCATCATGGACTCTAACCCTCTGAACCCATAAGCCCACATTAAAAGCTTTCTTTTATACTTTGCTTTTGGCCGTGGTGTTTTGTCACAGCAATAGAAAAGAAACTAAGCCAGACAGGACGGCCAACATCATCTGTCCTGTTTAGTTTTTATTGCCAGCTTGACATAGCTTATAATAACCTGGGAAGAGGGAGTCTCTACCGAGGGACTGTAGAATCTAATTAGCCTGTGGCAATGTCTGTGTGGTAGGGTTGAGGGGAGGCATTTTCTTGATTATTGATCGATGTGGGAAGGCCACTACTTTGTGGGTGGCAGCACCTCTGGGTAGGTAGGTGGTCCTGGATTATATAGGAAAGCTAGCTGAGCATGAGCCAGAGAAACAATCCACTGAACAGCCTTCTTCCATGGTTTCTGCTTCAGTTCATTAAGTTTCTGCCCAGAATTCTCTCAGTGTTAGATGGCGACCAGGAAGCATACACTGAAATAAACCCTTTCCTCCACAAAGCTGCTTTTTTTCATCATGCTTACCACACAACACAAAATCAAACTTAGGAAATCATCCTAAAACATAGCTCTTTGCTCTTGTAGAAATAACTTAATATAATGATTCCTATGATTTATCAGGCCAAGAAACCAAAATAAAATTAGAAACACAAACAGAAGCAATTTATGTCCAAAGTCCACAAGCAAGTAAAGGAACAATTGAGGACTACAGTCTCATTTTGGAGCCTGGACTATAGCAGCCAAGTTCAAAAGTCAACCAGGTCAAGACACTTGGTGTCAGAAAAGCTAGAATCTGTTGTTACTACTGGTGTGATTAGTAACAACACAGTGACTAGGTAAGAGTAAAGAGCTCCTACTCCCTTATCCACCAGTGAGGACAGATCACTGAAATAAGATTTGGCTTGATGATGTATGAGCAAGGAAATACTTAAGACATGTTACCTGTAATGTCTATGTTTGGTTATCAGCTGAAAATAGGGGACCTCAATTTAAGAATGGCTTTCATCAGATTGTCCTTCAGGCATATTCTTGAGGGCATTTTCTTGATTGCTAATTGATGAAGAAAGGTCTAGGCCAGGGCGGGAAGTACCATTCCTAGGAGGTCAGCTTGGGGTCTATAAGAAAGGTAGCTGAAAATAAGCCAAAGGGAGCAAGCCAGTAAGCTACATTCATCCATGGTCTCTGATTCAGTTGTTTTCTTCAAGTTCCTTCCCTGGCTTCTTTTGTTGATGGATTATGACCTGGAAATATAAGCAAATAAGCCTTTCTGTGCTCAAGCTGCTTTTGATAACAGCATTTATCACAGAAACAGAAAGTAAACCAGAGAAGTATATTTTGAAAAACTATACATTTTATAAGTTATGAAACTAATATATCACACTGTGGAACACATTGAAGAACAGAAATACACGTACAGCACAAATTATCCTTAATTTTGTTATTTTTTATTCATTTATCCATTCATATTGCTCACTATCTGCATCCAACAATAACTACTTAAGTATATCAACACTCATGGAAAGCTGGAGAGATGAGGTCAGACCCATGTAGACAAACATTATCTCATGCTTTCTTCCACTTACAGCCATATACGATTTTCCTACTTTGTTCACAATGTATTTCCTACAAGTTCCTCTATGCGATTCATTCAACATTTGTGTGAGTGCAATTTTTGGGATGTGTTATGGCTAAAATTTAACTTAAACATCAGAACATCAATGTTTTGTTCTTATTTTATTTTAAAATCTTTTGTTTACTTATCTTTTAATTTGCTTTATATTTCTCTAATAAACACCATGACTAAAAGCATCTTGGGGAGAAAAGAATTTATTTCATCTGATATATTTCATCAGCTTATAGCCAACCATGAAAGTATGTCAGGGCAGGAACCCAAAGTAGGAACCTGTAGGCAGGAACTGAAATAAAGGCCATGTAAGAGTGCTGCTTACTGTCTTGCTCTTTGTGGCTGGATCAGCTTACTTTTTTGTACAGCTTAAGACAATCTGCTCAGGAGTTGGATCAGCATTGGTGGACTGAGACTTCCCACATTTATGAACAATTAAGAAAATGCCCACACACTTGTCTGTAGGCCAGTCTAACGGAGACATTTTCTGTTAAGGTTCCCTCTTCCCTGATGACCCTTGCTTGTCTCAAGTTGGAAAGAAATGTCCAGCAGAGTACCCATAGCTACATCACAGCAAACATTTGTTGGTTTGAGCAAGCACATTTTATTGCTTAATGGCAGAGCTGCTTTAATCAGAGAGCTGTCAACCTGATATAATATCCCTGGTGTTACGTTTCCTGATGGTTATTCACTCATTCTGGTTGGTTGTTGGCTGATTTTTGACTACACTATAAGGCTCATCTGATTTAAAAAAAAAAATCCTTAACATAGTCAATTTTGAACAAATACCAAAACTTATATATAAACCATTCCAACATGGGTAGTGTCTCATAAAAAATGCATCCCTAGAGGTCTCAGAACAACTAGATAGCATCTCAAAAGGTCAGAGTCTTCTCTCCCTAGAAAGTTTTTTACTGCTTGTATAATTCTGGGGAGGGGCTTTGTAAATTTTGTAAGTTTCAGGACATTCCTGGGACTTGTGAGTTGTTTACTGCCTGAGTGAGTCTTAAGGAGCATGGAATGTTTCAACTGAGAAAACCAACGTGCTCTTTCCTTTTCTCTAGCTCTTAAATTCTTTTTACCCCCTCTTTCATGATGTTTCCTGAGCCTTTGAAGAAGGTGCTATAAATGTCTAAAGATTTTCTTCAATTTATAACTAGGCATTAAGACATTATGTCATATCTATCCATGTCATTTGTTACTCAGGAGCCTGTTAGTTACCTTTCTCTTCAGTGCACCATTTCATTGCACACACACACACACACACACACACACACACACAAGACATTTTCTTCCATGACTGAATAAGGCTGACAAAGACAATCTTCTAGGGATAAAATTGCAAGTGTTAAGAACATTGTTTGATAAGCACATCAAATCCATTTAATAAAATAATAGCACCAACTTCCTCACTGATGCCTAAAACCTCCCCAGCCATGGGCTTTTCAGCCATAGGATTACAATTCTAGATATGAATTCCTTCCTGCCAAACAGGCTACATATGGAATCAAAGAAGTTGGTTACACCCATAAAAGTCATGCCATTGTTGCATGAGTAAACACATTTGCTCTTACAGCTAGGTAGTTAGCACACAGAATCCATAACTGGGTAGACTGTTGGTGACAGTTCAGATCTTTTTGTCTCTGCCTTCTATGCAAATGCCTCCCCCTTCCCCCCCCACAACCATCACAAAATCCATGCAAGGAGACAAGAGTAATTTGTATCATCACATGTATTTCTATATCTGCTAAGCAGTCTATGGTCACTGATTCAGTCCATAATTATAATAAACTAGAGAGACATTACAATAATGTAGATCTGAGCCTTGGAGAAGTTAGTTTTCCCTGCTTAACTTGGACAAGTTTTCTTGTTAGCTAATAACTACAGGATCCTGGATATGGTCTTGAATTTGTCTGTCCTCAGCATCAGAACAAGAATTTCTGTGATGTCTATGGTGCTGATTTTTCTCTGTCTCCAAAAACCACTGCAACTGCAAAAAGCAGAGAAAGTTTCTATTGATGAATGGGCAGTTGTTCAAGCAGGTACAGGTTGTTGCTTAAAGACAAAAGAGAACTACCAGCTTAGCTACCAGTCTGAGGTAGCCTCCCTGTTTGGTTTGCTGATAGTTATTCATTCATTTAGGGATACTGGTAATTTAAATCCATTGTTTAACCTTTGACTACTACAAGGTTCATTTAGTTAAAAAAAAAAAAAAAAAAAAAAAAAAAAAAAAAAACTTTTTTTTTTTTTTTTTTAAATAGGGCCTTGCTCTAACCTTTGCTGCCCTGGAACTTGCTTTGTTGGACTCAAACTCACAGAGATCTGTCTGCTTCTGTCTGTCCATTGCTGGGATTAAATGTGTGTACCACGATAGCCAACACAAAACACTTTCTTAACATAGACAATTTCTAATTCCAAGAGCTCTAGACGAATCAAGCTAGAGATGCTTGAATAAACTCCCACAGAGTTCATAAACACTCAGTATGCCCTAGGCATTGGTAGAGGGACACTTGGGAATTGAGACTACAACCCAGTCCTTGCTATTACTGGTTCACTGTTAACATACCAATCTTAATGTGACCACCAGGCTTTTCCTCCCTGGAAAAAGGGCAGTTTAAGCCTTTGACATTTTCTGCATTACTGTACCATAGAAAACTCACTGTACTACACACACACACACACACACACACTTCAACAACAACAACAAAAAGCTTTTGAGAGGCTAACGTAATAAAAACACGAGTGTAAAATTCAGAATGCAATAGAAATGTTCTACAGGTCACAGGGAAAATGGGCTCCAAAGATAGCAGGAAGAGTGTTTGTTGATATATAATTGGGGATTTCTGGGCAGGAAAGTTGTCTCATAGGATAAAGTGTTTGCTTCATGAGCACAAAAGTTCACATCCTCCAATCCCAAGAAAATATCAGCATGGTGATAATTCCAGTAACTCCAGCACCTAATGGGTAGAGACAGGTGGATCCTGGTACTCACAGGATTGTTAGTGGAAAAGTGACTTCCGGGTCTATTGAGATTCTGTGTCTTAAAAAATAAAATAATCAAATTGAGAATTGATTGAGGAAGATATCCTAATATCAGCCCATGGCCTCCTCATTTATCCATACGTACAGAGGTTCACACTTGTTTATAACACACATGCATACACACACCACACTCACACAAAGAGTTTTCTCTTCCTGAAGTTCAAGATTGTTGCTGGCCCACAATGTACTTTTTTGAAGATGCCTCTGGTGCTTTGGGATTCAAATGAGGAGTCTCATGGATTTATAAGTTTTCCTCCCATACAGTCTTTGCTTAAATTTCTGAGATTGCGCTCTTCTGGGCTGCCTGTTGCATCGCTAGATAATGCAACCCACTGGGTAGCATTTGGACAAATTGGAAGGAAAAAAAGCACGACAATCAAGTCCTTTTGTTTCTGCTCACAATTCCCTTGCAAAACTTGCATGTTTGAGATCTTTTTCATCCATGTCCCATGATGTAACTTGTGAAAACTGCTTTCTGGGTAATGGATCTGTGTTAGTCAGATTTTCCTTCCTATGCCAAATATCTGAACAAATAGTTTGCTTTCTTTTGCTGTGCTCAAACACTGACCAAAACCGGTTGAGAGCCAGGCTGACCCAATGCTTTCTCAGAGGCCTTGATGAAGGCAACACAATTCTGTGCCCTTACCCAAAGGCAGGCATGGCAAGATCCAGTCTAACGCTGAAGCCAGGGTCTTGAAGGAGTTATGGTTTTGGTTCCTGGGAACTTGGCTTTTCCTCTTGAAGAGACTGGAATTTTCAGTCTCAGGGCCTCGGTGTGCTTGGTCTGTGACACACTTGAGAAATCCTGTGTTCCTTTTGGACAGCATTGCTTGATTAGCTTTCTGTTGACATTTTCCCATTATATGACGGCTTCCTGAAGACTCCGTCTTGTTTTTCCTCTTGAAAACTGTATATTCGATATTATTCATTCCTCTTCCTCCTTCTTTTAATTTTATGAGACAGGGTTTCTCTGTGTACCTCTGGCGGTCCTGGAACTCACTTTGTAGCCCAGGATGGCCTTGAATTCAGAGATGCACCTTCCTCTGCCTCCTAAGTACTGGGGATTAAAGGCATGAGCCAACATTGTGTAGCTAAATGCTGTGCTTCTTAATAAGTTTGCTTGGCATAATACATAGTTTAGGGAAGACCTTCTGAGACCACCTTTCCTTTCTTTATTTCTTATACCCATGGTCCTTTCTCCTCAATCACTGGAAAACAACCTCTTTGTCCAGATCATAAAAGCAACTTGGAGTAAAAGGGTTTGTTTTATCTTATACCTTATAGGTTATAGTTTATCCCTGAGGAAAGCCAAGGCAGGAATGTGGAGCAGGAACTGAAGTAGAGAAATGCTTCTTATTGGCTTGTTCTTCATGGGTGGCTTGTCCCATTTTCCTATAAGCAGTGTAGGACCACCTGCCTAGGAATAGCATCACCCACAGTGGGATGGGGCCAAGTGGCTGATATCAAAGCAAAACTGGCCTCCAGGTTTCTCCCAGCATCCCTCAGTCCCTACCAGAACTTTCCAGCCCAGGGGCTGGGCTTCCTCTCCCCCTGAGGCTCTTCACTATATGATCTGAACTCCCTCTCTCCCCACTTCTCTCTGTGAACATGCTCTCTTTCTCTTTGTGCTCTCTCTCTCTCTGTTCTCTCCCCCCCCCCCGCCCCGTCTTCCTCTGCATAGGGACCTCCCTGACCCTCTTCTTTGGGATCAGTGAACCTGCCTGAGAGGTGCCCCCCAGTAAACCTGCCTTTATACTTTAATTTGGCTTAAATGGGTTCATTTCATCGGTGGAGAATATCTGTCAATAATAAATCAAGAAAATGTCTCACAGACATGTTCACAGGTGTTAAAGTATCTTTTATTTTCTAGATGTAATTGTCTTCCTCTGTCTGCTAACATAGGCCTAGTCCTGGAAGCCTCTAGCCTCTGTAAAAATCTAATCTAGGCCTAGAAAGTTTTCAGTGTCTGAGTCTTACTTGCTGCCGAATAAGTTCATCCTTGCTAGTTCTTTCTGAACTCTGATCTGGCTGGTTTAACTCAGATGTTCTGGCTCAAACTCCTCTCCCAGATGACTGATTCAATCTGGCTTTTCTTAGTTTCTCATTGAATAACTCTGGCCTCAAACTAACCCTAGCAATCTGTTCTAATCTTTTGGCTCCTTCTCATTCTCTGGGTTATTCTGTCGTCAGCTGGGTCTAGCTTGTTCTCTCTTCAACCTCTCTCTGTAAAACATTTCCAGTAAAATCTTTCTCTGCACTCCAGGAATGGAACCACCACGAACTCAACTTCACCGCACTGCCTCTCAGCTCACTTTCAACTGAACTAACTGAACAGCACTGACGAGAACTCAGAGAGCTGCATGCATCTGTCTCCTAAGTGCTGGGATTGAAGGTGTGGACTGCCATGCTTGGACCTGAGCTTTGCTTTACCTGAAACTTGCTCAATACCAGGCTGGCCTTAAAAGCAGATATCTGCTTGCCTTGGTCTCCTGGGATTAGAGGCATTTCTGAATTCCAGACAGATCACACAGACCTAGAAGGTCTTTGGATGTGATCTCTTGCCAGAGCAGCCATGTTCCGAATTAAAAACATACAGGTCAGCTGATATTCTCTATTTCTAGGTAGCTCTGGCTTGTGTCTAACTGACAACAAAACCAAAAAATCCTATCTAGAACCCAACTTAAGGAGGAAAGATTCATTCTGGCTCATGGCTTTAGAAGTTACAGGTCCATGGTCCAATGTCGTCATGAGCATCATGGGAGCAGGAAGCAGAGCAGACACTTACGTCAGGAAGCAGAAAGAGTGCAGAAAGTGTGGCACATGTATGCAGTACACACATATGGGTATGTACAGGCACACAGAGAAGGGGCCAGAGTCGGGTAGTAGGATGTCTTCATCACTCTCCACCTTATTTCCTTGAGGTAGGGTCTCTCATAGCTGGGCTTGCTGGCCAGAGCTTTCGGTATCTGCCCTTCACCTCAGTGGTTTGGTTGTAGGCACTCCTACACTCAGCCGTGCGCAGATATTATGTGGATGCTTGGGATTTGAACTTGGGTCTTCATGCTTTCTGAGCATACCCACTGAGCCAGCTCCCCAGTCTTGTTTTGATTTGGTTTGGTTTGGGTTTTTTTTGTTGTTGTTGTTGTTTTTTGTTTTTTTTCATTTGAGACAAGGTTTCTCTGTATAGCCATGGCCTTTTGTAGACCATGCTGGCCTTGAACTCACAGAAATCCACCTGCCTCTTCCTCCTGAGTGCTGGGATTAAAGTCATGTGTCTCCATGCCCAGCTCTCTCCAGTCTTAATAACAACTTTTTTTGTCTCTTCAAAGTATATGGGCTGGATATAAAAGTAAGCAAAATGAAACTAGCTGTTGGGAAGCTAGTTAGATTTTAGCAGCCTTGAAGGCCATTGAAGGAAGGACCCTCCCTCATAATCAGCAACTTGTTCAACCAGGAATTGGAATCCCAGGAAGCTGAATCTTATCTCTAACCCTGGGCAGAAGCTTTTTTTTTTTTTTTACACTGTACAAAAGGTCCTAAGATTACTATCTAGCTTGATGCTTTCTGATAAAGAACAAAGAAATAATGCTGTTCCCCACCCCCTTAGGGATTAATGCAAACAAGCCAGCCAATCACCTGAACAGTAAAATCAAAATAAACAGACAAACAAAAAAGGCTTTGAGAGAGCTGCCCAAGAAAATTTAAGAAATATTATAAAGGGTGGAGAGACAGCTCAGGGATCAGGATCACCTGCTGCCCTTGAAGAGGACCCCGAGTTGGATCACAGCAACCACATGGTGGCCCATTGCTATCTGTATGTAACTCCAGTTCCAGGGGCGCTGATGCCCTCTTCTGACCTCCTGGGGTACCTGGCATCCACAGGAGATATATATCTATATGCCTATATCTATATATATATTAAAATAAGAAAGTTTAAGGAGCAAAATAAAATAAGAAATAGTGTAACACTAACCAAACTATACATGTGAACCACCCTAATGGTTTCTTTGGATAGTGTTTCCTGTCTTTAAATTTCCTGTACAGTAAACTCCCTCTTTAAATTTCAAATGGTGAAACACTAGTTTATTTTCCTGATTGAACTCTGACCCCAACAACACTGCTTGTAGAAGGCAGCAATCTAATTTTATTATTTTAAAGATTTAAAAAATAATTTACTTATGTGTGTGTGTGTGTGTGTGTGCGCGCGCACACACATGAGGACAGGGGTTTGTGGAAGCCAGAAGAGGACCTCAGAGGCCCTGAATCTGGAGTTACAGTGATTGCATGCTGCTCTGGCAAGTACTCTTGTCTAAGGAGCCATTTCTCTAGCTCCCCAGACACATTATCTCAGACAAACTAAGAGAAGTTTGGGGTCTGGCTGCTGTCACTCACCTTATACATGTTGTTGATTATATTCCATTGACAAATTACAGGAAACCCTAATATTGAAACTCTCCTTTCTCTGGGAACCCTCACGCTGAAACCATACTAACTATTTTTGGTTGTGGGCTGGGTGAAAGGGTCTCATGTAGCCCAAGGTTGTGCTTGAGCTTGCTATCTATTGAAGAATGGCCTTGAACTTCTGATTCTCCTGCCTCCATTTCCCTCCAGAGTGCTGTAATCACAGGGCATCGGCCACCACACATTACAACGGTGTTAACTGCTAAATTTAACAGCCTCTCCATGGTGAGAACCTGGTAAGCAGGAGACAGCCCTCTGAGAATGAGGCAACCTAAGACCTAATGACCCCACATCCCAGGGGACCATTGAAACTGCCGACCAGCAAAATCCTCATAGCTTCTGGCTTTTGTCTCAGGGGTTTTTGGTGAGTAATAAGACTGCCACAGGTAACTGGGAGATAAATTAGGTTCTTCCTCTTCCTATTTTGGATAACTGTAAACAAGGACACTTTCCATTATGTATTTCTGTTTCCTACTTTCTTTTGGAATTCAAGAAAACCAAGGCACTGGATTATCTTTTCAAATCGAGACAGGATCTCTCTATATAGTCCTGGCTAATCCTGTACTCAGTATGTAGGCCAGGCTATCTGCAAATTTACAGAAATCAGCCTGTCTCTGCCTCTAGAGTGCCGGGATTAAAGGTGCAGCCACCATAACTTGCCAATGTCCTTTGTTGCTGTTGTTTTGGTTTTGGTTTTGGTATCAGATAGCCCTTCTGTCTCCCCCGGGGCAAGAGAATAGAAAACTATGGATGAGTAGGGTCCAGAGATCAATGTATGAAAAAAGAGCAAGGGAGGAGAGATTGGATGCCCTTAAATTACTGGAGCTTCATTCAAGCGACAGAGCATGCTCAGAAAAGTCTGGGAGCTAGGAAGGAGTGGGTACTTTGTTATTGGTTTACGGAAGTTTACTTCAGACCTTGGCTCCACCCTTTTCGCTTTCTTACTCTTTTAGAGTCAGAACACAGGTTGAGGCCTGACACACCTCCGGGTACTGCTGTGTCCCGCTTTTTATACACGATCATTATTCCTTTAAGTTTTTATGCTTTTCTGTACAATCCATCATAAAGAAGTACAAGGACCTGGAAACTCCAGCATCTGCCCTCCAGACTCAGATCCGTACCTGTGACATACTTAAGGTCACACTGACCAGGAGCTTTCCATAAGAATCCTGTAGTAGTAATAGTAGTAATAGTACTAATAATAACGGTATTAAATCATAAAATATATGAATATATAAATTAACATATTTAATTATACTGACATCATATAAATAGATAATATAATATATAATCAATATATTATATTGATCTATGAAGTATTGATATAAATAGATAATGTATATTTATAATTAAATTGATATTAAATAGATAATTATCTATTTATATCAATACTTCATAGATCAATATAATTTAACATATTAATTATATATAAAATAATGTATGTATGTTATATATTAATATACAATAATTATAATTATATTATAATCTCTGTAGTCTGGGTTGAACTGCAACTTACTGTGAAGTCTAGACTAGCCTGGAACTTGTAGCAATCCTCTGCTTCAGTTTCCCCCATGCTGAGATTACAGGCAAGAGCAACTACTCTTGTAATGCCAGGTTCACGGGACCCTCAGAGACCACCAGGAGACGAATGGATGTAATTGCAAGAAAGCTTTATTACGAGAGGGATCGGACTCAGGACCCAAGTCTCTCTGACACAGCAGTAGAGAAGTGGGACCCCAGCTCTGAGTGAACAGGATTTTTAAAGGAAAAGTCTATGAGCAGGGGGTTTCCATGGCAGCAAGCAGGGGGGCACAAGCCTTGGCGTTACAGAATTGGGTGAAGTTTAGCAGGGCAGGGTGACCTTTTCTGAGGCACACAATCACAATGGCTAAGGCATATAATTACAATGGCTATTTTTCTAAGCCATATCTGAAACATTGGGGAGAATTTTCCCACCCAATTTCCAACCAATTCCTATTGATTATTGCCAGGGAGTTTGTCTCCATTTCCTATGAAGCATTTATTCTGTTATAATTCCTGGAGGTTGTTGCTAGGAGAGTTAACTTTGTTTTCTGCCAGGTGTACATTCTGTGATATTTCCTGGTACCTGAATTCAGTGCCTAGTCAAGATCTTTATTTCAAAATGGAGGTATATTCAGGCTAACTTAAATTCTTCACCTCTTCACTCTAAGCTTCAGTGTGTTTTTGTTGTTGTTTGTTTGGTTTTCTTACTAGCCAGAAGGGTCAGGAAGCTTCCCTGGTCTCTTTTGTATGTGAAGTTTGGTACTAAACCACCCAGCTTGATTTAGCAAGGACTCAGGATATAGGTTAAATCGGGTCTGCAGCGTGTTGGGGGGGGGGGGGCGTGTGGTTGTAGAAGTTACCAACTTCCTGGCATTAATAAATTAGAGAACTAGGGCTTCAGAAATAGCCTATTAAAATTTGTGCCCTTTGCAGACATTTCTTTTTGAGTGATGTCAAATTTTATTCAGCAAAAATGAGTCCCTCTTGTCACACATTTCTAGTTAGTGAAGAAAGTAATCAATCAAAAAAAAGAAAAAAGAAAAAAAAAAAACCCAAAACCCAAAACAACAAAAACAAAAAACCCAACCAGTCAAAGGAACGGCATCCTTGCTGAGAACTAGGCTTTAAACTGTGGGCAGATAGAGCCACCTGGCGTGCAGCTTGGTAACCACAAGCTTGGATGTTTAAAAATCCTTATTTTTTTATCAACTGTGTTTCAGATGTTTAAACAGGGAACAAACAAACAAACCCCTTTTAGGGTTGATATTTGAGGACAGTGGCTTTCTCTCAAATGCCTTAAATCTCATTATAATCTTAATTGCTTGGGCTGACCTGCTGACAGACCCTTGTTATATCAAAGTCAAAGCTCCAAGGCCAGGGGCCCGAGATGATAAGCAAACAGAGGAAGGAATAAACTAAGTGCTGTTGTGAAGGTGAACCTGTAAGTGACCAAATCTGGCATTCTAAATGTGGTGGTTTAAATGACAGTGTCCCCCCTAGACTTGTGTTCGAATACCTGATCTCTAGTTGGTGGAACTGTTTAGGAAAGATTAGGAGATGTGGTCTTTTTAGGGGCGGTGTGTCCCAGGGGCTGTCTTTGAGGCTTCAAAATGCTCCTACAATCCCTAGTATTCTCTCTACTTCCTATTCTTGAGAGACAGGCTTCAGTGTGACAGCTAATTTAGTAGGTGGAACAAAGCTACTTAAACCTTTTGGGAGTGGGTAGGAGCTTTCGAGTTGAGTTTATATCATTGGTCAGGGCCAGGGTGCTGGGGATGCCTCATTTGCACAAGGAGGAATTCCAGGTGCTGCTGGACATGACCTTATACAAGGAGAGGAAATTTAACCTGGCTACCAGGCTGCTTGACCTGGGGATCAAGTAAAGGTAGGGGTGTGGGGATACTTGTACAGGGACACAAAGGTCCAGGATGATGGTGGGGGGCGGCAGCAATTCTACTTCTGCCAATCTTTCCTCAGTCCCATGACTCCCTTTCCCCACAATTAAACATTCTCTTTACCCACTGAGCCATCACCATGGCCCTATGTTTTTTATTGTGTCAGTACCAGGAGCTGAACAGTCTACCATCTAACTAAGCTCCAGGTAATGCCTGAATATTTTACTTTGTCAGGTTTTAGATAGAGGTCAACAAATAAGATGAAGGAAGAGATAGAAGAAGACAAGATTACACAAATAATTTGAGATTATTATTTGAGTATAGAGCAGCCATTCATATTCTCTGCCTTGTAGGGTGTGTATGGAGGGGGCTCTCGGAATCCATGGGATAATGTTACAGAACTCGGCATCCAGAGCCTTGGCTTACTGTAAATATAGATGCATTGTTTTTGTTTTTCTTTGCTTTGTTTTTTGAGACATGGTGTCTCTGTGTAGCCCTGAGTGTCCTAGAACTCACTCTGTAGATCAAGCTGATCTCCAACTTAGAGATTTGCCTGCCTCTACTGGGATTAAAGGCATGTGCCACCATGTCTGACTTAATGCATGCTTCCTAACTGGAACCCAAATAGCAACTTAGGGACACATTTTTCCCCCCTTTTAGTGTTTTGAGACAAGACCTCCTATATGCCACAGGCTGGCTTTGAATTTACAGCTATCCTTCCTGACTCTGCTTCCTGAGTGATAGAATTACAGACTTACCATACCATACATTTGTCTGGAGACATTTTGATTGTCATACCTGGGAGAGGGAGATGGAATTGGAAGAAGACAAAGATTTTGCTAAGTGCCTCACAGTGCATAGAGCGGGGCTCCACTCCGACTTGCCCCAAATATCAACAGTGCTGAGGTTGAGAAATCGTGGTGTCAGTGACAGGAGAACCTTAGAGGACTACATTAACAATTAATGTTACAGGGTTGTTCTGTGGTAGCAGAAGGTTGGCCTTCCAGAAGTTTAGAGTTCTACCATGGAAACCAATACTCTACTTAGAGGTGTAGCACATATTAGCTACTTCACACTAGTGTGAGGGAAATACTTGAGAAAACCAACTTAATGGATAGAATAAGATTTATAGTTTCAGAGAACTTAGCAGCTCCCTCCCCTCCTTCTGGTGGGATAGACGTGGTGGGGCAGATCACTTTGCAGCATTGTGGCCACAGGAACTTGCTTTCTGTTGCTGTGGCAAAGACCAGGACCGAAAGCAACTTTGGAAGTTGCCTTACATTTCCAGGCCATGACCCATCCTTGAAAAAAGTTAGGGCTGAAGCAGGAAATAAAGTGGAAACCACAGAAGAACAATGCTTGTTGGCTTACCTGTAGCAATGTTTGTTTGTTTGTTTTTATATACAGCCCAGGACCACCTGCCTATCAAATAGGTGCTCCTATGTTGGGCTGGATGGTCCCACATCAATAAATAATCAAGACAGTTCTTCATAGACACAGCTATCAGCTAATCTAATCTGGGCTTTTTCTTCTTCCTGGATGAACAGGGAGGTAGGAAGCCGGGTTGATGGCTAGAGGGATGGGAGAGTAGATCCAGACAGGGATAATATACCTACTAGGCTCTTCTCAGCCAAGTAACCCATCTCCTCCAGCTATTCCCCACCTTCCAAAGTTTTCATAAACCTCCAAAATGATGCCACTAACTGGAGACCAAACATTTAAATCATGAGCCTGTTGGGGACATTTCAGAATCAAATCACAACAGAAGGACATTTTCCACCACTAATATCAAGTGGCTTGACGGCATGTCACTGGAAGCAGATGGCAGGAGAGGCTCTGGGTTGACCAACCTAAGGTCGACCTCAGCTCTCATGCCTTGAATAGAGGCCCCGGGTCACCAGAGAAAACCCAAGACTCTTCATTTTGACCATGTTCGCTTTTCTCTGCACAATCATGGGCCTTTATGATCTCACTTCATATCAGAAGAGTCAGTGGGCTAAGGTGAGAGGTGAAAGGGTAAGCAGAGGTGCAGTAGAAGAGCAGTAGCAGATACTCAGACATTTGGGGAAAAAAAAGTCATGCTCTCATAGGATTCAAATGGGAGAGCAGTGCTATTATACTAAATGGTGGGATAAAGAGAAGGCTCTGTGGTAAAAAGCGCTTACCGTGACAGCATGAGGACCAAGTTGGGTTATCAGAAGCCACAGACATTCGGGGTGGGTGTGGTGCCTTTCTCTAATTCCAGTGCCAGGAAGCCTGAGACAGGGATCCATGGAGAAAGCTAGGTTAGCGGACAACTGAGACGCTGCCTCAGTGAATAAGCAATGGAAGAGTATGCTCTCCTTACCAAGCCCTGGACTCCTCAGGCATGAGCACACCTGTGTCCACATACACATGCTCATGTGGAGACAAAACAAACAAACAAACAAACAAAAGACAAGTAAGTGTTGCTTTCATTAAGTCAGCTCTGGACTGCACATGTTCAGTGAAGTGTGGCCGCCCCCAAGGAATGTGGGGAGGAAGGAGCTATTCCACAGCAATGATTATTTTCAGGACTTAAAGACAAAAGTAACGTATCCCTAACTTACCCATAAAATAGGCATTCTTCCCATAGAGGCATGCCTTCTCTCATAACCTAGAAGACTTCTCCACAACCCAGGGCTGGGAAACAAGTTTTAAGTAGAGCATGTTTTGGAAACTGGCTTCAGCAAGGCCAAGCTGAAGATAGGCTTCAGATTGTGAATACAGGATATTTATAGAGAGGATTCTTGTCATGTGCTTCGACAGTGTGCTTTGTAAGTTTGTGATTAGGTGGTGCCTATGAACAAGAAAACTATACTATGGTTGGAAGACCATGCTCTCTAATAAAAAATCTGCAGGGATGAGAATTTATACTTTCTGTATTTTTGGCTCACTTTATAGCCGAGGCTGGGGCCTCAAACTCACGGTGATTCTTCTGTATTAGCATCCCTAATTCTGGAATTACAGGCACGAGTCACTGCACCTGTCTAGACCTTGTATTTCTATGTTCTCCAACTATAGTTTTTAAATTTCATATTTACATGCACAATAATGCTTGTGAATGAAAAAATCTCTGGATTGTACCAAGTCGGGACATTTACTCTTGCAGTGTGTCTTTCTTGAGGCTTGTGGCGGCATGTGGCCCAGGATAATAATAAATACGGACCACCAACACAAAAATTGTAAACTTCAAACATTTTTGAGATGTTCCTTTCTTTTCCTTTTCCGGGACTGGCTCATTGGTTCTCCAGCGTAAATTTTGGATACGACTATGTCATAGTATCGTGTCGCAGCGTCAATGGTTGAGTATGCAAGCCTGCATGGGAAGAAACTGAAGTCCAGGGACAGCTTCCTCAGAACCCTTTCTTTTTTTTTTTTAATCCCCAGTACCTACGCCATTTGAGCCTGGACTACATTTCCCAGGATACCCCAATGCTGAGACTCAATCAGGATTGGGTAAAACAGTGAGAAAGTGATTTCCGGTCGCCCGGCAACGGGCGGAGTCCTACACGGTGACAGGGTGCGCACGCGCGCTGCCTCGGGCGCTCACCTCAGGCTCCGCCCCCTCTCCCGCCAGTCGCCGAGAGTCCAGGAAACTGGATTGCAGCTGCGGACCGGTTGGGCGAGCCTCGCGCAAGCGCCAGCGGCTGGTGCGCGCGGCGCGATTGATGTCAGAGTGTGTTGCTGAGGAGACCGGGCAGTTACTTGTGTCTCCACTATGGCAGCTCTGCGGTACGCGGGCCTGGACGACACGGACAGCGAGGATGAGCTGCCCCCGGGCTGGGAGGAGAGAACCACCAAGGACGGCTGGGTGTACTACGCCAAGTAAGCGACCTGGAGCGGCGATCCGGGACCCGAGTCCTGTGAGGCCTGGATCCTGCGCTGCCTGCCCAGCCCGGCGGGCACGCGCATCCAGGTTGCCAGCCACCTGTCCCAGGGTGGGCCCCCGCCCCCTCTGTGGGGTCAGGGTAACGCTGGGGTCACCTGGTCGCCTGCAGCACGCCCCCTGATGCTCTCTAGGTGGCACTGCAGCGTGCCGTGGTGCCTCTTAGGTCTTAACTCCTCTAAAGAGGAAATAAAAGTGGAAACTTCAATGCCCAGCCCCGGCCGAGTTCCGCGTTTTTAAACAGATGTCCTGGATTGCTCATAATGGATTCCCAGGAAAGTTTAGGAAACCCTAACAGAGAGCCTTTCTCCATTACTAACCGTGAACTCCTCGGGGCACTGAAAGCCCCGTCTGATTGCTTCCTTCGTCTGTAAAAATGAATCGACACAAGAATGAATCCAGTGCTTGTACATAAGGCACTCAGTGGAGAGGCTAGTGGCTTGTAGATTTTCTGCCCAGCCGGATTTTCTTGTTATTAGCTGGACAGTAATACCTGTGGCAAAGTTGGATAGGCCATGTGTTGTAATTACCTAACCCTGGTCTGAGACAGGGTCTCGCAATGTAAACTTGGCTGGCCTGGAAACTAGCTTAGTAGATCAGGCTGGCCTCGAACTTTCACAGAGCCACCTGCCTTCACAGAGTCTCCCCACCCCCAGTATCTGGGTTGTGCCTTAAATACAGACACTGGGTTTCTATAAAGAACCTACTGCAGATGATTCTGTACTTTGGGAATATCTGTTCATTTTTAGCAAATAATATATATTTAATGTACAAAATGATGTGTTTTGATACAGTCTTTGGGTCATGATCGGGTTCGTTTTCTTGACCAGTTAAAGAATTAAAAGGCAAGGGGGAAAATCCCCAATGCAACAGGTAGCAGCAGAGAAATCTCCATCACCGCTAACAGCAGCAGGCAGAATCAGCAGCTGAAAGGACTTTATTGTTGGAGGGAAGGAGGCACGTTATTACATCAGGCACACAGAAACCGAAAGCAGAGTGGGAACTCTGTAGAGCCCAAAAAAAGATACATATATATATATATATATATATATATATATATATATATATCGAGAGAGAGAAAGAGTCAGTCTTAGAACAGTTTTCCTCCCCTGATTTAAGAGTTGCTCAATGTGAAGAAAGATAAGGTGGTTGATTAGCCTACAACTGTTGGGTAACATGTCCTGATGTGGTCTTGAATGTGGTCCTGCCAGCAGGCGTCAGTCACCAGGCGCCTGCTGGCAGGAGAAAAAGCCTAAAAGGCCTTTGTTTTCAGATGCCAGGCTTTTGCCTCAGGTAAGGAGGGTGAGGGAGAAGCTGGCCATCTTGGAAGTTCACCACCTGTGTTACCTGGCCATGGTCCTGCTCCCTATCTGTCTGCCTACCTCCTAGTCCCCAAGTTCGTGATGTCCTTTTTCATATGTATATTGTGTACTTTACCTCATCTTCTTAAATACTTCCTCTTCTTTCTCATGTATCTGTAAAATATTTTTTAAAATATTTCTTTATTATTTATATAGTACTCTGCCTGCATGTGTGCCTGCACGCCAGAAGAGGGCACCAGATCTCTTTATAGAGGGTAATGAGCCTCCATGTGGTTGCTGGGAATTGAACTCAGGACCTCTGGAAGAGCAGCCAGTACTCTTAACCTCTGAGCCATCTCTCCAGTTCCCTGTAAAATATTTTTTAAATAGGGTCTCATGTAGTCCAGACTGTCTTTACCTTGATATGTGGCTGAGGTTGAGGTCCTGATTCTCCTGGGATAGGGTCACAAGTGTTCATGAACACCCCTGACTCCATGTTTTTAATAGCTGGGAGAATCAATCTTTTTAAAGCTTTTTAAAGAGTGTATGATCACTTGGCTTTTAGAAAGAAAACTATTGTAATAACACCTGTAATCTGTAGTTTTAGTTTTTAATAATTAATTTTTTTTTTGAACTGTAGGCCAGACTGGCTTCAAACTCATGGAGATCTTCCAGCCTCCGGGGTTAATGGCATGTGCTCTAGGTTCATTTGGCCAGCAGTGTTTCCTGCAGCCTAGGCCTGCCTAGGATTCTTTATGTAGCCCGAGATGACATTAAGTTCCTGATACCTCCACCTTCACGATGTTTGCACCACCCTACCTTAAAAAATGTAAAAGATAATTTTCCGGGCTCACTATCAAATTAGTGTTCTGGAGTCTCCCAAGTGCTAGGTTGTAAAGGCCCCACGAGATTTGCAGCTCAAGGATACTCACTGCTTCCCCCTGGTGGCCAGGTAGAGAGAAACAAAGCAGACAAGCTCTGATGAGTTCATTTATTCGAGAGCCCTTAAGAACCAGGCCTTAAGCTGTGGGCTGGCTTTCCCCAGGGTCAGATGATTGTTCAAGGTTCCTGAATAAACTGCATTGAAAAAAAAAAAAAAGAACCAGGCCACTTGGAGGGTACTGGTTGTGTCCAGCTAAGTGAGATGCCTCTTTAAGGAGCTCTCTAAGACAGGGCAGATGACTTGTAATAGATAGTTTCAGTGCAGTGTGTCTGTCCAACATGGGGTGGGCAGGTGAGGGAGGCTGCCTATGAGAGAAGTCACTTGGCCTTTGTCTCAGAGTGCTGGTAGAAGGTGGGTCCAGGTGGCAGGAAGTCAGGCACTTGGAGGGGACAGTGGAGGGAGAAACCCCAGGCAGCGTTCTAGAGAAATAAGTGCATTGTCTGAGCAAGAGGTGCAGGGAAGTAAGCGTGCCAAGACTCCCACATTTATTGCCCCTGCCTGGGCCTCTGTGTGTCGCCTCTGCCTTAGAGATCTCCCTAGTCTATATGTTCCAGCCTCCTGTACTTACAGCTGTTTCTTGGCCCGTGGCATCTCCTGTAGGCATCTCGTCACTGGGTGATAAAAGGAATACAGTTTCTCTCTCGTTGAGAGTGGACGTAAGGCACCCAAGCTTAACCTTCGAGTGCCTTCTTCAGTGCCTGACTGTTTCCCTCATGGCAGGGTGCCTTGTCACTGGCGGCAGGCGGCTCTAGTTGTTGGTCTGTGTTGCTGTACTTTCAGTTTTGAATGGCTGATTTTTATTAAATATGAATCGAGCAAAAGTGAAAGATAAATAGCAAGTAGCAGATAGACGCCACGAGTAGCAAAATATTATCAAATAGAGTAACTCAGTGCCCTTCAGAAACCTGGCCTGGAGGAGCCTACCTGAAAGAGAAGGCAAGTCACAGCTTTCAGTCAGGTGTGTACAGCGTCAGCCCCCATCTGGGAGCCCCGTGGAGAGGACATGCTGGAGTTCCCATTGCTCGGTACATGCTCTCCCTGGACAAGCTTCCCCTTAGTTGCAGGCATTTTTATATTGCGGAATAAAACAGTAGCTGAGGGAAGGCATTTGGGAGTCTTCTGGCTGTGTTCAAAGACACAGGTTTGTTTTTTTTTTTTTAATACCCTTAGCTGTCTGCTGTTTTTCTTCCTGTCACAGATTAGGGGCCCAATAGTCTCTTGGGGACTTTGGGAGGACATGTGCAATAAACATGCTGGAGCCTGGGGTAAGGGGAAGCCTCCTCGAAAGCAGAGCCTGTGTTCAGTGAGCTTGGATAGCACATGACCATTTACCAATAGAACGTATGACAGCTCACCATTTTATTATAATGGTTCCTCCATGAGACCATTTGAACCCTGTCCTTATAACAGCCCCATTCTGCAGATGACAGGAAGTGATGGCTTAGAGATGGAGTGAGTGTACCAGTGGTTCATAGGGGCTGTCTTGTCAGATCTAGTGTTCAGACATCCATGGTCATCTCACCATAGGAAGTGACCTGTGCTGCTGTCTTACTGCATTTGTAACATCCTTTTAGGTGAGCTCAGGGCCAAGTGATTAGTTACACCTGGGGACAGAATACACGTGTGTGTGTGTGTGTGTGTGTGTATGTGCGTGCGTGCGTGCGTGCGTGCGTGCGTGCGTGTATGCGTGTATGCATGCCACGGTGTGTTGCTGGAAGCAGGAGGACAACACTCGGGATCTGGCTTATTTCTTCCGCCATAGGATCCAGGCAGCAAGCTTGAGTCATTAGGATTGCACGACAAGCACTTTCACCTCTTGAGCCATTTTGCCAGCCCAGAATGTACTTTTTTTTAAGTCACCTCTGCAATTTTATTACTTGGGAAGTAGAGACAGTAGAAGCAAGCATTTAATGTCCTCCATGGCTACATAGTGAGTTCAGCCTGGGCCACATGAATTTTTGTCTCAAAAAAACCAAACCAAACCAAGGCAACAACAACAAAAACAAATCAAGACCAAAAAGACAAAACTCAACAAAGTAAAAAGAACAAGGGAAAAAAAAAACATTTAAAAAGGATTAACATAAGCATTATAAACTAGGTATTGAAGTTTGTTAGTATATCCTTGAGTAAAGGGACAAGGAATATGAAATGTCTTTCTAGAACCCTGTGATTCACAGAGTTTGTGAAGTTCACCCGTAGCTAGGACCCAGTCCCACCTTGTTTTCCCCACCTGGTTTGCATGATTCTTTCAGGTTTGATTCTTCTGACCTGACGCAGTCAGGAAACTTTCTGTTTTTGAGTCTTTCTTTCTGTATCTGGTCTTGGGACTCCAGCTGTATCGGGGAGAGACACAGTTTAGCACAGTGGTTAGTTTTCAGCAGTGTTAACTTACTGTATTGTGGATCTGTTACAGTCACACCGAGGAAAAGACCCAGTGGGAACATCCGAAAACGGGCAAAAGAAAACGAGTCGCAGGAGGTCTGTATGTCCTTGGAAGCCCACAGTCCCGTGTCTGAAGCATTACTTAGCCAGGGAAGATGTGGGGAGGGAGCAGTTGACCCTGTCTTTCTGAGAAGGCTGTCTGGTGATGGCCATCAAGGAAGAGTCTCAGTCTGAAAACTTAATGGGATTTGGCAGAAGGAGAGATGAGATCTTGAGATGGACAGGAGGAAGGCTTATGGTTTTAAACAAAGATTATTGAAACATTGTTGAGTTCCTCTGTGGTTGGACCATGTGGGTAATTGCCTTGCTGTACGCTGTAGTCAGATGTCAGGATCTTACAGGAACCTACAAGATGTTTCCAAGCAAGGAAACATGGAATAGAGGTATTGAATGAAAACAAAGGGCATTGAAGCTCCTTGGCCTCAGTGGGTTCAGGCCTCAGATGAACTTGTACACAAAAGGAGGGGATGGCTCTATAGCATGGCGGAAAGCAGCCCACGTCAGCACTCCACTGGTTGTGTCCAGTGTACTTGCAGGCACTGTGAGCTTTGGGAATTCATGCTCACAGGAGCAGCTGCTGAGGCCTGAAGTAAAAGCAGGAGCTGAGCAAACACTTCAGAGTGATGGAATGTAACAGGATTTTAAAGGAGGAGGCAAAAATGTGACTTCCAGATGGAATGCTGGGCCTTCTGTAGCTGCCACCCTCAAATCTTGTGACCGGAGCAAGCTGGTCCAGAGGGTTTAGGAGATGGGGGAGGTGGGATAAGAGGGATAACACTCCTTCCTGACCTTAGGGTGTGGCTTCCACTCTACATACAGCTGTCAATCTTTCTTGTATTTCAGATTTACCATATGGATGGGAGCAAGAGACCGATGAGAACGGACAAGTGTTTTTTGTTGAGTAAGTGTCTATGTAGAAACATGGCCATCTTGACTTTTAGGAGGAATTTTCAGTTATAATTTCCTGCATTGTAGGAAAATATGAAGTCACGTATACTGTTTTATCAGCAGCAGTAACTACCTTTATGAGCTTTGTGATTTTTTTTTCCTTCCAGTCTGTAGTTTTCTACCCATCTCTGTAGACTAAGATTTTTGGGGTCACACCAGACCAGCCCTTCACACTTGTGTCTGCCACCGGATTGTGGTGTGGTACACCCCTGAGAGCCCGCCATTTGGGGAGTGTCATGACATTTTTCCCTTTACTTGATTGAACTACTTTTCTTTCTTTGCTTCTTCCTCTTCTTTAAGCTGCTTGTCTTTGAGGCTTCCTAAAATTTATACAAAGGGTTGATTGATGTGTCTGTCTGACTGTATGAGGGCATCAGGTCCCTCTGCTATCATTTTATAAATTCCTTTGAGGCAGGGTCTCTCCCTGAACCTGAGTCTTGCTTTTTCTTGGCTAAGATGGAAAGCAATAAGCCTTAGCAATTCTGCTGTATCTGCAACCTTCGGAGCTGGGGTTATGAATGTGCAGACATGGGAGTCCTGGCTTGTTGGGTGGGTGCTGGGTTCCAAACTCCAGTCCTCACGATTGGGCAATACATGGATATCAGGGCCACTTGCGGGAGTTGATTGTTTTCTTCTGTCATATAGGTTTCAGCGATTAAACTCAGGTCATCAGGCTCGGTAGCAGGCACCTGCTGAGTCATCTTAATAGACCAAAAATACATTTAAAATGTAAAAATCTTATTCAAAGGAGCAGTTTAATAGTCTATATGTGCCAGTATATTTTAATGTTGTTTCTGTAAGTTCTAGATCAATTACAAATCAAGAGTGTGGCATGGCCATTGTCTTAAAATGCAGACTGTTGAAACTTTGCTATTTGGCTTGCTTTATAGTTATTGAGACTCTTCTCAATAATTTTCTCCTTGTATGCCAGTGTATATAGGCCCTTGCACAGGCCAGTAAAATTACACCGGCATCTATTGATGAGAGTGGCTGACAGATGCTACAGCCTCATTTATCTTAACATGAATTCAGCAGAAGCTCAGAGCCTTCTCAGGGAGCTGCTCTTTGGGCCCAAGAGCAAGTGTGTCCTAGTATCTTCAAGTAGTTCTGCGAGGCTTCCAAGGCAGGAGGACCATCCTTCTGGAGGTCAGAAGGGGATCAGATGGGCTCAAGGTCTCTCCATATGTGACATAAAGCCTTTTGGTGTACAAATGATGGTGTTTGCCTGAAGCACTAGATTATCTTGTATTTGGAGATGAGGGTTCTTGCTGTATCAAGTTCAATGTCCTTTCTCTTCTTTGCAGCCACATAAATAAAAGAACTACCTACTTGGATCCAAGATTGGCATTTACTGTGGATGATAATCCGACAAAGCCAACCACCAGACAGAGATACGATGGTAGCACCACCGCCATGGAAATCCTGCAGGGCCGGGACTTCACGGGAAAGGTGGTCCTGGTTACCGGAGCGAATTCAGGAATAGGTAGGCCTGTAGCTTACTGTCATCTTATTTTACTCACTTCTTAATTTTTATTTTTTGTGAGGGCGACAGCGAATTCCACTTAAATGCAACTGAAATTAAACTTTGGTCGTAAATCTTCAATGTAAAGATGCTCTTACAGCCTTTTCAGCTGTTGTCTCATTAAAACCCTACTCCCTCTCAATCCCAGTATTACAGTGTGAGGCTTTGTGGGGCCTGACCTTGAAGTTGCTCAAAGCTGAAAAGTCAGCAAAAGGCTGTGGCTATTTTGGTACTCAGGGACTGGAGACAACAGGCTCTGGCTAAGAGTTTTTGACCCGGTCTGTGTGGTGCATGGATGTATTCCAATTACCTGGGTTATTCAAACCAAAATTGATTGGTAATGGGATACTGGACAACAGCAGATTGTGACTTTGGATCCAAGGGTACTGCAGGTTTCCACTGGTCACTGAGCCTATCATTTTCTTTTGGTAACCATATCTTATTTCTTCATAAAACTGGAGGATCCGTCCTTGTCTTCACCTCTGAAGTAACCCTTCTAATTGCTGCTGTTTAACTACAGTGACCATGGTGAGGTCAGTGGCTTCCCGGGCTGGTGCAGTGGCAGCATTGAGGGCACCTGTGCCACCCCAAGGGATGAGGCTTTATTTTGTTTTGGTCCATTGACATCTGACATTAGAATCTGAATTGCTTCGTGATAGCATATGCATCTTCAGATTAAAGAATAGGATTGTACCTGGCTGTCCTCTGGCTTGTCCTCTGTTGGGTTTCCATCTGTCCTTCTATCACGGTGCCCCCTCATGGCCTCTCTTAGGAACTTTTCTCTAGTTTCCTCTCTGTCTTCCTGATTTTGGAGTCCACAGTGTCCTTTTCCAGCAAGCATAGGAGGTGAGGTGCCAGAGCGGATCAGCCACTCTGCAAGTATGACAGGCTCGTGGAGCTTGAGACGTTATCCCAGAGTAGGTCTCTTGACCATGCTCCTACTAAGATAAAGGGACAAGAAATGTGTTTAAAACAACGGAAAGCGGTTTTCTCAAAATGGCTTCCCAGACCTCATCCTGAGCCCAGAATACATCCTTTTCAGTCTCTGCTTGGGATAAAGGCTGGATGATCGCCATGCTGTCAGTGGACTGCGCTGCTAGTAATAATGACCGTCTCTTCAGGATCCAAGAGGCATTGATTTGATCTGAGTGTGGACCCAGGATGTTGCAGATACGTTTTAAAAACAGGATTTCAGGACCTAACACTGTTTCTCTTTGTTTATTAATACTTAGCTCAATAGGAATTTAATGAAAAGATATCATCACTTTAGTCTTTTAGTTGGACAGTTTTTCTTATTTATTTTTATTTAATTAATTTATGTATATCAATATTTTGTCTGCAAGTATGTTATGCACACTGTGTTAGGAGACGAGAAGAGGTTATTGAATATCTTGGATCTGGAGTTATATAGAGATTGTTGTGAGCTGCCATGTTGGTGCTGGGCCTTTACCTGGGCTCTCTGCATGAGCAGCCAGTGCTCTTAACCAGAGAGCCAGCCCACCAGTCCCCAGGATAGGCTTTCTTTAATCAGTGAGGTATGTGACTGGTTCCTTTCAGCCTGCTCTGTCTGATGTCAGCTAGCAGACCTTGGGATATGACTATTGTCCTCTTGGAGATTTGCAGCACCAGGTGTTTGGCATTGTTATCTCAGACTCAGAGGTGGCCTAGGATGGGATGAGAATCAGGTTTGGGTGATTCCTGATATAGAGAGACAAGGAGATTCTGAAGTGTGGGGAAGAAACATGAAGGAGGTGTGCGTGGTCCCACTGGTGTGGCAGGATGGATTGTTGAAGGTTTTAGGAAGGCCAGCAGTGTTCCCAGCTCCTACTCCCGCTTAGGGACTGCCTTTAATGCTGCCTGTCACTCCTCCGTCTCCACGCCATCAAGCATGGCTCTGTGCTAGTGCTGAAAATTTTGACTCTTAGTTATTGGAATAATGTATTTCAAATTTCAGGCAGGTGGGTTTGTACAAATCACTCTCTGTCTTCAGCAGGTGTGTCAGAGTTAAAGAAGCCATAGGTTGAAGGCACGTGGCTTTCTGTCATAACGGAGCTGCCTTTTGTCCTTGGAGGCAGTCTTGGAAAATGTCCTTGGCCGGGGAGGCTGTGGCCTCCAGATAGCAGACTTCCTTCTCCTTCTACTTGGCCGTGCATAAGTCGCCATCGCTTCTTCGTTTTGCCTGTTGCAAAACAGAGCTGGTCTTCTGCTCCCAAGACTGCTGGTGTCACCCTCGGGGAAAGCTTTGCCAGGGCCAGCAGCATTCCTTTCTTTGGGTCACAGCAGGGAGACTGTCGTCAGTGGATCAGCCTTTGAGTCTTTAGCCTGTGAAGCTGAGTGGATCGATTCTGAGCATGGTTCCTCCCTGATCCTCCCTGCCCCACCCCCCATGCCTGAACAGACATGAGTGTCTGCCCATGCCTGTCTGCCCATGAGTGCTGTTGTGGCAGTGTCTTGTCCAAACTCCCCTCCAGGTGCTGTCTGCAGGAGAGGTGTGGGAGGAGCATGTTCCCTGATTGACTAACTGGTTCTCCCAGAGCTCTGAGTAGACTGTTCTATCACTTGCTCACACTGGTTATAAGCAATGCAGAGCTAACTTTTGAAGTTGATACTTGTTATTACTAAAGCAATTGAAGAAATTCTCAGTTTTACAGAGGGCGAAAGGTCAGGATTGTTCTGGAATGTAGGAGGATTCAGAGGCAATGCAGAAATACAGTGGGAGCATGAACAAAAATTACTTTTGGAGACATTGTCTTACTATGTGTCTTTGCCTTGAGTTTGCTAGATAGCTCAGGCTGGCCTCCAGCTCCTGATATTCATGCCTCACAGGCCAGCATTACAGACGAGTCCCACCACACCCAGCTCTCAGTCCTTCTCTTTACAGCTGTCAGCCAGCTTACCTCTGTTGAGTGGATTCAGCTGTCTAGATTGGATGTGGATCAACTGCGGCCCCCTGGTATAATCTGACTACCTGATTTTGTAGGTGTTTTCTATTGGAACACAGCCATGCACATTTAGGGTATCACCAGAAGTTGAGTAATTTCAGCAGGGATCACGGGGGCCCCAAAGCCTAAAGTCTTGACTGTGGGGCCTGCACTCAAAGCATTTATTCTTCTTGTACTGAGTGGTCTAGCTGAACTCAAAGCAGGGGTGCCTCAACATTTTGTATCAGGAACAGTTTAGCTGAAGTCAGGATAATGGGATGCCCAAGCCACAGGAAGAGGGCACCCAGCACATTATGAATAACGGGAGGGCCTGTTCATCCACCCCACCCGTGTTCTTAGTGAGCTGCAAGGTTAGGATGTTGTCTCTCAGGAACTAACGCTCTTCTCCTCTTGACCTTTGTTTAACCAGCTTTCTGAACCCGAAGACTTTTAGATTGAAAGCTGTAGCTTGTGGACCTCAGTGGAGATGAGCACCTCAGGCTCCAGGGGGAGCCATCCCTTCATCCAGAGCCGGCTGCTAGCAGATCAAGAGCCGGAGCCTGCCCACCAGTAGCCGAGGGAGGAGCTCCTCCCTGCCGTGTGCAGCACAGCCGGGCAGGAGGGGCAGGGGGTTGTGGCTCTTTGGAGTGACACACTGGCTGGCTCTGATTCTGTAAAAAAGGAGGAATCGGCTTCAACATGGAGATGACCGCATCTAAGTCCTGGGGAATCTCAGGAAAGGGAGTGCATTAGACTAGGGAGCCTCCCATCTTCCTGGATCCCATGGATTTTCCTAAGCTAAACCTGTCTGCGAGCAGGTTGGGCTGTATGTGCACAGAGATGTGTGGAAGCTGCTTCTGGCTCGGTTGCTAGTTAGCACTTTGTAACAAGGGCAGTCATGTGCTCCTTGAATGGGATAGCAACTGCCCATCTTTTTGTCAGAGGAGCATTTGGGTTCCATGTGACTGGTGCTTCGTATAGACCAATTGTTGCCATTGCATCTATGAAGGAACAGCCAGGCTTTTGCCAAATGCTGATAGGCGTTAGCAGCTATGAGCACATTAGACATTTGCAGTAGGTGTGAAGGATAGAACTCAACCTTCTTCCAGTCTGAAGCCAGTAGGGATTCAGATTTGATTTTTAAGTTAATTTCTGAGCTTAAAATGAAAAGTTTCTTTCACCTTCCGGACCCTTATAATGTTGGGCTACATCATACATGGTTTCTCTCTGAAATAGCCTGACCTGGCTTTGATTTTTGGGTCTGAGGACCAAAAAAAAAAAAAAAGTAGTTTTTCCCCTAAGAAGAATCATAAGCTAGTATGTGTGTATGTGTGCATATGTGTGTATGTGTGTATATAGTGTATTTACGTATATAATATGTGTTATAGTATGTACAACATGTATGTGTATATATAATGTGTATATGTATGTATATAGTGTGTGTATATGATATGTGTGTGTTATGTATTTTAGGACCAGTGCTATAACTTGCTACTGGTATTTATTTATGTTATGGTAACCACCATCCCAGGCCTTATTGTAGAGATTCACACACACACACACAAACACACACAAACACACACGCACAGGCATGCGCATGCCCTGAATTCATTCTCTTGGAGATAAAAGAGGTACACACTCAAACTATTAGTCACCTCTCACTTTGTTGTCTTTAAAGCAAAGCATCAGATTTTCGTGCTGAGAGCCCCGCAGCGTTCTGAGGTAGAGTGCGCTTATGTATTAGTTTAGAGGATCTTTTCCCTAGATCAGGTGCCGGTGCTCCGACAGGAAGCTGCTGCCACACTTTTATCCTGTACATCATCACTGTGATGGATTCCTGACTGAAGTAAATGCTGCCCGTGCTCAGCTGTTTTCCTTTGCGATCACGAAGCAGCGTCGACCTTTCTAGGAGCTGTAGAGGGTCCCCGGGTCCAGGCGGGGCTGCCTGAGCTTGCCTTTTAGTCCCTTTTTTTGAGTAGAGCCACATCCTTGTGTTGGGGTCCTGGAATTCCCCATTGCTTTCCTTTTCAGTTGATGAGATATAAGCTGATGGGGCCTTGGGTGTCATCTTCCTTTTGGGAACTCGGTGCTCACTAGGCAGAGTGGAGGCCCCGACATCATCGAAGTGACCCCTAGAGAATGAATTAAATATGTCTGCAACAACTGTTCTCTTCCGCTAAAGCAATTTGAATGATTTTCTTCTGAGAAACTGTCGGAAGTTGCTTTTCTTTGCGATGGAACCTTGTTACATAGCGTGGACTGGCCTTCAGTCAGGGCAGTTCTCCGCCTCAGCCTTCTCCACACTTGGCTGGAGCCTTGAGATTTTCAACAGTATTGGAAAAGGTCCTTGACTGGTATCACACAAAAATTAAAAGTATTTTATGAGTCAAGCAGCCACTTCACATGTGAATGTCGTGGATATCGTAGGACTTGGGAAGCTTAAATACCCAAACGAGAGGCCAGGTCGGGATGCTGCAGCAGACACGTGGTGCAGTTTGCTCACCCTGTGTAAGAGCAGAATAGGTGTATGGCTGTGTGTGTGAGCCACAGGCACCGTTAGCTTATCATCGTGCATACATGTCCACAGCATGTGTGTCCACAGGTACCCCTCTGGTCAGTTTCAGAAGGAATTTGTCCTGTGAAGCCTCACTTAATGTCATATTTGCAATTAGGTTTGGGTTTTCCCCCTTTTTTATAGTGTCAGCTTAATAAACGAAGTCCGTGTTAGCTATGCTTCATTGACGAAGGTGGCTCAAACCCCCACTTTAAAGAAAATGTTTACAAATCTGATTTCTTCCTTATTAAGGTGTTGTGGTAGTGTTTCACATGCAGACTTGGAAATGGTTCACATAAAATTCAATTAAAGTGATTCTATTCTTCCCTGCCTTTATATAATGGAGTGGCACAGTACGCATTGTAACGAGTATTACTGTTTTCTGTAATTAACCTAAAAGCAGCCATATTTATCTAGTTGCTCCTGTTCCCCACTAGAGGGCACTGTTGCCCTTTGAGATAGTTGAACTAAGGCAGTGTTGGCTGGCTGGCTGGCTGGCCTGGCTTTCGCTTTTGTTAAATAGTGCCTTTCCCTTCCCTAACATATCTTTTAGGACATGTCTGTCTCAGTGATAGAGCCCTGGCTGAAGACTGGGGTCAGTGTCGCATTTCTCTTTCTTGGCTTTGTGTTTTTGTTTTGTTTGTATAAAATGCCAAAGATGAAGAGGTCCATTTAACAAAAAGGTCCATTGTATTCAGGGAGCAGCTTGTTCCGCCAAATTACACAAGGACAGTGTTTCTTGGCATTATCGGTTTTGAGTGTGCTGGCCTATCAATTATCTGATTTCTTTTTCTAAGTGGGGATTGTAATATTTAAATATTAATGCCTGTGTTTAAGATTCATTTAGAATGCCTCAGTGACCTTATTTATTTATTTCTTTTGCCCAGCAGCCTTATCTACAGTGATATGTATATTAATCAGATTGTTTATGAACGATGCATTCTGGTACTAGAAGAAAACATGTCCTTTTGGACTTAGTATCTGTTTCTTAAATAAGAGGTCACATAAGCCAGACTGAAACAGGCAGCCGGTGTTCTGCAGAGTGTTGGGGGGAATTTTGATATTGCCATTAAAGTTTGAGTAGCTCATTGGTTGCTTCTCACAGCTGCTAATAGAAATGTGGCCCAGAAGAAAGAAACCTAGGCTTGGCTTTAGAAGCTGTTTATTTTCACATTTTAAGTGGAGACAGGATGAATGTACTCTGTTATGTACTGCTGTATGTGTTATGTTCCTTCTCAGTGACTTCTCCCTCTCTCTTGAAAACGGGCCAGCCTGAAAATGCTGTATGTGTACCTGTGCTAGATCAGAGCGGTCTCACCTGAGTGAAAATGTTCAGTTCACTCATGCACAGATCTGTCCGCTACTTAAGAAATAAAGTGTTAAAACTAGATGGCTGTTGGGAATTACTGCACTTGTGAATGAAGGTGGTGCGGACAGGTGGGCCTCTGGCTGTCACTTGTGCGGTGTGGTGCAGTCCTGTGATCTGTTCTGTGCCTTTTCAGCCGTGCGCATTGCCCCAGGATGCGCCCTCAACCTTCTCCAAAATTGCATTTGGGGCTCTTTGCAAGGTCTCTTAATGTAAGGCACCCAGAGGTAATGGAGAAGTGCGTCCCGGGGGCTGGAGGTCCCCCTGCCCACATCATTTCCCTGTAATGGAGCCCCCATAGCGAATTGCCACACTGAACTCTGGGGTACAGAGCCGGTGCCGAGTTGGGTGGCGTGAGTGCACCGGAGGGTTCAGATCTCGGTGTTTATTGGGCTGTTTAACTTCTCTCTCTTCTCGGATACTCTGGTATGCTGGATTTAGATGGCTGGAGTCAGGTTAGAGTATCCCTCCAGACTCTAAGGACATCTGTATGGTGTGTGTGTGCGTAAGAGTTTGTGGTGGGGTTGGGAGGAAGGCGGGATGAAGGGGAGCCTGGAGACTCAGATGATTAGCAAGGTGGGTGGAGTTGGGCTTCTTGTTTGAACTGACCTCATAGAAACAAAATTAGAGTTCTTGTGTGGTTGTAAAGAAACTTTAAACCACGACTCTCCTCCTCACCTTTAAATTGTTCCTAATGATTCCAGATTAGTGTTCATGCATTATTATAATACCATGCAGATCACATTTTAGATGTCAAGACCCTCTGCTGTCTTTTACAATTCTCATCTCAGTGCTTGCCGCTGTATCACAGTGGTGCCGGAGTGAGAGAGCAGAGAGGCAAGGTAACTTGCCTAAGATCGCACAGTCCTTAGACTGGCACAGGGTACCCTTGATCTCCTACCTGGGGCTCTGTGCACATCCCTCCCACTTTCCTTGCCTGACAAGTACCGGCACACACCTGCCAAGCTCACTCACTCGGAGAGCAGATCTGAAATGACACTGAGCCGGTGGTCTCAGGGCTGGCTGGAGGTGGAGCTGTGGGGTGGGCGATGGCAGCTGCAGTTTCTACACCCCCCGGTGGATCATGGGTGAGGGCACAAGGGCTTGCTCGGTATGCTTCACGGTGGGATAGTGAGTGTGAGATGGTCGTGGGCATTGGGTTCTGAAAGAGAGGAGCTGGCATTCATCGAGTCAGTGCCATGTGGAATTAGCTTTCTCTGTCTCCTCATTTAAGAAATCTAAAAATTATTTTTATTATTAAATATGTTGTCTATGGGATATTTAGAAAATAGAGATTAAAAAAACCCCCATAAAATCCTTATCAGCTGGAAGCGTGTCGTTCTTATTCAATGGCAGTGAGCCTCGGCAGTAGCTTCCCTCTCCTCTTCTGTGATTTTTCCACTGCGCTGTGGATTGCCATTAAATATTCCACCTCTTAAATGGTTGCATACTATTCCATTATATGGTTCGAACTATTTCCCCAGTGTGGCACATTTGGGTAGATTCCAGCTTTTTAATAGCCATGGAATGGAGGCAGGCATTCCGCCGTTAGATGTTTGTACCCATCTGTGACGTTCTGCAGCCTTAGTCTGTGGAAGGAGGACTGCTGAATCAACAGATTTACTCGCTGACTTTAATATCTTGATTTGTGACAGCATACCTCCCCCCAAATTGTTGTATCAATCTGAATGCCAGTTGTTGCCCTGTGTCCCTGCCAACCTTGGGAAGGGGCATTAAAAAACAAACAAACAAACAAACCTCAATTAAATCCTCATGCCTCTGATTATACCTAAGATGGAGCAGTTCTTCATGTCCGGCCATTTGTACTTATTCTTTTATGAGTTGCCTTTTCATCTTGTATGCATGGCTATCAGATACATATTGATTGCTGATTGATTGCTCATTCCATGCAGTGTAATTTAATTTTCAAAATGTCCCTTTCTCTTAGAAGTTAATTTATCTCAAAGTGTCTGTTACTCTAAGTACATATTCAATCCTGTGATCAAGAGGCAATTCATAGAGAAGCTGGCCCGATTAGCCGGCTCGCTTCCGTGAAGTCCTCTAGGCGTCTAGGCAACGTGCCTCACCTAGCACACCAGCTACCGCCGACATATCCTGGGCTCTGAGTGGGAGAGGGAAACCCAGCTCACCATTGGCTAGTTCACAAGGGGGCCTGACAGACCGGTAGACAAGAGCCAGGAATTGGTGGTCTTGGGCTCCAGATCTGCTAAGGCTGGTAACAAACATCATGCTGGGGCTTTCCCGTGATGAGCTCCCGTGTAGTGAAATTGTACCAATGCTGAAAATAGCTCTGCTGACAGGCAGGGCAGGCTTGATTGGTGGCGGGTTTCAGTCTGGAGAGGGGCAGGCGAGGAGTTCTGACTCTGGAAGCAGGCGTGACCTAGTTTTCAAACTGCTCCCTGCTTCCTACCTGCGTGACTCAGTCCAGCTGACTTGCTCCAGCAACACGGTAGTTCCGTCTTTGAGTTCAGTGGACCCCTTGCAGACACTTAGCCTGCAGCCATTTCTGCAGTGGAAGCTGGGGGCCAGTGTGAGTCCTTGCATTGATCTGGCGTTTCCCAGCTTTATGCTTTGGAGGTCCTTACAAGGCTGCCACAGTAGCTACGCATTGAGCCTTTGCATCTTGTTGAACAACTCCGGTAGGTAGGCACTGGCTGGTCTTTGGTTTGAAAAGATGTTTAGCCCCTTTTGGTTAGAAGTCAGTACCATTGTCTAAGCAAGTAAAAAAAAGAAAAGAAAAGAAAAGAAAAAAGACAGAAGAGGCTGGTTAATGTTTCTGGAGCATGCGAGCAAAAAGGGCATCACAGCTGCGTGGGGAACTGGAGGGACTTGAACCATTAGACCTTGTGTGAATCAGATCACAACTGTTCCTGAGTCTGGCACCAGGGCGCTTGCTCACATAACAGACGCTTTGCAGGGCTGCCTGATGTGTTAGGTCTAAGCGTGCAGGTTTGCCGCTCTCGCTCCTGAAATACGCAAGCAGGAGTCAATGCTGGAGTGTAATTTTGTCAGCACTCAGAGGCTCAGCCCCTGGACTGGAGGACCTTGGGAGGTAGCAGGAAGAAAACTAGACTGTGGGCAGCAGTTAGCTTGCTAAGTGACCTAAGGCGAGCCACTTTAGAAGTTTAGACATCAGGCTCTTCATTTGTAAAATCTAGAGAATATGACTTCTCTGTCTCTTAAAACATTTTAAAGTTACATTTAGTGAGAAAGAGACAGAGAGAGAGAGAGAGGACAAATTGTAAGAGTCGATTGTCTCTTTCCACTATGTGTGTTCCGGGGATCCAGCTCAGGTCATCAGGCATGGTGGCAAGGACCCTCATCTCCTGAGCCATCTCAGTGACCCCCACGCTTCCCCTTTGAGACAGGGATCAGGTGGCCTAGGCTGACTTTGAGTGCAGAGTGGCAGGCATGTGCCACTATTCCTGGCTCTGTCACTGTTCTGCACAGATCAAGTAATGGGTGGAAGTGTGACACTGACGAGCCCTTTAGGATAAGGGTGCTCACAGTTGTGGAAGAAAATAATCTCGCAGCTGTAGGAAAGAGCCCTGAAGAGAAAGAGGAGGAAAATAATTTAGTTCCGTAGTGGATGGAATATTCTAGGAGCTCTTGATAGCTTTTCATTAGGGTGAGCTGAGAGCTTGCTTCAGGCACTGGCTTCAGTGTTCAGAAAGCGAGCTGGATGTTGAGCTGGGCTGTGCAGCTAATTTGGTGGTCATGTCTGGAAAGCCTTAACCAGGTCTCGCCCTGCGTGGAGTGGACAGGGTACAGTGATAGCCAGAGGACGAGGAGCTGAAACGTAATGTTGGAAGAAAGGGGTGGGATTCCTCATAGATCCAGGAACTCTGTGGGTGAGTTGTGTTGAGGTTTCACAGGCGGAAATGCTTTCAGTTCTTGGGCCACACCACATGGTTTCTTGCTGGTGGCCTTTGGGTTCTAAGCCTTTGGTCTGCTGCAGCATGGAGCCAGTTTAGGGGGAGATTCAGAATTCTTATGTGAACTGGGAGCTTTCTTCTGATAGGACATAAAAACAATGACAAGTCCCATCTTGATTCTGGAAACTTTTCCTAGTGGTCATAGAAGCCAAAGAGTGAACACAATCTCTCTCAAAAGGAGGGACCCCAAGGAGCTGAGGACATGGCTTACTGTCCAGGTCCAACAGCTTATATCTCCTGGTGAAAAGGCCTAAGACCCAGGGTGGCCCTTAAGCCATAAAAATAAAGATGCCATGATCTTTTACTATGTTAAAGCTTAGGCCTTAGCTGGCCAGACTCTCAAATAGGTCATCTAAGTTAACCTGTCCACCTTGCCCCATCCAGCCACAAGGCTAGTTGTACCTTCCGGGCTCACAGTCACATCTGTCTCCCTGGGTGTCTCTTGGTGAAAAGCTTCCACTTTCTTCTTTCCCATACTGTCTTAAATACCCTTCTCTCAAAGTCCCTCCTTTCTACTTAATGCCTGTCAGCTGGTTCCTTCCTCTACCTCTTGGCCTTGTGTTAACTTTATTAAATCCTGTGTACAGAAAGCTCTTGGATTAGAAGTGTGTGCTAGGGCTGAGCCACACCATAATCACCTGTTTACAATAAACAGAAAGTTCTTGGATTAAAAGTGTGTGCTAGGAAACTTTTTGCAAAGTTCAGGGAATCCAGTGGAAGAAGGGGGAGATAGAAAGACCTAGAGGGAACAGGAGCTCCACAAAGAGAGCAACAGAACCAAAAAAATCTGGGCACGGGAGTCTTTTCTGAGACTGATACGCCAAACAAGGACCATGCATGGAGATAACCTAGAACCCCTGCACAGAAGTAGCCCATGGCAGCTCAGTGTCAAGAGGGTTCTCCTTGACACCAGGGGAGCAGCATTACCAGTCCACAGAGGAAAACAATGAAGCCAGTCCTGATGAGACCTGATAGACCTAAGGTCAGATGGAAGGGGAAGAGGACCTCCTCTATCCTTGGACTGGGGGAGGGGCATAGGAGAAGAAGAGGGAAGAAGGGTAGGATTGGGAAGGGATGGGGAGGGGGCTAGCTACAGCTGGGATGCAAAGTGAATAAACTGTAATTAATAAAAAATAAATAAAATATTTTTAAAAAGTATGTGTTAGGGCTGAGCCACAGCAAACAAGAAACAGGTTTTTATGTTTCACAGGCTTGGAGTTCACAGTGGGATCAAATATCCTGCAACAGCTCGGTGGTTAAATTCTCGCTTTACAAGCATGGGACCATAGTTCAAACCCCATAGTCAATGCCGGTGGGTTTGACAGCCTGCTTGCATTTTTCTGCCTGAGAAGGTGAGACTAGGCTTATCAGTAAGCTCTGGGTTTGACTGAGAGGCCTGCCTCACTGAGTAAGGTGGAGGAATGACGGAGGATGCATCTTGACAGCAACCATGGGCTTCCACACATACATGCACACACATTCACACACGTGTCCACATGTACGAAAGCATCCATCCATCCCTATGTATGCATCACACACACACACACACACACACACAAATGGGAAAAGAAAAAAGACAAACAAAAGGAGGGAGGTGGCTGTGAGCCGCCCGTATCTGTAAGGATGAACTTCCCAGACATTTTGCACTGCCTGGTAGCTTGTCTTCTAACTGCGCTGTGCAATTCCGTGTGGAAGCATTGCAGGGCAGCTGTGCTCTGTCAGTTCGGCAGCCGGGTTGAAGAAGCTTGTCTCAGAGAGATCATCAGTGTATCGGACAAAACAGAACAAAACAAAACCCGTGCCCATTACAGCTTTATCTATTAGTGCAGAAGTTTCCATCCTGAGTTCATGTACAGTTACCAGATTGAGTGTCTGACACTGTGGAGAGTGTTGTAACAGATCCATCCAAGGAGACGCCTCAGCCAGGAGCCAAGTCAGGCTTTTGGCAAGAGACACCACCTTTTCTGCCTGCAGAGCTGATTGTCTGCGAGCCCGCGCCTCCTTTTTCACCCAGCGTAATTGCTGCTTGGCCAGCGTCCCCTGTGTTTTGTCCTTCCTTTGTATTTTTCTCTTGATCAGGGATGGAGCCAGTTGTGTTTGTGCGTCATCACCAGGCACCCTGAAGCTGACTAACTGGACTGCACACATATACCCCGTGTCTGTCCTGCGGTCCTTCCCTGTTTATTTAGTGTTCATTTCCTGTCACTGCTGTGAAAGATCATCACGTACCTACTGGCTTAAAACAAGCCACGCTTCTCTACCGCAGCTCTAGAGGTCAAAAGTTACATGCATCTCACTGGACTAAAGTGGAGGTGCTGGCAGGGCTGGCCCTTCTGGAGGCTCAGCCATGGGGTCCCCATTTTGTCCCTTTCCCAAAGCTCCTTACGGCTGCCTTGGTTTACAGTCCCATCCTGTGGCTTCTAGGCTTCCAGACAGCGCTCCAAGTTACCTGTTGTTCCTGTGTGGTCTAGCTATCCAGTGCCTTTCTCTATGAACTGTTGTGATTATATTCAGTACTGTTCCCTTCCCCTGTAATCCAGGATCACCCTTCCTCCATTTTAAGATCCCCCATTTAACCCCATTGTCAAGATGCCCTTTGCCATGTCAGGTGACATTCCCAAAGATCAGGACGTCAATGTTGTCTGAAGACAGACATTACTGTACCTATGACAGAAACTAATGCCATGTCCCAGAAACTTAGCCTCAGATTATCAGGGACATTTCTAGTCATGATGACAAATCCTAAGAGAAGTGGCTATAGGCTCAGGGTTCCAGAGGGTACAGGTCACAGTGGCAGGAAAGGCACGGTGGCTGTATAGCTTTCAGTGTGTCTTGTTCATATCATGACGGGTCAGGAAACTGACCTCAAGTTAGAAGTACAGTTAGGCTATAGTCCTCAATGCCTGCCCCTCGTGGCTGACCTCTCTCTGTCAGCAAGGTCCCATGTCCAAAGGGCTCCAGAACCTCTCAAAACAGAAGCACCAGCTGGGGACCGGGTGTTCAGCCACCTGTACGTGGGGGTGCATTTCACATTCAGACTGTGTCAGCTCTGAGAACCTCCCTTCCTCTCTGCTTCTTTCCTCTCTGTATCTCTGGACTGGGGAATTTTGTCTAGAGAAGTTCCGAGTTTTGGGAAAGGCCCCTGGCATCCCAGATCTACCAGCTTGAGTTTCTCCCCAAAGCAGGAGGGTCCGCGTAGATCTGCAACTTTTGCTATGTTATCTGCTACAGAGTCCCGTGGACTCCAGCGTTTGCTGGATGCAGGTGATCATGTTTGTGTGAGAATGTGCACACTTGTAGGCGCATAGTGTGTGCATGTGTGTAGGTATGTGTAGTGTGTACCCATGTGTGTTTAGGGTGGGTGGGCCTATGTGTGTGGTACGTGTGCACACACACACGTGAGTGCAGGGTATGCGTGTATTTAGTGTGTGCAGTGTATGTAGTATGTGTACACGTGTGTGTAGTCTCTGTGCACGGCCCGCTTTAATTTTGAGTATTTATTTTCTTACCAACATGTTACAGTCAGGATGTTTTTACTTGAAATCTAAACTTGTGAGAAGTTTTAAAATTCAGAGTTAGTGTTTGGGAACAAGTGCTAACAGCATCTTCTAAATTCGTGTGTTAAAATCCTCGTCCCGAGTGACCCTGAGCGGAGGTGGAATCTCGGGGGCTTCATTAAATCCTGAGGTGGAGTGTGAATCGGATTAGTGCCCTCACAAGACTGGGCCAGAGTGCTAGCTTTCTTTCTGCCCCACGAGGGAGGACAGTGTAGTGTGAGAAGGCAGTCTGGGAATCAGGGCGAGGGCTCTCTCCAAAAGCCCTACCAAGTGAGAACCCTGACCTTGGGCTTCTCTGCTCAGTGAGACACCCATGGCAGCTGTTTGCTCCCGAAGGCCCCCGGTCCACAGCATCTGTTACTGAAGCCCTAGCTCACCACAGCCTCCAATTAACAGGCCTTGGCGCTTGCTGACCAGTGTCGCCCCCTGCAGACTGCTTCCCTGCTCTCGCCTGAGCTTCCCTGACCTAGTGAGGTGAGTGGGTAGGTTGAACCTCCACCCCAGAGTCCGTTTTTACTCAGTCCTTTAGGCATTGAACACACGTGTATCAGTTACCGGGCGCTGGCTGGGGACTTAGTTGCTCAGTCTTCAGTGTAGAACCAGCTTTGGCCTCTACTCTCAGGGAGGTGCAAACAGCTCAGGGTGTCAGCAGCTGGGTCTCTGTGCTTCTCTCCAGAGCATTCACTTGATTCGCTGGACCGTGTTCGTGTGTCATGTCACTCAGTGTATATGTATGGATATGCCTCTGGTCATTTCTCACTTCCTGCATTTTTCTCTTTACATTTAAAGACACAGACACAGAGGTCTCTTCCCCTTCACACTTGAAAAGACCACAAGGAAACACTGCATAGATTCTTAACGTGGAAGAGAACACTTGCCAGCAGCTGGTACTCTTTACATCATAGACTCGATGTCTAAGTTTTCTTAAGCTTTGTCCCACTTCTCTGTCTTCTGAGTGGCTACAAAGGAGCGAAAAATCTAGGACAGGTATAGACAGGGTCAGCGCATAGTCACCATAAACTTGAACATTGTCTGATCTGTGATCCAGTGTAATTGCTTATTCTGTAATTTCTATTCATCACGGTTCCATTGCTCGCCTTGTGTTAATACGCATGCAGGCACCACAGTGTTTTTAAAGGTCACTCTCAGCTCGAAGTCCCTGCTTCTGACCTAGGCAGTGTCTCTCCACTTAGTGTGCGCTGCGCACGAGTTAGCAGGCTTGCTCGCCTGAGCCTGTGGCCCGACGCCCTTTACTTTTCTCTCTGGGGTTCCTTTAGCGAGTGAGCTGCTAGGCTTCACTCCGTAGTGGGACTTCACCATAGCTCTCGGCAGCTCAAGCCTGGTGGGGCAGCCGAGCTCGGCTGATGCTGGCTGTGAAGCTAACAGTCTGCATGGGAGGTTTTCCGATTGCTCAAAGTCGCTGCATCACGCCGTTTGTACTGCTTCCAATGCTGCAGTCACTGCCGAGCATGGGGTTTGAAGCAGGAGGGAGAGGCATGTAGCCGCAGCTCCTGATTGTGCCTTCTGTCGGGGCTGTGGGGAGAGCAGTCGTGGTTCTGGATAATATCTGGATCCATGCATTTCAAGCAAACTTTTTAGGACCTGTTATAAAAAAAAAAAAGAAAAGTAAACTAACTCAGGATGGCACACTCAATCTTCAGGGAGTGACCTGGATTTCACTTCAGTTGTCATGAAGGTGGTCTTATGTGGAGTGAGGAATTTAAAAGTGTTTAACTTTTCAAAGGATACTCCTTTAAAACTTGGTGTTCTGTTTAAATTGTCCAGAGAGGAGTACTTGGGAGTGAACTGATTTCCAAAACCCTCCCCACAGAAGGATCTAGCTGCAGATGGATCCCGCTGCTGGGGACCCCGGTTGCATGGCACACAGAGAAGGCACTCACGAGGGCAGGTCATGCATTTGCAGGGCTGAGCCGGGGCTCCCAAGGAAACGAATCAGGGCAGGGTTGGCGCATTAGAAATAAAGCTTTCCGAATTTACAGTCAATAGGCTGTAAATTCTTCCGTGTCCTTTGCAGACTGTGTGGCTCTTGTTCAGATATTAGAGCACCATATGTGTTTTCTTAAATGCTTCTGAACAGTTTCCCTGGGGCTTTGCTGCACAGAGCCCCCCTTCCCTCAACCCTTCATGTCTGTGAGCGTGCAGACACAGGAGCCTTCTCAGGTTGGTGGGGGGAGTTAACCTGTGACCACGGTGTTAATGTGGTCTGCAGCATTTGCTCTAGCTGGAGCATGGGCTGTTGGCGTCCGAGTGCTGGCCGTGGCGGTTGCTCTTGGATGCTGTCAGAGGTCTTGCTGAGGAGTGCGGCTCTCTCCTTAATGCTGGGGATTACTGCAAACAGGATGGACTCAGGAGAAGTTCTGCGCTGGTGCCTAGCGCTTATAACACCTGCTGCTTGGCTTGTGCTGTTAGCCTCTGGGAAGCATCAGACTCCTCCTTAGATTTGCTCAGCTTCCTTTGTTATGAGGAGAATCGGCGCATTTTCCTAGCTCCCCACGTTCTGGCCCCAACTGGTCTCTTCATCCTATTTGGTTGTATCTATTACTTTTATTTTGGCACATCAGTGTCTGTCATTACAGTATTTAGGCTCTTGGAAGATTTTTGGCGGCTGCTGACTGCTTGAGAATATAAATCGCTCCACTGTTGTTCTCTGCAGTTAAAATTTCACATTACTAGGCTCAGGTTGTGATAATTTAGGTGCTGCTTAGAGTGAATTGCAGGGAATTTCACTTGCTGAGTTAAGCTGATAGCTTTCGTGTTAGAAACCTCGATCACAGTTTCGTCTGTGTTAGATGTAAAAAGAGCCAGGCGCGTCTGAGGATATTAATAGTGTCGTCACAGGGTAATCCCACTGTGGAGAAGTGTGCAAAGAGGAGGTCAGAAGGGAGCCATAAACCCAAAGCAAGAGCGAGATGTTTGGTGACTCACGATGTTGCTGACACAGGAGACTGGGAGAGGACAGGAGAGATGGTGTTGCCTGCATACCAGATCGTCTAAATGCGGTCCGTCCCCTGTAGGCTAAGACCAGGACTTGCTGGGAACGGGGGGGCACACATGCTCCCCCGGGCTTCCTTTCTTGGAATGCGGGAAAGCCAGCGTGCAACAGCTCATGAATAGTGATTTACCAAGAGAGCAGCCAGAGCCTAGCCCATCACTGTGTATGAGCCCCACATTCTTTTTGTGTCCTGCTTAGAATGTGACCTTGCAGTCTTCCCTGTTTGCCATGGATGCCACAGTTTCTTCCTGGGAAGCATGTACCTGTGTTCTCGGGGGTGTCTGTACTAGAGTTTCCTTTTAGGAGCGTGCAAGAGAGGACAAGAGATAGAATTTAGCTTTTCATTTCTCTACTCTCTTGAGTTTATTATCTGAGTAAATTAAATTTTGTTAGTGGTGTTCAGACATCAGACGCCAGCGTTGTAGAACATTTGAACATAGGATCTCTTTGCTCTGTGAACTTAGATTTCTTTCTTCCACCCGTGACTTTTATTTAATCAGTTTTTACCCCACTTTGTATATGAAATTGTCACAAATTGTTCTAATAGTGAAAGTGGTGACGTATTTACATGGTTACTGAAAACCACTGTATATATATCATGGGCAAATTGTATGCTATGTGAATTATTTATCAATAAAGTTTTTATTAAAAAAAAAAAACTCTGAAACATTTTACTACAATTGACCCAACAAAAAACAAATAAAAATGATTTCTGTAGATTATCTTTCTACTTGGTCCAGCTTCTTCTTACTTTTTTTTTTTTGTTGTTTGTTTTTCTAGACAGGGTTTCTCTTTGAAGCCTTGGGTGTCCTGGACTCACTTTGTAGATCAGGCTGGCCTCGAACTCAGAGAGCTCGCCTGCCTCCACCTCCCCGAGCGCTGGGATTACACGTGTGTGCCACTGCGCCTGTCTTGGTCCAGCTTCTTGAGGAGTGAGCCTGTAACATGGTTAGACTGATGCAGCTTTAGATCTTTAGAATACAAGTTCTACCATTGTGATTAAAATACATTCAGCATGCAAATGTGCCTGGCTGATTATTTTATATGGATGCATGTATGTATACATACATATATGTGTATATGGTGTGTTGAATGATGGGTAGCTATGATAGACACATATAAAGTTACGTTAAAGTCCAAAAGGTGCTCTTGTGAGGCATGCTGGCAATGGCGTCCTACTTTCCTAGGGCTTCTTCATGTCCATTGTGATGAATCTATTTATTACTCCTATAATGAGCCGCACACACGGTTGGTTAGCCGAGTTATTGAACTTTATCAACCTTGGCTGAAATTCACAGTGCGTGCCAAACTTGTTGTAACATGTAAGAAATTACATCTGGGTAAAAGGTTCAATAACGGCGACTCTTATAATGGAATCTTTCACAGAGCATGGGATTTCATGATACGCCCCTGATTCTTAAAAATTACAGTGTTAAAGCAAAACAAGAAATCACATACACCTGGAGAACATATCCACTTGTGGCGTAGATTCTAATTTATGGCAGATGTATTCCGGTTCCGGGACGCACGGAGTGCGACCTTATCCCACGTAGCCGTCATCACGTGGTTTGTGAACCCGTTTGGGTGCAATGCTACCACATCAGCACATTACAAGTTCTGGACTGATTTGAGACAGTGGCCACGCTCTTCTTGGATTATACTCAGAGCTTTTCAGTCTCACTGGCGAAACCACAGCGGAGGTGGGTCTGCACACCTGTAAGGCTGCGTTAGGGCTCGAGGGACCCGGTGTGTAACGCGCTTTTTCCCCACAGAGTTATGAACAAAGGGGGAAGTAAGACCAGTGATAGATCAACTTGAGGAATAAAACACCTTTGGAATCACCATTGCAGATGACTTACGTTGACAGACCATCAGGCCATCTTTGCCAAACGCCAGTAGTTGAAAGGGTAGCAGGTCAATACTGAACTGGGCCAGTGGCTTCTGTCTCTGCCCATCTCTGCTGTATACACAGGACGAGGGGATAGAGCTGAGGGCATGCTGTCTGTGAAAAGAGAGTCAAGGCTTTGCACGCCTGATTCTCTCAGGATTACAACTCACTTAAGTTGCATTGTCTCCCACGGGTGAGAATGCCTGAGGCACACCGAGGGGTCAGGATACGAATGGAGAAAACGCATCTGAAACGGGGAGGCTTTTTCCTCCACTCACAATTAGAAACTGGAGTTAACCTGATGAAGTGTGGGCTAGAGAGATGTCTCGGTGGTTAGAACATCCACTGCTCTTGCAGAGGACCTGGGTTTGGTTCCCAGCACCATACGGCAGCTTGCAACCACCTGTAACTATGGTTCTGGGGTAAGAAAACAACAGCATCAATACAGTGACACCTTGGAAAAGTAAGATCTTAGCATGAATGAATGCAGACCTCTAGTTTGCCTTTGGCTTAAAGGTTACCACTTAGATAATTAGAATTTTTATCTTATTTTGTTTCATTTCTCTGCTTCTGTATTTTCCAGTTTAACTCTGGGAGTTTGGACTGTGCTAATTTACCCCGAAGCCCCAACTTCTTTATCTGAGCAGTGGGGCGCAAGAGAGCAGCCAGTTTGAGTTGTGAGAGGTCAGATAGAAAAAAAAAAAGCCACAGAACCAAAAACCAGTCAGTATGGCATCTAGCAGCTCTCTAAGAATTCCTATGTTTGTTTAAAGCCTTTTTTTTTTTTTTTTTTTTTTTTTTTGTCGAGACTGCATTTCCCTGTGTAGCTCTGGCTGTCTTGGAACTCACTCTGTAGTCAGGCTGGTTTTGAACTCAGAGATCCACCTGCCTCTGTCTCCCAAGTGCTGGGATTAAAGGCTTGCGCTGCTCCTACCGCCCAGCTTAAGGCCTTATTTCTAGGACAAACATGTTAAATTTGTTTTCTTAGCTTTTTATGGTATACAGTTTCAAAGACATGCCGACAAGGAGGGTTATTCTTTCCTTCTTCTCTCCCTGGGGCGTACCCTTGAGTGACACAGGGAAAGAATATGTGTGTGAGCCTGAGATAAACAAGCTGACCACCTAAGGGACGGCTGGGCAGTTGTTGCCGCCACCCTGGCAGTTTCATAACCATGTTTTTCGTAGGTAGTCTGGCAAAGCTTTAGCTCTGTGCTGTACTGGAGCAGTGGCCATCTCTTTCGTTGTTGTTTTCTGTATTGAGGATTGAACCCTGGCAAGCACTATGTAACTGAACTGTGTCCCAGACGGAAAATGAAGACAGTCTGGAGGCAGGATCTTGCTCCGAGTGGCCTTGCCTTCATGCAAGTCGAAGCAGGTCCTGAACCTGGTACATCTCCTGCCTTTAGAACTAAGTCTTTCTGCAGTTTTGCAAACATGGGAACTCGCAAGAGGAAGAAGGAGAAACAGGTGAACGAGTTCTGTTGAGGCATGGGAACTTAGCTCAAGAGAAAGAGAACGTGTTTGAACGGCTCAGCTTTCAAATGCTCACGACGATGAAAGCTGCCTGGCGGGTTGGTGATGGCCATCTGGGTGAGGGGCTGCTCCCTCACTGTCAATGGTTAGTTAGGCAGGAAAAGAAGTGAAAACCACCATGCAAGGCCAACACTGGTCCTTCCCATATTCCCACACTCCCACAGGACCCAGCCTAGTTTTCCTGACAGTACCGTGTGCCTTTTAATTATTCTGTCTTCAGTGAAATGTTTCCTTTTAATTTTATTAAATTTGCTTTCCCTTTTAAGAACCAGGCCGGGATACTTGCCAACAGACATTGAAAATATGCGGGAAATTTGTTGTTGTTGTTTTTAATAATGAGTCTTTAGACCTCAGTGAGCAGTGAAGGTATGTGTGCTCTCCTTGACTCCAAATAAGAATGTGTAGACCAGAGGAGGAAGATGCACAAGCCATTCTGACACATGCCCTTCAGTGGTGGCCGAGTTCAGGCTCCTTGGTGCTGGTGTCCATGACTTGGCCTGGGAGAACAGGGGAAACTGAAGAGTAATTAGCTATTTCCAAGAAATAAATATGTTTTGAGGAGCCATACCTCCTGACTGTGAATCTTTCAAATTGTTATTTATTCTCCTTACTCCGAGAATGACAATAGAACACGCTGGGGGCAGCCCACCCCGAGAAGCCAGCAGGCGGCTGCCTGACTACAGTAGCAATCACCGAACTGCCAGCCGACAGTAAGACAGTAATCATGCTCCCGCAAAGCTTGTGCGCTGCCCTGCGGGAGAGCCGGAGTGAAGTGCTTAATGCGCCTCTCCACTGATGTGAAAGGCGAGCAAATGCAGAGAGCCAGCTTCGAGGGCTCAATCAGCATTTGGCAGCTCTAACCTACAGCTGCTCCGGGACACTTCCACCATGCAGCTGTCTCGTCTCCCACAACTCTTGACATCCTCAGCGACGAGGCCCGTGATGGAGACAAACCATTTGTACCTTCAGTTGCTTTAAACTAACAACACAGTTTGTTGAAAATGAAGGTAAACAGGGGCCTAGAGAGGCAGCTCAGTGGTGAAGATGCTTGCTGGTCTTACAGAGGACCGGGGTTGGCTCCTTGCACCCACATCCAGCAGCGCACCACTGCCAGTAACTCCAACCTCAGGGTGTCTCACGCCCCCTTCTGGACTCTGCGGGCATCTGCACATATGTGGGCCTACAAATGAACACCTCGACCTGTGGTTCTCAACTTTCCTAATGCCGTGACCCTTTAATACAGTTTCTCATGTTGTGATGACCCCCAGCCATAAAATTATTTTCCTTGATACTTCATAACTGCAGTTTTACAACTGTTATGAATCGTAATGTAAATACCTGTTTTCTGATGGTTTTAGGTGACCCCTTTAGGGGTCACAATCCACAGGTTGAGAACTGACCTAGATTATTCTGTTCCCTTCTGGATGGAGCACAGATGAGCTGAAAGCTGGTTGAAGTTTCTGTTCTGGGAACACCCATTAAAGGAAGGGTGAGTGTCTGGTGTAGTGGTAGGAGAGATTTACATGAATGAGTTCTGATAGCAAAAGCAAATGGGACAGAGATAAACCCAACGGACTCTAAGGCAGTGGTTCCCAAACTGTGGGTCATGACCCCTGTGGGAGTTGAATGACCCCTTCACAGGGGGCTTATTATCAGACATCCTGTATTAGGAAGGTTGAGAGCCACTGCTGTAAGGGATAAAGATATGCCTTAGATATGTTCAGGAGTGATGGACATAGTTCTTCTATGAGACAGATAGAATTTAAGTGATTACAATTTGGTATGTGTATGGGGTAGACCTTTCTAATAATTTCAAGTTATATGAAAACTATGATATATATATATATATATATATATATATATATATATATATATGATAGATAGATAGATATCTATCTGTAAGTGGTTTAAGAATTTGGCTTTTGTTCCCTCAAAGGGAGAACCTGAGCTAAAGGCAGACTTGAAATCATTTAAGATGTGATTTCAGAGAACTTGCTGGAGGCTGTGAGAATTCAGCGAGGAGATGAGGGAAAGGATGTAGAAGCATGTGTTTGTGAGTTGGGCCAGTGTTGCAGCAGCTGGTGCTCATTTGGGACAGGCTTTCTGAGGAGCCCATGGAACGAACCTGAGAGCTTTCTGTTGGAAAAGAAGAGGAATTTGTCCATAGGTGTTCATCTGTCTCAGGCAACCGTGGCCCCCTAGTGGCTTGGTACCAAGCAGCTTTCTGTAAGAGCTCCCGTGCTCCAGTGTCAGGGGATATGCAGAATTGGAACGGGGGCCACACTGCTGTCTGAGGTTAGCCGAAGATTTTTAGGGGCTGGTGGATGTAGCCAACGGAGTAAAACGGAGCTAGGGAGATCTGAAGTGATGCAAGGGAGAGACTCCTGGTACTGCTCCCCCTTGCCCCGTTGCGCAGTCTCCTCATGCCCTGTGAGACACACAGTTCATCCTAGGTGTCCTTCAAGGCCAAAGGGTGAGAGAAGTAGGAACCAGTCTCAGTTGATTGTGAATTTTGGGTCCTTACACATTGTGTGCAAGGACAGCTCTAGAAGTGCCAGGAAGTGGTGGCTTAGGACACTGTTATATCAGGCCAGAAACCTGAAACCAAGCTGTGGGGAAGGGCCAGTGTCCAATGGAAACCTGTAGCTGAGGACTCTTCCTTAGTAATTCTAGACTCGATGAGGTGTGCATCTTGAAGGTCACGTGTAGCCCAGGATAGCAGTGCAAGTAGACCAACACACAATTGTAAACTTTATATAATGAGATGTGTGTGTGTGATTGTGTGTATGTGTGTATGCATGTGCCCCAATACATGTGTGGAACTCAAGAGGACAACTTGCAGGCTTTGGGTCTCTCCTTCCACTGTGTGGTTTCTGGGGAACTGAGGTTGCCAACCTTACTAGCAAGCATCCTTACCTGCTGTGCTGTCTCCCTGGGCCCTAATATCTCACTGCAGCTTGATTATGTCTGTAAAACCCCCATTTCCATATTACCTCCTCGAAACGTAATCCGAGTAGGGACCTGGGTTTGTCCTTCTTTGTATGCTGTGTTTTGGGGAGGGATATAGTTCAGAACGTAACACCTGTCCTGCAAACAGACGCTGCTCTCTGCCGTTGTTGCTGTTCAGGTAGACAGCAGCTGTCCAGTGAGTCACTCCTGCGAGGAACACTAATGCGCCTGCTGCAGCGGCTCATGTCTGTAGTCCCAGCACTCTGACAGTGGAGAAGGAGGATCAGGAGTTCAAGGTCATCCGGGGCTAGAATGAGCTACATGACACCTGTTTCAAAAAATTAAAACACCATCATCACCACCACCATCACCACCACCACTACCAATAGTAAAGCAGCAGCAGCAGAAATAGCAGCAGCCATAACAAACCAGCCTATCAAGTTCCCTGTACAAGCCCTGTCTGAAGACCTAGGGATTCATCAATGTCCAAAATGCTCCTGCCCTGGGGAACTGGCCATCTTATGGAGCATGGGTTTCAGGATTTGCTCCTGGTCTAGTTTCTATCGCCCATGAGGAACAAAGTGGGGACATGCCTTCTGAGATAATACACCTGCTCCTGTGAGTGCCTGGGTTCCCAGTCACGCCGGTGTGTAAGTGCTCAGCTTGGGGAGAAGGCTGAAGCGTTGGGTGATTCCAGAGCTGGCCTGGACTGGGCATGTGTAATGGGTAAGGACCCTTATCTATGCTTTGATGATTTGACCTGCATGAACTTCCCTGTGCCTGGTTTCCTTTTTCTTTTAGGGAAACAGTGTATTTGTAGGTTTCTGCTTAAAAAAAGATCATCCCAGGAAAGTGGAGTGATAATTATTATTATTTTTTTTAATCCTGCTCCTTTGAGAATATACCTCTGTCCTCTCTCCGTAGGAAAATATCCATAGCCAGGCCTTCGTGTAGCGTCCTCGCAGAGAGGAAGGGCTGGCTCCTGGACTCTGAATGAAGCGATCCTGATGCTTTCCAGGAGTTGCAATCACTAGTGACAGTTCAATGTACACTTTTTATCCATAAGAATTCATCAAATAGGATTAGGAAGGAAAATATGCCTGTGGATATTTCTAACTTTTTTCTTTTTTAGTGGATATTCTTCCAGTAGGAATTTATTGATGTGTAATTAATAAAGTGTTACTGTTTTCAAAATTATGCTTGGCTAAACAATGGAAATTTCCTAAATAACTGGCAGGTAATAAAAAAAAAATTCAGTCACTGACAGCTTGTCATGGTTGAATCTAAAACCTAGGGGCAAAATACATATATTCTATGTAGTTTCCATTTCTAGACCCTGAATTTCTAAATTCTTCCTTATAAAATTTTAAATTTCTTTTTTTTTTTTAAGAGGAGGCCTCTAATTATTGATTTTCTTATTTGATAATCTCTTAACAAATTTGATCCTCACAGTGCCAGTAATTGCTGAAGTAGCCTCTTTGACGGTCAGTATGTACTGTTAATTTAAGGGAATTAGAAGGGTTGGCTCTTAGAATGAGGTGCACATTCAAGGCCTTAACATCTTCAGGGAAGGGAGGTGAGAAACACTTACGGAATCAAGCTCGGGCCCCGAAACATGCTTAACAGCTTTTAAAAGTGAAATAGTTACCTCTGTGGACACAGCAATTACTCAGCTATCACACTACGAAGAACTGGTGTTAGTGTATAGAAAGCCAAGCTGGGCCCCGGTGTGTTAGAGCCACTGGCGCTCCCCAGCCAGTGGAAAACAAATACAGCACGAACATTTGCGAAGCATCATCCTGTTGGGAGTGAACGGGTCCCGCCAGCCCCTCCTTGGGAGCCACACAGCCAAACACAGCAGCAGCATCCACTTGGTGGTATTTTGATGGGCTCTGTCTTGAGGGTTCAGATCAGGTTTCAGGCCAGACCGGTGCCAATGCTCTTCCGTCACAGGTAGGACGTTCTGTGGGGTTGTGGTTGATGGGTTGGCGGCTTGAAATGGACCCTTCTGCTTGACTTACAGTAGGACACTTCACATTTTTTTCATTAGAACCAACAGTGTTAATGACGTCAGGGGCCCTGCTCTCTCTATTTCCCGTTTAGGCCAATTTGACCAAAGTTGTTCAGATTTTCACTCCTTTGAACAACACAGAGATCCGGCCACAGTGAAAGAATATTCTTAGCTTAGTCGCTCACTAAGAAGTGGCTTTATTCGATGTTTGTTAAATTTGAACCCAAACACATCGCACTATGTGACAAGCGTCCTTAGTCGGCATTCTGTTGGATTGGAAGCAGAATCAACACTTAGTCACTTTAATTCATTTAACTTGGCTTTCTTCAGAGTTCCAGGGTCCAAAACCAACACGTTTGTTGACTACACAGAGGTGGGGAGGCAGGATGTAGTTTAATACCCGGCTCTGCCACAAGAAGACAGTAGAGTCAGGACAAGTTGAAGGAACCGAAGAGACAATGTAATAAGATTTTGAGGCAAATGGATACTTAAATTTGTTTTAAAGAGATCCTCTTCAGATATGTGTGTTGCATATAAATTTGTAAATTGTCCCAAACTAAACTTTCTATGATTGTTATCCTGCATGAGCCCTGAACTTGGACTGTTGTAATTAAAATTTTTTTTTTCTTTTAATCAGAGAAATTCTCGAAGTCAGGATCACCTACATCCTGAGCTTTGTTCTTATTTTGCTTCAGTTCAGTTCAGAACCAAATGTTAAAAAGTCCTTTTCATGTTCCTTAGGTCAGCAAACTGGCTTCCCATTTTGCAGATGAGGAAACAGGGGCTCACAGAAGCTGAGTGTTTCAGTTTGCTGGTACTGCTGTAACAAAGTTTTGTAAACTGGGTAGAAATTTTCTGTTTTGTGGTTCTGGATGCCAGAGATGAGTAGAGCAGACGTTTGTGTGTATCAGAGAGCCTGTTTGCTGAGGCAGATGATGGGGCTTCTGATTTTATAAGTGGCTTTACTGTTAGGTTTGTATTATGATGGTTTAGTACAGAAAGTAGGTCATTATGGGCAGATCCTTGAGGGCTTTATCTTGCCTTTCCCCTATCTATATAATCTGTTTTCCCTTCTTCCATTCTGCTTCTTGTCCTTTATGATGGGCTGCAACCTCTGTGGTCACAGCAGTGAGGAAACTGACCAGGGAACAAGACTCTTGCTATGTTCTCCGACTTAAGAAATTCTTTGCCTTTAGAGTGATGTGTGGTTGTGCCTGCACGTAATTCTGGCATTTGGGAGGCTGAGGCAGGAAGGTCAGGAGCATAAGGGCAGCAGGGGCTGCATAAAACTCCCACTCAAAGTTAAAAAAAAAAAAGTTTGCTTATGTGCTTATTTCGTTTCCCTTTCCATATCTATTTTAACGTGCCAAAGAAAATCAAGTGTACTTTACTGTAATGGAGACTCTAAAATGCTGTGTGCTTGCAGGGCAGTCTAAATAAGATTGCATGTTTGAGCTAAATAAGAAAGAGTGCTAGTAGAGCATGCTTCCCTCAAGCTGTTTAATCTCTGATGGAAAATCTCCCCCAGAATCTTGTGGCGTGGCTTCCAGTTTGCTTCTGCTCCAGCTGCTGGGAGCCAGCAAACCTCCTGGCAGGCAAGGCAGTCTGAACCAAGTTCCTTGCAAACTGGAATCTTCTGTCAGGGCTCTAACGCCTCCACCAGCTTGGAGCACACGCTCTCTCCTTTCCAAATGGAAGTTGAGCCTAATCTCCAATCATTCACATTACTGATGTTGGAAACTTCTACCCAGATTCCTTGGACCAGAGGCAGCAGCTGGATGAGGGGAGCAAGCGAAAGTGTACAGCTGGCTGAGCTTCAAGAATCCAGCAAAATCAGCCTCAGCTCGAAGATGCAGTGTACTGCCCCTGAAGTTCATGTCAAGCAGGTGCCTGATCACAGCTCGTGGTTAGATTTCGAGGCTACTGAGGGGTACAGATTTTTAAAGACATGTTTTACCGGTGTCTGGTTATGGTTGTCTAAAACAAGATGTTATCAAACTCACTACTCCTTTTCTTCTTCCCCTTCCAAGTCAGCATGGTTCTTAAACAAGCAGATCTCTGCGAGCTTAAAACGTGACGGATAGTTTCTCTCAACAGTTGTGTGCTCTGTAGTCCCCATAGTCACCAGTTGTGTTGTATCAAAAAGGTGTGCTTGAAGCTGGGGAGGTGGCTCAATTGATAGAGAGCTGTTGCACAGGGATGAACCAGATGTTCAGGACCCCTGGAGAAACCTGGGTGTTCTGGTGCATCTGTAAACTTAACGTTGGAGAGGTAGACACAGATTCCTAGAGCTCTGTGCCAGTCATCCAGCCTACCACTGGGCTCAGGAAGGGACCCTGTTTCTTAAAGAATTGTGGAGCATGATTTAGGAAGGCACTTGACATGCACACACACACACACACACACACACACACACACACACGTGTGTGTGTGTCACACCTAGTAATGATTTTTTGTTTTCCTCTGTGTATCACTATCTGTGGAAACGGTGATATAAACCTTGTCCAGTTCTGAAAGCTACAGTTATGGCTTCCTCTACTCCACATTATTGTGTGTATAATTATAGCAAGAAAACAGCGGGCACAAAGGTAGGTTTTTTTTTTTAATGTTTTAAGTTGAATTTCAATAATGTCAACATTTATGTTTGATAACAACCGAACAAACTAGCAACAAAAACAACCAGCCAAGCCACCAGATTTTGCAAAGCTTCAAGAGTAATTATGTTAAAGATATTATCTAAGCTATTATGTATATTATTACAGATACTTTTTGAAAACTGACTCCAAGAAAAGGATAATCTTTTGATTAGTCCTTTTGGCATCATGCTTCTTTTTCTTTTTCTTTTTTTAACTTAGCCTCCTTATTTTATATTTTGAGCAAATCTTTCGTTTTCAGTCATTAGTGTATATCAGTCAGTCACAGGAAATTGCCTTTCACTGAGAGTTGTAGAACTCATGGTTGTGAGTAAGGTCATTGTGGGTCAAGAGCACAGACCTGTGTATCCAGCCTGGAAGACTTAACTGAATCCCTACTTTCAAGAAAATGTGAAGTGTTTTGGAGACTGAAAAGTAAATTCTGGCTGGGTTTCATAGCACTCACCTTTAATCCCAGCACTCAGGAGGCAGAGGCAAGGAGTTACCCTGTGATTTAGAGGCCTGGCCATTTAGTAACTTTCAGGCCAGCCAAGGCTGCATCTGGAGACCCTAGAGAATTTGGACACTTTGAAAGGTGAACTGCAAAAGAGTATAGAATCACCCTAGTACTGTGTTGAGCACCTTAGGAGCAGAAAGAGCTCAGTCTTCTCAAGAGGATAAGCAATACACCAAGGTCACTGATCTCCTTGTGGAGCTCCTGTCCCCTTCAGGTCTTCCTATCTCCCCCTTCCTTGTAAGATTCCCTGCACTCTGCCCAAAGTCTGGCTGAGTCTCAGATTCTGCTTTAATACCTTGCTGGTTACAGTCTTTCAGAGACTCTCTGAGGTAGGCTGCTGTCCTGTTCCCTGTTTTCTCCCTCTTCTGATGTCCATCTGTTTGCCTTTCTGAATGAGGATTAAGTATCTTACCCAGGGTCCTTCTTGCTTAGCTTCTTTAGGTGTATAGATTTTAGTATGCTTATCCTATCTTATAATATCTAATATCCACTTATAAGTGAGTATATACCATGTGTGTCTTTCTACTTTTGGGATACCTCACTCAGGATGATCCTTTCTGGTGCCCAACATTTGCATGCAAATTTCATGATTTCCTTGTTTTTAATTGCTGAGTAGTATTCCACTGCATAAATGTACCACAATTTCTGTATCCATACCTCAACTGAGGGGCATCTGGGTTGTTTCCAGCTTCTGGGATCTTTTCTGAGACTGACACTCCAACCAAGGACCATTCATGGATATAACCTAGAACCCCTGCACAGATGTAGTTCATGGCAGCTCAGAGTCTGAGTGGGTTCCTTAGTAATGGGAATAGGGCCTGTCTCTGACATGAACTCAGTGGCTGGCTCTTTGACCACCTCCAGCTGAGGCCTCCTGAGGGGGTAGGGGCAGCCTTACCAGGCCAAAGAGGAAGACAATGCAGCCAGTCCTGATGAGACCTGATAGACCTAAGGTCAGATGGAAGGGGAGGAGGACTTCTCCTATCAGTGGACTAGGGACGGGCATGGATGGAGAAGAGGGAGGGAGGGTAGGATTGGGAGGAGATGAGGGTGGGAGCTACAGTTGGGATACAAAGTGAATAAACTAATTAATAAAATAATTTAAAAAGAATAATAAATTAAAAAAAAAGAACATCCTCAGTGAGACATCTGTATCAGTGAGACATCTGTATCAACCCCCTTTTCCCACAGCTAAGAGAGCCTTGTGGAAGGGTGTGGGTGTGTGTGTGTGTGTGTGTGTGTGTGTGTGTGTGTGTGTGTATGTGTGTAAAGAATCTAATAGCCAGAATGGAAGGAGTGCTGCCATCAAAGCCTCTCTCCTGGACATGACCTGCCTATTGCTTTTGTGAACTTACAGAAGCCATGGCTGCCTGCCAAAGAGCAAGCCAGCCAAAATTCTGCATAGATGAAGGTAGCTGGTCTTCAGGCCTCAGCACTTAATGAGGAGCTATGGGCAATTTATAGTTTTGGAGGAGGCATAATCAGACTTTCTTGAGCATGTGGCCACTGGTAGAATTCTCATACCCCAGAGGATGGCTCCACATCCATACATATATGAGAAGTACCAAGGAGACATACTTACATTATAAAAAATAAAAATAAAATGTCGAAGCCATGGGGTGTCTTTGCATAAGCCAGGGCCAGTCCCCTTGTGGCTGGTTCCTGCTCTAAATATTGAAGCAGTCTCAGGAAGCTCAGAAAGAGCAGTGAGAAGTCCTTCCATGCTGCACAGACGATGCACGTTTGAGAGTATAGCCCAGCCCCCTTGGGGATTTCACTGGGTTCTCCTCTACTCCTGAAGTCTATGGAAGTGACTCCTTTAAAGCACAGAAGGCCATGCTCCAGGGCAAATCTTCTCAACATACCAGAAGGCAATTTGTTGAGGGTCTAGAAATAGAAGTGTGTGCACACGTGGGTGTGTGCATGTTGACTGTTTATATACAAGTCTGTGTGTGTGTGTGTGTGTGTGCGCGCGCGCGCGCGCATGTGTGTGGGAGTTGAAATAGAAGCCTGAGCTGAAAAGAACATGAACTCCTCTGTACTGTATGAAATCCTGGGTCCATGGTACCCCAGTTATCTTTTTTCAGTTTGTTTGTTTCTTTGTTTTTGTTTTTCAAGACAGGGTTTCTCTGTGTAGCCTGGGATGTTCTGGACTCGCTTTGTAGATCAGGCTGGCCTCATTCTCACAGTGATCTACCTATCCTGAGTATCCCCACTTATCTTAATGCCAGTGAGCCAAAGAAAGCTGTCTTGCCAAGGCATGGCATTCAGCGTATAAAAGGTGGTTTTTAAAACATTTTTCCCCAGGAGGCCCTTGTCCTCTTTAATTTTTGTCCTTCTTTTAATTAATTGTCTTCGGGCTCTGGAACATGTTTATTATGGTGCCACGTGTAATTTGCTTAAAGAACAACAGACTACAAGCCACTGTGGTGTCACTATTTTTTTTTTTTTTTTTTTGCTTGTTTTTTTGGAGCAGGAGGTGAGCAGTGGCTACGTGGACTTGATTCGATCAGGACATCCCTTTTACGTTTGTGTTCAAAAGCCTTTAGGAGCTAAAGGGAAGAAAATGTGAGCTCCTCCCGGGCCTGCGGTGTTGACACTGCACCCAGTAGTTTTTGGATGCCGGAAAGGGGCTAAACTCAGTCTGAAAGGCTGTCGCCATCTTTTGGAAGAAGGTGCAGAGGGACTTGACTGCTGTGGATTCGTTGTCGCCCCTCGTAGGCCTTACACAGAGAACTGCTTCTGAAGCCAGGCATGAAGTGGTGTTGATTCTGTGCTCCGTGATGGAATGTTAGAGTAGAAAACTTGACAGAACTGGGGGGTAGCGTGCACGAAGCCGGTATGTCGGTGTCCTAGGGTAGCTGAAGAGGCTTTCACCCAGACGTGGAAGACGCCTGAAAACATGCTCGACGTTGAAGCATGAGCGGTGGGAAGCACTCCTCCTTGAGAGAGAGCCTTGAGCTGTACAAGAGGCAAGCACACAGGATAGCAACGGCCACAGCTATGTTAGCCACACGTGGCGAGCAGCAGGTTCTACAACCACACCGACCAGGTCTTCCGGCAGAGGGTGGGCTTGGTGAGAGGCCGGTGGGGTGTTCCACAGCGGGCCCTCCTCCCTCACAGATTCCTGTTTAAGCTCCTGCCAGGAACCCTGCAGCAGTGCCTCTTGACCGGCACCTTCTTGACTTCTTGAGACGCATTTAGGAGATGAGGAGGGCACAGCTCTGAGTGTGTCTGTGAGAGTGTGTTCCTCAAGAACCTTTCAAGTAGGGAGACCCCCGCCCTGAAGGTGAACAGCACCCCCCCCCCAGACTGAGGATCTGGGTGGAAAAATTGGGGGGGACACTCCCAGGGGTGTTCTCTTTCTGTTTTCTGGCTACCAACATGTGAGCTGCTTTGTTCCTCTGTGCCCTCCCACCTTGATGGAGTGAAACTTCAGATTGTGAGCTGACATAAGTCACTTTCTCCTTGGATCACCATCCTCTCAGGTGCTTTCCCCAGTGATAACAAATAGCTTGACCTATACAGACCCTAAAGGAAGGGGAACCCTGCCTTCTACAAAAAGGCCTGTTTTCATGCTACACATGCAGTAATTTTCCTACTCTTCAGATAGCAGCTGGGTCTGCTACAATTCATGTATCCAGTGACCCAGAATTTTAGCATAGGTCCCACAGGTGAAGGGCTCAGTACTATGAACTGCCCTTGCTTCAGATGCCCAATTCCAAGTCCTAGATTGTCACCTGAACTTCTAAGTGACTGTCTACAAAAGGAGTGTCCCTACATCCTCTTCCTTGAGTTGGATAGTTTGGTAAAGTGACTCAGACAACTCAACGGAACATTTTCTTATGTCTACCACGTTGTTACGAAGGCTATTAAAGAGTGCGGCCAAGTGAGGAGGTTCTTGGGTGGATTAGCAGGCATGGGCACAGAACTGTGCCCTTCTGGATCTGCATCTCCCTCTGTCTCTGTGCATTTACAAACTTAGAAGTTAGCTGTGCTCTTCATAGAGGTGTCATTATGCAGGCACGGTTGGGTATATATGTGGTTGGTATATAGTGTCTAGCCTCTTCTTCCTGGAGATATGAGGTATAAGAACTCAGGAAGCTGGGGATCCTGATTATTCCAACCCCCTAATCACATTTCCAGGAATCCAACCCCCAACTTCCAAGACTCACTTCCTGAGTGTAAACCCAGTGTCAAGTGTTGGTACTAAGCATCGCTGAGAGGGACCCCTCTAGCCTCGGTCGCACAGGGGATTCCCAAGGTTTTGAACAGAGATCAACACTCTTGTTTGCCTTCTGTTGCTGTAATGAACACCATGCTCAAAAGCAGTTCGAGGGGGAACAGGTTAATTCGGCTTAACCGAAGGTTACAGTCCATCACTGAAGGAAGTCAAGGCAGGGGCTTAACCGAAGGTTACAGTCCATCACTGAAGGAAGTCAAGGCAGGGGCTCAAGGAAGAAGCTAGAGTTAGGAACTGAAGCAGAGACCATGGAGGAACGCTGCTTCCTAGCTTTCTTCCTGTGGCCTGCTGATACCTGCTTTTCCTAGATAGCTCAGGCTACCCTGCCTAGGAATGCTGCTGACAACAGTGGTCGGAGGCCTCTGCGGGCCCTAAGCAGTTATCAATGAAGACACGCTCACAGGCCAGCCTGACGGAGGCAGTTCTTCGGATGAGGTTTCCTCTTCCAGGTCTGTCAGGTTGACAGTCAACATGAGCCTTCACGGCCATGTGTGTATATATGTATACCACAACGCCACATGCTGCTAGTGACAAGGCACTCTTGGTAGTTCAGGGTCCAGATGGTGGGGTGTGTCTCCTCTGGACTTTGGCTCTACTGTCTGTCAGGACCCCTTGATTTTATAAATGCCTTTACCTTTGTGTTCATCGCTTGCCTCTTGTGGAAAAGGATGACAACACTTCCAGGGTTTCCTTCAAGCGCTTCTTAGAATCCCTGTACTGTATACAGTCATTGGCATGGTGCCCAGCAGCCAGTAACCATCCTGGCTCCTCCTCCTCACCTGGATGCTTCCTCGGTCTTCTCTTCATGACAGACTGCTTAAAGCATACTTGACGTTTCAATTGGCTCCTCCCGTTCTTATCTGCCTTGATTGCTCTGTATTAAAATTCATAAAGACCCATAAATTATCAATTAGGTGTCATTCAGTTGGTTATTTTTAGTTCTTACTGTAACAGGCATACACGCGTGTGTTAAAAATTGAAATGGCATGCGTTGTAACATGTACGGTAAATCTTCCTGGCTCCCAAACAATTGCCCTCTCTCAGAGTAGTCAGTGCCAGTGCTGTTTACACACATGCCTTCTTCATTTGTGTTGCATTTTGCAGGCCGTTCTGTGCTTTTTGTGTGTGATGCTGTGCGTTGAACTCGAAGCCTTGCACATTTAAGCAAGTGTTCTACCACTGAGCTATATTCCCAGCCCAGCAAGAACTTCATCTTTGCCCCCAGTGTTGGGGGTTGAAGGTAGAAATTTACGCATGCTAGGCAAGTAGTCTGCCACCGAGCTGCAACCGTTGCTGTCCTGCTTAGTTTTTAACGTCAACTCAGAACAATCTAGGATCTCCTGGGAGGAGGGAAGCTCGGTGGAAGCATTGTCTTGATCAGATTAGCCCATGGCCATGTCTATGAGCATGGGGCACGCCCATTTAACACTTGATATGTCCAGTTGCCTTCAGAGGTAGCGAGTCAGTTTATGTCCCCTTTCCACTTCATACATGAGCTTGTCTGGTTCCCCCCACGCCCTGACAACTCAGGTGCTCCTGAACATGCCTGCAATTACACAATGTGTCTTCATCGGGCCTGTCGGGGACTGTGCTAATTGTGATCTCTGGGCAGTCTTCTCACTGTGATTCCTAACCAGGACTGTCACTGGCAGGTCAGATGAAAACTCATTCACCCAGCACAGTGGCAGCACTCAGAACCAGCCTGAGGTCAGTTTTGCCTCTTGAGAGATCTCACACAGTCACTTGCAATTTATTATCTAGCACTGCAAAACATTCTGGTGTGGTATTGCCCAAATCATAGACATTCAGCTTGGGGATGCTGGAAAAAAAAAAAAAAAAAAAAGAAAAAAAAAAAAAAAAAAGAAAAAAGATTCCCAGTGAACCAACCCATTTCCCACCTGTGTGTTTTCATCTCCTGAACTGGTCTCTTTCTTTTGGTGTGTTGTGAAGGGTGTTGAGGAAGCATTGCACTTTGGGAAGTACTCCTCATTGGCTGTATTTGATGCCTCATCTCCAAGGCAAGGCTGCTCTTGAGTTATTTTCTCTGGAGAGATTGCATGTTTTGTAATTTCTTAAGAGCTGGCAGCTGTGGATTCTGTTTGCTAAGAGTGATGTGTGACCCTTTGGAATTCAGAGGTATGGAATTGAAACAGTACAGATGGTAAGCAAGAGCACACACGGAGTTGTTCATGGAGTTAGGGTAACTACAGAATGAGCAAAGCGGGTTATCACTGCCTCTTGGCTTTGTCTTCATCACTGGGATGACTGTGTATCCCGGAATCTCCTCTGCAGTGCCTTAGGAGAGTTGGGTTTCAGTGACTCAGTCAATGCCATCTCACTTTAATTCCATTTGCGTTAGTCAGATCTGTTTGGAAAAGTGTGGTTCTTGTAGATTTAGGAGAACATAAGGGAAACACACATCCTTAAAACTGTCAGGTTTTTTGTTTGTTTGTTTTTGTTCTTTTGTGGTGTTGAGGCTTGAACTCGGGGCCTCACACACAGGATAGGCAAGCAATCTACTGCTGAGTGACACCCCTAGCCCAAGCTAGTGGTTTATTCATGCATAAACAATGCAGGCTGGAGAGATGGCTTAGTGGATTAAGGTGTTTGTCATGAAAGGGTGACGACTTGAGTTTGAATTTCAAGAAACCACATAAAAGCTGGGTGGTGCTGAGCGTCCATAACTCCAGTACTCCTATGGTTAGATGGGAGGCAGAAACAGGAGGACCCCTGGAGGCTTCTGGGCCAGCTAGCAGCTAGCTTGGCATACATAGTTATCAGAGACCTTGCCCATGAACAAGCCTGAGGCTGTCTTTGGAACAACACATGCTGTATTGTGTGTGTGCGCACACTCACCCACCCACATCCAAACCAAACAACAACTCCCCAGCTCTGAATTGTTCCCAGATCTAACTTCAGCTGAAAGGCACAGGCTCATTTTCCTGCTCTGCCCAGAATGGAGACCTGTTGGGGCAGATTCTCTGGCTCTTTGGTTCCTGCCTCAATGGTCCATTCTTGGTGTAGTGTACAATGGTTAGTGGACCGCCATTTCTGGGATCTTTTAATGGAGTACAGTTGCAAGTAGTGTTTGTCTCCAGTGTTTTACAATTATAAATTAATAATAACAACCCATTAGAAATTACCGGTGTCGTAAGTCCCAACTCCTTTGGGCATCTTAATAAAAATGATAATTAAAACCATAATTTACAGTAAATGGGGATACTGCCCAAGTACATCCACAATATGGAAGAAATTAAAAATCCCCAACCAGAAAGAATATTCCTGGCACTGTGCAAGAATCTGCCTTGTTCTTTGAGCCCATGTCCACGACACCTCATCAGGGCTTGTTGGTTCTGGCTTCCCACCCTAGAGCCTTTTGTGCTTGTGGAACCTGTGGGCAATTCTGTGCCCATCTGTATGGCCACCTGCTCTGAATACAAACCCATCCCTCCCTGTGTGTTTTCTGTCCATGCAAACAAGTGGCCAGGCTCACCCACATCCCTCAGAAACCTCCAGTACCTCCTGGATGCCCACCCAATCCTATATTTAGACAATTGCCATGCTTTGTAGATTTTTCCATCTTCCAAGTGTTCTTCTAATTTATGCATGTAGCCACCCAGCCTAAGAGCCTTCTTTGTCCCCACCTGGCTGTTCACAGCACTGCCCTGTTTATATTTACTCTATCATCTTCATGGCCACTGGAGGGGCTTTAACTAGATAAAACAACAACAGTGCTAACTCACAGTGTTATACTCTGTCCACTATTTTCCTGAACATCTTCCTGTCCATTGGTATGCATGGTTCAGTCTTCCTTTCTCTAGAATTTTTCTGTGAGGCCATCCCTGGTCTTTTGTTATTCCTGGCATCTTTTCATATGTCTGATTTTTCCTTATCTCCTTCAGTCCTGATGTAGTTCTTGGCCCAGGGTTCCTGCTGCCGTACAGTCACACACTGTGATGCACATAGGTCCCTGTTTTGTCAGTCTTTGTGTACCTGCCTGAGCAGAGCTGACTACCACTGCTGGCTTTATCTAGGCGTAGCTGGAGTACTGATCTCTTGCTTGGCACAGTAGGCCTTGGAATGACTTAAATAAAATCTGCAAACAGATCAACAGGAAATATTCTTAAAGTGAGGGCACATTAATTTCCTTGTTGTTCTGGCCATATATATATACCCGACAGGGAGCTCCTTAGGGGATGAAGAGTTTACTCTGGCTCATGGTCATGCAACAAGGGTGTGAGCAGTGTGGTATGTGTGCCTAGGCAGGAAGCAGGGAGAGATGGGTGTGCTCACGCTCAGCCTACTTCTTCCGTTTCTTTCTCTCCAGGGTCCTGGCCCACGCAGATACCGCTCATATTTAGGCTGGGTCATCACACGTCAGTCACACCATCTAGACATTTTCCTCACTGACACGCCCATGTCTCCTAGGTGACTGTTGATCCTGTCAAGTTGACAGTGTTAGCAATCACAGGCGGTCAGGTATAGTGTGCGTGCCTGTATTCCTAGCTCTTAGGAGGCGGAGGCAGGCGGATCGTGAGTTAAGAGACCAGCCTTGGGGGTGTCACAATAACTTTGGGTTAACAACAGCAACAGATCTGGATGATCTGAACAGAACCAGATTCGGGCGTCTGGTTCCATAGTGACCTCCTGGGAAATGCGGGCATGGGTGGTAGTTTGCTGTGGCTGACCTAAGATGCTAATCCTCAGTTTGGTGGGTGCCTCTTCAGTCAACTGGATGTCATCAGATGTGGTTAGAGCCCCGGTAGCTCTATCAGAAGCTCCTTTAGAAATGTTTGACCATGACGCTAATTCAATTAGGAAAAAAAGGACTAAAGTGAGAGGGAGAAAAAGAGGAAGGAAGGGACAGTAAGTGGGGTGGGGTTGGAGAGGAGGAACAAGAGGATGGAAAAGGTGGACGAAGACATCCAGGCAAATAGAACAGTTTGTGTTCTTGATTTGTTCTATAATTAGCCATTTTGTAACTTCTATTTCAGAGAATTAAATTTGGGAGTCTATTCTCTATGTTGGTTGTTTGTGTTTAATACTGAAAACCTGAAACCACAAAGTATTAAATCCCCATGGGCACTTAGCTCTTCTGACCGGATCTCCTAGTGCAGATGCCCTATTGCAGAGGAAACCTTGCTGCCCATTGTTTAAAAATGCCTTCCGTTATTTATTCTCTTCATATTATTAGTGTTAAATATTCTCCTGCACCCACTGGCCATCTCCTCATGGTTAAGCTGCTGCAATTTAAACATTGTCATGAAGTTAATTTTTTATAAGATGAATCAGGTTATTAAATTTAGTAAACCATTGCCTTCATTATTTTGCGCCAACTTTGGCACCATGCAGGATTGGCTTAGCACTACCACATTTAGCTAATTAAGCTGGCCATCAGCCGCAGCGTTACGAGCGTGAGGGATGCTGTCCTCATGGGTTTTATCCAGGACTTAGCAGTAGGTAATGTTATTAAACTTTTTTTTTTTTTTAATTTATAAAACTCCATACTCTGGAGATGTGGTTTGCTATAAACGTGTTATTGTCCTTGCTGTTAAACCATCATCTTTTGAAATATCTCCTGCTTTGTTTTTGCTCCAAAGGCGGTTGTAAAGGATTAGAAAATGGACTTGTCGGCTGTAGCTTTGACAACTTGACTAGCCCTGTGTACAGCTCTGTTTGGATAAAGGGAGATGTAAGGCTCAGAGAATAACTTTACACGACCCGGAGGTAGATGGCTTAGCCATACCTCTAGTCAGGACTTACGTGAGGGAGAGAAGGTACATGCCTGCCCCCACAGCCTGTTGCTGCCATCACATTAGATGCACTGACAGCTTTCAGGAATACAGAGCCCTGTGCTGTGGGTCATTCTGTCAAGTGAGATAGCCTGTTCTAACAGGTTTGTTTGGGAAAACAAAAGGTGATGGGAAAGGTTATATTTCCTCACTGCAGATTTCTGGGCAGAGTCATTCCAAACTGTAGTGAGTAGCGTTTTGACAGGATTTTCATATTCAGCCTTTATTAAAAAGCAAGTTACAAGTTCATTAGGGTTGTTGTACAAAAGAAGATGGATGATTTCAAAGCTCTACAGCATTGTGGCCCGTTAGCAGGCTGCATGAACCATCCACTCCTTAGTGAGGGCTTCTGGGATGCAGAGATGGCAAGGCACGAAGACAGTTGTTTATTGCTAATTTGGAGAATCCTGCCTGGCCTAGCATCATGCCGACCTCCTTTCCGTCCAGAAATAATACACCTGTTTTAGGGTGGCGCACGTCTGTAATCCCAGCACTCAGGAGGTAGAGTTCAGAGAACTGGAGTTTGAGGCCAGCCTAGCTACATAGTGAGTTTGAAGCCATCTAGGATGCATAGCAAGAACTTTTCTCAATCCAAACATATCCCCTTGGTATGTTTTTTAAAGATGATTTGACATGTGGATTCAATTTTTTTTTTTTAAATATGTAGGATCTTCGAATTTTCCAGTTTATCCTCATGACATTTCTTTCAGAAGTATTTTCCTAGGAGTTTGCCTTTTAAAAACTTAACCTTATAAATTTATCATCCTAAAGTAATTGAACATTTCATAAAATCTTTAATAATTATTTTATTTTAATATTTAAAATTTAGGAAAATGCTCTACAGGTACTGAACCTGCTTCCGTGTATGACTGGATGGTTGGGGGGGATGACTCTCCATGAAGCCAGTATCGCATTTTACAGAGACTTCATTTATTTATGTTTTAAAGATTTGTTTATTTTTATTTTATGTGTGATCATCTCGACTGAATATATGTATGTGTACCGTGTGTGTGCCTGGGGTCCATGGAGATCAGCAGAAGGCATTGGGTCCCCTGGAGCTGGAGTTAGAGATGTTATGAGTTGCTCTGTGGGTACTGGGCACTGAACCTGGGTCCCTACAAGGATATCCTGTGCTCTTAACTCCTGGGCCGGCTCTCCAGATCCTATTTATGTATGGTACATTATGTTTGTGTGTGTGTGTGAGTGTGGGTTTGTGCGCATGAGTATAGTTGCACATAGAGGCTACAAGGGGACATCTGATCCCCCGGGGCCAGGAGTTACAAGTATCTCTGAGCCTCCGGATGTGGGTGCTGGGAACCGAACTTAGTCCTTTGGGAGAGCAGCAAGTGCTCTCAACTGCTCTCTCTAGCTCCCCTTTCCTGGAAATTTTAACCACAATGCATCGAGCCACTATTTCTGATACCATCGTGAGTGACCATTTGTGCATTTGTTTCTGTTTTTCTCTCTTCTGGCCTTTTGTAGCATCCTGTTCTCTTGTGTGTCTTACTATTTTAGGCTTTCACTCCAGAGAAATAGTTGGAGAGATGATTGAGGCTCTGGATGGTGGCTTCTTTCTCTAGAGAGAATTATCATTATCATTTGCTTTGCAGTTAGATAGGGACAGGGCACTTTAATTCATTCAGAAACTACAGTGCCCGAGGCTGAGCTTCCTGAAAGGTTGGCCAGTCTCTGGTTCTCCTTTGAGGCAGTAGCTGTGGTGTATTTACCAGGACCCTTGCTTTTGAACCCCAGGCTTACATTTTTATCTCTCTCTGCCTGTAAGGGTACCTCTAGCTTGGCCTGTCTTCTGTCTATTGCGAGAGAATAGGACATGAATAGCATCCCGTAGTCCTGAAGTGTGCTGCTGCAGCTTCCCAAACCTTGGCCTCACTTGTACCATCATATTTCTGTGATATTTTCAAAGAAAGACATGTGTGTGCATGCATGTGCTCTGACATAAGCGTATGCCTTCACACACACACACACACACACACACACACACACACACACACACACATTCTCTGAATGTTTTCTAGCTGTTCTCACCAGGAAGGTAAGAGGGAGGGCCTAGGACACACAGACTGCCCCAATTGCTGGATGTGTAAGCTCTGGAAACGTTCATCACAGAGCAGAGCCCGGGGGCCTCTTTAAACAGAGTGTCTAGGGGTGGTAGCGAGGTGACTGGCTGTGGGTGTGGCCTGAACTCTCGTGGACTGGGCCTTCATCCTTGATGTAGCCATATCCTTTGGGGGCAGCTTCCTCACATCTTGCTGTTGACCTGCTAGGTCAGCATGGCTCTGCTGTGTGTCTGAAGTAAGACATTTTATCTGTCACGTCACTGAAGCCACCAAGCATCCATTGCACACTTTCACCCACTGAAAATGTCTCCTGACCTGTCTGCCGTCCCCTGTGGCACAGAATCACCTCTGGCTGAGAACCACTCGGTTCTGTCAGTGGTGTCCACTAACGGCCCTACATGACTCACGTGTTGACACTAGCATTGTTTCTAATGTGGACTTTCTTTTTTAACTGCAGGGTTCGAAACCGCCAAGTCCTTTGCCCTCCACGGTGCGCACGTGATTCTGGCCTGTAGGAACATGGGCAGAGCCAACGAAGCCGTGACCCGCATTCTGGAGGAGTGGGTAAGTGCTTGGCTGCTGGTGTCTTAATCGTCAGACTCATACACCAGGCTGAGTGCACGCTGGCTTAGGCACAGTGCATAAAGGTTATTGCTCTTGGAATACCGTCCTTGTTTTCAGAGTCGTCTTCACATTGTTTACTCTGCGAAGGAAAGGATGAGTGAGGCGGCTATTACCCATGCGTTTGTTTATAGTTCACTGCCAGTGTCATGTGCTTGATTACTTAGAGATTTGAGAATGTTTACTTATTTAAATCTTTTATTAAGAGAAATAAAACGTAGCCAATGCCCGTGAATGTGGTTGGAGTGTGTGTGCGCGCGCACGCACTCATACGGCATTGTTTAGCCATTTCTACAGTCATTTATTTATTTGTTGGTTTGTTTATTTTAATTTTCACAGTCTTGTAATGTATGTTGTTCATTTTAGTCTTTTTTACCCCCCCGTTACCCTTTAATCCCCCCTCCTCCAGCTAAAACCCTTCTTCCCTGTGGATCCGCATTGACTTCATGAAGTTAGGTAGTGGGCTGGGCAAACAGCATGGGAGATGCCACTGAGCAGTAGCAAGGGCATGTTCAGACACAGAGGAAGGGTCCACCTCCCCAAATTCAAGGACCCTCAGGGAGCCACAAGGAAAAGAGATGTTAGCACCAAAGATGAGTCTTGTTTTCCTGCAGAAAGAGAGGGTAAAAAGGAAAAGTCCTTCCTGGTCTTTGAGAGGTAGGCATTCTTGACTATTTCTTTCTGGTGCACCCCTCCAAGTAAAAGGTTTCAACTCCAAGTGAACAAGTGCACACGCTCTGATCTGTGCTTTGATTGTCCCCAAGGGTCTTTCCTTGGGTGTCCATGTAGCTTTTAGGTTAAGCCTTTGCTCCCTGGGGTACAATTCCTGACAGAAACAAAAGAGGGCGGGGGTATTTGTTTTGACTCAGGATTCAGCCTAGAGCACTGAATCCTTTGCTTTTAGATAGGTGAGGAGAAAAGCCATCTTGGTAGGAGGGTGTGGTGAGGAAGGAAACAAGCCAGAAGGAGTCAGAGAAAAAGGGGGGGGGGAGTAGGGAGGGAAGAAGAGAGTTGGGGGAAAGATTGACTGGGGGTTAAGTGTATTTCTCTAGAACACCTCATGTCCTAATGATCTATATTTTTTAACTAGGCCCCCCCTTTCTGATTTCCAGCACCTCCTAACAGTGCCATCAGATTCTGTATCAATCAATAAACCTATCCATCCATGAAGTCAGAATCCTTGTAATCTGATTTCATCCCCCAAAGGCTCCACATAGGAGCATTTCTGCATCAGGGAATAAAGCCTTCATACACGCGCCTTTGGGGGACAGCGCAACTCCAGACTCTTCAGGCTCAATCTCTTCAATAGTTGCTTGCCGTTCCAGCCCGTGCTTATGCATTCAGTTAGCCAGGGTCCCGTTTGGGGAGATGAAGGTTGTCAGCATCCTCGTGCTATTACAAGTGATCCAGTGTCACTCTGTCTTCTGCCTCAGACTTTCTTGTAATTTCACGTGAAACTAGGTCTAAAGTATGCGAACCTTTTCCAATATTTAAGTCTCTGAGCTTACCCATGGGGCTGAATCATGTGATTCACTGGGCTGCATGTGCAGTTAAAATGTTGGTGGCCTGTTTGTTGCTGCGTTTCATCTTTGAACTGATCTTTTTCTTAGAATACACCGTAGATGGGAACAGACTCATCTGTGTCTATCCCATTTTGATATATATATATATATATATATATATATATATATGTATATATATGTGTATATATATATATGTATATATAGACAAATGTATGTCTATATATATCAAACATATGTATATTTTTTGGTTTTGGTTTTGGTTTTTTGAGACAGGAGCTCTCTGTGTAGCCCTGCCTGTTCTGGAACTCCCTCTGTAGACTAGGCTAGCCTCAAACTCACAGAGATCTACCTGTCTCTGCCTCTCAACAGCTGGAATTAAAGGTGTGCTCCACTACCACCTGTCTCCATTTTGATATCTTAACTGTCTGCCCTTTATTTCCGTCTATCCATTTGTTTATTTATTATATATTTAAATCTACCATCTATCTCTTACCTATCAATTATGTATCGTCTGTATCTATCATCTATCTTTTTTCAGTCTGTCACCTAACTTTGATCTATCAGTTACCTACAAGTCTTTCCATTTATCTGTCATCTATCTCTATTGCCATCTCTCCTTTTCAGGCAGGACCTCACTGTGTAGCTCAGGCTGGCTTTAAACTCACAGTATTCATTGTGCCTCCACCTCCTGAGTTCTGGAGCCACCACACTTGTCCTGATTCCACTACTGCTTGACACACAGAGGCACAAATTCCTGGATCTAACCTAGTGAGCTGTAGGTCCCTGGGCAAGTCTGTTAGTACATCCAGCACATCTCCAGTGAAGAAGGTTTAACAAGATGATCTCAGAGACCCAGCATTTCCCCTCTTCCTTTCATGTTAGGCCGTAGTAGCTGTGTCCCTGTAAGTCAGCTTTGGGACCTATCACCAAACAGTTCCTCGATGAGGCATAGCAATCCTGGAGGAATGATTATGTGGAAATAGTCAAGTGAGGGACCTGGGAACAGGAAGTGCTAGTGGAAACAAATGTATCCCATGCAGTTTCAAACATCGAAATTGCATCACGGAGGGTTTGTACTGTAGAAACGCAACTCTCTCATCATACCTCGCTGGTGTACTTATTCCCCCTGTATGCCTTACTCCCCTGAGACTGTGATTATAGAGGACCGGATTTAGCCCCTAAAGCCACGGTTACCATTTCCTTTCACTGCCTTCCTTGTCAGTGCAATGTAGAGAGCCAGTCTAATACTGGTCACCTTCCTTGTGTTTGGCCCCTACACCTTCCCCTTACTGATCTGATTTTCCTCAGGCCCCTCCTTATTTCACATCTCTGCACAGGGACCTCTTCTGACATTTCGGTAAGGATGGTCAAGGTCAGTTTGACCACTGCAGGTTTTCAGTCTGCAAGCCAGCTTGAGTGTGATCATACTTTACCTGAGATGGACCGTATCTGTTCCTGGCTGGGATTGTGCTGAGACATATTGTCACCCTGTGGGAGGTTCTGAGTCCTCCAGGGTTGTTTTTTTGTTGCAGTCAGAGCTCATTCAGAAGTCTCTGGGCATTCTGGCTCCACATTGAACCTCAGGTGCCAAGGCTCTGTGGGCATTTTCAGCTCAGATCTGGAGATGGAGTTGGTTTCTTCTTCCATTGAGCTTGATCCCCCCAGCCTGGGCTTTCTCTTCCAAGTTCCACTGTACCTTCTGGAATCTCCATGTTCTCAGGGCTTCATGTCAGTATCTTAGGCAGTGGAATGATTTTTCTCAATTCACAGTCCTCATTCATGGAATTTTTGTCATTTACTGTGTCCAGGCATGGCACATTACAATCAAAAGCCTAACGGAGGAGCCAAAGGACAGCTTTGCCAGAACAGGGTAATGTCCAGAGCGATATAGCTTGTGAGCTCAGGGAAAGGGCCCTTGTTTATGCCATCTGCCCTGATGATCAGTTGGTCCCTTCTCCCCCTTATCTGAGTGTCACATCCTTAACTGGCAGTCTTTGCTGTAGATCCTTTGGTGATTCCCAAATTGTTCCTTTCAGGACCAGTCATATTTAGAGAAAGCAACTCCTTGACATCAACATAGCCACATCCCTCTTCCACCCCTCCCCCCTTTTCTTTCCTTCTCCTCCTCTCCCCTTTCTTTCTTCCTTCTCTTCTTTTTCATCCTCCTCCTTTTTTTCCTCTTCCTCCTTCTCGTGTTCTGGCTGGGAATTCACTATGTGATCCAGGCTGGCCTTAAGCTTATGACACCCCTGCCCTAGTCCCTTAAGTGGTGAGATTACTGGTGTGCACCACCAGATCCAGCACTGAGTCTACCAGGGCCTAGAGCTGATCTGATAATGAACTTACTAAGGACCAAGATGAATACAATAGAACTTTCTTCTCTTGACCCAGAACATCTCTGGACATATCCAGATGCACTCTAGGAATGGTGCTTCCCACTCCTGGCTAATTGTCACTGTTATAAAAATATGTTGTAGGGATGGAGTGTGATTAAGAGCATGTATTGCTCTAGGAGGGAACCTGATTTGACTCTCAGCACCCACACTGGGGAACTCAAAATTGACCATAACTCCAGCCTCAGGGAATTCAATGCCTTCTTTTTGCCTCTGGGCACCTGCACTCACATACACAAATTTGCATACAGGTACACATGCACACACAGTAGTAAAAAGATAAAAATAAAAATAAAGCTGTAGTATGTTGGCAAAGATTAGAAACAGATACACACCATGACCTTGGTAAAATGTCTGAACTTCTGGCAATTTCAGCTTCTTCAGCTATAAGCCATAGAGCTGGTTTGTATACAGAAGGACTATGCATAAGTAAAATATTAACACATGATGGGGAAAGATTAAGTGCTGGATTAAATGCCAACTGTCTTGATTAATAACAGCGATGAAGATAATAATTTTTCACGCATACATGGAGAGCATGCATGCTTTTTGCTCCTCAACAAGTGGCTGAAAGGGGAGCTTTAAGGAGGATGTTTACCAACACCATTTAAGTGGAGCCACAATGAATTGTTTTTCTGGCTCTTTATGTCTGGACTCCCACATTTTGATAGATAGTTGGTTGACTGCTATTTGCCAGTGCAGTTCATATTAGCGCTCAACTGTCATTTGAAAAGCATCTTAATTATTTACGTGATTGCTTTTCCTTTTGTATTTACAAAAAACCTGCCCTTTGCATATATCTAGGAAAGGCGATTAAAGGCTCAGTCACCAGGAACAGCAAGCAGTGGTTATTGAGAGAGATGAGAGATGAAAAAAAAAATCAAGAGATTTATTAGTGATGGTAATGGAATGTGTATATGGCAGAGACAGCACATGCTGGGTTGATTGTAGCTTCCTGACCTGATGCTTCAGTGTTAAATTACTCCCGTTTTCCGTGGGGTTGGTTTCAAGTGTGTTTATCTCCCTGGAGAGAAGACACGTGGAAAGCACTGATAGCAGTGTGCCCCAACAGCCTCATTGGTAGGCATCAGAAAGAGGGGTTTCCACATGTGGAAAACTCGGCGCCAGACATTATGTTGGGCGAGCGCCATTGACACTTGGCTTAAGAGTTTTCTTTTTTGAGAGAGGGTCTCACTGTGTAGTCCTGACTGGCCTAGCACTGTAGACCAGGTCGCCCTCATAAATATGCCTGCCTCTGTCTGCTGAGTGTCCCAACGCAGGAGTGTATGTGCTACCATACCTATCACGGCTGAGCCTTCAGTACTACTGATACCTTGTTTTCTTGGTGTGATATTAAAGGTAGGTGATGGTGTGACACTCCTTCACAGTTCTAAGAAGTCCCTCAGAAGTCCAGCAGCCTTCTGGCTACCTCAGAGCCACTCAATGGCTTTATGAGTCGATGGAGCCTCGATGATCGTGGTAATTTTCTCTTAGTCCCTTTGGATACTAAAAGCTTACACTCTGCAGTATGTCTTTCCAGATGGAAGGCATTAGGGGTGATGTCTTCTTAAGCAAGATGAGCATGTGTGCATGCGTGTTATATGTGGAGTGGCTGACACAGAAGCTTTCTGCCTAAGTCAGTGACTTGCCTTGGAAAAGATGACTGTTATCTAAAGCAGCCCAAAATACAAGGCTCATCCTGTTGTTTTAAATGTCATAAATACCAAGAAAGTATTAATATTTCCACTACATGTCTTAGATTGTTACTGTTATGAAGAGACACCATGACCTCGACAACCCTTATAAAGGAAAACATTTAATAGGGGCTGGCTTACAGTTTCAGAGGTTTTGCTCCATTATCGTGATGCTGGGAAACATGGCTGCGTGCAGGCAGACAGAGTGCTGGAGAAGGAGCGGAGAATGCTACGTCTTGATCCGCAGGCAGCAGAGGGAGACTGTGAGCCACACTGGGCATAGCTTGAGCATAGGAGACCTCAGTGTTAGCATCCACTGTGACACACTCTCTCCAACGAGGCCACACCTCCTAACAGTGCCACTCCCTCCATTCAAGCATACGAGTCTGTGGAGGCCATTCCTACTCCAACTGTCATAGTAAGTTACTAGGAAGAGTCCATCTTAAATCAGCCTCAAGATTCTCTAGGCTATTAGCTTTAAAGGTTCTTTTTCTGCCCAGTATTGGATTTCAGAAAATAAAATATGATATAAACAGTTTTGTGAGCCAACAGCAGCTATGTAAACTTTTTCCTCGAGCCAGTAAGCATAGCACTCACAGCCAGAGACAAAGATGGAGTTCTTAAAGGTCCGCCCTGGGACATTTTCAGATGTCATTTGCTGTTATCTTCACATGGTACTGACGTGGCTGTGTTCTAGGAAACGTGCTTAGCATGAACAGTAAGACATACACACTGTGTGATTAACCCATATGACAGCCAGGACTTTAGGACTTGGGGGGAGGGTTGTGTAATTCCTCACAGCTGGATAAAGATGGGGAATCTGAGTTTGCAACTACCTCTCCCTGATTCCCAGCCATTCTGTTATCTAACCAAAAATTCCTTGCGTGTGTTATTTCCAAAGACTGGCCTAGATTTCCCTTTTCACTTCCATATGTGACTGTCTGTGTCTCTGTGTGTGATTGTATGTGTGTCTGTGATTGCGTGATTGTGTATGTGTATGTTTGTATGTGTGAGTGCTGGTTCATGAATGCTGTAGCGCATATGTAGAGACTGAAAGACAATCTTGGGTATTGGACCTCGTCTTCTACTTGTTTCAGAAAGGGCTTCTTACTTGCCACACTACGTGAGCAGGGTAGCTGGCTCAGGAACGTCTGCCTCCAGTTTTCAGTGGAACACTGGAACTGCAGATGCCCAGGGCACCACATCACTTTTTTGGGTGGGTTCTCCGTGTCCCAACTTAGATCCTCATACTGGCATGGAAAGCCCTGTAACTAAGCCATCTTTGGTTTTCTTTTAGGGGAGAATGACCTTGAGCTTCTCATCTCCTGCTTTGACCCCTCATGCACTTAGATTATGGGCTTGCATCATCAATCCGGTTTTCGTGGTGTTAGGATTGAACCTAGCTCTTCATACATTCCAGGCAAGCCCTCCCTCGGCTGAGCCACACACTCCCAGTCTTGACCAGGCTTGTTTAAAAGACTCAGTCCAATACTGTATTCAAAGAGATTCATCTCTGTGTGAGTCACTGTCTCATGATGGGAAATGTGTTGGTAACATGAGGGTACCTGTGGTTGCCTAGGAAGGAACTTTTCTAGCTCTTTGTAATTTGATGTCATTGATAACTGGGTCAAAGGGATCTGCATCTTTCCTTCCGCCCCCTCCCTTTCCTTGTTAAGTGCTATGTAGTGTATTTACTGTTCTGCTTAAGTTGCCCATTTGACCTTTCTTGTCACGGGCCCAGGAAAGATTCTTTATCAGTTAATAAATTATTCATCCCCTCGTAGACATAATTGGTTGCTAAAATATTCTGAGTTTTCTCTGTCTTCAGAATGTCTGAAAATTGTGCCTGGTCCTTATCCTCCAACTTTTCCATCTCATTTCTCATTCTGAAAATTTTGCTTTGACTTATTCTTGACTGTATCCACCATCCTTTGATCACCATTTCTGTGTCTTCATTTTTTTTTTTTTTCTTCTTAGCCATCTCTGGCAGTCTTGAACTGAATCTTTTCAAACTTTATATCCATTATAACCTTTATATAACAAGGGCTGTGGTTCACTGCAGAATTTTAAGAGGGCAAACAGGAGGCACAGGTGGCTAGCTCCAAACCATCACTCCCAATTGTGTGCAGCCCAAAGAAGATCCATCCCTTCAATAACACGGGTTCCCCTGGGTTCTTATTAAGCAATTTTGACATAGTTTGAAGAGACGGATTTCATCCTAAGATGGTATCTAGCCAGTGGCTGCAAGGCCTGCATCTGGCCACTCAGCTTTAGCCTATTATTTAGGATGGAAAAATATACTTGAGACTGTTTTTCATGTTTATTATGGACCATTCAAGTGCCTCCGATGTAGTGTATATTAGATTAAATAGAAGAAAAATATTGTGGTGATAAAACCATCTAGGCAAGGATAAATAGCGATCACCAGGGCTGGAGGTGGTGCCTCGGGCCGGCTAGCACGTGGGGTGAAAGGTCAAGGTTAACCCCAGTAAAGTATTTAAAACAGAACTAAATTTACACAGAGGTAGGCTGGGGGGTGGGGTCCTCGTTTGGAGTCCTAGAGACCTGGAATCAAATCCTGGTGCAAATGGTTTCCCACTGGTGCCCCTGGCTTGTTTCCTGTAGAATGGCATGAGTGACAGCTTCCGGGGTCACCGTGAGGACAGAATGCAGCCACACAGAGCTCTTATGCCTAGAGGCAGCATGTTGTAATCCAGAAAACAGGGTGCACCCATGTCCAGCACGGATCCCTGAATCAGACAGACGCATACTCGCATCCTGAAAAAGTGTTCCCTTGTTGTCCTGGTTCAAGCCTCTCTTAGAAAAATACCATGGACTGCTGACTTAAGCTCTATCTATTTCCAAATGTCCCAGTGCCTGTTCAGTTTGGTTCTTGGTGAGGATTGTCTACCCATTTTATACATCACTATGTCTTTTCATGTTAAAGAGCAGAGAAATAGAAGGGGGGAGGAAGGGAAAGAGAGACACTTTTAAGCTTTCCTTCTATACATCCCTTTGCTTTTCCATCAGTGCCAGTCAATACTGAAATGAGCTGAGATTTAGAGCAGAGCCCCCTCCCCACTAAGAGGGAGAGATGGGACAGTTTTTGCTGCAACCTTGCATGAGTTGGAGCTGGCCGGCCTTGCATAGGCTAGGGCCAGTGCTGAGGAGAAGCGGAACTACCAGAGCCTACCCTGCATTCCCAGGAGGATCTGTAGGATCTGCTGTCTGTCCCTGTCAATTGGAGCATGCAGATGCAACTAAGTTTTGAAAACTCCATAGAAGGAAGGCTTGCAAGTGTGTGGTAGTGGCGGCAAGGCCTATCTACTGGTTCTTTGACAGTCCTCCCTTCAAGAGTGGCGCCTGGTTCTCCTTCACCAGTGTGAACTGTACCCAGTGACTCATCTCAGTGGGTTCCGTGTGGTGGTACCGATGGAGAGTGACTCCCGAGAAAGGTGGAAGGTCCTGAAAGGCACCCAGGCTGCCTCTTTGCAGCTGCCTTGTGTCACTGGGTTTGGGCCACCATGTTGGGAGGCCACTCGAGCAGCCCTGTGAAAAGCCTGTTGTCACGCCGGTGCCTCTCAGAACCCTCTGGGCCAGCCCAGCCTTCTGCTACCCAGTTGCTGCCATGGTCCCACAGATTCACGCGGTGAGTTTTCCCTTCAGAAACACCCAGTGGCTAGAATGTTTCCCAGCTTACGACCTGCTGGGTTTCATTAGATGCAGAATGTATACAGCTTTCAGCATGTGCTTTATGGGAAAACGAGAATGACTAACACAGGAACCATGGCCCCCATGGGAGAAGGAGCCATCTCTGGAAGAGACTGGATCCTGAGACCCGGGGAGCTCCTCAAAGTGTAAGGCATCTGAAGTTTGCGGTGGCTTCCCAGATGCCTTGCGCATGACAGCATCCTAGGTTTCCGGCTTCCAGCTTTGCTATTGACTCCCTTCCTGATGGATCAACCTATCCTGCTTCTGCGTGAATTAATTCAAAAGGCCTCCGTTATAGTGAAAACAGCCTCTCCCTCCTCGGACCACCAGACCAAGGTCTGCTGTCCTTCCCCCAGAGCTCTCTCGGCTGCCTTCTCAGAACCCGACTAATACACGCATCTCTCAAATTCCCTAAATAATAAATCCGGAGTTATTGAAGCTATCAGGTTACTGAGAGTTGGCGGTGAGACTGCCCCCTGTCACTCCTTTGCAACCCCTGTCCCTGTTTTATTATTGAAGCTTGGGATTGCTCATGGTAAGGCTAGGCAGCTGGGGAACCTCAGCCCCTGAATCTTGCAGCAGGCAGCAGCTGCAGGAGCTCGGGCCTGCTTTGCCTTCCCTAGAGTTAACGAATCAGCATGCACCAAGGGCACAGTCGGCCTCTAACTGACGGAGGGACGCCGCATTCATTTACTCAACAATTCTGAGACCTCCAATTGTCCCGACTACAAGGCAGCCTGCCTGCAAACCGGGTTAGGCCGGGAGAAACTTCAATGCATCTTTGTAATGGCTTTGTTGTTGTTTATTGAGAGGGACTAATTAACTTTGATTATTGCACTAATATTATGGCACTTTGACAGCCCTTCAGATTTATGACTCTGGGAAAATAAACAAATGAAATGCAGGTGCTGGAGCAGAAAGACTCAGTCATTACTGAACTTTAATTACTTGGAATGTGTAGCCAGGAGAGAATTAGTTGATGAATTACGGGATGCCTAAAACCTTCCCCAAATTGAAGGCAAAGAGAAGACAAAAAATAAAGTGGGGAGGAGGCCGGAATGTGCTGTACTTAAGGTGAGGAGAGAGAGAACACATCTGTACTGCTCTCTGTCGTGTCTCATCCACAAACGTCCGTGGTTTCCAGGGCTGCAGAAACTCACCAAGTGCTTTCCAAGGCTGCATCAGCATCACCCCAGAACGTGTTAGACACGAAGCTTCTGGGGACCCCTGCCCAGAACCACTAGTTCAGAGTCTCTTGAGGTGGGGTCTCATGGAAATCTAGGTACATGCAAAAGTAGAGCCCCTCTTTGCTTTTGCTTACAAAAGTTAAATCTTGCCCTAGCTGGGATCCTGAGCTATCCCAGAGGTTTTCAGGCTCAGTGACCAGCACCTTCACCTGCTGTTCCAACTCACCGGCCCTTGGTCAACTCTCCTTGGAAAATGAGAATCATGGTAACGAGAGTGGCAGCCAACACGATGGTGTTGTCACTGTCAAGCCCGAGAGGTACTTCAGTTCTGCGTATGTTAACGATGGTCCTGTCTGCACACTCATTCAGTGAATCCTGTCTTCCTGAGAAGGTCTTGAGGCACGGAGGTGTTCAGGACCACGCACAAGCTCACACAGCACAGGCACCACACTGAGGAGCTTTCAGGACAGTGCTCCTGCTTGCCCAGTTCTTCCTCCACACTCTCTCTGGGCCACATAATACCGAGGCACCGGAGGTATTACTAAATACCCATGGAATGAGCAAGGGGGCGGCAGAGGTTGATAACTGAGTCATGGGCATTGAAACCTAGGAAGCACAACCAGGGCCCCCTTGCTTGCTTACCTTTGGAAAGCTGACCAGGACAGGATATATATAATCAGATGTTTTAAAGTTTTGAGCTGTGCGAGTTGGTTAGGCAATTGATGACACTGGGGTCTCCAGTTCTTCGGCTGGCTTCTTGTTCAAGAGCAGGTAGGTATTTGTGAATCACCGTATTACAGTCTTTATTTTTGTTCCTCGTACATTACCAATCCTTGGGAAATTCTCAGTAGCCGGCTTCCCCTCTTGTGCTGGACTTGGGCGGGCCGACTGTGATGTAGAGTAGACTCACAAACTTGACCTTGAGGGACAGGAAGGAGAACCTTTATTTAGAAATATTGGCCTCAGAGGCCAAAGCCAAGAGCAGAGGAGATGAGTTAACGTGCTGGCCAAGCATGGTGGAACATACTTGTAATCCTAGGGTTTGGAGGCCAAAGCAAGAGAATTGTGGTGGTGTTTGGGTTACATAGGGAGCTCAAGGCCCGCAAATAACTTCCGGAGGCATGCAGTCTTCACCTGGGTGTGTGTAAGCAGGGAGAGGAGGAACTTGGATGGTTATTTAGCTCTCTGCTACTAATGGAATTACTTGTTTTGAAATGCCTAAGATATTGTTAGAGTTTGAGAAGGCAAACATAAAACAGCTCTGGTTTCCTGTTGCTCAGGTCAGCTTGGGCTGGCTTTGCGCATAACATCCCACTTTCCTTTTGGTTAATAAGTGATTGCCGGGACAAATAGTGAAACTCATCAAGATTATATGCGTGTACCTGTGTGTATATGCAGACAAATAGAGGGAAAGAAAGGAGAAGAAAAGAGAACAGAAGAGAGTTAGCCACACAGAGGCAGGACAGGCAGACAAAGACAGAGAGACATGGAGGGAACTTTCCTGGCAGTATCTTGAAGGAGTGTTTTCTTGGACCAGCCTGGGCAGGGTGAGGGAGCCTGGTCACTGTTTCCTATGTCCCCTGGTCATTTCTTGCTTAGAAAGGAAGAAATTAGAATTGTTGAGCTATGATTTGTTTTAATCAGAAAGAAATTGTCTAACATAAATCTCTCCGTGAGTGCTGGAAAAGCCCTAAAGCGTCTGGGGGGCAAAATATCAATACTTTGCAAAGGAGGAATGATTGTTCCAATTCGTGGCTTAATTGACTTTAAGCCTTAATGAAAGTCAGGCCAGGGCAGGCAGCACGCACTGCAGCCTGGATCAGCAGTGAGGTCTGAGCCAGAAAAGGAGGAATTTGGGGTGGCTCTGGTCCTTTGCTACTGATGCGATGTTCTAATTGGCTGGGGCCACCTAATTCCAGATAATACCTCTTTTTCTTCCTATGAAAAGAGCATATTTTTTCTTCCTGACTAGTATAGTAATTTCTTTTAAATTACAGCTCCCCCCCCCCATTGGAAGCATTCGTTTATGTTGGATTATCATTCCCCAAGTGAAATTTCTCTGATGCTGTATAATTAAATATAGATTTTTTTTAAAAAAAAGCATAGTATATATTTTAAATTTGTAAATGGACAAATTGGAGTATATAAAGACTTTATTTAGGAAGAAAGAATAAATGACTCCCGAAGTCAGCCCAGTGGTTGTTGGAAAGGGTTCATTTAGCATCCATAAGTCCCCATGTGTTGGGCCCTGGGCTGGGTATGGGGGTGGGGGGTGCTGCGAAATCTCCCTGACTCCACTGACTGTAAAGTACACCGTTCAGGTCTAAGCGATAGGCCTGTCCTCCAGCCTGCCTCCGTCTCAGTCCTGTTCTCATCACGTGAGAGTCAGGTGACCTTCGCTTCCTGTTGTTTCAGTTTGCTGAGCCACGTGACATGGGTGTGCAGATAGCATCCACATTGCAAGGTTGTGAGGATCAACACCAGTGTTGCTCACCGGGAACTAAGAATGGTACTGGAGTACTTAGAGTGGTAGTCGGGTACCAGGTATATAATATAATATCCAAGTGCCAGCAGAGACAGGAAACGAAAGAAAGGAAAACCAGTGGGGCCTTACAAGCATGAGGTCTTAAGTTCAATCCCAGAATTTATATTACAAAAAGAGTGGGTATGTTGTTGCACGCTTTTAATCCTAGCTCTGGGGAGATGGAGACACAGATCCCTGAGTCTCCATAGCCAGCCTGCTTCACCTACTTGGCAAGTTCCAGGCCACTGGGAGACCCTGTCTCAAAAAAGAAGGTGGACAGCGCCTGGGAAGTGCCAGCCAAGGTTGTCTTCCCCACTCGACATGCACAGGAGTATGAGCATGTATATGTGTGCATGCATACACACAAACAAAATATGGAAAAAGCTTCACTTGTGGCACCCATGTGGAATGGCCCCACCTGCCTGTCCAGTTCACATCTGGCCACTCAGCCATTCTGCTCCCTGTTGAAGCCGTATCAGAAGCACTGCATCGCCCAGTCTTCACATCTCACTGCATCTTGGCACAGCCTGTTTCCGCAGCCAGGAGGGATCTCAGCCAACTTGTCCACCCACCATATGTCCCTGTGCCCCCTGAGTCTCTGCTCATGCCCGTCTCTTCTCCAGAGCCTCCCCACGGTTCGCTGGCTCTGATGCTATCCTGTTCCCCCTCCCTCAAAAAGTACCTGTCACCCTACCCATCTCAGTCAGGTTCTGGGCCGAGCTCTAGTGGAGAAAGCAAGGCTTCCTGCCTCCAGGGAACGTCCATACTGGGTTTTGGCTTCGTTTATTTAACTCCTGATTAGCACATCCTAACTTTAAATAGTAAAGAGTTTCGTTGTGACATCTCCGTACAGGTATACAATGTACTTTGTCACATTCACCTTCTCTACAGCCCCTCCCCCACACTTCCCTATTCCTAATCCTTAACACCCCTCTTTCACGCTCATGTCCCCTTTAGCATTTGGTTTTTAAATTATGCATTGATTGATTGCGGCATTGATCACACTGTGTGCTGATCGTTTGTCGGATGGGCTCCTTATTTAGTGAACAAATACTTATCGACACCTTCTACACATGTAGTCTACTGGATTCTGAGTGTGTCTACACACCTCATTGTCTTTGTCCTCATGGAGTCTGAGTGTAGTGACAGATAATGTAAATGAATAATAGTATCCTAGACACTGGTGTGTGGGTGTGTGCCTGTGTGTGTGTACATCTGTCTGTCTAGTACATAGATAGATGGCGTTGAGATCTGGTTATGGCCTGAGCTCAGTGTTACTTGGCCAAGGGGCAGACCTTTTGAGAGTCAAGTTGCCCAGCCTGACATTGAACTTCTGGTCCTCCTGCCTCTACCTCCTCAGTGCTGGGATTTTAGACGTGCACCAGCAAGCTTAGCCGGAAAGATTATTATATTTTATTTTGGATGTGTGTAGGCTGGTTAACGGTTAAGAGCAGAGATTTGGATTCAGGCTGAGGCTGGCTGGAACCCTCCCTGGTTCTACCTTCCTGTAGAAATGTGCTCTGTTCTCCATTTCTTAGCCATGGTGGTCTTCCATGTGCCCTCCATCTTTCTGAGGCAGGTGGACTCTGGCTTCCCTGCACCCACAAGATGATTGTCAGGTGTAAATGGGACGGTAGTGCCCTGCTCGTGGTGCTGGAAGCCTCTTCTTGTCACCTCCGCATGCTTCGCACATCCTCCCTCTCCTCTTCGCATCAGTACTCCTGCCGCCTCAGCAGGGCCGGCCTCGGTGCCAGACACAGCATGCTCTGGGAAGATCCGCTTCAAGTTCAAAGCAAAGCTTCCTTACTGCGGTATTGGATTTTGCAGGATGGTGACAGCTTCTGCAAACCTCTGGCCCATGAGCCAATTTGGAGAAAATTGAATCATTCTCTGCGCCTTTCGGCTCGCATCCTAAAAGCTTGCACAAACACTCTGGGCAGGCTTCAGCAACTTCACATCAAGGGCTCAATCATAGCTTCAAAATAAAAACATCCCTCATTGCTCTCTGTGTGCGAAGCTGGCCGTGGAGCTTGTCGCAAACCTCGGAGCTACTGATAACACCCGTTGCCCCAAACACACACCATATCAGAAGGTCCACGCAGGCAGAATCCACTTAGCATGCTCTGTGCTTCTCCGAATGTGGATTAAGGATGGGGCAGATAGGAGCTGTCAGGACCAAGTGCTCATCGGCACCTGCAGCTCCAGGTAGGCTACGTCTACCGAAGTCTCCTTTAAAGTGGTTTCATACTCCAGTCTGTGGAGACACGCTGGGCTGTGTAAGTGTCGCAAAGCCCTTTCTCATCATGGCAGAGCCACCAGCTTCATTATCAACGTGTGTTCACACTTCCCTCGGCAAGGAGCCCTCTGTAGAAATAACTGTGAATTTAGGGACTGGCAGTCTCGAGTGGCTCATGATTCGCAGAGGATTTATATGTGAAGGGGAACGGATGGATTAAAAATATTAAACAGTGCAGCCAGCACCCACACGGGTGAATTGTTGAGATCTATTTTCCCCTTCTACTCTAAACATATGGCATGAATTTTCCACCCTCATTACAGTTGCTGAGAGAAGGCAAAGGCAAATATTGATATTTCATTCATGTTTTACGGTGAAAACACTGTTTGGTTTGTTTATACAGTTCGACTATCACAGTTTTTATGGTTGGCAATGAAACCACCGTAAAGGCAGGCCTGGGTTATATAGCAGATGCGATAAGCCCTCGTTCTGGGACACTCCCTGGATGGGATAGCTAATGTCACATGTACAGAAGGAAAAACTGACTTGTGGGTCGGGACGGGCTGGTCAGGACGTACTGTCTGACAGCCTCTGTGGAATCTCCAGGGCGCAAAGCCTCAAGGTCTCTCTTGTTTATGCTGAGTCTCTGGCCTGTGTTGCTTGGACTGATGTGGGAAGTGGGGCTTGTAGCTAGATGCCATGCAGAGGAAGGGAGAGGCGTGTTCGCACGTGGCTAAGCTTCTGCTTAGAAGTGATCCCTGCCCCAAGGCTCACATCCCACTGGCCAGGGCTAGTCTCATGGCATTTCCAAGTTCAGGGAGTATCTGCTGCCAGCCTGCCAAGTGAACACAAACTGGGGTAGATGGCTGGAATGTCAGAGATTGGGTGGAGGACTGCCTTACACAGCCACACTCACCTTAAGCCTTTTTGTAGTTAATATTTTAATTGATCCACAATGCATGCTATGTGTGCGTGCATGTGTGTATGTATGTGTACATACATGTGAGCATATGGAGGTCAGAGGTAAACACTGGTTTCCTTCCTCGTCTATCTCTATTCCCCTGGAGTTCACTGGTTTGGACAAACTAGATGGTCAGGAAGTCCCACGTCTCTCTTAACATCAAGTTTTATGTACCAGTGCTTACATCCATTTCTTGTCCATAGGCAGATGACAGCTCTTCACATGTTTTATCATGCAGTCAGCTGTTGAGAAGTACCCGTGTTTGCTGTCCCCAGACTAAGCCTCCCAGAGCCCTGCCTGTGTCCCTGTCCATCACCCCACATCTCTTTAGAACATCCTGCTATATGTAAACATGACCGTCCCTCTTTGTCTCTCTGTCTCTCTGAGACAGAGTTTCTCTGTGTAGCCTTGGCTGTTCTGAAACCCCCTCTGTAGACCAGGCTGGCCTTGCGCTCAGAGCTCTGCCTGACTCTTCCTTCTCAGTGCTGGCATCAAAGGTGTGTGCCACCACTGCTTGGCTTGACATTTCTTTCTTTAAAACTTCTTGGACAAAGGGCTAGCTAGATGGTTTAGTGGGTAAAGGCAGTTGTTGCTAAACTTTGATGACATTAATTTAATTCCCGGGACCCACAGAGCAGAAGGAGAAAACCATCTCCTTTGGGTTGCCCTCTCACCTCCTCACATGCTCTGTGGCACATATGCACACATGTTCGCGTGTGTGCGCGCACACACACACACACAAATAAAGTAAATAAAATTTTTTTGAGCAAACTGAGGGCTCTGCCATCATATCTACATGTCACACACAAGTGTATCTTGTCCTATGGATCCAAGAGCATGCTGTCCTCTCACCCTCTAAATACGGAACCTTGTTTGTTGTACTTATTTTTCTTAGGATTCTTTCTTTAGGATCTGTTGTGATTCTGAAAATCTTAGAAAAACCAATTAAATGGAAATGAGTTGTTTTGAATGTCAAGAGCAGCTGTGTCCAAGGGAAAGCTGTTCATCTGAGGCTGAAATTGCAAAGATGCACATTTGGGGTTGGGTGATGATGGACAAAAGATTTTCATTTCTTTGAGTCTCAGTTTCAACAGGTGCGAACTAAAGCGCCTGATAATGATGCTTTTATGTTAATCGCTGTGTTGGTGTTCAGACATCTATAATTTAGTGTGTATTGGGTACACTGGTGGCTTTTTGAAAGCCTGACTTTTATCTCCATGATTGCTGAGTAATTGTAACAAGGACAACTAGAGTATTCAATGGGTGCATACATGTCTTTCCTTCATCATGTTTGTTGAATGACTGAGTGTACGAACATTTTTTTTTTCCAGCTTCAATTAGCTTTCTGTGTTGAGGTTGAAGAAACTCTGAATCTCCATAATAAATCATGTGAAGCAACTCCCCAGATGCAACAGTGTTAAGAAAGCTGGCTTAACTTTTGCTTTTCCCTTCTAACATTTCCCCTTCTAAATCTTTCTCCTTAAAAAGAGGACGAAGAAGAAGGAGGAGGAAGAGGAGGAGGAGGAGGAGAAGAAGAAGTGATAACAGTGATTGCATTTAAGCAGATTCCTTGGCAGGCATGGGAGGAGGGTTCTGGGGATGGGGGTGCATTGATGGGTGGTTCCCAAGCTTTGAGGCCTCCTAATGTTTCATTTCCATTAAGCATCATGGATACATTCCAAGAATTTAATTAATATAGCATCACTGCCTTCCTTGTGATTCCTCAGTAGGGTTATGAGAACCTGGGAGTGCTCAGTTGATTAAATGGCATTTTCTGTGGGTTTCCAACTACTGCTTTCCATGGAATTTAGTACCTGCCAGTATCTATTAAATCAATACTGTTGAAGGAGATCACAAAGAAAAGATGCGATTATATCACAGTGTAGAACAGTTCTCTTACCTAGACAGGGGAAATAGTTTTAAGAGTATAGTTTGCAGGGATGGGTTTTGTTTGTTTTGTTTTAAATAGTAAGACCAGAATCTGAAAAAGTTTGGAAGCTGTTATTAGAAAACAGTCATAGTAAGGAATAGCTCATAGAGTAGTAAGGTGTGCACCAGGATAGAAAAGAAAATCACTGGCTGAGGAAGAAGTAAAGTTAATGACAGATCTATAAGTGTTAAGGCTCTTTATGAGTGGGGAGAAGGAATGTGCTTGTTGACTTTATTTGAAGGAATTTTCCCTGAACCACTGGAGAAAATGAGCCTCCCTTTGTTAAAATATACAACACACACATACACAATGCACCCCTGCCTACACACACAGATGATGCCACTTTGGCCGGCCTAGAGCTCACAATGTAGACCAGGCTGGCCTCATACTTAGAGACCCACTTGCCCCTGCCTCCCAAGTTCTGTAATTAATGGCATATACCACTATGCCTGACTTGTTTTTAAGATTTATTTTATTTTATGAGTGTTTTGCTTGCATACACGTCTGTGTACTTGGTAGCTGTGGATTTCAGAAGAAGGCGTTGTATTTCCTGGAACTGGTGTTTTTTCATAGTTGTAAGCCAGCACTGTGGGTGCTTGGAATTGAACCCACATCCTTTGCAAGAACAACAAGTGTTCTTAACTGCTGAGCCATCTCTTCAGCCCTCTCCATCATATTTTAATCTTATGGTTGCTAACACAAGAGACAAGCAGCCATGATACCAGATTAGTTTGTTCTGTTGTACACTAAAGGGGGCTGGGAGGACAGGAGTGGCTGAGGAGAATGGGGTGACAAAATTGGGTAGGGCAGCAGAGAGAAGGGCAGCACCAGAGGGCCGGGCCACCCTGCAGATTCGGTTGCAGATTTGGATGCTGATGTGGATTCGGGTGCGGATTCAGATGCGGATGCAGATGCTGATGTGGATGCGGATGCTGATGCCGTAACTACACTGGGACTGAGAGGAGCAGTTCATCTAGAGGAGAGTGTTGCAGGAAGCACATTTGGGGCTGAGCAAAGCCAGAAACAGAAGGAATCCTGCTTGTTGTCTTAGGAACAGGAAGGTACAGGCTCTAGAGGTAGTGTGAGAAGGGGGCCATATGTGGCAAGTTAAGAGGCCCAGCTCACCTGTACAGTTGTAGCTTTCCAGGAACCCCAGCCCAGCGGGACTGCCCTCTATGACCTCTGAAGTTCTGGTGATAATGCCATTGTCATTCCTGACTTGATCCTTATCTTTGTTGGTGCATGCCCATGAAGGACCCATGGTGTAGGTTCACAAAGGTCCCATGGTGCAGGCTCATGAAGGACGCCTGGTGCCAGCTCCTCTGTCTGTTCTCAGCCATAGGTTCTGCGTGGCTGTCACAAGCCACAGAAAGCTTGAACAGCAGTCTGCCCGTTACTTTTTTGAGGAAGAGGAGGCGTCTACGTCGTCGTCAGCTAAGCCCTTCCTCCCTTTCTTCAGGGGCTTGCTTCTCACCCTGTTCTTCTCATAGTGGAAGCTTGTTATGATGTCGATCTCTTCATCTGCTCTTGCTGTTAGGAGCTGCATCTTGCAGACTACAAAAGGTTGAAAGTGTTTGGCCTAATTGTGATCCATTATGCTCTATCAGCAGTGGTCAGCACCACACTGGGCACTTGCCGGAGTATAGCCATCTCGTGTCAGTGGACAAAAGGCATTCTTTTCTCTGCTGGAGTGGGACCTGGAAGGAGAGGTGAGTGGGAGGTGGGGTAAAACAAAACAACAACAAATAAACAAACAACAACAACAACAACAAAAACAAAAGGATAGTTTGAGCTGAATGAAAGCGTTTTTATTTTTAATTTTCATTTATTTATTTATTTTTGGCCAAGCTTAATCCTTGCCTTCTTGTATTACAGAATACTGAATCCCTCTGTGTTTGAGCTAGTATGAACTGAGTTCCCCTCACCTTGTTATACTTGTCCGGTGCAATAACACCCAGTGATGCTTTGGCCTCCAAAGCTTTGCCTGCTGGGTGCTCTTACTGCTGGGGCCTCCCCTTCTGTCCCACCCCAGCTGCAGCTGACACTCACTCCAGTCATTCGTGTTGTTCAAACAGCAGGCAAGTGAGCCAGGCCCATTTAGAAGGGATTGGCTGCGATCCTGCCTCCTTTCAGAGGCTGCCTGCAGCCACACTGGCGTGAAGGGAGAGCATATTGAATGCTGGCGTTGAAGCCATTTGGTTTGAATCCCAGGTCAGCTTATAAGTGGTTGTCCAACCTCAGCCAGGTGATCAATCTCCGAGATGACACCGCATACTTCATAGAATTGTAGCACTGGCAGATAATGGGTGGGGAGTGCTGGAGAGAGTGCTGCCTGTGGCGTGGGTTTGCCACACTTTAGTGCACTTTATGTCATCCTTCTAAAATATGCTTAGTGGTATTTATTTGGAACCCAAGCTGACAGTATCTATCAGCACCGGGCTTTCTCAAGGACCTTTCCTTTGGTCTGGGCACCCCTGTTTTAAAAGCACATTTACTACAAGGTGCTCTTTATCTTCCGGGTCACCCCGTTTCCTTTTAAAGACGGAAGTGTGCACTGTAATGTATTTTATCAGCTTCCTCCCCATCCCTGGTGATGAGAACTGGATTAGGCACCTAGATTGGACTATTGGGTCATTACCCAGCACAGTGCATAAGACCAGGACTGTTAGACACAGGACACCATTGTGAGAAGGAGGAAAGAGGCCTTATTCCCTTGAGTCCCATTGCTCGTCTAGCTGGAGGCATGGCCTGGTGAGCTAAGGCTGCCTGGGAGGCAAGACCACTTTGCTCCTTGGATCATGATCTGTTGAGTCAGATGAGTTATCCATCTGTGTATGTGTGTACATATGTATGTGGTATGTGTGTGTGTGTGTGTGTGTGTGTGTGTGTGTGTGTGTATAATCATCCTCGGGAAAGATGAAAAAAACATCAGGTGACAGAAAATAGCATTCATTGTAGGGCATTTCAGATATACTTATTTGGGCTTAGGACAGTGTGCTAAAAAAAAAAAAAAGAAAAAAGACACTATGGTCCAAACATTTCAGAGATTGCATTTAAGACCCTTCCAAACCTTTTTTGTACATGATATACAGAGCATCCCTTGTTAATATGCTCATTCTTTTAAAGAACCCATCCATATCTGTTTTGTACATAGGATATAGAGCATCCCTTGTGAATATGTTAATTCTTTTTTTATGAAATTTAGTCCTTTATTTTCAAGTCCTGTGCATGATTGCTGTCTGATCGCTCTAGTTTGGTGGAATTAATATAGATTTCCCACATGGGGAAGGGTTTGGGAGGGGATTTAAAGCAAGGCAGGTTCTTGATCCTTGGAAGAAATTCTTATCTGAGGGGGGATTTGAGAATAGCATTGTAGAGAGGCAGGCACAGCTATGTGGAAAATGAATTGCCGTGATTATTAGATAGGTCTCAGAATTTATAGGACGTTTGATCATAAGAGTGAGTGTCTTTCCTGAGGGATGATATGCCTGGACTTGGACTACTTTTTAATTAATCTCTTTTGGCTATATTGAAAGAGCGATGCACAGAGAATACTAAAATTTGATGAGAAATAACCAGGAATTGTACAAGGAGGGACAAAGATGAGACTATCTGTTTTTTCTTTTGGTTGGTTTTGTCAACCTCTTGGTGTTTGCCTTCCCTCATTATAAGAACGGGATAAGAAAGCAAATGCCTGTCCCTGGGTGGTGGAGGAGGCGCAACCATAGATCCACGCCAGCCCTGTCAGCACCTTGTAAAGTTACTGGCTTCCTGTGTTGCTCTCACTGCCTTCCTGCTGACCATTCATTGCTTTGAAACACTTACTACAAATCATGGCTGATGCAGCCTCTCCTTTGTCCATTTTGTAGCAGTAGCCATAAAAATGCCCCAGATTTTACTTGTGTGCCTTACAACTTACTATTGCAGTTGAGTGTTTTGAATTTTGTAACTTATGCAAAAATCAAAGTCAGATCTTAACTTTGTAAATGTCTTCCTTTTTTATCTTCCAAAGGTGGCATATCCATAAGCCAGCTTTGCCTCAGTGACAAGCAACTCTAGCCTCCTGAGCGCTGCCAATAACACTCTTTTTCTCATGACACACATGTTGGAGATCTGCCTGCTGTCTTAGGTAGGCCTTCCTGGGCTTCCTTCCTCAGTACTTGCATTCTAGAACTTGAAGTAGTGAGGGTCTCCTGTTCAGATGGATGTATCTGTTTCATACCTTGATAGTCATACCAGAAGCCGTGGTCAAGACCATTGTTTGTGGGACAGGGCACAGTGTTCTGCCTTCAGGGAAGCGTAGCAGAGGCAAGATAGGGGCAATAATTGGAAACCCTGAGAACCATTCTCCCAAAAGGAGCTCTCACAGGTATGTGCCATTTATCTTTTAATAAAATACCACTCCTCAGATCTGCCTAACCTTTTATTTCAAGCTTCATAAGCAGTTGTTGGAACCACAAACACAAGTTTAAATGCTACTAAAGATAACGTTAGGAAGAAGGAAAAGAGTGGAAGGTACAGCCACGTCAGGAAACTGTGCCCCAGTCTGATGTCTGGCAATCCAATCAGTGGCTCTCTAAGAGAGCCGTCACCCCATTAGCCTATCCTTACTGACCCGAGCGGGAAATACCAGCTCAGAGTCCTGGAAAGAGCCATCCAGATTTATAGCCTATCCTAGTTCCTCTAATCGAGCCTGTTTTCTCCCCAGATGCTATAGTCAATCAGTAATTAATTTGAAATCCAAAGTTTCATTAAGTGTTATTGAATTCTCTCACGCTGACATTTGGAGTGCTATATTTCTTTAAAATCACAAACCATTTTTCATACTGTCGTTTGCGTATTTTAGCAGGAGAGGCTACAGTTCTCGTATTAAATGACCCAGTTTTCTGGATGTTTACTTGACTGTCATCAACTTATTATCCTTCTCTTCCACTTCATTGCATTCCTGTTCTTTTCTAAGATTTTGAAATCATATTTAAAACATCATCACCACATGTGAATTCAATCTAAAGTATAAATAAATTTAACCGGGCAAATATTTCCAAAACAGTACCGGTCCTTTGAAGGTCTGGACTTATATAGTACAGTGTCCTAAGACTTCCTGTGGAAAATGGGTTTGGGATGTCGAGAGGATGGCCAGGGCTGGGAGTGAGAGGACAGAAGCCCCATATGGGTATACCAATATAGATGTGTAGAGGAGGAGAGACACGCACAGCCAGAGCTAATTAGGCGTTTTTGTTTGTTTCTCCGAATTTTTGGAGTGCAAGGCGAATGAGAGTAAAGACATACTTTTTATAACTTGAATCTAGTCTGTTATATGCTGTAATGTCACTCTTGTCGGGGAGCTTTGTTAGCATGGTGCCCTGTGGGCTACCTAAATAAGTTTTTTTCCCCCTTTCGGTTTCAGTCAAAAAGATTTTTCTCAAGATTATAAATCTCTGGCTTCTTTTAAAAATATCTGAAGAAAAGAGAAGGATTTGCTAGCCTGGAGTAGTACTTGCTTCATATTGGGCTAGGTGATCCTCACTCCTACCTCCCACTTCTTCTGTGTATCACTTCTGGGTCACCACCAGCCCTTCTCCCTCTTTAAGTATCTGTTCTTTCCCTTTGAACTTGCACAGCGAAGTCAGGCATCTCCTCTACTATTGGTTTTGATGCCGTGGACACCTTCCAGAAATCGCCACATGTTCAGATAGGAAGAGAAGCAGAACCTGGTACAAACAAAGACCTGAAATCTCAGCCTTTGAGGGGAAGAGGCAGGAAGATCAGGAATTCAAGACTGTCCTCAGCTATATAAAAGGCCAGCCTGGGCTACATGAGACCTTGTCATGGAATACGAGACAGAAAAATGTTGGGAGAGAAATGAAGACTGACTTTTACTCCAAATAGGTTGTCTCACTTTCTGTTCCTTGACCGCAGAAATGCATTGCCGCTCCAAAGCTGTCTGCCTTTTATTAGCACACCTTGTCCAAGCTTAACCCTTTGTCTTGTTATAGCTTTGTTCAGAAGGACATGGGCATATGGAATTTACAGCGAGGACTTTTCCAGTCTTCAAATAATAACCCCTGAAGACAATAAAAAATAGTTTAACTGGATGATTGTACCTTTTAACCACATCTATAATGAAATTGAATGTATTGTTAGCTGGTTAAAATATTCCATTAAGGACGAAGGTAGGTCTACCTTACGGTAAATACACTTAAGTGTTTATAGTACATTTCATATTTTACATGATTTCCTTTATAATTCTGCTTATCTTTTCATTCTAATTCCCTGAAGGACATATAAAAGAACCCCTAAAGAGAGTAATTACTGCTGTGCTTTTTAACCAAGGCTTCCTTTGCAGAGAGGAATCTGAGCTGCTTTTTAAAGAAGGCCGTTTTTAAATAAAAATGCAAATAAGCCGCTTTGTACCCACATTAATTACCCACCTAGCCTCTTATTACCATGTTTGTATTGTTTGCAAATACTATTTACAGTCGTGTGGAAATTAACATTACTGGTCCTGAGGAAAGATGGTGGTGGGGAGGCTGTGCTTTGGAACCAATTAGGACGAACCTTGTCTCCACCAGCACTCTGGGGGAAAGCACAGCCTTGCCATGTCAAATAATAGCATTAGCACTGACTGCATAGGCAGAGCACCGTAATTATATTATTGGCCCTATTTTGCTTCTGCAACGAATTTCATTGCCTGCATTGTAAAATCAGCAGGCAGCAAAGTTTCTGCTAATGATTTAATGTGCTCTCTGATCATTTTGGACAAAAGTCACTGGAACATCCACCAGGGAGTTTTCTCACCCCCACTTAACCACTGCCTGGCTTGAGCCTTGTAAGTTGGAACAAAGCACGACTCCGATGCCCTTGTTTTAGTGCAATCCTTCCTGTGCCATATCACTCTCAAGATAGATCGTAGGAATGAAGCGCAGGCTGTATGCACTCCAAATAACAGCAGCTCATGTGGGTTTCAGGTTAACCCCACATTGCCTCAGGCCCTAGAGCTCTGGGGTTCACTCTGTGACAGAACACTCATGGGAAGCAGCTTAAGGGAGGGGAGGTTTATTTTAGCTCACAGTTCAGAGGGTCCTGTCCGTCCTGGCAGGGATGGCATGGCGGTTGGAGTAGGTTGGTCTGTGGTGGCTTCTCATTTCCCCCAGTTCAGGAAGCAGACATGTGACAAAAGGTAGGGCTGGCTCTAACCATCAAAGGCCCACCGTGGTGACACACGTCTGTCAGCCGTGCCTCTCACCCTCTGAGCTCCACAACCTCACAGAAGAAGGTCATCAGCCGAGAAACAGGAGCTTAGACACGTGAGGTTGAGGGGGGGATTTCACAGTCCAACCGTGACAACAGCTCTGCACCCTCTGTCATGCCATTTACCAAAGCAAACCGTAAAGAAGCGCAGGTAGGGTCTCATAACTTTTAGGTGGCAGAGGCAGGACCCAGCCTCCCTCCGGGCTACCTGACTGCAAAGTCACCTGACGCACATGTTTAACAGTTTCTCATAGGACATGACAGCGATTTTCAATCTACACCCAGCATCTGGGTGACAGTGTAATTAGCCCTCTGCACAGGCCTAATGCTTTTTAGTATATTTTTTTTCTCAAGTCACTGATTAATGACTGATGTTTGTATTCCATAATTAAAAAAAAATTTCATCAAAACACGGAGGCATAAAACATTAAAACGTTTCCCACCCGCTTTGATGTTTGTTTGAACCTGAGCTTAATTATGTTGCTATAAACATGGGTCCTTTCCTTTCAGGGAACATTTATGAATAATCTCCTGTGCAATGGAGAGCTGCATGTTCTTCAGCGCTTGTCACGCGGGGCAGGAGGGCGAAGGGGCCTCCCGTTCCGACTCTCCATCCTGCCCTACACGTTTACAGACACCATTTGATTTAATCCTTTAATAACCTCCTGAACGCACTGTCGCTATCTCCACTTGGTCAGTAAGGGAAGTGACATTGTGATGACACAGGCCGACTGCAGGAGGAGGGGAGGCCCATGCCTGAGGCTGTATTCCAGATTCCCGGGCAGAAGCAGAATTTGAAAATGGAACCCATTCGTCTCAGCCATGTGCAGTGAACTGTCATGGTCACCCCAAGTAGTCATCCCGGACTGGTACTTTTTCTTTTCTTTTAGGAACATTTCTTTTTTTTTTTTTTTTTTCTTTATGTGGCAAATTTGTACTTATTACGAGGCAGAACACCCCTTTTGTCTACAACTGTTTCTTTTCTTTCTTCAGAACTTTATTAACTTATTGTATTTTAATGATAGTGTGTTATTTTATTTTATTTTATGTGCATACCCTGAGCGTACATATGAGTAACACACCTGTTACTGGAAGAGCTGGAAGAGTGCGTCATGCCCCCTGGAGCTGGAGTTACAGGTGGTTCTGAGCTGCCTGACATGGGCACTGGGAACCCAGTTCTAGTTCTTCCTAAGAGCACCAAGTGCTCTTAAACTGCTGAGCTATCTCTCCAGCCCCAAATTGTTATTTCTCCACCAGGAATGTTGGCTTTCCCTGGCAGAGCTATCCAGTCAGTTCTCTTCCCCGAAGGTGCCTGCCTTCCTGCCCTCCCGTCCTTGGGTACCCCATCCCTCCTCAGCCTGATGCCTCCCAGATCCTGTGTAGAATCCACAGAATCCTGGAAGACGGGTGTCCTTCCAGCACCTGAGAACTGGATTTCTGCCAGAGGAACTGAGTAAAACAGGACAAAAAGGATAAAGCAAGCGATTTCCTCCAAGTGCTCCTTGTCTCCTTCACAAATATTTGTAATTATTGCTGGGTGGGGGTGGTGTGTAATCAAGGGACTCAGAGGCACAACCAGAGCTAACAGGAGCTTCTTCTCATCTTCCACTCTAGTCCACAGTGTTCATTCAACACAGGGTCAGGAATGGGCTCTGTGTGCGTGCGTCCGAGATGCACAAACACAGCCCATCTCAACGTTTTCTGGTTGTCAAGTGTTTGGCCGCCCCTCCTTCCTGTCCTAGTGCTTACAGTGCCGGTTGAAGTCACACCAGGCATTGACAGCTTTAGCTGTGAAGTGTATAGGGTTTGCTGCTCTGTCTCACCCTCAGCAGTTACATCTCTTAGAGTCCAGTTTTGTCTACTTTCATATGGAATGTGTACATGTGCATACATTTATCATATAGGTGTGTAAGTATTTATGTTTCTGTTTTTGCTTATAAATCTGTAGACAAGACCTTTGCATGGCAAGAGGCAGCAATGGATGCTTTAAACTCTGTCCCCTTACTTCATCTTTAATTTCATTACTAGTACTTGTGTGGACCTACCCATGTCAGAAGCTAGCTGTTAGGAGTTGATTCTCTCCTTTCTTCATGCAGGTTTCGGGACTAAGCTTGGCTTTCCAGGCTGACAAGGCCAGCACCTCCACCCTCTGAGGCATCTTTGCAGCCTCTGCTACCTCATCTCTTCCTCTTCCCCTCAAATGTCTGTTCCATATGCCTCTGCGCTGTCATATTTATAATATCTGCATCCCATTCTATAACCATAATTAAATCCCCTGTGCATTATCTGTGCATTGATTGTAAAAGATGAGAGGCAGAAGCCACAGCTCTCAATGATGCCCACACACACATATATATATTTTTTTGTTTCCCATGGATTAACCAGTGTGGTTGGTTGGTGCTCTGTTTAATTTACCCATGAGGGCTTCAGCAGGATGGCTCTCAGAATCCTGAGGGACCCCGAGGCTCACACAGGCCTTCCTTTCTTATCCTCTGCCAGTTGCTGCCCTTCTGACATGCCATTGTTCACTGGAAGCTTATAGGCTGCAGGTCTGAGTCTCCTCCGTGCCACTCTCCTGTTATCTCAGAGGCTGATGTGGTCATTTTTTATTTTATGCCGTTCCCACCCCACCATAAAAAATGAAACAGGGAGAATCTTGATTGGGCTGAATTGTAGACTCAAGCCCCCTCTCCTCCCTGGCAGCTGATGGCACTTGTGTATGTGCACTTCATTGTCAATGGCCATCGACAGGCTAAGCCGGCTCTAGGACAGGCTGATTAACAGCACGAGGGAGAAGCATTAATATATGCAGACAGAGCCCTTTTCTCGAGGGAACGAAGTTAGTTAAGACTAGTGACTTCAAGAATGTCACCAATGACCAAGTAGCCGACATAGAACCAATTTTCCTTTTTAGTCCTTTGAAATGGCAAGGGAAGGAGTAGATAATGCATGCTTTATACCTTCTCTTAAGTCGTGCATCGGCCAAGAGACTAAGAGACTTCTAAGGCTAGACCTTGAGTTTATGGCAGATCTGGGACAATGGAGCAGGAGCATTTGCCACCAGTTCCCCACGCACACAGTAGGCTCTTTATTAATTATTATTATTAAAATATAATTTTGTGTGTATGTAGGTGGGTGTGTCTGTGTCTGGGCTCCTGAAGCCAGAAGAGGGAGTGTATCCCTTTAGAGCTGGAGTTATAGCTGTTTGTGAGCCACCCAATGTAGGTGCTGGGACCAAAGGCAAATACTTTCTGCAAGAGCAGAAACTATTTTTTGTTTTCTTGGAAATCCATCATCTTTCCTCTCTAGTCATGCTCCCTCTCCCTGTCTGTCTGCCTTTCATGGATCTTTCCAACTCCTAGTCCCCCATTCTCTCCTCTCAGAGGTCGCCTTAACTGCTGCTAGGGATTTTGAAGCACAGACTGCTTCCAGGCTGGCAAAGGGGGAGATGTAGAAGGGCAGTAGTTAGAACACCTCAGAGGAAGGTCGATGTAAGGAGCTGGGATAAAACTTAACATATAGCAAAGGTCCAGGACCCAGGACAGCCATTTCATGACAGTTTGCAGTGTTGCTTGTTGGGTCTGCAAGTGGGTATCACCTATCACGAAGCATACAAAAGTGAGACAGTAATACTGTGATCCCTGCGGCCAGTGTAGTTAAGAAAATAGTTGGGGGGCAGTTTAGTCCTTATGAGTTGAAGAGGACAGGAAAGCAAACCATCCAGAGAACCTTGGAAGGTTTTGCCACGTGCTTTAGCGAGACTTCCTGATTCCCACCACTGCCTACTTCCAGATGTCCACCCTGGGGAAGGCCTTACGGTTGGCTTGAGAGCTCAGTATATTTGTGCTGGCCAGTGTAAGTTCAGAAGTTGGCCAAACGGGCTCCTTGGCCACAACCTTGTCGGGAGCATTATCAGCATAAAATTAATGAGAACGGTCCTTAACATGACGAGTAAAGTAAGCCATGTTTAGTCAGGTGAACCGTTACTTTGCAGCTGCGTGGGTCAGGCAGCAGAGCCTCGTAAGGTCGGTGAAGTGGTTTGTTCTACCTCTAGATTGACGTAAATGTTCTCTGACAGATCAGCGAATGCGGTTAGCTCTCTGTTACACTAGACTCCATCAGGACATAAGGAGTCCACCAGACATAAGGGCTGTGTACTTGGAAATTTTGTGAGAGAGGTCAGTTAAAGCCATTTTTCCAGCACTAGATGCCTTTGTCTATGTACCAGATGTCAGTCCAGTGGGTATGGACACCATGGAATGAACCCGAGTGAAATCCAGGTGCCATTTGTTGAGATCACAATCTGACATCAGTATCTGACAATCTAAGAGAAATACAGTCCCATCATCCCATCAGGTTTTTTTTTTTTTGTTTGTTTGTTTGTTTGTTTGTTTTTTTAAATAGGATTGTCCAGCGATTTTCCAAAGACACCACTTGGTATCCCAAATAATTTTCTCAGACTTGAGAGCTTAATCATGAGATATCTGGCAGCCTCCTCTAATCAGGAACGTGGGCAGTTAGGGTGTAGAAGGACTCTTCCAGGAAGAGATAGTGTTTCATAGTTGGTAAAGACAGTTTTTTTCTCTTTTGAAATTTGGCCTCAGTATTCAAGGAGAGAGGTCTGTTTTTCCCAGCTGCAGATAGACACTGCAGTACTGAAGTAAGCCAAGTTTTGTCCTGCATCTGGGCAATATATATATATATATATTTTTTTTTTCAAGAAGAGATCATTATTGAGAAATAATTGTTCACATAACATCTCATAATATTATGTGGTATAATGTCTGAGGATTGTAGTCCCATGAATTGTTATTATCATTTGAGTGCTGGTTATGCTTTCTTAATGGGTATTTAAGGCCATGTGGTAGCCAAAATTAAATTTTCCCCTGTCAAGGCCAGCTTAAGATCTTACCTGCAGGGCTCATATGGCCTTCAGAGGGGCCTCTGGCTTCTCTGATCTTCCTCCTACCTGTTACAGCTACATGAAGATAACCAAGAGGCCTTTCGTGGCCATTGTTTCACTCGGAAATGTGCAGGAACTCTTCCCTGTGTGTTGACCCTCCTCTGTGTAGGCTGGACACTGGTTCGAGTCCACCTCGTGGTGTCTCCCTGGGACCCCTGAACAGGGCAGAGGTGACTTCCCATAGTTATAGAACATTCTGGGTGATGGCCTCACAGTCCTCTGGAGCTCAGTTGGCTTTGGAGGGCAAGGGGGAAAAGGCTGTCCCTTTTCACTCTTCTGACCGCAACAGTATAGGCCTTCAGGTGTGGTTACTGAACACCCAGGGGGGTGAGAGCAGCAAACACTCTGCTCTTAATGGCTGGGCATCCCTCCAGCCCAACAGTAGGCTTTACAGCACCGCCCCTCCTGCCCCACGTTTTGTATCCTTCTTGTCAGTTTCCCACGGCTGACTTGAGGAGTGAGCCACGTTCATTTTCATTCCGCTCACCCTGCACACACACACACACACACACACACACACACACACCTTTGGGTGACTTTGTATCATGGTAGACTCAAAAGAGTGAGAAGGAAAAGAAGGAAAAAAGAAAGGAAGGAAGGGAGAGAGGGAGGACAGAAGCAGAGAGGTGGCCAGGAAGAGTAGGATGGATGGATAGAGGAAAGATGATAAACAGGCAAACAAAACAAACAAAACAAAAGAAAGGGGCCTGGTATAGTGACACATGCCTGTAATCCAAGCACTTGGGGTTGGGGGTAAGGATGAGGCAGGAGGATTGCTATGAGTTCCAGGCCATCTTTGAGCTATAGAGTCAGAGTCAAAAAGCTTCACTCAGGGCATCAGGGCCTCAGTTTCCCCCCATTTAAAACGTGTACCGGTTGCATCACAGTGCTGCTCTGGGGTACAGCTAGCACTGTGGGCGTGCTTAGCAGACCCGGCACACCGCAGCTCGTCTCGGAGTTTTCATTACCGCCCTTATTATTGCTGCGCTCCTCTCCAGGCACTTGAGTTCTAAGGGGACCACACGGGGCCTGCCCTTCTTCGATGGTGTCTCATAGTTAATCCATGGACCGGGAGATCCCTCTTCAATGCTCGTGGCCCCAGGGAAGCTCTGTTGTCAGAAAGGGCTGGATTAATTTTCCTGTGCAGTGCCCTTTGTCCAGGTGGGCCTGTCTGTTTGTTCAGGGAATCACTGGTTCCATCCCGGACCTGCCCTCTGGGCAGCACCGGGCTCCAGGTGGGAGTACTTGGCCTGCAAGCATTCACTGTGGGAAAGTGGGTAGCGCTCCCATCCTTGATTCATGCAATTAAACATTCATTCCGTTTTTATTTGTGCACGGGTCTGAGTGCATGGGGGACAGCAAACAGAAGAGAAACCCACGGTTAGAAGATAAACATTGACTCCTGACTTCTAAACAGAGAGCAGTTCTCCACTCACAGAAGCAATTATGAGGGAAATCAGGCCAGAGAGGGCTTTGGTCATTGCTTGTTTTTAGCCCACCCTGGATGGAAGTTAGGCATTTTTGAGAACCACCCGAATACAGTGTTTTTATATCAGATGTTAAAATGTACCTGTTAACATGACAGCAGAATTCGTTTCTCCTGTGCTTATTGAAGGAGGGAAGGGGTCTCGGGTTGGATCCAATGTGTGTCTGGAAATGACAGTTCTTTATTGAGCAGGCAAATTAATACATCATCACACAGAGAGTGTGTGATGAAAAGGCTGAGGGCGTAAGAAAAAGTTATTAAGCTTACAAGAATATTGAAAGCATGAGAAGGCATGATAAGACTGTATTAATGATTTGAACCTGATTATTCTAACTGTATTCTAAGCCCAGACTGTTGGTAGAAAAAGGCACAAAATGAGAAATGCTTGACAAAGTCAGGTTGGCGTCAGGCTGAAAAATACAGAAGAGAGCACTGGGTCTATCAGTAGTTCTTTGGAGCCATTTGGTCCCTTCCAGAAGCGGTGGTAGCCCTGCCATGTCAGCCAGTCTGCTTGTGATTTTTGTTTCTGAGTCACTGTTAGGCTGTTTGTAGCTTTTCCAATCCAAGCCCTCTCTGGGCATTCCTTCTGACGTAGTCTATGTTATATTTCTTTCCTCTATGATTCTGTGTTTCATTTTCAGCACTTCTGCTACCTCCTTTTGTCATCCTTTCATCATCTTGCCAGAGATTAGGTAATGAGCCCCTTCTTGACAGGATCCCCACTAAGACCCGGTGACTCCTGGTTGGCAGCCACACTGGGCATGGTTTGGACAACCTGCATAGCCTCCTCTCTTCTCATCTAAGCTGGGTTTGGTTGGCTGTTCTCAGAGCCTGGCTGGCCCAGTACTGTTTTTTCTAGCCATGTCACATTGAGGCTTCTGGTGTGAAGGAGAGTCTGTCGCTCTGATTATGCTTTGTCCTTCTGCTTTCTTCCCAGGGATATAGCTGGTTAAGTTTCTTATATGCAGTGGATCTGAACATTGTCTATGCTGAACAAGAAGGTGTTTGGCATATGGCTAAAATCACAAGACTTCAGCAACTCAGTCATAACAAAGCCTTCTGCACATTAGTCATAACTGTAGCGTTTATTAGACTCATTTTGAAATGTTTTTCAGATGAACTTTTTGTCTGGGGGAACAGTTTGATGGCAAGACATATTTCAGCTTCTAACATTTGCAGCATACAGTCTCATTGAGAAAGAAATTTCACTCAATACAGGAAGGTTGAGTGTTACCCTATCTGCAATGTTTCCCCACCCCAGTACTCTGTAGTGCACCCCAGTTTTATAAAGAGCACAATCTATCAGTATATATGCCATTTGTTGACTACCCCCTTTAGTCCAAGAAAAGATGCTTATTATATTTCCCACTGAATTCCTGAAATACACCAGATGATCAGTGAGCAAACATCTTGACTTTAGCAGTTCTAAGTGACGTTGAGAGTGTCAAAAGAAGGAAGGGGCAAGTAGGAAGGCTCAGCCAGAAAAGTGGTTGCCCTGTAATCTTGAAGAGCTGAGTTTAGATCCCCCAGCTCCTCTATAAAAGCAGGAGTAGTGGTGGATGCATTTGTAACTTCTTTGCTGGTGGTGGTGGTGGAGTGGGTGTTGGGGTGATGGGACACAGATGGATCCTCAGAACTTTTGAGTCAGCCAGTCTAGCAGAATCATTGAGCTCCAAAGTTCAGTGAGAAACCCTGTCTCGGAAAATAAGGTGGAGAGTGACTGTCAGAGACATTGACCTTTGGCCTTTACATGTGTATGTGTATGTGTGTGTGTGTGTGTGTGTGTGTGTGTTTATCCCCTCTCCTCCCCCCCCACGCCAAAAAAAGAAAAAAAAAAAAACAAAAAACAAAACAGGGTTGAAAGAAACCAATAAGGAACAGAACATGATTCTGGCATGGCAGCATGTGTACAATCATTCAGAGAGGTAAAGGGCTTGGATTCAGCCAAGAGACAGTTGAGGGGGCTAAGCAAGATGCTTGTGTGCATGCACATGTGCACAGGTGCTGGATCTTGAGGACAGAGAAAGCTAAAGGGGATGATGATGCTGAAGTTTGGAGTCTGTGTGACTGATAGATGTATGTGTCTATTTTTCTTGAGGAAATGAGGTACATGGAATTTTGAACTTTCAAACTGATGGATTCATAATAATATGGACATTCATTTTTATTTTTTCTTTATAATATGGATGAGCTATTTACACATATTTCATTAATCAGCCTCTTTTCTAATTACTGTCAGGTATGACATTATCATAATTCACCTTTCCTGTGTCTGCGGCAGACATCCCAAATCAATCACAGTATTCCCTCCCACTGACTGTTAAGTTCAGCATCTGAATTCTTACTCAGATGGCAGGAGTGCATTGTCAGGTGTTTGAAACTGGTTTGTCATCCCTTTGCCAAACAAGACATTTGGTCTGTGACAGAGATTCTATGTCTAACAACATTTTTAGTTGTGGCCAGTCCAGGCACAGTAAAGAATTTAGAGAAATGAGTGTATCCTCGAAGAATATATGTTTCTCCTTATGGGCATTCAAACTACGTATTGTAGCTGCTTTTACAATCAGAGAAAAAAAGGAGTCGAGTCAGAGAAGGAGGAGAATCGGAGGGAGGAGTGTCAGAGGGAGGAGGAGAGTCAGAAGGAAGAAGAAGGTCGGAAGAAGGAAGAAAGTCAGAAGGAAGAGGGTCAGTAGGAGGAAGAGAGTCAGGAAGAGGAGGAGAGTTGGAAGAAGGAGAGTTGGATGGAGGAGAGTAGGAAGGAGGAGGAGAGTTTGAGGGAGGAGGAGGGTCAGAAGGAAATATTGCAAATTTGTAAGTGGTATTTTTGAGGCATCTAACATTAGGAGATCTTAAGCATTGGCCCTGCTTAGGGCTTTGGCTAGGAGACATTGCAAGAACACAGACAGAAACTTCTACATCATTGGTGTTACACATTCATGCTCTCTAGTGAGGCTACGACAGTGACTCTGTGTTTCAGGAAAAATAAATGAAGGGTTCCCCCTGTTTATGCCAGTTCTCTCTGTGGGTCTGTTAGAACTGAGCATTGAACGAGAAACCCTAGTGTCCGAAAACGGGGCTAGGCGTCTTCTCCGTCTCTCACGACTGTTTCAAGTGTTGTAATGTTACTGTGACCACATTTTAGATGGGTCATGGAGATCTCTGAATGTTTAGGGAATATACATCCACGATCACTTAACTAAAACAAGGCGGAAAATGCTTTTAGAAGCTTTCAGTCTTTTCTGTGGTATAAAATCAAGATGTTGAAGCTCGTTAATAATACCTCCCAGTTAGTGAAAATTAAATGTGTTACATGGATTAAAAACTTCAATCTTCATTGTATTTCCTTGAGATATTGTCTTTATTTTTCCCATTTTTCAGATAAGGAACAGAGAGAGGCATGGCGTTCAGTACTTTTTCAGAGTTAACTTTTACAGAGTTAATAAATGAACAAGTTGGGTTTAATTCCACATTGTTTGTACTTACTTCACTCTGATTTAGAAGCCTTTCCTCCACATTTTAAAATAAAATACCCTTCATATATGGGCGTATTCTTCCAAGCTGTCATGGCTTCATTGATTGTCTTTGTTAGATATTAATGCCATTTCCCCATTTTTAATTGTAATGCTCCCGTGGTCATATCTGTCTGTATGGGGTCATTTCTTTAGAGTGGCTACTTCCTGCTTGTTACTGTGATAACACAGCTCAAGCAAAAACAACTTGGGGGAGGAAAAGGTTAACTTGGTTCATACTTCCAGGCTGCAGTCCATTACTGAAGGGAAGTCGAGGCAGGAGCTCAAGCCTCTCCTCATGTCACATCCACAGTCCCAGAGAGAAACGACAAGCCCATGCGGCCTGCTTGCCGGCAGCTCTTGCTGGCTTGCTTGTCTCAGATGCAGAGCAGAACCCCATCCCTGAAGTAGCACTGCCCACTTTCAGGGTGGGTCCTTCCAAGTCCTGAGCAGTCAGCTTAACGCCCACCTTAGGCCTATAGGTCAGTGTGACCTGGATGGTCTCTCTGTTGAGAGTCCCCTTCTCAAGTGACTCTAGGTTTCAAGCCACATTCTAACTCACCAGAATAGGTTGGCTTAGAAGTTATTTGTGTAGCACATCCGCAGCATTTTCATATTTCTGATAGACATGGCCTATTCTTTCCCCTTGAACTAGCCAAGTAGTGCCCCCCGCAACAGACGCTATTTGAAGCAGTTTATTGTTTATATAGTTTTCCGCTCTGTTCTTTTATCTCTTACTTTGGGGCTACCACTTGCCATTTGTGTGGGTTTCAGGTAGAATCCGAGGTACCTTCCATTGAGAAGTCGAGTACACCTTCTTCCGGTTGTATCCTATTCAGGAGTTTTTCCAGCTTGGCCTAGTTCAGGAATGGGATACAGAGGAGGTAGGTTTTGCCATAGATTTCCAGTGATTGGTAAGAGGAAGAGAAGACCAAGAAGAAGGAAGAAGAAAAAGCATTCTGCAGTCAGAGAGTGTAGCCAGGATAACGATCCGTGGCCTGAGACCACAGGTGTCTTTGGGGAGACCATTGCTTCTGGCGGCATTTGACATCCAAACTTGGAAATTTGCCACCATCTGCAGAAGGCACTGGGGGATGGTGGGGAGGTAGTTGTCAGTGGGATGGGGAAGAAAGGTCAGCCTGGGAGGTGATGAGTAGAATGCTGACATTGCAGGGACCAGAGAAGGAAGAGTGCCAGGCACACCAGGGCAATGCCTAAGTCCCTGAGTTCTTCTCTTAAATATGGATTGGAGGGGAGTAAGAGGAGGGAACAAGAAGAAGAGAAAGGAATTTGGATTTCTTGAATTGGAGGCACCCGTAGGGGTCCCCTATGGTTCAGGAGAACCCCAGGCTCAATGAGCACATGTGGAGAAGGCTGTAAACTACCACCCCCTCCCTGAACTCACATCCATCAGTGTCTACATCTGGGGGTCTGCCTTGTAAAGGGGAAGTCAGACTCTTTGGTCCTAGAGAGACAGCATCACTTTGTGTGGTGAGGTGGGAATGCTTGCACTGGTTTCATATCGTTGAGGGACTTACCTCAGTTCCAGTAAGGAAAGTCATAGGTTAAGGAGCCTCTGGTGATGTCTGATCCACCATACTCTGCAATAAGGAGACCTGCTTGTTCTCGAGGATGGAAACAGAGGCTGGAAAGAGCAGGCTTTGTTTCCACAAGTCACTCTTGTGTTTTCCTGTACTCACACCCATACTCTTCCTGCAGGGCTGCACTTCTCGGTCTGGGCATCTTCAGGCTCACATGAGCCATCCCATTAGTAACATGATTGGCTAGGGGTGGCAGGACAGACCTCCTCCTCTTCCTCCTCCTCTTCTTCTTCTTCAAAATCAGGCTATTTTAGCTTTCTCCATGTAACAAAATGTCAAAATTGTCATTTTTATATAACAATATTAGGCAATTGTTTATTTTTAAAGGTATATTTGAAGGTATTTGGGGAAATACATATATATATATATATAAACATATATATTTGCATTTATATCTGTTTCTAGCTATGTTCATCTGACTGGCTTGATCACATATCAATGTTCCATTCCCCTGTGGAACTAAGACTAAGCTTATTTTAATGGATGTTTCCTATGATAATCTAGGTGAAAGCAAATCACTCTAATTACCAAAAATCTGTCTTTGATAACAAAGTAGGAGAGAAGTGAGACAGAAATAGGGTATGAGTAATGCTTTGCCCTCTGTCTCTAGACCTGAAAATAAATGTTCTTGAATTTATACATTCTTGGTCCTTTAGGAACCATGAAAACATGTCTGTATGAAATGGCCAAAAATGCATATTTATTAGAAGTGTGACCCTTAGGACTAGAGAAGTCAAATTAAATCTCATAAAAACCTGCTACGGAAAATGAATACGTGACACCATTTTTTTTTTTTTTTTTTTTTTTTTTTGCCTTTCAGGTTCTACTTATTAATTTTGTCATGTTTAATATGTTACGGTTGCAAACAAAGGCATAAATGTGTGCGTTCATTCCTAATTAATTTATGTAATTGGGTTTTATAAATTTAGGTGTTTAGGAAGCTGTGCATAACACACCCCATTTACTGTGTGCTGCAGCCAATAAAAGCATAATAGAAAGAAATACAGTTTGAAGCCCACTTCAGTGGTAAATATAGATTAGTTGTAAATGATATCTTTGTAATGTTTATTTTAAGTTTTGCAATGCTGCAGATTTTCTCAACCTACCAATTAATGTTCTTATTTGAAATAATGAGTAGTTAATGACAATAAATTTGAAGTATTCTGTCTCTGACAATTAAAAGGTCTCTTAAAGCTTTTGTTGGGCTTCCCCCCACCTCCTTGTGTAAGTAGCAGTCAGGCAATGGCAAAGGAAGGCGTGCGCTTAAAACACGGAGCTTCGTTTTGCTAGCCCATATTTTGGACGGTTTGTTTGATGTGCTTTAGTGTGCCACTTCTTTCGTGTGTGGTGTGGGTGGTGAGAGGTGTTGTATGTGCGCATGTGTTAGTGTGTTTGGAGGCCAGAGGTCAACATTAGATGTTGTTCCTTAGGCGTGTCCTTCAGGTTAGGCTGACCAGCTAGCCCAGGGACCTACCTGTCTTGGCATCCTCAGTCCTGGAGTTCCCAGTGAATTGCACTGAACCTAGCTTTTTATGCATGGCCCACGTCTTCAGGCTTGTGCAGGAAGCAATTTAGCAGCTGAGCTCTCTCTGCCCAGCCCTTATTTCTATTTTTCTAACGTGTGGTTCCTATTTCATGCCGAATAGGCGGTGAATGGGTTGACAAATATGGAATCCATCTGGAATTTTTAAAAATAGATTCTAAGTTATAACAGAAACATCAAATACACCAAGGTAAAAACCAGTTTTGAGTATGTCTGTCATTGGAGTGTGATGGTGACATTGCCAGAGATCTCCGTGTAGCCCTTCAGAAAGGCTGCAGGCTTCAGCCTGGCCACATGAATGGCTTTGTCTCGTGCTGGAGACAGCTTCCTCTTCTTTTCTGAGCCTGTGCTTAGAAACCCACATCATTGCTGCGCACTTCCAAACCCAGACTTTGGCCGGTGTCCAGTCTTTCTTTACCGATGTGTTTAAACACAAGGAATTGCATCTAACCAAAGTGGAATGCTGTCTTCTTTGACGGAGAGCAAGCGAAGGATCCCTCTGAATGCCGGGTTACATGCCTTTGAGGCTTTGCTGGATTCCCAGTGTCCATTGCAATCACCAGGATCATTTTTCATCAGGGCATGGCAGGCATGTGAGGTCAATTGAGCATTCCTTTGTACATTCTGTTTTGTGTGTTGCAGGTTAAAGGAGAATGTTGGATTTGCTTATGAAAGTAAGTGCTTGCAAAACTTAAAAAAAAAAAAAGGCCTTGAATAATCACATATAAAAATAAATACTGTATGTGGAGTAAGTGTTGTGGATCGCATCTATGATGAAATATGCATGTCTTTCCAAGGCTAAGACCCTCATAATTCATTTATAAGTTGCATGCCTCACCTTACACACAAGTAGCAGAATAGTAATTTTCTTCATTCTTTCTGAAGATTTTGTCATATAGGTTAAGGAACAAAGAAGAAAGGTAAAACTTTTCTAAAATAGCAGGATGCTGTGGAGAGGTGACTGGGGAAAAAGGTATTAGAGAACAGCCAAAGGCCGGCAGGGATGGGAGACAGGGGGAGCTCAGTTTTCTGGCAATGCTGGAGCAGTGGCTTGTGGGCTGAAGTGGCAGGCGCCAAGCCTCATGTGTTCTGCCATGACAGAAATCATTACAAGTGTGATAGGTTTATTTATAAAGACCAGCTTCAATATTCAAAGTACATCCATCCTCACATTCCTCATTTCGAGCCAGGCTGTGGATCAAGATGAAAGAAAAATTAAATTGCGTATTGAAGAGCTGTTAATTGAGCTGTGCTGTATTTAACGGGGAAGCACCAGCTTCAGGCAGTCGATACCACTGAGGGTTCTTTTTTTTTTTTTTTTTTTTTTAATGCGCTGCATCATGAGACTGTCAGTTTGCTTTGGAGAATGCAAACAGGGCTAATGACAAAGCCCTGCAATCTTGATCCCCAGCTCTCTGCTCCTTGGAAGGAGAGCATCCATTCGTCTGCACAGGAAACTCCGCACACACGTGCTCATGGTAGAATGAAGCCCTGTGTCTTTTCTCCCTGGAGGTCTAATGACACCACTTATTCAGCGGAATGAGCCTTTTCTGGGGGCACATTTAGGGTTTTGAATGTAAAGGCTTCACACAATCTTAGATTCCCCCTCCCTTCCTTAATCAGTGTAAATTCAATTGCATTTCAGGGGGGGGGGGATAAGTACTATTTCCTGTCTCTAAAATCTGTTTAAAAATATTAGGTCTCCCCTGTTATAATTCTCAAAAGTAGTCTATCAGTGGTTTAATACGTTATCTCTTTTCTCTAAGGCAGTGTTAATTTTCCTTTGTAGTTAATCTATCCTGCTACCAAATTTAGTATATTTATAGTTAAAGATTCTGTTAAGCACTAAGTGATTTAAGTACATCTGGGATAAAGTGGCCTTGACTTTAACTATGAAACAAATTTTCTTTCTTTCATTCTCTTCACTGATTAAATCCATAGTGACTGGAGGCATTTCTAGAACTGTGGACAATTTGAGCCTCTAAAGTTTGATTAAAGATACTTTGGGTAGTCCTACTGAGAAGCTGCAGGGCTGAGGGATTTATTTTTGGTTCTGACCCTCACACTGCTCAATAGGAAGGACAGAAACTATGGATTTAGTTCTTAGGCAGCCATCTTCCTGTGAGTCTTCAGGGCACTGCTTCTCAAATGCAGGTGGTGACTGCAAGAATCTTCCCGTTGCTGTTGTGTGGTTCCCATGTGACAGGAAGTCCACAGACACGACATTGGGGCTTTCCCCATCCATCTGCTCATTTATTTATTTATCATCACATCTGTCCTGTGGACCTCCTGTGCTTTCAGCAATGCCCTTGTCAGGTTGTGGCAGGTGGTAGGTTTGTCTCGGGGAGGTGACATTTGAGCCTGGGTATAGGAGAGACAAGGCAGATAAGAAGGGACAGCTCAGTAAATCACCTGGCATCCAGAAGACTCTAAAGCTGTGGACAGATGATGCTCCTGCAACTACATCTTCACAACCCGTGTTCAGATATCATGAGCACAGTGGCAACTTAAAAGCTTGGACAGGTAGGTAGCTGGGCTATGCTCAGAGGTAGAGAGCTAGTTCTGTGAGTAAGACTGTGGTAAACAGCTCCAGGGGATTTGAGGGTACATGTGGAAACTCAGATGGTTGATGGGGAACCAGGAACAAGCTTGGGCTGTTTTGGGGTTGGTTCCTGCAGCAGAGAGAACAGGAGGAAGAGACATAAAAGGGGCTTGTTTGTAGGTGTGGGGCAGTCAGACAGCTTCTGAAGAATACAGTCTAAACCCAGGCTCAGTAATTCACTGGCATGTGGCCTTTCTGACCTTCATTTGTAGCAGATACTACTGGTTACATGGTTTATGTTGCCAGCACATAATCATAGTCACTATATGCATTTGATCGTATTTATTTATTGGTCTGTACTGCAAAGGTCAGAGAGGTTGAGTGAAGGGACAGCCTGACAAAGGCATCCCTACCCACTCCCGACCTTCTCCGAGAGGCCAGCTTCTAGTGTGGCAGCAGACCCATTAGCTGGATGATCCTTTTGTCCTCAGAAACTGTCACAAAAGGCGGGATCACTACCCAGAAAAGAAGGCTGAGCTCTCATTGGAAGGTAGAGGGTGATGGTTGAGGCTGGAAGGAAAAGACATATGATGGCATGGTAACCAAGGTTTTAGGAGTACTCAGACCCCAAGAACGGTGGCAGTTTGCCAGGGGGAAAATGGAGTAAGGAATCTTTCTTTGGTTACATGCATGGCATGTACTGGACTCCAACAGGCTGGCTTTATCTGGATTCAGATTTTGTAGAGAAGAGTGCGTCCACCTATTCTAGCCCTTTCGTGATGGGTTGCTAAGAGCCATTTTCTGTGACCGTGGTTCTAGTTTAAATACAAGACAGAGGCTGTCCACAGAGTTCAGACGACTAGAACACATAACACAATCCTATAATAGTAAGAGGCAAAAGAAAGGCCAGCCTGATGACAAAGAAGTGGGATACAGTGATGGCCCTCACTCACGCTACACCATGCTGCAGAAACAGACCCAACTCTTGGACAGGTAGGTAGCTGGGCTATGCCCAGAGGTAGAGAGCTAGTTCTGTGAGGAAGACTGTGGTAAACAGCTCCAGTTTACCACACAGAAAGTGTGGTACCACCACTTCACACAGAAAGTGCCCTATTTCTCACCAGGATATTTGAGCACAGGGCAGGCAGGAGTCTCTTGCTCTCTAAGTTTGTCAGGGATCCAGGCTGACTCTCAAATTAATCTCTAACACAGCCTCTTGTCAGGTCTGCGGCACAGGGAGGGGAACATGGACGGCCAGTTAATTTTGTCTCCACCACAGTTTACAGATGGAGAAAACCTGTGGACATGACCGACTTTGAAAGGAGAGGGAAATATAGCCCTACTGTGTGCCCTAATGAATCCAAGAATTGGGACATTTGTGAGTAGGTATTGCAATCTGTCACATGTCAATGGAAGTGGCATCCATTTTTAATGTGACTGGAAAAATAATTGGTTAGATATCGCAGATTTTTTTTTTTTTGATGGAGGGTGGAAAACAGCTTGCAGATGGGAGAGAGGAAAAAAGACCTGGCGTAGCCCCTAAATTTTAAACAGAAGGAAAAGATGACATTGGGGACCAGAAACAGAAATTTCACTTCTGTGCTATGACAAATACTGGGGAGATGTAATTGCAAAATGAAGCTGCAAATGTCTCATCCAGGAACTAGGTAACAACCTGCTGGGCTTCATAAAGTAAGAATAATATCCAATTAGACTAAGTGTATTCGGTACCTGAGTGACAAGCCCCGGAGACCTCAGGGCCTCTGGGGCCCCCAGGGCGGTTTCAAGAGGCTGTCTCCAGACCTGTCCGGGTGTGAGATGTCACATTGTGTCCTGTGTCTCCCAGCACAGCTGCCTCAGCTCCTCTAAGCACTGAAATAAGGAGTGCCCTGTGCTTGGGTGTCTAACCCTTCTCAACAATCAGGACGCGGTCACTTTGCCTGCCACCTTGGCCTTGCTGCTGTGCTGCCCATGGCCTGTGCATGGCAGGGGCCATGTACCCCTATTTCAGATATACTTTCAGAACCCTCAGGTTTCAGGATCCTGTCTCCCAAAGTCACTGCTGCTTCTCATGCTAGGGTGTCGAGTATTGTATGTGTCGGGTCCAGGTCCAATCATCTTAAGAACCAGTTCCCGTGACCTCTGTCCTCTGACCAAGCACTGAACCCCTTCAAGCTTCTGTTTCCAAATCTTCAACATGTGGTGTGTAATGGGTCTTTATCTTTAGGGTTTTTGTGAGGGTTGAGATGAGCCCAGGGCTTGGGTCTCAGTGGGTGTCAAAGCTATGAGCCATTATCATTGCCAGTATCTATACTCTCACCACCCCTCTCCATCCACACATGGATTCTCCTGGGCCGAAGACCTGAAGGATGCTTCCTTCATCATAGTTATCGTTTTCACAAGTGATGCTTCTAACTGCCATACTTAGGACTTGCTAATTACCCACAACCCAGGTCCATGGTGAAGCTGGTAGCCTTCTTCAGTAGGCAAGTCCAGGCCTTTGTTTATCCAAACGTTTGATTTCCAGCCACACCCCAGCAGGTTTATAGCCCTCAGTTGCCTCATGGTTTGATTTAACATCTTTGTTCATGAGCTGCTTTGTTATTGCAAAAATCAGATGACTACAGACAGTCAGCATATCTTTTTTTTTAAAATAATTTCATCTTTTCACACAATCATTTTCATTAGTTTGATAATTATTTATTATTTATCCTATGAAAGGTAGAATCTGTTTTTAAAATTTTTTATTAATTACACTTTATTCACTTTGTATCTCCCCCTGTAGTTCCCTCCCTCCTTTCCTCCCACTCCCTCCCTTCCTCCCGCTTCTCCATGATGCCCCAACCCAAGTTCACTGATAAGGGAGGACTTCTTTTCCTTTCTTCTGCTCCTAGTCTATCAGATCTCATCAGGAGTGGCTGCATTGTCTTCCTCTGTGGCCTGGTAAGGCTGCTCCCCCCTCAGGGGGAGGTGATCAAAGAGCAGGCCAATCAGTTCATGTCAGAGACAGTCCCTGTTCCCATTACTATGGAACCCATTTGGACGCTGAACTGCCTTGGGCTATATCTGTGCAGGGGTTCTAGGTTATCTCCATGCATGGTCCTTGGTTGGAGTATGAATCTCAGGAAAGACCCCTGTGCTCAGATTTTTTGGTTCTGTTGCTCTCCTTGTGGAGTTCCTGTCCTCTCAGTGAATCTTAAGGAGAATGCAGCCAGTGCTCCGTGTGCCAGGCAAGAGTGGAGAGGTGTGGCTGCATGTGGCTTACTTTTGTCAGAAGGATGGATTTGATACTGAGCCACATTCAAACACATTTGCGTGAGGGATGTCCTACCGGAGGGGACTCTGTGCCCGGTGTCTGAGAAGGTGTTTCATGCTTGTGTGAAGCCTTAAGCACAAGGTCTGATCACTAAGCAGGCAGTTGTTTCCCTTATCCACACAGGCTGTGAGGAGGTTGTGGGACCTCACGCTCTGTACTTGGCAGGTTCTGAAGTGGGCAGGGAAGCTGGGAATGGGATGTGGTCAGGTGACCCTCCCTGGTCTTCCAGAATGCATGAGCCAGCTAATTTAGAAGTTCAACTGTCACTTTCTTTCTTGAAAAGTTGGGGTTTTCACTGTAGCCTCCTTTCCCAAGGGAAACAGAGGCAAAGGGTCCCACCTCACCCCAACAGCTCAGGTTTTTCCCATTCGCTAGTCCTCTCCATCTCTGTTCTTGCATTTCTTAATATTCTTTAGTTGTGAGGATGGTTCCCCAGAGCACTCAACGTACGTGAGGAGGCCAAGGGCTGTTTGAGGCAGATGTCATGACTTGACTGCGTTAGGTGACCATCATGTCTTTATCTGAGTCTACTATCACACAGTATGAAGACCACTTTCCTTCCCTTAAGGAGAAGAAAGCAGTGGTGATGTCATTAAATCAGCCATTCTCACATTGAAGCTTGAAGATTTTCTCTAGATTGATGGTGTGTAAAATAGTCTCCATTCCAGAAAGCAGAAGAGAAGGGGGTACACGGGGATGAAGGTCTCTTCCAGGAGGACAGTGTCTATGTCCTGTGTGCTGTGTGACATCAACACATACTCTGTACACACCCACAGTCGTGTGCAGTCTGTAGAGACAGTGATTTTTATTCATTAGAGTTTTTTTTGAGTCTAATTGTTTTAAAACTGCCACTTTTTGTTTGTTAAAGATACAGATGTCTGGCCATACAGGAAAGCAAGGTGAATTTATTGTTGCAATTAGATGCTTCACAATTTGAAAACTTATCACTTAAATTGGTGAAGTGTCACTTTTATGCAAGGTGATGTTTAGAAGTCCTCAGAGTCCAGGGTAGATCTCCTGTGCAATTTAGCAACATCTCAGTGAGCCGAGGGAAGTTGTACTTGACGAGCCTTTGAAACACACTGAGATGGAATTTTCCAATTCCCTCCTCCATGGTAGAGCAGCTGACGGCAGATAGACCACAGATTGATTTTTGTGTAACTCTTAAGTTAAGTAGAGTGAAGTTTAGAAAAAAAAAAAAAAAAGTGAGGGTGGGGGCACTGGATTAGAAGTCGTCTCCTGCCAGGCTATCAGAGGAAGTTAGTTAATATGCTAATATGAGTCTAGATGGACAAGGCTTATTTCTCCCTCCATGTTAATTTGTGTTGTCTGCTCATCTCAGGGTGAGGAAAACAAGTTGTCAGTTACAAGCCTCTCATTTATTACCATTAAGCAATATCTTTAAAATGTAAAAGAAAGCCGGCAAAATGCACAGCCTGGGAACAACAACAAATGTAATCTGAAGTGACACGAGGCGCGTCTCCCAGCCGGTTTTCTCTTTAATGTGACATGACTCTAAATTGACGCAGCCCCACGGTGATTGAAGAACTCTCAGAGCTTGTCCCCTGTGATTACATTTCTGATCTGTACAACTTAATTTTTTAACTGGGTGAATTTCTGCTTTGCAAATAACAGGTTTCTTTTACTTTCTCCCCCACTTTGTTTGGGAAGAGTCACTTGGCTACCAAGAAAATAAATCTCCCCAAAACACAGAGAGGCAGTGGGAGTTTCTTAATCAGGGACCATGGAGACTCACCATAGAACCTCTTTGCCTCCCTTTTTCTTCTTTTTATTTCTCTCCTCTTTTCATACTATATCTATCCATCTATCCGTCTGTCTGTGTATATCTGTCTATCGATCGATCGATTGTGTGTGTTTGTTGGGGACCGTGTGTGAAGATCATGAGGATAACTTGTGGAAATGAGTTCTCTCCTTCCTTAGGTGGATTTCAGGATTAGGATCCGGTCATCAGGCTCTGAACTGCTGAGCTATCCTGCTGGCCCCATTTTTTTTTCTTCTCTTGCTTTGTCCTCTCTCTCGTCCATGACGATGGCTGTATATGTACACACATAAGTTAGAAACTACGCAGCTGTACTTTGTAAGTGGGTGGAGTGTACGTGAACTACATCCACAGAAAGCCGCACTAATTTTAGAAACACTGCCCCTTGAAATATCTTCAGTAGAAACACTCTGGAGACTGTAGTTTGATTAATTCAGAATTAATTTATGATGGTTCTCCAACGGCATGTACAGACATGCAGCATGTTTGCACAAGTTTATTTGTGATGTTCATTCAAATTCTCCAGCAAATGCTGTGTGGAATGTTTTGTGGTTTTGCTTGGTATGTTCCTTAGTTAGGGGTTAGTTTGGGGGGGGGTTATATTTGATATCAGTGAATCTTTAATGATTTAAAAGCTAGCTATCTTATGGAGCCATTCATCTAAGCAAAAATTACCTTATACTTTTGATTGCATGCACTGCTATGTAGAGGCCTCACCTGTCCCCATACCAAGCTTTCGAAGCAAAGCATGCTTATTCAGTTTGAGTAATGACAAAAGTGAATAACAACTTGTGACAGTTGCAACTTTTGCCCCCCTAACTGTGTGACAGGAGTGACTGTTGTAGAGAAGTCCCCAACACCTCTGTATCTTCTTTTGCTTTCTCAGCAGTCTGCCGTTGATTTTTCCAGATCGGAACACGAAAATCAAAGTTTTCTGTTTCATTTTTACCATCTTGTTGAACTCAGCAGTCTTGTGTTGTAGGTATTTTAACCATTGATTGTCTATGGACAATTGAAAATATTCACTTGAAATGTGCTTACTGTTTTCTTCTGTGAGGTGTTTAGGAATAAGAATGCCATTTATATTTCTTATAATATTGAAAAGTTTACAGGTGACTTGACTAGTACTGAGGCTTATAAAAGGGTTGGAATAATCATTTCCAGGCTGGAATGTGAGAGAAGGTAGCACATCCTTGTGGCAGGGCGAGGATCGTCTCATGAAAAACTATTCTCATAACTCTCCCCTCCCCTCTCATCTTCTCTCTTCCTTTCCCTCCCTTCCTTCCCTCCTTTCTCCCCTCTCTCCCTTCCATTCATTCTGGTAGGTTTTTGTTTTTGGTTTGTTTTTTTTTGTTGTTGTTGTTGGGGGATCATTCTAAAACCATGATTGAAACTCTCTGTTGAAAACCTTGACTTGATCATCTCCCACTGAGTGGGGAGCAGCCTTACCAAGACACAGAGGAAGACAATGCAGCCAGTCCTGATGAGACCTGATAGACTAGGACCAGAAGGAAGGGGAGGAGGACCTCCCTTAAAAGTGGACTGGGAGAGGGACACAGGTGGGGAAGAGGGAGGGTGGGATTGGGAGGGGAGGAGAGAGGGAGGTACAGGGGGGATACAAAGTGAATAAACTGTAATTAATAAAAATTAAAATTAATAAAAAAGAAAAACTTGACTTTATTACTGAAAGCTAGAAACCTTTATTGAAAGTGTTTTTATTTACTTAATTTTGACCATTTCATCCCATGTATGTTTAGATCCCTTAATTTCTTTTCCTCATCAGAATGTACAGTGAGTGTATCTTTAAGTAGGTGAGTCCTGCAACGGGCTTTTTTATATATCATACCACTGAGTTAAGCTTAGTTCATTTGGATTTCTAAAATCTCCAGAGCTTTGAGAATGACTTTGAAACATTCTTTACTCCTGGAGCTTAAAGAAAATAAATCTCAAATGTGCTCCTTATTAATTCACCTGCTTGGAAAGTAGAGATTAAAGGGTTTAGTGGGGTTTTTATATTTTCTCTAATTTCTGTTTGTTACTGGAGCAAACTTCTCTTTGCATGGAGTGACTCAGCTTTCATAAAACACAAAGATTCCGTTATTGAGACAAGGAGAACAAGGGACAGGGGCAGGTTATAAATAGGCCTAGAACTTTCCATGTAGCTGTTCTGTGTGAGACATGAAGGACTCGGTAAAGTGCTTAATTAAGTGAGCAGTGACCCCTGAGTGGGGCCAGAGGCATTTCCTGTGGAAAGGAAAGTCTTGTCTCCCTTGGGAAGGTATTTTGAGTGGCGTAAGTGAAGAAAGGGAACAGGTAAGGAAGTAATTCCTTGTAGAGCGGCAGGAGCTGGGTCCCAGGTCCTTTCCTATTCGAGGATGTTGGAACCGTGGTTGCTCATCGTCTCCGGATCTAACTGATGAAAAGTGAGGCATAGTACGTACTTTGCCGTTGACTGATGGCTCACCCTGAGCCGGTGTTCCTGTGTGACCTGGTGATGGGAAGGTTTGTAATTTGTTTTTGACACGTTTCTCTTTGATTTCATATTCTCATTCATACAGGTCTTGCCTTTCTCCAGAGCCTTCTTGGCTCAACAGACTCTGTGTATTCAGTTTGGGTAATTTATTGCTGCTCACCGAGTCTCCTTAATATATAATGTCTTTCCTTAACACTTTCTCTGTCTACCAAGCCAAAGGTATAAAGAATGATGCCACGTGAGTAGAACCTGAAACTTCTGCCAAGAAAAGAAAGGTCAAGGTCTGTGAGGTCCCGAAACATCCCATGGATTCACTTCACATGCAATCCCTTTGCAGGGGCGAATGGAGAGCATCAACAATTCACCAAAAGTTATTGTGTGGCTTGGAACAATGGCCTCATTTTCCTCTGCCTGATGGCTAAGGTGGCCACAGGGAAAGAAGCCAGCCAAATCCAAGAGGGCCAAGGGGACTCCACCGTTTCTTAGGAAGTTTGAGGGAGGCCAAGTGTTTTGCAGCTCATTACCAACATGTATTTATTCAGGGCCAGAGCCCCGCATGTACCTTATTAGAAGCGAGTTTGGCTGTGACAGCATGGAATGAGAGTGAGGAGGAAGGGAGGTGGGATAAAGGAAGGGAGGGAGGGCAAAGCCCCCACCAGCTGCGACATAGCTTGGGATAACATGTCTAGATTCTTTCATGTCATATAAAGAATGTGCCGATCATTCACTGCGAGGACAGCGGAAAAGGGCGACAAAATGGCAAGACACAGTCAACTTTTTCATAAAGAAAGGGTGATAAGAATTTTTTTTTTTTTTCAGACAAGTCACTGGCGGTACCTGTTAACTTTAGGCATAGCCCAAGTGTCAACCCTGGAGAGAGGGCTCCCAGTGAGTAGCTCTTTCTGCCATTTAATCAGCCTGCTGTATCGTATTCATAGCCCGGGAGAGGTCGGCCCATCGTTACAAGCGGAATTGTGATGTTCAGCAGTTCATTCCTTGGGAGCTGGAAGCATTTCTCCATGGTGAATTTGTAATATTAATTGGCCATGTCAGTTCATGACAAATGTAGTGACATCTATTTCAAGTATTTCAGTTTTAGGGCGCTGAAAAAGTGACACACGCTCGAGATAAGTAATCTCACAAAAGATCTTCGTGTTTGCCTGTGTGGTGCTTCCAGAGTGCTCCCAGAGGAGCTGCGTGTAGGCTCGGGGTTCCAGATGCTGTCCCCCTCCTTTGCTAAGGCTGGGAGGTAGCGGGGGCAGGAAGGAGGCCTGCGGCCTCTGGAGATTCTGGCTGAGTTCTGCTGGAGACTTGAGGCTGAAGGGGCGAGTGTGAGACAGCCGTTTATCTGACTTGGGACACGTTGCTTTTAGGTCAGATCTGTTAGTAAAATAGAAAAACAGTGCCTTTCTCTTCGTATGCCGTGGTTATCAACCAGGGTGATTCCAAACCCCTTCTTGACCTAACGAGTTCTATGGCCACATCTGGATTCATTTCAGTTGTCATACCTTAGGGGAGAATGGGTTTCTATTTGCCTTTGGTATAGCAGGAATGTCGCAGAGCATTCTGGACCACAGGAGATACCAGGGCACAGAGATCTGCCAGTGCCAGTAACGCCATGGCTAAGAGACCCTGTGCTCATGTGGATTGTGTCCCCGGAGTTTCTAAACATAAAGCATAGTTGGGCAGTGGAAACTGCGCCTAATAAACGAAGATGGCAAACCACCAAGTGAAGGGACTGGAGCCATGGAGAGTGGCAGGAGCACCGTAGTGATCTGGACAGGAGTGAGGCGATCAGGAGGAGGACTGAGTGTTGGAATTCAGTGCAGAGAGGTGGTGGGAAGGTGCCTGTGGCCCTCTGTGAGGATATGTTTGCCAGTGGGGCCAGGACATGGTTTTTGTGCGGTTACTGTGACTGCAGAGACTCCCAAGACAGCAGCAAGTTACAGGCAGCAGCACTGTAACTTGGGCAAAGCAAGTCCTCAGACATAGCCCTGTATGGGACTTGGGGTGGAGGCTTCTCCTCTTTTACAGCCGAGAAAGCTAAGGCCTACATGGGTGAAGCTGACGTGTTAGTACAAAGACAGGGACCAGAATATCCTCCGCCTTAGCTCCCTTCTTCATTAAGAAAGAACAGGTCATTTTGAGATGATTATTTCAAATATCTATTACTGATGCTACAGACATGTGTTTGTCCTTAGGGCTCTTAAAAAAAATAAATAAATAAATCAGCAGGCCCCAAGGAAAGAAAATTGACCTGTTCTGGACGCTGCCCTTTATTCCACTTACCTGCATTTCTGTGTTACTACCCTCATACGGGAAGATGTGTAATAGCTGCCCAGCGCCCTAACGGAAGCATAGCCATCATTTATTTAACCTGTGCTCAGTTGCTGGAGATGTGGGCCGTTCACATCTTTTTGCTCTGTTGTGACGGGAACCGCAATGAAAGCACACAGCAGCCAGCGATTCGTAGGCTCGTCCTCATTAGCGCCTCATTCAAGGGGAAGATCGTCTGAAGGTTCTGAGGTAATCCGCTTGCTCCACCTCTTGAAAGGTTGCAAGGCAACTTCCCTGTGCCTTCCCTAGGAACGAGTCTTCTTTCCCAAAGCAAAGCTGCAAAGAGAAAGGTTGGGTGGACTTTCCCTGTGTACTTCCTTCATCCTTAGTAAAGCTAAACTCTTTTTGTGGTTTCATTAACACATTTTCCTTCTGCAGATTGTTTCTTCTTGTCCTGGGTTGATTTCTATCTGGGTGAACAATAAGAACTTTTACACATTTGGGAAAGTATCCCAGCTGTTTTCTCACGGATATTTGCCCTTTAATTTCATGTTCAAATGCGGTGACCAGCTTCACTGCTTGCCTCTGTGAGTTGTTTGTTTGAACACACTTTCTTTGAAGTGCGCTTACATGCCTTTGGTTAACACCTAACTTCATTCAGTTCTTGGGGAACTGTCTCGCTTGTGTTTTTATTGTCATTATTAGCTGTCTTAATTGTTCAGATTAACAGGTTTCTTCCTGACTAACCATCTCTTTGATTTATGTCCTATGCTCCGGGTTTCACAATTTGATTCACTTCCAGAGCCTGTGTCAAATAGTATTAATATTGTCTCCCTTCTCTACCCACATCTTCAAAAAGCAGATATTTATGCTGTTGCCATCACTGCTCCTGCTACTTCTGCAGCAAAAGAACAGAAATTTAAAAAACACAAAATAGAGCAAAGAAAAATAACATGTATCATTTGGTTTCTTCTGGGATGAAAAACCATGTAGCCTTTGCCGCGATATCTTCTTCATCAGGTCTGCTCAAGACGTACATGGGATGAATGCAGGAGATGGACCCTTCAGTTTGCAGAGCTAAGCTCCGGGGGGCACTGTGCTCAAATTCTGCACTCCACGCTTGAGTTTAAGTTATATTCAGATCACACCACGCCTGCTGCCTCCCGTGACCTCAAGGAGGGTGCTTAAAACTTTGAGTCTCCGTATCCGACATAATGGGCCTTCTGTTTAAAAATCTTAACATTCTCAGCCATCCACAATCAGCCAGATAAACCTTAATAATGACTTTCCCTCCTCTGCCCAAAAGCTTGTAGGAGGAAAATGTGCCCCGCCCCACCCAAGATCTTGTGACTTTTCATTGTTTAGCTGAGTTCCCACTCTTATGCAGTTCCTGTGGACAATGACAGGTAACAAATGTGTGCATCTGGTTTCTTTCCTCGTCACACTGAATTGGTAATGGAGGCCAGGCCTGGCTGTGCTGTGGCTCCTGCTGATGGTCACACTAACCAAAAGTGCATGAACAGTGCGTCATACAAAGGAAACAGGCTTCTGTGGACCAGCACCGTCTGCTGAGAACTGTTCCCAGAGGTTGAGTCCCTTATGCTTCATACATCTTCCTGTACTTTACTCTTTGCCTTCTGAAGGTTTGGCGAGAAGTTACTCTGGATGCAGTGATCTATTTATTATTATTACTATTCCATTATTATTATTATTATTATTGTGTGTGTGTCTGTGTGTCTGAGTCACAGGGCACCTTAGGAGTTTGTTTTCTCCTTCTACCTCTGTGGATTCCGAGGATCAAACTCAGGTCTCAGGACTTCTGTGACAAGTGCCTTTACCACCTCACTGACCAACAATGAGCACTGGTATTAGTCAGATGTCTGCTTCTATTCACCTCTTCAGTTCAAGTGCCAACCACCGCCCTGCTAGTATTTTCCATGCATTTGCGATCACTGCCAAATGATCTCTTAAACTCGCTCAGGAACAATTTTGTTTGTTGGGGGCTCTGTCTCGCCCGTTTCTTTTTCTAACACCCAACATTTAGCTTTTGCGATTTGCCCGTTTTAAGGTTACAGAATTCACAGTTGAACGTTAACAGCATTTCAGTCAACTCGCTGGGATTTGGCCATCTGATCTCCATTTTCCCTGAAGAGCCTAGGCACACGTGTTGCTACTGATGCCCATGCCCGTGCCTCGGCCATGTCTTCCACCCTTTCTAAGTTGATCAGTCACTGGGATGGGTTGTGACAGGGGAGCCCCGGATCCCTTGGGTCACTTTGAATGTGGCTGTTGTGCAAAGGGAGGCCGTGACTTTCCCCTGTGGAGTCATTTGTTTTGATCTGCGGTTGGCCGTGTGTACCCCCTGGACCCAGTGTGTACTGGTAGTTTTTTGTACTAAAGGAAGGTAAACTGAGGACTCTTCTGGGTTGACACACCCCAGCACAGTCAAATGGGTGGACCTCAGGCATCTCCATATTTCATTTCGCCACAAGATGTCGCTAGGACACCACACCAGCATGGCCACTGGGTCATCTCTCTGGCAAAGAGGCGGTTTTTGAAGACCACCTGCTAAGTCTACAGAAAAACCCCAAAGTAGCAGGAGGACCCATCTCTTCAAGCCCTTATGAGAGAGGCCAGGCCACAGGGGTTCATCTCAGAGACCAGGGTGTTCAGTTAGCCCCGACGCTACTTTTAGTGGGTGAGGAAACAGATGACCTAGGGAAGACAGCAGTGTACCTTTTGTCCCTGAGTGAAAGTTTCTGTTGACCAACGGGTAATTTTTTTTTTATTCTTTTAGGTGGGTCACAATTTCAGGTAACTTAAAAAGGAGACTTGTTTTGTTTTGTTTTGTTTTTAAGCACTTTTAAAGTTGGATAGGTGTGCGGGGGGAGAAGAGTGTAGTCCGTTAACATAATAAGTTAATTGTCCATTAACAAATGTACCATTGAGGTTTGATGTAGATCTCTTCTTCATTCTAGATGTGTGGAAAAAGCTGTGTGCGCCTGGGGCTGCTGTAGCTTTTGTGCCTCACAGCCCTACGGGAACACTAAAGTGTGTGAGTCTTTGGTAATACTCGTGGAGTAGCTCAAATCTAAGCCGGCAAAGGTGGAGCACACCCATAGTCCTAGCCCCTAGAAGGCTGACATAGGAGGATTAGAACTCAGAGCCTAGCCTGGGTTATACACTGAGACTCTGTCTCAAAATAAATGGAGACAAAGAAGACAGAAGGTCAGATGTAGCAGGTGTTGCTCACCCTTACTCTTGTACCTTGGGTCACTTGTTTTCCTGAATTTTGCCAGGGCTGGTTTGCATTGAGATGTTTGCTGTTTGTCTCTGGGGTACCCGCATGCCCCATTTTTATAGCTCTGTAGATATTTCCCACACCTGATACCATGCCTTCTTAATTCGGTTGAATTTAATAGACCAACAGGAATGAACATCGATTTTCCATTGCAAGAATGAAGTTAACTATCTTACTGTCGATACCTAGAAAGTTTTCATAAATCTGTTTCAAGGAACAAGACCCAGGAGTGGATTCCCAAACTCCTCATCATTGACCAAATTGCTCTTTTAAACTGAAGTTAAGACTTAATGGGCTGGAGAGATGGTTTTGTGGTTAAGAACACTTGCTGTTGTTACACAGGACCGGAGTTCGGTTCCTAGCACACTGGTGACTTACAACCATCAGCGATTCCAGTTCTAGGGGCTTGGGTGCCCTTTTCTGGCTTCTATGAGCATCTGCATGCATATATACGTATCACAGGCAAAACACTCATATATATATAAAAAAAAATTAAATATTTTTAAAATTATGGTTTTTCTTTCTGAAATAGAGGCCCTTCCTTATATTGTTCTCCACATCTTACAATTTAAATATCTCTAGTTGGTCAGAAACTGGACCCTTAGGGGCTGCGTGTTTCTGTTTGCAGCATCTCTTGATTTTAGACTCTCAACCTACATCTTGGATTTTGGCTTAGTTACACCTGCAGTTTTAGTCTCATGTAAGCCCTGAGCCTGCAGACCCCATGGACTACTACACAGGTTCTCTTTAGGGCAAGTAGCCTGTACTGTAATCCCAGTGTTAGGGACATGTGAGAGGCAGAAGGATCGAGTTGAGGCCAGTCTGGCCTACAGAGTGAGACCTTGTCTCCTGAAACCAACCAACAAACGAGCCAAACAAACCAAGCCAAACCCTTTTCCTTTCCTCTCTGAGTCCTGGCTGCTTTGTTGTTCTTCCCTAGAGCAGTGGCTCATTGTTCCCTTGATTTTTTTTTTCTTTTTCTTTCTAGTTCATTGTGGCCCAGTCTATCCCAATATGCAGACTCATGGTGAAAAACATTGGAGCCAGAGAGTGACAAGTACTTGGAAGGTCTAACAGCACATTCAGAATGCTGCAGTGAACTTCAGAAAGGCCAGGTTCTGTAGGCTGGATGTCCTCATGGAGTCGGCTGGAAGGGAACAGTTGGAATGTTCATACTGGCACCAACTTTGAGAGGGCCACATTCGTGGCAGCCAGCCTGGGAAAGCCGTTAGTAAATCTAAGCATGGGAATTGATGAAAAGGGAAGCCAGTGTCGCATTTGCATTACATTGATGAATATATTTATCTCATCCTACCCTGGGCTACTGACCATCGAAGTTCAAGTCAGCGCTTTCCAGGGAGAGTGCTGTCAACAGCGCAGTAACCATTTCCAAAGTGAGTCATTTCCAAAGGCTTTCAAGAAGGTACATTGTTTTCTCTAGCTAGAACAGTGTTTTGTCAACATGGCGGTCACAGCCCCACTGGGGGTCACTTATCAGATATTTACATTATGATTCATAACAGTAGCAAAATTGCAGTGATGAAGTAGTAACAAAATAATTTTATGGTTGGGGAGGGGCTCTCCACAACATGAGGAACTGTATTACAGGATCACAGAATTAGGAAGGTTGAGAATCACTGAAGTAGATCTTAAATCCACTTATAAGGGTCCTGTGGAAGGGAAGGTGAATTCACTTTGTATAAATCAAAGGTTGTTATATTGAGAAATACGTTAGCCAGGACATGGATGAGGAGGCTTATACCCATCAGAATGTGTGTTCTCCAGGGATATTCCTTTCCCACGAGCTTAGGTTACCCATGCCACTTCTCATGTATTCATGCAGAAAACGACAGCAGCTTCAACATTCTTAGGTGCCTTCCTGACTGCGCTTAGGTAAGGGGCGTTCCCAGGAGCCTCTTCCTCTGTCTCAACACTGACTATTGTGTCCCGCCTGGTACTGTGCCTTGGCTGGTCCTTGGGCATGTTCCTGGGGAGACTAGGGAGAAGTGGAGGAAGGCACGGTTTGACGACACCGATGACTGGAGAGGAAAGGCTGCTTCTCCAAAGTTTTTGGAAGTCCTTTCCATGGCGCTTGCTCTCTCCTCTCCTCCGGCTGAATGTGAGTTCCTTGGGAGAGGTGGCTTTGACTTGGCCGCTGTGTCCTAGAAGCAGTTTGTATTACTATGCAGCTCACATCTGCCACTTATAATACAGATTAATCAGCATGCAGCTGCGAATGACAATAAAGCACATGGTAAGGTACCTGCAGAAAGGAGGGCTTCCGAAGAAACCCTCTCTCAGGGCCCTCAGAAATAGCCAGCGAGAGCTTTGCTGCCTCTTTTCCATAATTGCGTGGCTCTGTCTTTCCCAGTTAATCTGTTTAATAAACTCCCCTGCAGAGTCTAAATGCTTAAATTTAGTTTCTTTTTCGTCTTTATGGTGTTTATCATTGTTAACGCGGCATCAGAGTTGCCCGACTTTCGCATCATGATAAATTCATAACCCGAGAGAAGGCGAAAAACATAATTATTATCAATTGCTTCTCTCCTGGAATTGCCATTGGCTGAGAGGGGCAATATGTGAACCTAAGGAGTAGCTGATTCAGAGGATTGTGGGGCTGGAATTGGGCCTGTCCTGATGGTGTGTGGCCATTGTTTGCAGTGACTTCCCACTGGACCGCTCCTCAGGTTTGCCCATGCCCTGAGTTCTGCAAGACATGCTAATTTTTAAAGAGGCCAGTTTTCCCAGCACTCTCTAGAATTCACATATTCAGTCATCCAATAGGACTTGGGTGAGGACTTGGTACTAAGACTCAAAGATGCCCCTGTTAATAAGGGGAAATCCTTGCTATCACTGTACAGACGTTAGGGCAGAAGCTGACCAGGGAGATCTGGGCTTTGTTGAAAGAAGGTGCCCAGGAGTGTACTCTTCCAGAACAATGTTAGGGTGATGGAGGTTGAGTGGGCCTCTGAAGGGAGTTTTTGTGCGATGCCACTTCCTTACACTCCCAAATGCACTTCCCACTGTCCAGCTAACTGCTCTCCATCCCCTGCTGACTATAACTCCTCTGATGCTTCCTTCTTCTCCCCCTGAGCCTGAGCCTGCCAGTCTAGCTTCTGTCGTGAAGGGTGCAGACCCAGAGCTTTGAAGGAGGTTTGAAGAGGTGACTCTTGGTGGACAAGGTGTCTCGTTTAGGGTATTGTTGTGAACAGACACCATGACCATGACAACGTTTGTAAAGGAAAACATTTCATTGAGCTGGCTGACAGTTTCAGAGTCCATGATCATCACGGTGGGAGGCATGGCGGCGCGCAGGCAGACACGGTGCTGGAGAAGGAGCTAAGAGTTCAACATGTTGATCCGCAGGCGGCCGCAGGGGACTGAGTCACACTGGGCATAGCTTGAGCATTCAAGAAGTGACACACTTCTTCTAACAAGCTCACACCTACTCCAAGGCCACACACCTCCTAGGAGAGCCACTTCCTATGGGCTTGTGGAGCCCATTCTATTCAAACCACCACACAAAGGTTTCTTAAAAGGGATCCAACTGTTGGAGAGAAGTCCTTGTCTCAACAGATTTTAGGTCAAGATAAGAGAAACTAACTTTTGAATTCTGTCAAAGTTGGAGATTTTTTTCTCCAGAGGCTAAACAATTATTTTAAGCTTCAATCAACTTTTTCAAATGGTACATGATGGACGATCAAGATCAAGTTCATTAAAAAGCTGCAGAAAAACACAGGCTGCTCCTCAACTGAGACCCTCACTTTCTTCTTTCTTTCTCTCTCTCTCTCTTTCCTCTTTCTCCCTCTCTTTACAAATTATTAATTGACATAATTTTATTTTTTGGTGCATTGATGTTTTGCCTGCATGCATGTCTGTGTGAGGGTGTCAGATCACTTGGAGCTGGGTTATAGACACCTGTGAGCTGCTATGTGGGTGCTGAGAATTGAACGTGGGTCCTCTGGAAGAGCAGTCAGTGTTCCTAACTGCTGAGCCATCTCTCTAGCCCCTGCTACAAGTTCATAAGTGTAGCTGCTATGCTGTGTCCAGAAGATGCTGCTCCTAGGAGTTATCAACAGGCCGTGATTCTTAAATTCTGCCCATTTTTTCCCCCACAATGACCCCTGAGCTTTGGAAGGCGTGAGACAGGAATATATGTTCTTTTTAGGGCTGATGATTTTATTGTCTCTTGATCTCTGCACCTTGGCCATTTTGTGGGACTGTATTAGTTACCATCTTACTACAAATAGAAGCTTCTCTGGTGAGGATCGAGGGGTGCATTAATCTATGGATTTGGTACATTGATAACCCAGTAGGAGTTAGTTTAATACCATGTCTACTTGGCAGAATTAACAGCGGTAGATTTCACAAGGCCTATGAACTGTCTTAAGCCAGAGGTTTTCGGCCCAATAATGGTACCAGGTTTGAGTTTTCATCTTCTGAGTGGGGCTGAACCAAGAATTTAAAACATTTGCTTCTGGTGGTTTAATGTTTATCCCAAGTCATGCTTTAGTTTTACCCAAATATTCCAAGTTTCTTCTCCCTGGAGCTCCATACTGGTTCCTCCCATGGATAAAGGACCTCCCTGGTATTGGGTCTTGCAGGCACATGTATGACCAGCCCCTCTCCTGGGTGACACAGGCACTTCATCTTTAAAGTCTGGGAAGCAGAGAATGTGCCACGGAATCAGCATTTTAATGATTTGAGATGAACTTATTGATTTCAGGTCTGAGCATGGGGGAAGGATGTTCATACTTATTTTTAAATATTGAGATAATATAATAAATTCCTAATGCATTAGTTATTCCATTTAAAAAAACCTTTGTGAATGCTATATATAACATTTATAAATTTGAGATATAATGTTAAAAATGCTATGGTCCCTAAATTCTCTGACAGAGGTTATTATATTTTTATGACTATTAATTTTGATATAGGCCTTTTAAAATCAATTTTTGCCTGTAATTACAAGGCTGTTTTATGGTGTATGTGATATATCATGTAAGTGTACTTGAGGGTCATGAGAAGTTCACATGTGTGCTGTGTGGGGCCCAGATTCCTGCCACAGCTCCGGCTTAAGGGCGGCATCCATGTACATTTCTTAGGGTATAGGAGCTGCTCACTGATAAGCCCCTTTCCCATCATCCCTGGTTTGGTTTTAAAGTAATTGAAAACCAGAAGTCTTTAAAATCCTAGTATTTTAAGAAATCCTGGACTCATGTAGGCATTTTTGAATTTGAAGAACCAAGAATCGAGTCAAAATGCTAATTATCTTCTGAGTCCAAGGCAGCTGCTCCCATTTTATCACACACTGGCCACAGTTCACTATCTTCTTGGTTTGGTTTTGGACTGAGAACAACACATCTGTATTTTAAAAATAGAACTAAAAATTCCACACGTCTCGTCCCACAAAGGACTTTAAACTCAAAATTAAGTAAAAACAAACAAAACACAAACCTGATTAAGAAGGGTCTTGCTTAAGCTGCGTGGTCTTAAAAACTTTTTTTTTATTCTTATCTCATATATTATATCCTGGACACAGTTCCTCTTCCCTTCTTCCTTCCCGGTCCCTGCTTTCTTCCTCCCATTCATTCTTCCTCCGTTTCTCTTCAGAAAAGGACAGGCCTCCCATGGTTATCAGCCAAACGTGTCATATCAAGTTGCAGTAGGATTAGGTACCTTCCGTCATATTAAAGCTGGACAAGGCGATCCAGTATAAGGAAAAGGGTCCCAAAACCAGTCACAAGGGTCAGAGACAGCCCCTACTCTCACTGTTAGGAGTCTCATAAGAAAACCAAGGAACCTAATCGTAACATATGCAAAGGGCCTAGAACAGATCCATGCATGCTCCCTGGTTGTTGGCTCAATGTCCGTGAGCCTCCCTGAATGTAGGTAAATGGATCCTGTGCGTTTTCTGTGGTAGCTTTGAACCCTCTGTTTCCTACAATCCTTCTTCTCCCTCTTCTGCAGGATTTTCCTGAACTCTGTCTAATGTTTGCCTGTATCTGTTTCCATCAGTTACTGGATGAAGCTTCTCTGATGAGCATTAGGCTAGGCTCCTGTTTACAACTGTAGCAGAATAAAACTTAACAATAGCAAGTCCTTTGCTCAAAAAGAAAAATTAGAAAAATTACTTGTTGGCTTTAGGTGTTTTTGTTTGTTGTTATTTTTTTTAAACAGTGTCTCGGGCTAGCCTTAAGTACACAGAGACCTACTTGTCCCTGCTTTCTAAATGCTAGGATTAAAGGTGCATAACACATCAGGCTATCTGCTGGCTTTAAATGAGAAAATAAATACACACAAAAATGATGTCAGCAATAGTGGAGGTAAATGTAAATAATGTCAACATTTTTATTATTATTACCCGTGTGTATTGACAGGAAGCATCTCTCCAGGCCTTTAGTTCCTGCTGTCTGGCCTAGTGAACCAAGCCTGCCAGAACAGCTCTCTTGATCACCTGGTTGCAGGGCAATAGGGTGATGGGGATCGAGACCCCATTTTCCCCTCTGGCTAGAAGTGGCCTCTACTTGGCCTGGCCACTGGAGCTCTGCCTTCATGGCCAGTCAGTATGGCCCTACGTCTCTCCCTCCTTGTGTCTTTTTGCTTCTCTTTCTGCTGTGTCAATAAAACTCTCAAATAGAGTGAAACATGGTAGGCCCTAGGTGGTCCTTTTGAGCCTTGTGTACAAAGCTCTCTAGCAAGCTGCCTGTAGACAGGCTGCTTTTTTTCATTTTGGATGCTTTCATTGTCCAGACAGGGCAGTCGATGTATTCGGGCAAGGGGACTGTCCGTGTCTGATCTGAGCAACTGGCGAGGTCTTTGGCTTCACAGAAAGCCTACGAGGGACCTAGCTTTCACCAACACAGGACTATAACATAGTCAGAATCCACATGGGGCTACAGCATGGCTTTTCTTGCCAGAAGGCTGTATAGTAAATACTTTTAGCTTTGTGGGCTCTATAATCCTTGTTGAAGTTCTGTTCTGCTCTTATGGTACAGAAGTAACATAGAAAATGTATACATGAATGCTGTGTTGCAATAAAACTTTATTTATAGAACCAGGATAAGGGCCATATTTGTCCAGTGGACCATAGTTTGACCGTCTGTCTAGACTCTAGCTTTTTCTTATATAATTTACTTTATTATATTATTTATTTTTATAATTTATTCACTTTATATTTTAACCATAGCCCCCTCCCTTGTCTCCTCCCAGTCCCACCCTCCTTCCCTCTTTCCCCATTCCCTCCCCTAGTTCTCAGAGAGGAGGAGCCATTCTCCTCTACCATCTGACCCCAGCCTATCAAGTCTCATTAGGACAGCCTGCATCCTCTTCCTCTGTGGCCTGGCAAGTACCCCAACCAGAGGCCAGTGATCAAAGAGCAGACAATAGAGTCCATGTCAGAGAAAGCCTGTGCCTCCCTTACTGGGGAACCCACATGGAGAATGAGTTGCCTATCAGCTACACCTGAGAAGGGGTTCTAGGTCCTCTCCATGCATGGCCCTTGGTTGGTGCATCAGTCTCTGCAGGGTCCCCCTGGCCCCAGGTTTGTTGGCTCTGTTGGTATTCTTATGGAGATCCTGTCTGCCCTGGGTCATTCTACTTCCCCACTTTTTCCTAAGACTTCCTGCACTCTGCCCAAAGTTTGGCTGTGAGTTTTAGCATCTGCTTCAATCCCCTGCTTGGTGGAGTCTTTTAGAGGACATGTATGGTAGGCTCCCATCCTGTTCCCTCTCTTCAGCCGCATCTGATGTCCATTTGTTTGCCCTTCTAAATGAGGATTAAGCATCCTCCCTAGGGTCCTCCTTGCTATTTAGCTTCTTTAGGTCTGTGGATTATAGTAGACTATCCTATAGTATATGACTAATATCTGTTTATGACTGAATATATCCCATGTGTGTCTTTCTGGTTCTATATTACCTCACTCAAGATGATCTTTTCTAGTCATAGCCATTTGTCTACAAATTTTGTGATTTCCTTGTTTTTAATAGCGGAGTAGTATTCTATTGTGTAAATGTACCACAATTTCTCTATCCATTCTTTGGTTGAGGGATATCTAGGTTGTTTCCAGATTCTGGGTATTATGAATAAAGCTGCTGTGAACATAGTTGAGCAAATGTCCTTGTTATATGGTAGAGCATCTTTTGGATATATGCCCAGGAGTGGTATAGCTGGGTCTTGAGGTAGTGCTATTCCCAGTTGTCTGAGAAAGAGCCAGATTGATTTCCAAAATGGTTGTACTCGTTTGTAAAACTTCAAGTCTCTGAAGAAAGAAATTTAGGAACATAGCAGAAGATGGAAAGATCTCCCATGCTCATGGACTGGTAGGATTAACATAGTAAAAATGGCCATCTTACCAAAAGCAATCTACAGATTCAAAGCAATCCCCATAAAAATACCAACACAATTCTTTACAGATGTTGAAAGAACAATTCTCAACTTCATATGGAAAAAAACAAAACAATAACAAAAAAAAAAAAAAACTAGAAAAGCTGAAATAATCCTGTAGAATACAAAATCTTCAGGCGGTATCTTTATCCCTGATTTCAAGCTGTACTATAGAGCAACAGTAATAAAAACTGCATGGTACTGGTATAGAAACAGACTGGTGGATCAATGGAATTGGATCAAAGAACCAGAAATAAATCCATATACCTACAGACACTTGATTTTTGACAAAGGAGCCAAAATCATACAATGGAAAAAAGATAACGGATGGTCTAACTGGAACTCTACATGTAGAAAAATGTAAATAGATCCATATTTATCACCCTGCACCAAACTAAAGTCCAAGTGGATCAAAAGCCTCAACATAAAACCAGACACACTAAATCTACTAGATGAAAAAGTAGGCAAGAACCTTGAATTCATTGGCACAGGAGACAACTTCCTGAACAGAACACCAACAGCACAGGCTCTAAGAGCAACAACAATAAATGGGACCTCATGAAGCTTAAAAGCTTCTGTAAAGCAAAGGACACTATTAGAACAAAACAACACCTTACAGACTGAGAAAAGATCTTTAACAATCCTATATCCGACAGAGGGCTAATATTCAAAATATATAAAGAACTCAATAAATTAACCTCCAACAAACCAAATAATCCAATTAAAAATGGAATATAGAGTTAAACAGAGAATTCTCAACAGAGGGATCTCAAAAGGTGGAGAAACTCAGGAAAGACCCCTGTGCTCAGATTTTTTGGTTCTGTTGCTCTCCTTGTGAAGCTCCTGTCCTCTCCAGATCTTACTGTTTCCCACTTCTTTCATAAGATTCCCTGCACTCTGCCCAAAGGTTGCCCAAAAGTCTCAGCATCTGCAATGATAGTCTGCAGGGCAGAGCCTTTCAGAGGTCCTCTGTGTCAGGCTCCTGACTTGTTCCCTCTTTTCTTCTTCTTCTGATGTCCATGAGACTGATACTCCAACCAAGGACCATGCATGGAGATAACCTAAGACCCCTGCACAGATGTAGCCCATGGCAGTTCAGTATCCAAGTGGGTTCCATTGTAATAGGAACAGGGACTGTCTCTGACATGAACTGATTGGCCTGCTCTTTAATTACTTCCCCCTGAGGGGGAAGCAGCATTACCAGGCCACAGAAGAAGACAGTGCAGCCACTCCTGATGAGACCTAATTGACTAGGATCAGAAGGAAGGAAAAGAAGACCTCCCCTATCAGTGGACTTGGGGAGGGGCATGCATGCAGAGGGTGGAGGAAGGGAGGGATTGGGATGGGAGGAGGGAGGGAACCAAAGGGGGAAACAAAGTGAATAAAATATAATTAATAAAGAATTAAAAAATAAGAAAAAGGTGGAGAAACATTTATAGAAATTCTCAATGTCCTTAGTCATCAGTGAAATGCAAATCAAAATGACTACATCTTACACCCATCAGGATGTTTAAGATCAAAAACTCAAGTGACAGCACGTGCTGGCGAGGATGTAGAGAAAGGGGAGCCCTCCTCCATTGCTGGTAGGAGTGTAAACTTGACTCTAGCTTCTAGATGTAGGTTTTGAATATTTCTATCTGATGATTGCTTATCTTATAACATAGGCAAGTTAATTCATTCTGTGTTACAGTTTTCTTATCTGTCAAATGGAGTTAAACCAGCTTTTTGGCCTTGTTTTGAAAAGTACAGATGATATAAGTTTTTTAAATCATATGAGGCTCACAGCGATATCTCAGATATTATTTTTATGCTGCCTTATGCAATTATGGAGGATGGAGGGAGGTCTTTCTAGACCTGCCACACACGTGGAGGACAGGTGATCTGAGGTTGCTTTTGCTTTTCAGTTTGACAGCTGTCTTGCTATTTCAGTGGGCAACTTTAGAATTTTGAAGGCCACTCTAGTCTTTCTCCTCTCTTCTAGGGGTAGAGAATTCACATTTCCTCAGACCAATTTTAGATACCAAACTTGCTTTTTCTTTACTCTGAAAAGCCTCGGAGAACATTCCCCGCCCGTCTTTAGGGCAGAGAGCACTTTTTAACGCTGGGTTTGTCTAATCTGTTGTGGCACGTCTTTGCTTGGGGAAGGGTGGGCATCATTATATCATAAAATCTACATACAGAGCCACAAGGATTAGACTTCAAAGTTAGTGAGAAGTCTACAGCTTAAGGACACTGCAGCTCTGCCATCTGCAAAGGATGGATTGTTCCCTTAGGTAAGGTATGCTGGGCTCACTGAGCTCCAGAGTAAATGTCCAGAGAATGGAGGGCAATATGAGGCATCATTGATTTGTGTATGCATAAAGCGCTTTTTCAGTATGATTCAGATATCTGTTGGTCTCCCCTGAAAATGTGAAATACAAACAAGAAGTTTATATCTGCCTTCTCTACCATAATTCCAACTTAAGTGGTAAAAGACTGTTTTTTTCAGATGTAACTTTAAAAACAGATTTATATTATTAATTTTTAAAAAGTTATGTGCATATATGTCTTCTGGGGGAGTATGTATTTGAGTGCAGGTGCCAGTGGAGTCCAGAAGAGGACATCTGACCCCTTGCAACTGGATTTATAGACCCTCCTGAGCTACTTACTGTTGGGAACTAAATTCCTGTCATATGCAATAGCAAATCCATGGCATTTTTAACTGCTAGGTCATCTCTCCAGCTCATAGCTGTAACTTGATATGTTTATTTAAGGGAATTATCTTTTTGCTAAGTTATGGTACATACCATACTTGGTGGTTCCATTTTGAAAACAGAAAGCATTTTGAAAGCAGGACGTTGCCCCCGAATGACAGGACTGTTCAAAGTGTGTCTTGCTTCAGTAGCTCCCAGGCATGTTTCCCTCTGTTCAGGCATGGACTCTCCACATGATCCCCTCACGGCAGTTACTAACAGGTCTCATTCTAGGACTGGATCCTGCCTGGCCTGCAAAGGCCTAGACTAGGTGTTTCAAACTATTATGTGTGCGTCCAATGCAGTATGCAGGCTTTAGGGGCAAGAATAAGAATTAGACCTAAGTAGGTTTATAATTTTAAATGGTCCGGGGGAAGTCACGATGGGAATATCATTTTATGGCACATGCAAATGAGATTGAATTCACATTTCAGTGTCAATGCAAAAGTTTTGGGTCCCTTCAAAAAGATAGGGCTTCTTTTCTTCCTCATTGCATGAATCCTAGTGGCCTTGGTTTTGCCTCTTGGCCCACAAGGTTTAAATTATTTACCATCTGGCCCTCTACCTAAAAGGGGGGAAGGGTTTGTTTGCCAACCTCTGACATACAGCAATGATTTTTAGTCTTTTCTGTTGCTCCCAAATTCTTTCATTAAACCAAACCTCTTGGGGGAAGTTTGGTGGAGCTAGTGGGAGTGGGAGGGCTGGCCCGAGCCTTCCTGGCCTGAGCCCAGCCAGGCTCCTCACCCCGCCTTCCCTCCTGGGGATAAGGCTGCCTGGTTCAAGAAAGTGTTTCAGCAAGGCTTGTAAAGAGCCATCTGCAGTCTCTTCTCTGGTAGTCCAAACTCCATCGAGGTCTAAAATACAACAACAATAAAAACCATTTGTTGCTGAAGCTCGTCCTTAGCTGACTTGAGGCATGTCAGCATCCTGGTTTCTTTTTATTGTCTTGTGTCCTCAATCGCATTTTCACTTAAGTGTCTTTGTCACGGCATTTCTGCATCCCTGCAGGAGGTGTCTCCCAAAGCTACATATGTGTCACCCGTGTAATGTAGAAGAATGGGGCATGCTGAAGCCTATCTGCCAGGTCCCGGGTGTGGATGACTCATTGTTTGCTGAAGTCCTACAGGTATTGTCACCTCCCCATGTCCTGGATTGCCTGTGACTGCTAGACACCAGGGTGGCATCTCCGGCACAGCTACACATGTCCCCCTCCATTGCCAACCAGAACCAGAATGAGACCTTATTTGGACATTAGGTCTTTGAAGATGTAATTTTAAGAATCTTAAGAGGAGTGTTCCCTAAGTCCAATAATTGCAGTTCTTACAACAGTGGAAAGGAGGCAGAGATACATGAAAGAAGGAGCTATGATGATAAGCACAGAAACTGATCATGGTAACTGACAATGAGGAGACACCAAGAACTTTGAGAGCCATGTGAATTTGGGATGGGCTCTGGCTGGCTTTGGGGTAGACTGGCCCAAAAGCTGCCATCTTGACATTGGCTTTCAGAGTTCTTGAGATGTTAGAGAGCCAAATTGTCGTTTTCCCGAGCCATCAAGTCTCTGATGATTTTGTTCTGCAATCCCCCAAGGAATTGAAGCAGTTTTGTTCTGGATTGGCAGTGTGAATGTCTTTCTCCCTCACAGCAGTCATTTCAGAGCAGAGGGGCCTCATAGAGTACATTTTTACCACTTCTAAGTGAATCTCCATGGAATGCCTGCTAGGGGCCGGCTGGGCTAGCGGTTTCTTTGGGTAGAAGAAGCTAGAAGGTGATGCCCTTGACACATCCCTCCTTCCATCCCATTGGGAAGGCAGGAGAGGAACTGGGTGCCGGCCCTCGCTTCTTCAAGAACTCAATCAATATTGCTAAAAGTCAGGAGATTCTAAGGATGAAGGAGGGCCACACACTCCTTATTTTGTTGCACTTACTGTGCTTTCAAGCATAGAGTAAAACGGTCAGTTCATGTCAGGAGCTCTGAATTACTTGTGTTTGCTGTGATTTCACTTAATTAATCTCGGTTGACTATGATCAGATCTAGAATCATTACTTTGATTAGTGTAGTTGAAGATCTGCCTCCTGTGGGTGTCACCGTTCCCTGCTTCGGATCTTGGGTTCGTGTAAGAGTAGAGTACAGGCATTTACTCTGACCAGCTGCTTCAAGCTCCTGCCACCTTGACTTTCCTGTCATGATGGGGCGTACCCTTGAACTGTGAGCCAGAAGAAACCTGTTGTCCTTTAAGCTGCTTTTGTCAGTGTTTTATCACAGCAACAGGGAAAGAAACCGGACACCTCCCTTTCTGCCCTTCTCCAGCCTTTTCCTGCGTTGTACCAAGACCATGTCAAGCCCAGGCAGTGCTGGTTATTGTGGTGTATTGCCATTAGTGATTATGACAGCATCATGTTTCAGCTTGACTCACCTGGTAGAGGACAGTGTTGGGTCTCACACTGGTGCCCTCCCTGGTCATATTCTTATTCATTAAAAAAACAGCCTGGAGCGGTGTTCTCTCTTCTACAGGCCTCTCTCTCACAGGATATTCGAGGCCTGCAAATGCTGCTGATTAACCAAAAACAAATGTTTTGGGTAAATTCTCTATGGCTGTACTTGATTTGGGTCTGAAAAATGGAATTCCTGTCACTGTTGGCTGACAAATACAGCCCTCCTAATAGGATTTTGGCACAGAAGCCGTTAGCTGCACTGCCCCGCGGACTTAAAGAATTGCCACATTGGCCTAACATAATTTCGGTAACTCTGTCTGCTTCTGCCGTGGGTAGAAATAATTCACATTTCACTCTCCATTTTGTTTAATGGGCTAAACAGTCAGTCTGTAATACCTGTATTTTATGAGACATAATTCTGGATATTGTTTCCTTAGCATTTGGGAAAGACAAACCTGAGAGAGGCCAGCCATTTAACTTGAGCAATTGTGAAGTTATTTGTAAAATGATATGCTGTCTTTTCTTTCTTTCTTTCTTTCTTTTTTTTTTTTTTAAACCAGTTACTTTATAAAGCTACATTCCCTGGCAAATGTTAACACAACTTCTCTGTGTGTGGGCTAAATAAATATTGGGGCAACACTGACTGTGCAGAGCCTTTGGGTAAATAATTCTCTCTCCACACGCCTCCTAGTTTATAATGAGGACTTTTCTTTGTGGTCCCACCAAATGGCACATTCCATTGTAAATGAGACACGCGTCTGTAGGTGAAGGAGAAGTGGGGCTCAGGCTTGAGGAGGTTTGTTGAAGAGCTCGGAGTGGTTGGCATGATATTCTCATGTCTCTCTCTCTCTCTAAGCTGACTCTTGCCCCATCTTTAGGACACCCGTGTGCCTGTGACAGCAGAGGGTGAAGGCAGACACTGCTCCAATTGTCCAAAAGGACTGAAAGTCTCCTATCAGTTTACTCCTGTGTGCGCTCCTGCAGGACTTTCTGTTATGTCTGAACTTGAATCCTGACTCTGGCCCCGACTGTCTTATGCAGTTTGATTTCTTGTGTTGGTCACCCCAGCCTTGTTTGGACTTCGCACATTGCAGAGGGATTCTCAGAGGGTTGGGGTGTCTCCTGCACCTATTAGTCTCTGCCCTCTCCTTTTTCTCAACTTTGGTGGGCAGGTAACAACCCAGTGACACCACAGGGTCCTCAAGGGTAATGAGGTGACAGTGGTGGCCCTCATTACTTTGCCTGTTGCTGTGACAAAATATCCTGACTACATCAACTCAGTGGATAGAGAGTTTGTTTGACCTGGACTTTGAGTACAGTCAATTCATCATGGCAGGGAAGTGGAGGCAGCAAGTCCTGCTTGAAGCAGCCAGTCACATTAACTCCACAACAATGACCTCACGTTTCCTCTCAACTCAGTTGCTCCATTCATACCAACCTAAGAATGGTACCACCCACAAGGGGCAGGCCTTCCCACCTCCATTCAGTTAATCAAGATAATTCTACACAAGCATGCTCCAAAGCCCATCTCCCAAGTGGTTTTTAGATCCCATCAGGTTGACAGTTAACCACAACTATAACAAACTCTGTTTTTTCTGCTGAATATGAAGTGATGCCATTCCCAGAAGGATTGTGAGAGACAGGCCATGTAATGTCTCTTGGAGAGCCTGGAGCATGAGGAAGTGGCCAGCTGTTACTAGCAATCATGGATGATGACACATTGTAATTTGTGTCACTCTTCCTCTTGATGATGAGCAAATGGAGACTCTGAAAGTCTAGAATAGGATTCTACGTCTGTCTTAACCTTCCTTTGTAAATAAACCCTGACTCCTTGCCACATCACGTCATCACCTTTTTGTATTACTGCCTTTATTTATATTCACATTAGTTTATTTTTCACACTGGTAATTGAACTTTGGGCCTCTTGCACACTAGGCAAGTATATCCCTCTTTTTTAATTTTTTATTTTGAGACAGTGTCTCACTGAGTTGTGCAGGCTGGCCTTGAACTGGTGGTCCTTCTTCCTCAGTTTTCTGAGTACCTGTGACCACAGGCCTGCAGCAACCTGGCTTTGGGTTTTATCCTGTAGTCACATCAATGCTGTTAATTGTTTCGTCTGAGAAGGATTAACTGTGATGACCAAATCCCATGGGAGGATCCCAGAGTAGCAGCTCTACTAATGACTCCTTTCCTCAACAACCACCAGCTGCCTACAACTCCCTAAAGAGGTGTGGGGCCCTCAAGAGCCCCACCTCCACAAGCCCATGATAGAGTGAAGGTAAGGTCGGCCTCGAGCAGGTGTCTCCCAGTGCTATGAGTTCATAGCAGCCATGACATGTCTAGATGACAGTGTTTCACAGAACACTTTCCATGCTCTGGTTCTTTCCACCCACTCTTTGGGCATGTTCCTTGGGCCTTGGAGAGATGCTGTAGATGTTCCATTTAGGACTGAGCTCACAGCAGTCGCCTATTCTTGGCACTTTGACCCGTTCTGTGTCTTGCCATTAACCATCCCTCACTGCAGACAGAAGCTTCTCTGGGCAAGGCTGCTTATTAGGAATTTTTGCATGCCCTCTCCCACTATCTCCCAGTATGTAAAAACGCCCAGCCACTTGGTTTATTATCATGGTTCCATGTGTACATGTGAAGGATACCCTCATTTGCATGAGATTTATTCTGTTCCTACAACCCAAATGCCCTTTAGGTGTTCAGCTTTAACTCAGTGGTGAGCATGCCCCGGGGGCTTAGCATTTACAACCACACCTTCTGGACACTGGTCTGAATGGCCATGGGGTCAGAAGCCCATGGATGAATCATGACTCAGTTCCTGTGTTCTCTTGATACTTGAATTGTCAGGTTGTCTCTACTGGTATGTTTTGTGGCCATGAACATCTCTGCTTTGAAAGCACTAGGGTTTCCGGGTCAAAAAATAAGGAAGCCTGATGACTCCCAAAGCCTTTTAGACAAAGCCAGAACTCTACTGTGCAGCAAGAGTACCTGGGTGTCACTGGAGAACCAGACAGAAGACCAGAATGCCAAGGCCTTTTCATTGGAAAGGAAGAGGTATCAGCTTATGGTTGATAGCCAGAGAGCCACTTGTTTTTAAAAAGGCAAACATTTCTTAGATTTCCTTAATGTACATTTCTTCAAAGTCACATGGGTGCTGAAGGGGTACACTGAATGCTGTGACATGGCATCATCCCTGGCCTTATAAAAAGAGTTCCCAATTTGGATGCTTCCTAAGTTAGTTCCTGCTGCATCCCAAGGACCATTGTCTTCTCCTTCAATGATGGCAGAGTCCCAAGTACCGAAATGTTTTAAGACTCTCCCAGGTCATAATTAACCTTCTTCAAAACTAAGAGGGAAGAAAGGCAGGGAAAGGTCTCCTACAATCCAGAAAGGACAGAAAGAAAGGCTCCCTGGCATTCTTGAAAGCCTGCTCTTTTCCTTTTCATATTAAGAAACCTTCTAAGAATATGGCCCTCCTGCAAATGTCTTATCTTCTCTAAACTGAAAGAGTGTGTACTTGAGCACAGTCCATGCTACGCTGCCCTCCTTGGTTGTTACTATTGTTGTTTTTATGGTCGCCCTCATCGACTTCTGTAGCACGGCTCATTTGGAGCATCTGTGCCTGTGTTTCCAGGATCCAAAGGGAAGCTCTTTGGATCTTCTCTCTTTTGCCATCATGATTGTATGATAGGACTATGTAATGGTACAGTTTATTATTTTCTGGAATTAAACAAAACCCATTTGAATTGCGTATTCTGAAACCCACACTGTTGCATCTAGATAAAGCCTGAGAGAACTCAGTTTTCAGGGTCACCACTGTCTTACCCCAGGGACTTACATCCTAGGACCTACTCTTTCTCCCGCTCTAGTTTTTGAAATCACTTATTCTGCTAATTTATTCTTTAAATGGGAATGGGGGCCATGGAGAGAGTATTGTGGTCCTTTCATAAAACGGTTAACAGGAAGCACGAAGCATCCTTTAGTGCCAGTTTCGTCTGATGCTGGGAATGGCACCATCAATCATGGCTGCTCATGTTGAGCTAGTCTTTATGTCAGTTCAACCGTCTTCCATCAAGTTTGGTGAAGCAGAGTCCAGGAACAAGATGAATGTCCAAGCCACTTCAGCGGCCTGGAAAGGGCTTTGCTTTTAAATGCCCATGTTGATTTCTTAATACTTCTCTGTTCTCTTCTCAAGCCAGTTCCTGTATGACCATCACTCATAGGTCTGTTCTTTTCACCTTGTTCAGGAGGAGGGATGGTGCCAGGCTATAAGTGCAGGCAATTGATCAGTTGAGGAGGTGTATTCATTATCTGTCCTCCACTCTTGAGAAAGGGAAACACATCCCAGGGCCCCGGAGTAATCTTCATAGCCACAAGGATGTGAGAGGCTTCGTTTCCAGCTAGCCCATAGCAACTCGGGTCTGGTTAGTCGGAGTCTTGTCGGAGGGTGTATTATTATCCCACACAAGAGGGGATAACATGGCTGTCTAGAGAGATGGACTTTGTATGTTTCAGCCACATTGCAGTTTATTCACCTGCTGCCAGAAATCCGTGGGATCTCTGCCCTCGCTTTGTGTTCTGAAAATATTTGTTGAGTGACTGCAGTGGACAAAACTGTGGGATAGCAGGAGGGGGTGTGAGGAGTTTGGGATAGGATCTGAAGTCCCTGGGGTGGTTCAGGGAATGGAGTGCATTTCCATTGACACCCTTTGAAGTGCTGTGACAATACGAAGCTGGACTGTTTCATAAAGGCTTGAAAATCTTTCCTTGGCGGTCCTAGCTCCTGCTGCCAGCCCTGGGCCTTTGATGCCAAGCTGCAGAACTGAGAACCTTGGGCCTGGAGTAACAGTAGGGATGCTAGCCAGTTCTGAAGGAGGCTGATAGATGAGCAGGAAGGTCGCCTGTGAATGCAGATGATCACTGTACCATTTGCACTGACCCAGATCTCAGCCCCAATCCTTTTTCCCTTTCTTTCTCTTAGCTCAGTGCAGTCTCTAAGCTTGCATAGCTACCCCCACTCCCAACCCTGGAAAAACTCATGGTATCCTCTGGCTCTCAACTCTTGAGTCTGTGGTCTTGGGCCATTTTCTGGTCACTCAGACAGTTACTTGTGGTACATATGTGCCTACCTAGTAATGGAAATGTTCCCTTCCCTCCCACCCAGTTATACTTGCCATCCTGCGTTGCTCCTGGGGGCATCTCTAGAATGAGGACCCTAGCAATGTGGTGACCCCAGTGCAGGTAGAGTATGGCCACCCATGTTCTCTGTTGAGTGAATGTTGAGTCTCCCAAGGCCAGGCCATTTTCTCTGGTTTGGGCCAGGCAAGCCAAGTGAAGCCATGTGATGCTGCCCAAGAACATGCAGGCTATGTGCTCAGGGCTGGCCTCAGTGCTCTGTGCTTCCCACACATCCCCATGACAGCACTGAAGGTGAGTGCGCTCATGCCCCATGCTACAGATGATCAGGCACAGTCCTGTCCTTCTCCCTAAACGCTTGGGTTGGTCCTGAGGGTGTAGACCAGAGCTCAACTGCCTCCTCAGGCCCCTCTGATCTTTCCTGGGCTCTTCTTGTACCATCACAAGCCCTTCACAACAATCTGGGGATTGTGTCTTAATACTGGTCTGGGTAGCTTCCTTCTGCATTGTCATGGGTGGTCTCTTGAGCAATTTGCTTGTATTTTACATGTGAATCTGGAGCCCTCTCAATCCCTTTAAATTTTGGACGGCAACAATGATGTCAGGAGAAGCCTGGGTATTTTTTAAGCCATGGAATAGCCTCAGCTGGTTTCAGGTGGAAGTGAGAAGGCATGAACTGCAAAGGTTGACCCCTGCAACTATGAAAGTCGGGGGGATAAGAATGTCGATATTCGTTCTACGAACACTGAAGTGATCATTTCAGCAACATTTGGGTTTTCTTTTTTTGTGCTTATATGATGCTGCACAATACACACACACACACACACACACACACACACACACACACACACACACATGCACACACTGCCTTTTCCTCCAGGAATGGAAAACTACAGACTAGATTGTACCATTTCCATGACCATTTCCCTAGCACTTTCGGCAGAGATATCCAGGCGGGGAGTTGGAGGGGCTGGGACCTGGGCAGGGATAAAGGTCACCAGAAGGAGAAGTGGATGGAAGGAGCACTTGTGCCAAGTCCAGGGAATCCGAGAGTAATAATGCCCCACAGCAGTCAGAGGGCTGAGGCCAGCTCCCCTGTGAGCAGCACTATCCATGCTCTAACGGTCCTGGCTCTCGGTGCCCTGCTCCCCACCTCTGGGCTTCGTGACTTGACAGATCACCGCCCCTCCGTGAATTTGGTTCCGTATGTGTAAAACAATAGTTGGCTCTCATTTCCAGGGCCTTGTAGAGAGTCAAAGAAAAAGCGTGCAGGGACCAAAGTGCAGTGGGTGGTAAGGTAGGACCGACTTCGGAACTGCCAGTGTCAAGGTACTGAAGCATGGCTTCATTCTGGACGCTGCTCCTTTTTAGCCATGTGGTTTTGAGTGAGTGCCTTGATTTCACTTGTGCCTTTGTTTCCTCGTCTGTGGCAGAAGGAAGGGCGACACCAGAGAATGCTGTTTCAAATGAGACGGTACATAACACATCTGGCTCACTGGCATTACCTACCTATGTGAGCTTTTGGTACAGTAAGGAGTCCACAGAACCCAGCTCTGCCATGTAGGTCACAGCTATGGAGAGTATCGCCCATGCAGGGAGGCTGGAATGGAGCACTCCGCTTGGGATGCACAGTCTTGCTTTTGGCTTTTGATATGGCTGCACCGGATATTTAAGACAAAGGGAGATGCTCCTTTCTTTCTTTGCTTAGTTACCATTCCCACACTTTTTTTTCCATGGGGTCTCATTATTGTGTATTCTTTAAGGGCCTGAAAAGCTGAAAGTGCTTAATAATGCTTCTTCAAGGGCTCACTTGAAGAACTCCCTGGCTCCCTTATCTTCTCTCTGCTTTGGCTAATTCCTAAGTGTAGGCTTTTGCTTTTGTAGCTCTGGTACTGCAGGTAGCTGCTCAATGCAGAGCACTGTTTTTTGTTTGTTTGTTCGTTTGTTTGATGGGTTTTTTCTTTTTTTTTTCTGTGTGTGTGTGTGTGTGTGTCCCTTCTTTACTATTTTTCTTTTTAAAGGAACAATAAAAGGGCAGGAAACCATAAGTCTCCATCTTTTTGGCCTCAGGTACCGAAAATGCTTCTCACTAGTGCTGTTCTGCTGTTCATTTGGACACCCAAAGCATACATACTAGTAAGAACCCAGAAAGATAACTACCAAAACACAATACATGCACTGGATGGGCTTATGGCCACTCGCTGTTAGCTTGTCTGAAGAAGATTTGCATAGCACAGATACAGACATCAAGAGATTCTAATGTGAAAGGATTAGTCAATGTCCATCTCCTACCCCATCAGTCTCTCTCTTTCTCCGTAAGATTTAGTGAAGGGAAAGTGGAAATTAATGGCCAAATGAAGGTTTGGGGTTATGTGTTGGAATGCATTTATCCATGCTCCCCACCCCCCATTAGCATGGTTAATTAAGAGCTGTCAATATGTCTTTGCTAGAGTATTTGATTATTTTTTTTTTCTCAGCCAGGAAGATTAGAATGAAGTCTTCAGATCTGGCAGGTGTCTCGGGACTTGTAGTGTAAATTGAAGGTTAAGCCCTCATTTTGATCTCTGGGATGAGAGCAAGCACCGTTTCATTGACAAGTCATCCGCTATGATCTGAGGGAAGGCACAGAGGTGCCCTTTGGGGAAAGAGGGGCATCTTGCTTTCGCCTCCTGTATTGGAAGGCTTTATTGCACATGAGTGCATGCAGGTGAGCAAATAGCAGATCAGAGTCAGAGTCGATGGACACTTGCTCTGGGAGGCTCTTGATTCATGCTTTATTTATCTTAAAAATGTTAAACTATATATTATAAAAATTTATATGTATGTTTATTTACATATATTTATCTTTATCTTTAAAATTTTAAAACTATGTATATGGTAATATATAGTTTATATATAATATATAGTTTATATATGGTAATATATAGTTTAAAATTTTATGTATACATATATATGTGTACTTGCACATGAATACACATGATTGCATAGGTGTTTTGTCACATGAAGATGTGTGTTCATATGTATGAGCCAACAGTAATCATGAGTAGAACTGACAAGCTAGCTCAGTAAAGCCCTTGATTTATGATGTATTGAAAGGTATTTAATATAAAGCACACACTCACATATCTCCACATAGATAAAAACAGGCTAGGTGCCTCCCACACAGGGTCTCTAGTGGAAAACTTCCCCCAAATGGCAAAGGGCTCTGCCTGTCAGGAGTTTCTTCTATCATTAATGTTGACAATGGCTTTTCTTTTCCTTCTATTAGAGGCCTCTCAACTTGGAAAATACATCTTTTTGGCAATTAATTATGCTTGGAAATTGCCAGGAGAGGTAGCCTGGCTGTTATTATTTTTCTCACTAAATATACCTCTAGATAACACAGCACATATTTACCGCGACGAGCCTGTTTTATTTATGGGATTATAACAAATGATCAAAAACAACCCAAAAAGGGCCACTTAGACCAACCTCCTTATTTCCCCTTCTGCTTGGTCAATGAATTATGCATGCATTACAAATGGCAGCGAGGAGGAAAGGTCGGTTTAGAACAACACAGATTGGAAAATTACACCATTTGTTTAAACAACATTTATTATTGATTGCTCAGCATAGGGGCCCGATAGAAACGCAAATAGTGGCAGGAATATCATCTGTTTACCCAGGCCCTGGATAAATGTCGGGCCGCACCCTCTGTTTAGATCAGAATAATTGTTCAGAAATTTCCAGGCTTGTTGTGGAAGAGTAAAGATGAGCGTGGCGATGACTTCTTGATGCCTTCTCATCTCCAGGTTCTGTTAATTTCCTCTATTACAGAGGATGTGAAATTGAAGTTCAGCTGCTTACGTTTTTGGAGAATGTACTCTTAGGATCATGAGTTCATTCTTTCACATCATGCTCTTTTGCGTATTCGAGCCTGGAATTTATTAATCATGGTAATGATGATAGTTGTGTTATAGTAATGCCTACACATTCTCTCCTTGCATCTGTCTCTGTCCATCTGTCTGTCTGTCTCTCTCTCTTGCTCTGTGGGTGCATGTTTTCCCCCTTCTGAAATGAGGGTTGAACCTGGGGCTCTGTGAATGCTAGGCAAATGTTCTGCCATTGACCTATGCCCCTCACCCCCAGCCCTCTTTTAATCTTTAGCTGTGGACATGGCCTCACTAAGTTGCCTGAGCCTGCCTTAAGCTCAAACAAAGATTCTTTTTGAGCTTAGATCCTCCTGCCTTACCCTCCCAAGTGACATGCAGGCCCAGTTGCATGTATTTTGGTTTTTGATCCTTATGGGGAACTCTGTGAATAGATGTTAATCACGTCTCTTCTAAAGCTGAAGAAATTGAAACACAAGGACATTAAGTACCTTGCTGACAACTGCAGATCTAGAAGGAAGCTGAGCTGCTTATGGGCCATTCTGTCTCAGTGTCAGCCATGACTGTTACAGTCTGTCTTTTGATACCCTCCACAAACCCCCACCCCTAACCCCATCGCCACCTGCTGGTGGTGACTAGGCGATGGGAATTTTATCCTCATGGACAGTGTGGCTCATTCCGCAGAGCTGTCCATCAGTTTTCTAAGGGACAAAGGAAGTATTTCTCAGAGGTGTTGCTTCGCGGTGGACAGCCACAGAGCGTCATGAGCTGCACCCAGGTGGAACTTAAACAGTGAACCCGGAGAGGCCGGTCGTGGGAGCTCTGTGGCTGTGACTTGGGAAGCTCTAAGATGCTGAAATCAGGCATGGTTTTTCAGCTTATACTTTAGGCCCCTGCGCCATATGGCACAGGAATGACTCCATTTAGAGGCCACAGTGGGAATCCATACAGTCATGGTACTCTCCGATGCAGCCATCTGCCAGAAAGACTGACCTCTGTGTTTCAGTGAGGCTAGTTGCTGAGAGGGGTGATCTTTAAATACGTGTACACACACACACACACACACACACACACACACACACACACACACGGTCCTGTGTGGTCACTTTTGTCATCTCTGGCAAGATACCCAACAGCAGCAACTTCAGGAAAGAAGGATCTCTTTGAGCTCTCAGTCTGCATCTCTTTGGGGGCCGAAGCTTGCTGCATAACTGGATATATTTAGAGGAATAAGAACACAGAAACCTAGCTGGCCAGAATTGGGCTTAGGTTATAGCCTATAAGCCCTCCCATAATGCCTTTATCTGATGGCTAGCTATCGGTCCAAAAGCTCCAGCTATCTCCCAGATCAGCACCTCCACCCACAGGCCCCACTACTCAAACACACGAGCCTGGGTGGGGGGAGGGGAGAAATATCCCTCTACCGTGTTGTTGTCAGTAGATGTGTGTAGATGGCTGCCCCCTACCCATCATTCCAGGGACCCTCTGCCCACTGTTCCTCTCTAAATACTGTCCCGGGACATACTGGGTTCTGTCTGCTCCATGTACTCCTAATCCCTCAGCCAGAGTTAGGACATTAAACTGTCTCCCCCCCCCTCTCTAGTTTGGAGGCCTTCCAGAGAGGGTCTGGGCAAGTTCTATTTTTGCAAGAACTGCTCAAGATATCTCCTGCCCCTGTCCAGGTGCGTTTCCAGGGCCACCTGTAGCTTTTTCCTATGTGTTCTTCCCTTACACCAAGTGCTTATGGTGTGTTTGCACAGGCCTTCCACGAGCCCTGTGACTTCAGAGACTGTTTAGCATTACCATTGCCAGTAAGGGCTTAGCTGACTTGGCACACTCAGGTCCTCCTGCTCCTCCCTCCCACCCTACCTTCTGGCTCCTGGCTAACAAGCTTTATGAGCTGGTGGAAACTTCTGAGCTCTTATTTCCAAAACGGTCAAGCACAGAAGCCTTTTAGTAGTAGGGAAAAAAAACAAAACAAACAAACAAACAAACAAACAAAACACACAGGATTTAAAAACTTGAAAGACAGGAACAAACTATATTGCTTTGAGAAGGGGGTATAAATTCTTTGGTGAAATGAGCTTTCATAGTTATTTCTCTTGCCATTCCTCTAGCCTGAGGAGAGACAGTATGGGGGCGAGGAGAAAAGAGCATTCTTGGACTGCATCCTCCCAGCGTACACAGGAAAGTGTGTGAGAGGCATAGGAAGTGACACACATCCTGACAACAGGAAAGAACTCCAAGAGTCACCTGTGTTAGTTCCCTTTCTTGCCACTATGACTGAAAGCACAACAGAAGTCACTCCAGTGAAGAGAAGTTGGCCTTGGCTCTCAGTTTAGAGGGAACAGTCTGTCACGGTGGGAAAAACATGGTGGCTGGAGAAACTTGGCCGGTGGTGGTGGGAGCCTAGCATGGCCTGTTTACAGCTTGATGGATCAGCGTTCAGAGAATTCAGGCTGGGACCTGAAGCAGGCGTCACTTTCAAAGGGCAGCAACTCACTTGCAGTATTTAAGTCACAGCTCCAGTGTTTCCACAGCCTCCCACAAACAGTAACGCAAACAGGGAAACAAGGGTCCAAACATAGGAACTTGAGGATGAAATTTCACATCCAAACTGTGACAGCACCATTTAATTGAATAGGCTTGATGGTTTTGTTTTTATTTTTGTTCTCTAGATACACCACTCTAGATACACCATCATACGTACGTCCTACACAGTTCTAGGGTGCGTCATTTTCTCCATTTGTTTTTAAGAACCTGAAGTTCAGAGGGATTGGGAAATTCTTGAACATCGCCATATTCCTGTGATGGTGTGGGCAGAGTTCCTCCGACCTCCAGTGTGGTGGGCTGTTCCTATCCAATATAGCTCCACATAGCTCCTGAATGGAGTGAGAGACAGAAAAAGGCTGGGGATTATCACACCTCCCAGCCCCATCTCTAGCTTCTCCCTCTGGTGGCCCTACCCACTTTATCTACCCTACTATGTCCCCCCAGGCTCCACTTTTTAGCCCCTCTAAACCCAGAACTTGACCTTGGTATTCAGAGCTTTGAAAGATTCTTGTTTCATTTTGTGTTTCCCTATAACGAGCCAGGCAGCTCGAGTCAGGACAGAAGGCTCTAGGAAGAACCCTCATGGACAATTCAAAACCTCACGTAAGATTTATTATTTGCCAAATGTGAAGAATACTGTCACCGAACAAGGTGGTGGGAAGTTAGGACGAGGCTCACCCTGAGTTTACAGAGTGAGTATTTATTGAGTGAACTATTGAAGAGAGTACAAAGCAGGACACTGGAGAGTGGTGGCCTTGGTCGGAGGCTTCTCTTTGGAATCCTCTGTGTCTCTGGAATGTTGCAGAGCAGCCGGTAGCTTCCTCACTCTGTATGCTACAGAGTTTTGACCAACTCCTGTAATCTAAAGAAGGAGGGACGCACAGTACATAGTCTACTTCAGGGGAAGCTGAGACAGACTGCTGCCCATTTGGTTTTGGACTTGAGGCCCTTGCATCCTTCATATTTTCAGCCCCACGAATGTGCAGTGCTCACGAGGCTCCCGGCCTGGGCCATCTGTCTGGCAGCTCCGTTGTTTAAAGAAGGATCTGTCTGGCTCTTCTAGGTTGACACAATAGCTGTCATCTGTTGTTTTCCTAATCTTCCAGTAAACATATGTAAGAGAGCGGCTTAGGCGTGTGTGTTGCTGTTATAGCTATCTGATTTCGAGTTGTCTTCAAGTGGCTCTCACTTGAAGAAAATGCTGCTGCAGGGAAGCACAACCATGGAATATCTGTTACCCATGGAACAGTGGGGCACCCACTCAGTGGCAGCCAGTATCAATAGATATGGGGAATATAATTTGACAGCTGGGTTTAGGGAGGCAGTAAAGGCTGTATAGAGCCAGCAGCTGAAAGCGGGACATCCTTCCTGTGTGTCTGAAGAGATATAAACTGGGCAGAATCCTGGTCCAGTGTGGGCACCTTCAGTGTGTGTCCTGGGAAGGGGTGGCTCCGCTCTCCCTGTTGCCTGGAACCTTGCCATTAGATCCCAGGAAGGGCATCTCAGGTGGGCAGAAGGGGCCCTTCATTCTCACTCGCTGTTCGTAGGAGCCCTGTGGTTAGATCACAGCCTCCTTATTTCCTTGGAATCCCTGGGGTAGCCATCCTGCTTGCTCTGCATAGAAAAGTGTGTGATGAATGTTGGAACTCTGGACATCCTAGGACTTGTTTTAAAACAGGATGCCGTTTGTTATGTTCTCCCGTAAAATTGGAAACAATGTATATAAAATTTCATACGCTGCTACTACATTTCCTAGGACAAGCAGCCTGTATGTGAACCCGAGTCTTCCTGTGTCCGGTAGGAGGTCCTGCAGACTCTTGGGTACCACTCAGGCATGCTAAATTGCCTATTAATAAAATACTTTTCATATAATTAAAAATGTTTTATTTTAGTGGCATGGCTCACGATATTGAAAATGTTTCACACACTAGCCAATAATCTATCGATTTCTTACTCGCTAATGATATTTGAAGGAAGTTTTAAAAATTATATTAGCCACTTGTACGTACAAAAAAAAAATCCCTGTTCATATTGCAGCATTAATGGCTGCTAGGGGAGAATCGTACTGTTAATTTAATGTGCCTGTAAATCCTGCCCCAGATTGTTAGCTCTTCATTTTCTGGGATTAAAAGAGGATTAAGACGTAGCCCAGGTTAATCTGAATATAGCTTCACTGAAGATTTGATGGGGACATTTCTTTTTCTTGGGTTTTTTTTTTTTTTTCTTTTTGGTATTGCCATATCACAGATGGAGTGAAAAGAGAAATGATCACCAGGAAGTTCTTGCTTTAAAAAACGCTGCAGAAATCACCTCTGTGTGTGAGGGTGAACATGCATGTCCCAACATGTTCATGGAGGTCAAAGGAAAGCCTTGCGTGTTAGTCTTCACATTCTACCGTGTTTGAGAAAGGGATTCCTGCTGTTCACGTGCGAGGCTGGCTGGCCGGCCAGCTTCCAAGGCTCCTTCTGTCTCTTCCTCCTATCTCTGCTTAGGAGTGCTGGGGTTACAGAGGTATGCTCCCACAGTTCGTGTGACAAAGGTTCTGAGGATCTGACTTCAGGTCCTCACACCTGTATGACAAACACCTGTCCCCAGCTCTCTCCCCAGACTGTACGCTTGGTTTCTGGAGAAATAGGTTATGAAGCCGAGCTTACTGCTCCTTTTCCCTGGCTGTGCCTCAGAGAGTAAGACAAACCCTCTGGGTGTGGTGTTGGGGGTGGGAGGGGGGTGGGAGGGGGCGGCCTGACGGTCTGTGGACTTCCCAGGAGCAGCCTTCGATGTCAGAGACAACCCAGCTTATTCTTGAGCGGAGGTTTTACCAGAGAAGAAATTTTCCTCCTGTGTGTCCACCCGGCAGTTAAACAGTAAGCCGGCACTCCGGCTCCCTCAGCACAGGCCTGTTCCCAGCCAAGGCCTGCGTGGCTTTTCCTCACTCCAACTCTGCCTATTATCTTGACCCTAAAGTTTACGGGGTAAAAGAAACATTTATGGAACAGTTAAGGCCAGTTAGAACATAACGACTCACCTCATTATCACACCCCACAAATTTCCCCTTTACGGGGTTCCCTCCCCTGTCAGCTTCAACCGCGAGCTTGGCCTGGGCGCAGTCACTGGTGCTCACACGTGCAAACACCAGGAACTTCTCATTCCTGACTTCAAATGTGCCAAGAATAAGAATCCTTAAGAACTCATAAAGTCATTTAGCACCACATTAATAACAGACACAGGATTTTGAATTATGTTGAAAGTATGCGTTCGAGTCAGTAACAATTATTTTTGGCCATCAGTTCAGATATTTAATCCACTTAATAAATAAACATCCCCTGCAAATCAACAAGTGAGGAATACAAGGTGGGGGGCAACTGGTAAAAATGTTAAAAGTCGTGTAAAAGAAGAATAGTATTTGGAAATATTGAAGTTTATAATCAGGGAGGAACTGGTAGAGGACGAACACTTTGCTTTTGAAGGCATGGAGTCTTAGAACAGTGTGATGCTGCATACCCAGTGGGTGGGAAAGGCATTTTCATGCTGTAGAACTGAAGTAGGCGGGGTCTTGAGACATAGCCCAGCTTGGCATAAGATTCACAATCCCGCCTCAGCCTCCTGAGCGCAAGGGTTTCAGGCACGGATACCACACCCTGCTTCTGTGAAATGTTTTTTTGTTTTTTTTTTGTTTGTTTGTTTGTTTTGTTTTGTTTTGTTTTGTTTTCAAATAACCTTTCCTACCTAGAATGATCATATATAGAGAAACACGCTAGTGGAATAGAACGGCTTAAAGCGTTTAACATTTGAGTTCCATTTTAGCGACCTAACATAAAATCCCATGCAGCTCACCAAAGAGGGAAGGTAAGCAATTGCAGGACAAGAGAGATCTTTTGCGTGTTGTTATAATGCATGTATATGAGTAGACATATATAATACAAACTTACCTGTTAGCATTTGGTGCATGTGACAGCTGGCTCCAAAGATCTTAGCTAGGTGAGAATGAGTAAGCCGGTACCCCAGTGAGCATGCATGTTAGGAGCTGGGTGGGAAACCACAAGGTGAGCTGGGACCAGCCTGAGGATGGCTTCTGGTGGCTTTAGGGGCGAGGACTCCTGCTGGGTATTGGTTGGGTCTTTGTTTTTGTTATTTGGTTTTTGGTTTGCTTTTTTGAGTATTTACCTCACTTTTTAAGAAGGATTTTTATGAAGCCATTTTATTAAATTGACTGGGGTTAGATGCTACTTGGAGACGGCTGAAGCTAATGGTTGAGAACTTTTAGTTCTTGAACAATTTTGGGCATTTTAGTGTTCTTGTTTGTGTTTGATAATCGTAGTGAGCCCATCCCCCTTCCTTTTTTTTTTTTCTTTGTAGAATTATGCTGACAAATAATAACAGAAAGTAAATTCTGGCTTCGTTTAAAGAAAACATCTTTGTTAACTGTCAGGTTCATTAACAGTGGGCACATCAATTTCATTTTATTTGTGTTTAGAGATCAACTGATTCTGTTCAGTTGTTTGAAGATATGAATATACTGGCAAAAAATGTCATTGTTCCTAATTGGAGGTCCCTAAACTTTACATTTCAAGGAGGCGACTGGCTTCTCTCTAGCTTCCAGAAAGTGTGGGCTACAGTAGGGACATGGGTAGGAGCCAGGGAGTATCCGCCAGCACAATGCAGTGTGTAAGAGAAGTATTAAAAATTCAACGCTTACAATTCTCAATTTATTTTCAAGTATGTAAACCAAGAAGATTTAACTTTCCTGGCACTCTAATCACGGTGTTCAGGAAATTTCTTAGGAGCGCTTATTTGGGTTTACCACTGCTTTATTTATTTATTGTGCTGTCTAGTTTTATGTCAAGATGACAAAGGCTAGAGCCATCAGAGAGGTGAGCTTCAATTGAGAAAATGCTTCCATAAGACCAAGCTGTAGGCAAATGTGCACAGTTTCTTTCTTTCTTTCTTTCTTTCTTTCTTTCTTTCTTTCTTTCTTTCTTCCTTCCTTCCTTCCTTCCTTCCTTCCTTCCTTCCTTCCTTCCTTTCTTTCTTTCTTTCTTTTCTCTCTCTCTCTCCTTCCTTCCTTCTTCTTTTTCTTTTTTTTTTTTTGGTTTTTCAAGACAGGGTTTCTCTGTGTAGCCTTGTCCGTTCTGGACTCACTTCGTAGACTGGGCTGGCCTTGAATTTACAGAGATCTGCCTGTCTCTGTCTCCCTGAGAGCTGAGATTAAAGAAGTACGCTACCACATCTGGCTGCATTTTCTTAATCAGTGATTGATGAGGGAGGGCTCAGCCCATTGTGGTTGGAGCAATCCCTGGGCTGGTGTTATTGGATTCTATAAGAAAGCAGGCTGAATAAGCCAGGAGGAGCAAGCCAATGAGAGCACCCTTCCATGGCCTCTGCATCAGCTCCTGCCTCCAGGTCCCTGCCCTCCTTGAATTCCTGTCCTGGCTACCTTTGACAATGAATTGTGCTATGCAAGCATAAGCCAAATAAACCCTTCCCCCTCCCCCACCTTGTTTTTTTGGCTGTGTTGTTTCATCACAGCAGTAGAAACCCTAACTATGATAGGTATTAAAACTATTTTTAAAAGACAGCGCTGAGGACACACTGCTGCTTTTCTGCCACCCCATCTCCCTCTATCTCATCTCAATTCCTCTGTGACATTTCTCACAGAACTTGCAGAACCACTTTCTCTCAAGGACCTCTAATGACTACAGTAGTCTGGGATTCAAGTAGACAACATTATCCTTCTTCCCCAAATTCCAGTCTCTGCAGACTTATACTTAGTCCTGTTGCATCCTGACCACAGAAACTCCTTCTCCCAGCTTATCCTCATCTCTTGGGAACGCTCTGCCTCTTGGTGCTGACCCAGGGTCCCTCAAGCTCCTTCCTGTCACCCCTTTAAGTCTCTGCTTCTAGTCCATCTTCATTCCTTTATGACACCCACCCACCTGCAGAGACAGTCTGTACCTGGGACCTCACAGTTGGCTAGGATCAGGAATGAGCAACAGCAACCAGTGGAATATCTCCCCAACAAAAATGAGACCAGATGGATATGCTAAAAAAGACATTAAACATCATAATTCCAGATGCCTAGATCCCAGCCAAAAATCACAAACAGGAACAGCCAAGACAATATGCCCCCTCTAAAAACCAACAACCCCAGTGCAATTGGTCCTGAGAATTGCAATTTACCTGAAACATAAGACAAGGACTTCAAAATAGCAATTATGAACATGTTTAGGGACCTTAAAGCTGTATGAACAAATGCCTTAATGAAGACCGTGAAAACACAAACAGTTGAATGAAATGATAAAAACAGTTCAAGACATGACAATAGAATTTAACAAAGTAACAGAATCACAGAAGAAAAGTCATACTGTAATAAAACTGGAAATGAAGAGCTCAGGACGTCAAACAAAAACCTTAGAGATATGACCCACCAACAGACTAACAGACAAGGAAGAAAGAATTTCATGTCTTGAAGACAAGGTGAAAGAAATGGATTGCTCAGTCAAGGAAAATGTTAAATCTAAAATTATCCAGGCATAACACATACATGAAATCTGGTGCACTGTGAAAAGACCAAATCTACAAATAATAGGTATACAGGAAGGAGAAGACACTCAGGTCAAGGCACAGAAAATATTTTGAACAAAATCATAGAAGAAAATTTCCCCAATGTAAAGAAAGAGATGCTTGTCAGTGTACAAGAAGCATACTGAACGCCAAATAGACAGGACCAGAAAGGAAACTACCCACAACACATAATAATCAAAACACTAAATGTGCGGAACAAAGGAAGGATACCAAAAGCTTCAAGGGAAAAGAAAAAAATAAAGGAACTAGTCATAGTTAAAGACAGGGCCTTTAGAATAATGACTGACTTTTCAATAGAGACTCTGAAAGCCAGAAGGGTCCAGGCAAACATTCTACAAGCCTGGAGAGATCACCGAAGCCATGGTGCTCATAGTAGTCATTGTTTGTCTGCTACCCTGTCACTCTGTCTATATCCACACTAGATGTTTAGGGCATATTCCCTTCACAAAAATTACTCCCACAAATTTTCAGGCTATTATTTGCTACCACAGGTAGAAATTTGCTGGGAATACCATCTGTCTTTGGAACTAGAATTTGCTACTTCTCTTGAGGCTGGTGAGACTTGTTTTTTTCTAATGTGTATTTTAGTTTCATGATGATCAAAATGACCACAGTATATGTACATGTTCTTAATTGTCATGAGAGGCCCATCTAAAAGATCTTGCTTTCTAAAACAAGTGGAAAATTATTGATATGTGATATGTGAATAAGCTTTCAGAAACAGGAGTGGGCTGTCAATCATTTCAGAGCCTGTGGAGAGTGTATCCATAGTCTACTGATTAAATTGTGGTCTATCCACCTTTTATTCTGTCGGCAGCCCTGCCTTGACCTGGACTCCAGTGTGGAAACATCCTCCTTTTACCATAGGTGCATGTACTGTGTAGTTCAGCGTAGAAAGTGTCCCAGGCAGAAATCCATATTATGACAATATGGCGCCTTCCAGGTTTTGTGCTTTCTGGCTGCTAATATCTTGTTTTATAAGCAGCTAATATGAATTTTCTCTTCAGAAATGTAAGGGCACACACATCAGAAGCATATATTGTATGCACGTGAAAATATGAGTCTTTACCGTTTTTTGAACACCAGGGAAAGGCCCAATAGGAGTCTTCCTTTTGTCATGAAAATGAGATGTACTTGTAGTTAGTGTCACAGTACAGATGATGCAGAGACTTCCATAACATGTGTCCTCCCCCCAACTCCAGGCTACTGTCTAGGAAGGTGGCCAGGTTCCTGCTCATTACCAGTATCAGTTTTGCATCTTGGTCCAGTCCAGGGTCCATCTTGTAGCTAATTCTTTTGAATCTTCTCCAAGGGTCCTCCGACTTTCCTCTATGCCGTCTGTGCTAGTACTGGTGGCGTCTTTGTTCCTTATCCTTTGTTGTTATTGATGGATGATTCATGGTATCTGCTTTATGAACCAGCACTTGTTAAGCAAAATCTGGAAGTCACTGTCCCCACATCCTGTAGTAGACAAACTGGCCTCCCAGCTTCACAGATCTGAGTTCTTAGATGTTTTTGCACAGGATCCTCTGTTCAGCATCGTCCGTGCTGGACAATGGACAGCACCACAAACCGTGCCTTGCCAAGAGCGTCACATGCAATCTCCTATCACACTGTAATTCCTTTGTCACATCTGTCCAAAGGAAGAGCTTTGGCATCCTTCTCCGTTTTGTCATGTTAACATCACGTGGAACACAGCAGACTGGGACTCATCAGTGAGAGGTCTCTGGAGACATTGTAGTATTTGTTCATAAGCAGGCGTCTCTGGAAAGAAACTCAGCTGAAGCATCAGGGCAGGGTGTGCAGCTCAGGGGCCTTTTGTCCCCATTTCCTACTGTGCCTGCAGAAAGCCACCCAGGACATGTTACAGACATGGTGGCTAGTTGGGAAGAATACATGAGCTCACAGAAGATTCCCCAAGGGAGGAAATCTTTAGAATACAAACTCCTCAGGACTTTAGATAAGGTATGAATTGTGGAGCGACAGTTTTCCATTTCTGGGCAAGTGTGGCTGTTTCAATGGGAACTTTCAAATTTGTTAATGATGCATCCAGCTGATGTGAACCTCCATCTTAGGTGACCTTGATGCTGCTGCTGCAGCATCTTCTATACTCTGTCTTCTGGGTATGATCTGGTCCTGGAAGTGCTACTTGGAGTGGTGGGATCACTCTTAAAATAGGGGTGAGGTGCCTTTAGCTTTCTGTGAGAGGAAATTACAGATTAGGGAAGTTAAAGCAACTGTTAAAAACCTAAAATGAAATGTATCTTCTACTTATTTCTTTGAAGTCAGAATGTACTTAAAAGGTAGCGGCCACTGTTTACCAGCACCAACTGTCCATTTTCAGCGTGTCTTGTGTCACTGAAGAAGTGATATCATCCCATCTGTCTGTAACCTTCATGACTTGATGTTGACCCATGACATCTACCTATGCAGTTCTGTTGCCTTCCTATACACTGTGACCTTTGCCTCCTTTACCAGTGGAGGAAGGAGTCTCTGCAGAGATCAGCCTTGTAGGTTTGCTATGAGGTGGCTTAATTTGAAAGATCCCTGCTATGTTTTTGCTCCTGTGGCTGTGTCTGGTTCGCTTGGATTTGCTTTTCAGGTGTCTATGCTGTGACTCTTGCTGAAGGGTCCTGTTCGTATTGATCCCTTTGTCTCTGTCTTTGAACCATCCCATAGTCCTCTCTGGCTGTTTTAAATGGCTGCACCCACATACTGTCTTACTAGTGAGGGCTCCCTGGGCACTGAGCCACCAGCAGTTGGTAGCTAAAGTGAGAAAGGATGCAGTCTATGTTGAGAAGATGGTGTCATCACTATTTCAAAGGCAAAGATTAATAGGCACGTCTCTCATCCCATTCTTCTCAGGGAGACTGTGTTTCATTTCATCTGTGACCAACTGCATGTATATTTTTATAGAAATGATTGCCATTATTGGGCCTTTTGACTCGAGAGAGGATCTCTGATTGAAACTATACATTGGAGAATAAGGGAGATATTGAAAGCCTCAGCTTGATCCCACAGTGACAACTGCACGATTTCTAAAGTGTGCTTTATACATGCTTTCAGTTTTACAATGACATACACAAACAACTTAGCCTCTCTTAGAGTCACAGCCATATTTCCCCAGTTTTCTTTTTATGGTTTCTGACACTCTACATGTAGAATTTGCCTGGGTAATTTATATTTTGGATGAATAATGCAATTTGGAGGAAGCAGTAGAGGACAAGTCTCCATTATATCTGAGTGGGCCTTTAAGAAATCAAGAAACAGGAAATGCATAAAGTAGGGCCAAAGTTTTATGAATTTGGGTGATCTTTTTCTTGTGGTGGACATCTGCTTTATCTGTCTTCTTCTGTTAGTTGGGTGGAAAGAGGCTGCCTTTTATCCGTTAAAAATCTACTTCTTTGGCCTGTGAATTTTTGCTTAGTGTAACAGGGAGCACAGTGTTTGGCTATGATCCTTCTGCTGAGGCATGCCTTGTTTCTGGTCACCCACCCTGATTGTGTGTGTGTGTGTGTGTGTGTGTGTGTGTGTGTGTGCGCGCGCATGCGTGCTCGTGCGTATGAGTGTGTGTGATGCTGTTAACAGGAAGTCCTTATTGCACCTCAATCATGATGAAGTGGTACTTGGCCATTAATTTGTTCATCGGCACAGAGAGCCCTAGGGACTCAGTTTGGCAAAGGTGAGTTTTAGCCCAGAAGGCAGCACAGGTCCTGGTGACCAGGCTGCAATGCTGTTCTGGTCCCTCAGTGCCTTGAGGGAGGGGTTGAGTAGTTTTATTCTTACACCCATGGAGAAGTTCTCCCCTTCTCTGCTAGGTGTTAATAACTGTCACTTGTGCTCAGGCACTCTCCCCAGCTATTCCCCAAATGTTCCTTCTATTTTAGGGCAGGACAGATTTGTGCAGATTCGTAGGCACTGAGCCTCTGTGGGGCTTTGGACATCATGCAGGATACTCTCAGCCAAGAACACAGGTCATTGTGCAGGGTGCGACTCTGGTTTGGGCTTGGCAGGTTCCTCTGCTCAGCTCACCATTTAGTTGCTTTTGCTCATGTACCCGGAGTCACAAGCAAGCCTAGCTAGTGATGCCTTCTACAAGACAGTCTGGGTCTCCTGACACCCTCACCTGTGTGTTTCACAAAGATTCCTTCCCCTCACCCGCCTACTGACAGTGCTGTGGAAACCTCGAGACCCAAGCAACCGCCCAGGTGCCTGTTCATTCATCCTTCAGCGTGCATCCATTCATGTGCTTTTTTCTGGGGACTCCGTCTTCCCAAAGACATCAGTGTGAGAGTAGGATAAGGTGGGGCTTTGGAGAAGTGACTAGGCCAGGAGGGGCTCACCCCAGGAATGGAATAGTGCCCTTAGCAAAGGTGCCTTTGGGAGCTTCTTTGACTCCTTGGATGTGTCAGTACTCAGCCAGATACCTGAGTGGACACAGCAGCCCACATGCACAAGGTCAGCATGGTAGGAGCTGTGATGCTCCCACGCTGGGAATCCTACTCCCGGAACACCAGCAATGGGATCTCCAGTCTGTGGCTGCTGTTCTCACCGCCCCCTCAAGCCTCGGGATGGAACAGCTACCCCAAAGTAACCTGCCGCCTAAGTTGTCTGTCACCTGTCCAGTACTGTGCTGGGCCCAGTGGAAAAAAAAAAATAGCTTCTTCAATGTTTAAAACAAATTGATGAGACAGCTGTGATGGTTCCCATTGTACAGATGTGGAAACTGAGGAATGCTCACAAAAGTGTCACAACTCACCACTGCTGTAGATGTAACAGTATGACAGTATGAATCCCAGATGTCCCTCTTGGGCAAACAAATTGCTCTCTTGTGTTCCTTTGATGGGATGGCTCCTCAGACCATGGTTGAAGGACCAACTATGACCTGTCCCAAGTTTGCTAACAGCATGGGGTCTAAAATGGACCATTATGTTTCAAAAAAGAGGAACAAGGCAAAAAAAAAAAAAAAAACATGGTTTGTGGTATGTGGTCAGCATATGAAGGTGTTATGTTGGTGTCCATCAATAGAGTGTTTCCGGGTCATCGCCCACTATCTTCTGGCCTCGTGTTATCTGTGGCAACTTTTGATGATAACCAGGGGTGAGCCTCAGAGCCTACAGCCACATGGCCCTCCAAAGAAAGCCCAAGTCAGTGGGACCCTACTTCTAAGGTTTCTTCCTCTGCTGTTCTGTTTTCTTGTTTCTTTTAGCCAAAGGAAGGACATGGCCACAAGACTGGAGCAACGGGGCAGGGCTCCGCTCGGCTCCGCTCACAGGAGCTTTTAAAATTCAGGACGCACACATAGAGTTCTTGTGCCATGCTGCTTTGCCTTCACTTCAGATTCCTCATCATTCAGGAGTAAATGATACCAACTGCATGGGCCATCTGCAGTCAACTGAGCTCCAGTGCTTGGAGCATCACCCAGTATATAATAAGCACTTGACAAATGTGCAGTTTATTCTCTCTCTCTTTATACACACACACATAGCACACATACACACATACATGTATACAGACACACACATGTACACACAGAGATACACACATACACACACATACATGTACACAGACACAAACATACACACATACACATATATATGCACACATACATAGAAACACAAATAAAAACCAATTTTGTATATTATATTATGGAAGAAAGGGGAGAAAATATGTTTTCCATTATTCTTTCTATGTCATTGAAGCGTAGAATGCTTAATGTAGCCCCACAAAAATTGCTTGTTTTGTTGTTCTATAATTAAGAACTTAATTAAAAATGAACAACTCTCACTTTTCAATTTTCTCCACTTGTACGATTTGGATATTTTTTTTTTTTGAAGCCCATTAAAATTAGAAAGTGAGTGGTAGGTACCAGTAACTTCTCTGGATATTCCTACTTGAGGGTGATAGAGGCTGAGCCCACCCCAAGGTGAGTTTCCTGTTGCCATGGTCAGCATCAGCATTGGTTGCTAAGGAAAGACCAATACCCTAGGAGCCAGCAGGCATTGATGGAGTTGAGAGGAAGCATGGGTGACTTTGGTCACCTGCTCTGCTCGCCTTTCAGAGCCCCGGGGGATCCTTGTCCTCATTAAAGTTCCTACCCAGCCAAGGTTTGAGTCTGCTCTGGGATTTGCCATGTTCCTCATGGTGCCAGCATCAGTGCTATTATACTGTCTTAGGTTTAGAGAGTAAGTACTGTCAGTGTAGGGGGTGACCCGCTGTCAGAGTGTAATTTCTGTTGGCTCAGTCGGGTCTGCTGATGGAGGGAGGTCACTCAGTGGAGTGCTTGCTCCAACAGTGCACAGATCTGAGTTTGACCCCAAGGTCACATATCAAAAATCTGGGAAATGCAAATCAAAAGGACTCTGAGATTCCTTCTTACACTCATCAGAATGGCTAAAATCAAAAAAGTGACAACACATGCTGGTGAGGATGTGGAGAAAGGGGAACCCTCCTCCATTGCTGGTGGGAGTGCAAACTGGTACAACCTCCTTGGAAATCAGCCTGGCGTTTTCTCAGACAATTGGGAATAGTGCTTCCTCAAGACCACTATACCACTCCTGCACATATACCCAAAAGATGCTCCACCATACAATAAGGACATTTGCTCAGCTATGTTCATAGCAGCTTTATTCATGATACCCAGAATCTGGAAACAACCCAGATGTCCCTCAACTAAAGACTGGTTAGAGAAATTGTGGTACAATTTACATAATGGAATACTACTCAGCTATTAAAAACAAGGAAATCATGAATTTTGCAGGCAAATTCAAAAAACTAGAAAAGATCATCCTGAATGAGGCAATCCAGAACCAGAAAGACACACATGGTATGTACTCACTTATAAGCGGCTGTTAGCTATGTAATAATGGATAAACGTACTACAATCCACACACCTAAAGAAACTAAATAATGAGGAGGACCCTAGGGAGGATACTTAATTCTCATTGAGAAGGGCAAATAAAATAAACACCGGAAGCTGTTGAAGAGAGGGGATGGAAGCCTACCATAGATGTTCTCTGAAAGACTCCACCCATGGGGGATCGAAGCAGATGATAAAACTCACAGCCAAACTTAGGGCCGAGTGCAGGGAATCATAGAAAAGAGTGGGGGAATAGAAGGACCTGGAAGACACAGGAGCTCCTTAAGAAGACAAAGTCAACAAATCTGAGCCCAGGGGGCCCTGCAGAGACTGATGTACCAACCAAGGACCATGAATGAAAAGGACCTAGACCCCCTGCTCAGATGTAGCCCAGAGGCAGCTCAGTCTCCGTGTGGGTACCCTGGTAAGGGGAGCAGGGGCTGTCTCTGACAGGGACTCTGTTGCCTGCTCTTTGATCACTTCTCCCTAGTTGGGGTTGGGGCATGGGGGCAGGGCTTGTCAGGCCACAAAGGAAGAGGATGCGGGCAGTCCTAATGAGACTTGATAGGCTGGGATCAGATGGTAGGGGTGGAGGGCTCCCACTTTGCTTTTCTGTCCCCCTTCCACATCTGCCTTTGTACACGCGCGCGCGCGCACACACACACACACACACACACACACACACACACACACACACGATTTTTACTTTTTATAAATAGGGGGATAGATGCTTTGCCTCTTCCAGACAGTATATAATATCTGTGCACCCAAACCAGTAAATACAGGTTTAGTTAATTTTTAATGGCTGTGTAGTACTCCATTGATTGTATGGGTGGGTTGATACACTAAACCATGTGCATATAAATGGAATTAAGGGCTTCGTGTTTTCTGTTTCTGGGTTCTCATTAAGAATTTTCTCTTGCTTGAGTAGAAGCCCTTGTGTCACAGGTGGGCCTAATGACCCTTGATTAATGGCCCGGAAGCCCCATTGGACTGGCAACTCAGGAAGGGCCAGCAAAGTGTGATTGCTGCTAGCCTATGCGCAGCCACCCCACTGTCACGCCTGTGATATTCTGGTCTGACTGCCTGAGTTGTCCTGTGACGCACGTTGTTTAACACTGTGAGTTATGAGAAGGGAGAAGCCCAGACATTAGCCACCGATTTAACAAGCTGGCGACTCGCAGACCCTCACGTAGGCATCCTCATCAAAGACTAAATCTTTATCTAAAATTTATTAGCCGACTTCAAACCTGTTTGCCAGCGTGCTAATGGGAGCCCTTTTGAATCAATTTGCTCTTATAATTTAAAGAGCATTTCGATGTATATGCTTGAAGCAGAAAGGGAGCTGCAGCTTCTAGCCGGTCAAATTAATTATTTATTATCCTGTTCACAAATACTTTCCTAGGCCAACAGAAGTGAAAAATGCCTAGGCTGTTAGAAAAAAACAAAACGCTACATGCACCCACATACACATTCATTTTCACATGTATGCACTTGGGTATGTACATTCATGCACAGCCTCAGCACACATGCCCACATGAAGACACTCCCATCACACACACACACACACACACACACACACACACACACACACGGTGTACACACAGTGTTTTCCAGAAGTTAATTTGAAAAATGTCACTGTATTAGTTTTCATTTACATCTGTCAGGAAACATTTACACCTACATCTGAGGATTATTTCCTTTTTTTCACCAGCTCTGTGTGTGTGTGTGTGTGTGTAACTCGAATTTAATTCACATTTACAAATTGGTTTCTGTTTTTAACCGAAGTCACCCCAGCAGAACCGATGACGTTACAGCTCTCACTTGTCATCTTGGTGGCATTTGATCTTAAGCATTAAAATCATCAGCTTCATATTAATGAGCATTTTTGAGGAATATAAATACACTTTATTAGTTCATAGAAAGACCCCTGGATTAAAGTCATGCCAGCTCAGACATTTTCTTTCACCTGTCTTGGCACCTCTGATGCTCCGGATGGAATGACCAGAGGCCTCGTGGTTTTAAGCTTTCCTTTCAAGGATTTTTGCCGAGCAGCATGTGTTGGAATATTGTGGTGGTATGTCCCTGGAGGAAGAGGACGGAGTTTCTTGTGTCCTCTGTCACTGAGCTATGTCTTTCTCGTAAGTGCAGCCATGTTCAATTCGTTACCCTTGGGCTGCTTGTGTCCCTGAACAGCTTAGACTGCAAAACCCAACACAAAATTGGAAAAATACATAAAACAACCTGAGCTTTTTTGTGTTTTGTTGTTGTTGCTGCTGTTATTGTTCACTTGGCAGTTAGGTTGCATGGTCCTTGAGCATGAACTTTGTAGATGAAAAGTGTGACCCAGTGCAAAAAAGGTTGGATATTCCTACAGGGCAGAGCTTCTGATCTGGGCTTTCTCCATTCTGCTTTTGGTACTGGTTGTAGGTCAAAGGGAGCTGATGGCCCAGGAAGTTTACACTGCCACTCAGCCTCAAGTATGGAAGATCTCTGTGTCTTCCTCTCCTGTCTTCTGGAGAAGCTTTGCAGCCATCCTAAGCTTCCAAGGAGGGAGGATAAGAAACCCTTTGCATACTGAAAATCTACTACTCCATAACTGAGAAGAGGAGAGCTGGGCAGGAACAGATTTCATCCCCCGGGCTCAAGCAGCGTGTTTGTTTATTGTTGCTGTTGCTGTTGTTGTTGTTGTTGTTGTTGTTCTTCTTCTTCTTCTTCTTCCTCTTCCTCCTCTTCCTCTTCCTTCTCTTCCTCTTCCTCCTCCTCCTCTTTCTTCTTCTTCTTCTTCTTCTTCTTCTTCTTCTTCTTCTTCTTCTTCTTCTTCTTCTTCTTCTTCTTCTTCCTCTTCTCTTCTTCCTCTTCTTCTTTTTTTTAAGAGAGGTCCAATCCCGGAAACATAGAAAATGTTAGGCACAGCAACACACACTTGTAATCCCAGTGCCAGAGAGACAAGGGTAGGTGGGTCCATACTTGTTGAGACCCATTTCCACCAAGAGACCTTGTGTCAAAGACTACACACACACACAGAGAAATGTATTATCACACAGGTGTCTACAAACTAAGATATTTATTGTCTCGCCCTTCACAGAAAAAAAAAATTGCCAGCATGATTTAGAAAGGAGTGTTTTTACAGTGTCTGCTTTTAATGAGCAACATTAGTAGCAGCAAATAAATACTGTTAATCATATGCAATTCACACAAAGTGAATGCCTTCCACCCTTGTAGTTGCCCTGTGGATCAAGCGCTTCTGTTATCCCTGTGTAAGCAACAACTCGGCTAACTTTGCTACTCTCACGTGGAAAGGTGGGTAAACTTAGCCAAGTCACACAGCTGGTAAGTGGTGGATGAACTATCAGAAACCAGAACCTCGGATCCTCTGTGTATGACCCTCTGCCACTATAATAAACAGAAGACTTGAGCTTTGGTTGTGCACCCACTAGGAACTGAATACACCTTTGGAGCTCAGGTAGGGGACGTCTCTATCTTTCAACCGTGGAGAGATGGAGCCCCTAAGGGGTGTGGCTGTACCCACATTCTCACTATACACACTGGTCCTGGGAGTCCAACCCAAGGATCTCTGGCCCCAGAGCTGGTTTTCTCTTGCAGCTCATTTTCTGCTGAATGCAGCTAATATTTTGGCCCATTTTCAAAGTAACTAGCTGTATTATTTTTTACAGCCCTCTTAAATTAGCACTTCACATGAGTTATAAATCACTTCCTTTAAGCTGATGGTCCTGGCATTTGGGGGTTTTTGGTCTGCTCTGTGGGGAGTTTGGCTCTTCTGAGGAGGACATCTTTCTGGCATTCTAGTCAAACAAAGTGAATCTTGACGTTGCCCACACTCTTCCTCAGTGAAAAAAAGCAGAAATGAAACTGGATAAAGTGTCTTTGACCCCGGAAATACACACAGATTCGAGGTCACATGCCTGGTGTCTCTGAGGGAGAAAGGGAAAAAACCCTTGTGTCATAAGTGGTTGCAGAATGTTTTGTTTAGCTTGGGGCAATGCAGTATGAAATCAAGAGTTACCAGATCACCATCAAGCTGATTTCATCGGCCAGTGCTTGAGGTCCCCAGGGGCAGGTGTGCAGGTGCTGTCTCGTGTCTTCAGGAGCCATTTTTTTCGCATGCTTTGTTGTGATGACTCCCAGCATTATCTCACCCCACAGATGGCTTCCTCGTCCACCCGACTCTCAAATGTGTTTCGGTCCCGGGAGTTTTGCTTAGGTTGAAGGAACGGGCGCATGTACCTTGTCAACAGAAAATCATGGCCCATGGAAAGTCGCTCTGGATTCCAGCATCTCATCCTTCCAGATATCGCCACGATGTGCTGAAGTTTCAGATCCTGCTGTCCTACAGGCAGCTCAGCCAGGCCTGTCATCTGCTCAGGTTCTTGTAGCGTTTGCATCCTGAGAACCAACCACCCAGGAGAGAATCACAGCTCCCAATTCTTCAAAGTCAGCATTGTGCAATGGGGGGCTGAGTGCTACTTCAGTGGAACAGTCCCATTCTTGTTTTCCTCGTAGGGTGGCAGGAGGACAGTTCTCCGGTGGGAGTTACCACTTGACCTTGCCATTTGTTTTACTTCTTGGTCATATGGAAATGACTCTTTTCAGCACTGAACACAGCCACAGGAGAGCCTGGCTCAAGAGGAAGGGCTTGGGTGCAGAAGCAGTTTCAGCACCATTCACTCATACTTATGCCTAACCAATAAGTCATGGGAGGTAAGGGGGGCATTGTAATCGGTGCTCATATAATCTGAGGGAGTTAGGACTGGCACAGTCCTATCCTGCCTTATCCTTCCCCCCCCATCCCCCAGGGGTTGTCTGTGTTGTGTGCAGCTGGGTCAGACCAACCCAGGTTCAGATCTGTATTGGTCAGGAGGCTGTGGGTAAGTCAGCCCACTTTTAGCTTACCTTCAGAATGATGGCCTTTCTGCTTAGTTCTTGCTGCTTGAGAAAAAGGTCCCAAGACTTGGAAGAGGAAGACAGTAACTCCTTCATTCATCTTAGGACCGTTGTGAGCTGTAGGTTCAGGTAGGGTACTCCGCCGCTGCTAGATGAGCTGGAAGGGTGTGCAGCTGATCCAGATGGTCACCCACATGTTGAACACCTTCACAGGGGTGACTAAGACTTTGAGCTCACCTGGGCCGCCCAAGAGCCTACACATAGCCTTTCCAATATGGCGGGACCTAGAAGAATCCTCTTTCTGATAGAGCAGTGTTTCTGAACCTGTGGGTTGTGACTCCCAAAAGACCACCAGAAAACACAGATATTCCCATTATGATTCATAACCACAGCAAAACGACAGTTATGAAGTAGCAACAAAAATAATTTTATGGTTGGGGGGGGTCACCACAGCATGAGGAACCATATTAAAGGGTCGCAGCGGTAGGAAGGTTGAGAACCACTGCGACAGAGCATCTCAACTCTCCAGGAAGTGTTACAGAACCCAGGAAATCAAAGCAGCTAGTTTCTTAAGGTCTGGCGTAGAAGCTGGGACGGCGGGAGCCCTGTGGGCAGAGCAGTCACGGAGCCCGCCTGGCTTCCGAGGAAGCAAACACTCACCCCACGTTTTGACCAGAAATACTATCAAGGAATGTGCAATCATCTTTGCATAGCAGAGAGTCATCGAACTTCTTGACTACAGACGAGTCTGAACTTTTTGAACCATAAATGAGGAGAACAGGCTTAGCCCCAGGAAGCTTGTATGATTGATAGGAAATGTTGAGAGCTCTGTAGTTCTTAAGGAGAGTCCCAATGCTGCTGCTGCGGCGGCTGCTGCTGCTGCTTTCACTTTACCTGTTTGTGTGTGTTTAACGTCACAAAGGACTTACCCATGACTTTCTTAGCAGTGTTTTTTGCTTAGCTTCCACCTCAATAGGCATTGCTGTAGACAGGCATGTTGTCCGTTAGGTGCTGTTTGATAATGCTCCTTCATCTTTGCACCCATGGCCATTACAACAAATGTTCAGTGGTAAACTGGTCAGTCTTCTCTTGGAAAACACTTTCATTTATCTCTTTGTCTCTCTTCTACATCATAAGTTTGTATCTTAACTCTGTTATTATCATAACCTTTGGACTGTTTCTCCACCTCTAGGGCCTTTGTCTTCCTCATGCCCCACAGCCTTCCTGTAGTGGAACTCTGATGGCATCCATCCTTAAGGACCTTTGGTGACCTGACAGTCAGATCTAAACTTCCCACCTGCAGCTTCACACTAGCTTGGCATACTTTCTCACCCTTACTGTCCATCTATATGTACTTCCTACATTTCCCTGAGTTGATCAAGATTTTGTGGTGTGTGTGGAATTCATAAGTAACTGCCTCATTCACTCTCATACTCATAATCTGTGTCCAAGGAAGCCTGAACTGGACTGTGCCCGCTAGAGAATGGCATGCATTCAGAAAGCTTATCTCCTTCGTAAACATGTGTTCTGTTCCAGGAATCTGGAACAGAGCCATGGAATGATCAGATTTGCCTTTTGAAAACCACTCCAGCAGCTGCATGAGAAAGGGGAATAAGTGAGTCAGGGTGGACGTCCAATGGCCTGGGTAAGAGGCACGAGGTCTTGAGCACACGTGCGCAAAGAAGCAGGGAGGATAGAGGTGAGTGGTGTTAAGATCTGATCAACTATGGTGGCAGAGCAGTGGGCATGGAGAAGAAAGGATCAAGGGTAATAGGGGTTCTGTCTTGCGAAGCAATGGTATGCCTAATGGAACCATCCTTGAAGATGGATGTGGTAGGGTCAGCAGAAGAGAATGTGGTATGAAGAGGCTGGGCTGGATGCAGCCATGCTCAAGTCAAGACGCTGTGGGAGAAGTAGACATCCAAGAAGACACTGGGTTTGGCAGTCGAGCAAAGATGGGACGGCATGTTACCAGGCACAGTTATATGATTGGATCTGGAGCACAAAAAACAAACAGAAAAACAAACAAAAAACAAACGAACAACAACAATGGAAAAAAAAAAACAGCCTTGGGCTAAGGAGAATTTACTTGTCTTGAAAATTGCTTAGGCATTTTCAAACCACAAATTTCCACTCCTGGTATCCTGAGAAACCCTATTGCAGCCAGTGTTTCAGCCAGTTCTTGTCATGTCTGCTAATCACTGCAGTCTTGTTGCCGTTTGTTTTCTGCTCTTTCTTCTTCCTGATACACATGTCTCATTCCCAACCCCTGTGCATTCCACCCAACTCCTAGTCAGACTTTCAAATCCTTTGGATTCAGGCTCCATCTTTTGAAAGGTCCTATTCTTCCAACACTTCAAAATTTGTTCTATAGATTTATAACTGAAGATAAGAAAACAATGTCATGATTTTTCAGCACACTTTTATTTTCCTTTTCAGGTTTATAACTTCTTAAGGTCGGAATTTGCTCTGCCTCTCCCGACTCTCGTGTTTTGTTTTTGATTCATTTGCTTTGTACCCAGGCTGGCATCCAGCTTTTGCTTCCAGAGCGCTGGGTTCACAGATGAGTTACATTGCTCCTGCTCTGCTTGGCTCTTTTGAGACAAAACAGTTTATGCGAGAGTGCGAGCAGAGTTTAAACAGCCCAGGGCTGTGCCCAGTCATCATCTGTCCCCTTCCTGTGTCTAGCTGTCATACGTGACTTTGTCACGAGTGGATCTCCCACTCAGATGGAGCGGGCACTGTGCAGTGATCAGTGTGGTTTGGACAGATATCCACTTTGGTATCCATATGTCTTAGATACCAAGAGTTGATTATTTTCTCACCTCCCCCACTATTCACTGCCTCTGTTGCTTGGATTGGCCTCACAGTCGCCACTTTGGACTCTGCTTCATTTTGGAGTTCCCTTTGAGAAGATGTGCACACAGCAAACACACACACACACACACACACACACACACACACACACATCTGCCTTCTTGCCTAGCGAAGCACAGTCAGCCATTTGGGGCAGTGCTCTGAGTCCCTGCCACCTGTGGGATTACATACAGCTCTCATCAATGGTACAGGGCTCTGCCTCCCTCTTCACCTGGCTGTGGCTTTATTAATTTCCTCTGGTTGTGAATCAGTCTAGACTTGTGGCATGACCTCCTGGAGGCAGGTACAATGAGGGGTCACTCAGAGCTTCCTTTGGCTCTTAGGAGTCTATAGCATAAAGGGACCAACTTTATGCTATAAAGATCTGAAGTACCATCCAGTTTGTCTCGCAGGCCTTCATAGTATGTGTGTGTGTGTGTGTGTGTGTGTGTGTGTGTGTGTGTGTGTGTGTTTGTATTGAAAACATTTAAATTCAGATTCTTGGTTTCTTTCTCAGATTTGACAGTCTTATTAAACTGTGCCTCCTCCCGCAGCTCCTGATCTCCCTCCGGGGTCAGCCCCACGTCCAACAATGCCCACCTGTCCTTATTGTTTTACACCTGACCCACTCTTGGCTGAATCTCAACCCCCCTCCTTCCCCCCGATCCCCGAAGCCACAGTTGGAACAGTTGGTGGAGGGCTTGCAGCTACTTCGCCGTCTTCTTCTGACTCTCAGACTTGGGGACATCTCGGTCGCCTCCTGCCAACCGCTGTTTCACATGGAAGGGTGGCGGGTAAGAGCATTGGCATTTCCCTGGACAAAGCACTCAGTACACCTGGGCAGAGCAAAGGCACCCAGCAAGTGGTATTGATCCTGTTGCTAATTATAGCAGAAGGCACCTGGGTAATTTTGTCATGTGCCCTGTGCCTACAGTGAATAAAAAGGGGAGCAAAAAGCAGGTGTTTCCGTCTTCTAAAGTCGCCTTATGCTTCCCATGTTCTCAGCACATCTTCAACTGGTTACGTATTCTAAATAAATAAATAAATCAACCCCTGCTCGGCCGTCCAGGTATTTTGGAGTGTAAGTCTGTGTGTCAGTGTCTCTGTGGCCCATTTGAACTACCACTTTAAGATGGGCAGCAGATCTCAGCACCTTAGAAATACAGCCTGTCATTTCCCACCCTCACCTGGCAAGTGGGCGAGGGGCGGGGGCAAGGATATTTACCATCTGAAAGTTAAGGGATGCTTTTATGAACTGGGCCATCTCTCCTCAGTCCCCATTTTTCCTCGAGTCTCTGAACTCTCATTAATTTTTCACAGGCTTGTGATGGATAGTTTTTATTTATTCACGTCTGAGGTTCTGTTGTGTGTGAAAAGGACTCATTTTCTAACATTACATATTCATGGCTTGGGATAGATGGGATAAGGAACTTATTATTAATGTGTCACTATGGGAAACTTACTCTAGTTCATTTGCAAACCTTGTTAAATTTGGTGTGGTCAGCAGACAGGGTGAAGTTCTGGATACAGACTCCCAACAGAGGACAGCCTCCCTGGATTCGGGGAAACAAGGTTCAGCCTTGTTAGGCTCTTGCGGACCTGTAATTTTAAAGAGGAGGCATTTTAAAAAGATGGTGGGACTTTGTACAGACAGATGCTCAAGATCTCATCCTTTCTTGGTTTTAATTTTCAAGCTCTCCCAGAGACCACTCGCAAGACCTTCTGAACATCTCTTCTTTCTTGCCCACTGCCGGTCACTTCCTACACTCTCCTGGGTCTAGTGTTGCTTTTTTTTTTTTTCCTCTGCCCATGTATTCATCCCTCTGACCTGTGCCCTGAAATTCCAAGAGTCCCTAATTCCAAGCTCCTGTGGATATCACAGAACTCCTTGCCTGGGACAAACACAGGGAATATTAATGCACCATCTTGTAAATCCAGGCTGCGAAGAGGAGAGCCAGCAGGGACTCTCGCACAATCTGCTTCCGCGTGAGCTCAGGCAGAAGGAAGCATATGCCGCAAGCAGCTCTCTGCAAAGACAAGCACTGCTCTCCGGCAGGGACAGTGTGTGGGTTTGGCGGCATTCGTGGGGCCTTGCTCCGCTTCCTCAGTTTGGCTTGGCCGTGCCACAGCTAGTGGTCAGTGAAGATGAACCAAGTCCCCTCTGTGAAAAGAGAGCAAATTAAGTGCTCTGGAAAGGGTGCCTTTCAAAATCTGGAAAAATCCCGTGTGTCAGGCTTTAGACTCGAGGGGCATCCTGATTCTCACCAGGGCCGTGCCGCCGCCTCCTCAGCGCCCATCACTGGAATTTTCAGGGATCGACTTTGCTGGAGATAACTTTGCTTTCCCTGTAGGCGACAAAAGGACAGTTTTCCACAGCCACCAAAGCAATTGGCTTATGAGAGTGGGGCTGGGGTCTTCGAAGTGCAAGTGAGGGGCAAAGGAATGAAATAGCCCTTAAAAGGCATCCTCCACCGATGCTCTCCATAATGCAAAACATTTGTTTCTTGCCAGGATCCCATTGGCAGTTTGCTCGTATTATATTGCCATTTATATTGGAAAGGCAGGCAGTGCGAAACTGTAGTCTATTAAGAGTTTGTGAGTGTGTGCGTGTGTATACAGTGAAATAATATCTAGTGTAATGTGAAGTGACAGTCAAAATTACAGCTTTTCTCTTGCCGCAAGGGTACTTCTCTGCCAAGTATAGTAATATTGTAGTGCTGTTCAAGGTTGTCAGCAGTTCTGGCTCGCTCTGCAGAGAGTCATAACAGCGCGTGCAAAGAAGGAGCTTCCTGTCAGGGGAAATACTATAATTTTGATATATATTTGTTGGTGCCAAACTGCAATTAAATAGGAGGTGTTGGAAGGAGGTTTTATTTAACCAGCTTGAATTTGTTAATTAATTAGTGAAAACTTATATTTTGAATGCTTCAAGAAACAGCTTCATGTTGTTCTTATAACCAGCTTTTTGCCCCACCATTTTTTTTTTGTTTGTTTGTTTGTCTCTTAAAGAAAACAAAATGCTACCCTCCAGGAAAACAGGATACAATGTTGTACAGGATTCTTCACAGGGTAAATGGCCCAGAAAAAAAAAATTGATGCAGAATAAAATTTTTGCACAGTATAAATGTCACAGGAAAATTTTATGTCAAGGGGAAAGGGTTTTCTAGCCACTAAAGGAAAAGGGAAAATAAAGCACCTTGAATAATCTTACCTCTTGTTTAGTCTGTGTGGAGCAGTGCCTGGGCTGTTCATGTTTGGAGTTCTCCTTCAGTGACAGAGCAGCTGAGAAACTTGGAGCAGTCCCTCCTAAATGATTTAACTTGAGCTTTAGTTAGTTGTAGTTACTTCCTCCTCTGTCTGGTGTGTGTGTGTGTGTGTGTGTGTGATAGTATCAGATAACGGTGTATGTGACTATAAGCTACGAGCCCATCCCTGCAGACTCTTCTCTCCTAGGTATGTTATGTGGAATAGTAACATGTTTCGTGGAAGCAATTGCTTTTTTCTTCTGTTCTTCCCAAAAGGAATGAGAGTGTCCTCAGAGTGCACTGTGCACTGTTATTCAGATGAAAAATACTTTCTTTTTTGAGTAAGTAGAAAAACCATGGGAGACCAAAATAGCAACAATATATTAAAAGCTCAGAAACAGTTATATGTGAAAAAGAAAGAAGAGAAAGACGGTGTGGTTTCAGAAAGGCCTATTTAGGAGCCTTAAAAAAGCAGTGTGGAGTGGTGGCTGGGGAGGTGCCCCCCCTCCTATTGAACATTTCGCAAATTAAGTGAGTTTCACTCTTCTATAAAATATGAATCCAATAACATTTTATATGATCGTAAAATGTGTCTGCTTTTGTCTCTATCTTTTACGAAAAGAGGAAATATCCCTAAAGTATATTACCAAAAATAATTAATAAGCAACCTTTCATAGTTATTTTCTGAGGTTAATTGTTACCCCGAGAAATCAATTTCAATTTCTCCCCTTTGCAAGACTCACCGAGGCTCATTTGTGCCTCGGCATTTCCAAAAAGACAAGAGTCCATCCCTGCACAGAAGTGCCTGGGCCGGAGGCTGTGATTCATCCTGACAGTCTGGCTCTTTCCCACCCCTGCCAGGAAGACGTATGGAAGATGTAACCGAGCCATTCGGATCCAGCTCAGCTGCCTGCTTATTGCTAATATGAAGGAGCATCAGCTGCCTTCATATTGTTAAAGTAAAAGGCGATACCCTCGAGTGTTGATGAAATTAAGTAGCTTGGCTCTTCTAACTTTCCCAACCAGCCCCAGCTGATGTCTCTTGGGAAGCATGGTGAACCTGCTCTGCCCAGGGTTGCTGCTCCTGTCCTGGGACCCAAGTGACACAGGGGGAAAGTGGAGAGAAACCTGAACCTGAAAGTAGGTCCTGATGGGAAACAGGAAGTTGTTGTCCTTCTTCCCCAAAGTCATCAAGAAGTGCACTGGCCTCACACCAGGCTTGAGAATGTTCTGGTCTGTTCTGGTTCCTCACAGGCAGAATCTCCCCCAAAGGGCGGGGACAGTGTGGCAGTGCTATGGATTTCTCTTGGGTTGAGAGTGTTCTTAACATAAAGTTTTGTGTTTAGATAAAATCTGGACAGGAGGGCTGGAAATGTCATTCAGTACAGCATATATACAAGAACTGGGTTACAGCATTCCAAGTGTGTCTCTTTTCCGTCACTGTTGATAAAAATCCTCTGACCGAAGCAATTCAAATGAGAAAGGTTTCTGTTGGGGTTCAGGCCATAACAGGGACATCAGGGGAGCTAGAGAGTGAGGAAGCCGGCCACCTGTGTCCACATTCAGGAAGCCGAGTGGGTGGAGTGACCGCTGGCGCCTGCTGTCTATATAGTCCGGAACTCCCTGCCCAGTGATCAGTCCCATCCCATCAATTCACCTAATCAAGATGATCCCCGCAGACATGCTCAGAGGCTGTAGAAGGAGACCCTTTCTCCAAAACTAAGCTCTGGCGCGGTGGTTCGGTGGGTACCTAGACTCATGAGAACGGGTTGATTCCGAAGCACCAGAGGAAGCCTAGACTTGTAGTTGGAATGGTAGTCATCGTGCATTTCACTCATCTCAAGATTAACCTACCCATTGTGACACTGAGCAAAGAAAGCAATGACTTCACGATAGTGAGAAAGAGAAGCCGCAAGGTAGAGAGGAGGAGAGGAGGAGAGGAAGTGGGTGACTTTGGTTCTTGTGCACGAAAGGTCTAAATTCAAATGATGTGAGTTGACAGGGTCATTATCGGTGCCCAAGAAGAGTGAGATGGGGCATGGAGACAGTGGGCTCTAGCCATGTGGATGCTGTGGCAATTCCTTCATTTTGCCCTTCCACTACATGAAGAGCCTACTCAGTAGGTAAATGGCTCAGTGTAGCCATGTATAAAAAAACTTAATGGATGCTAGGACTTGAATTTCATGTAACTTTTCATGTGTCCCAAAATATCTTCTTGTTCTCTCAACTGTTGAAAAAATGTGTTTTCACTAATGGTCTGTACAAGAGCAGGTAGGTGCAGTGTTCCAGCGTTGGCTCAGGTGTTATCCATCACTGTGCAGCGTTCCTGTCTGGAGAGTGAACTCAGAGCTTCACCTTTGAGCTACATCTCCAGCCCTTAGTTAGTCATTATGAGTCAGCCTCACTAAGTTCCTCAGGTTGGCCTTGAACTCATTCCTCAGTCTCCTGGGTAGCTGGGACTGCAGGTATGTGCCCAAACTCTTCTAGTGGAAATCAGGATGGCTACTGACCTCAGACCTTTTCAGGCTCAGCAACTGTTATGGTTTGCTTATGAAGTAACTGCGTAAAAGTCATGTGCTGGATGGTTCGCCCCCGTGCTGTTGAGAGATGACTGGGTCATGAGATGCTCACTGCATCAATGTTTTAACGTACTGATGGACTCAGCATTGCATTAGATCATTAGGAGGTGGATCCTGGCTGGAGGAGGTAGGCCGTGCTGTCCGCATGCTCAGTGGCTCCCTCTGAAACCTGGCCCCTGCCATGTGTTTTCCTCTCTTGCTCCCTGCACCACGCAGTGAGCCACTTTGTCCCCACTTTGCCCTCTCGGTTGTTCCCTGCCAACATGTTGAGCGACACTACACACACAGGTCCGGGACCAACAGAGCCATGCCGCCTTGAACCATGGCCTCCGAAACCGTGAGCCAGACCTCGCTTGCGCTGTTTGCTTTGTTATTTGTCACAGCAATGAAAGGTGACTAAGACGGCAACCTCTGTAACAGTGAACTCTTCTCTCCACCGTTTCTGGTACAGAAGGCTCTGAGAGAACCAAGCTTGGCTTTTGTAGTGGGCAGAGGCCCCCTCTGAATGACCAGCTATGACCCAGGTAATTGAGACTCACTCATAGGCTGGCATTTATGCCCTCTTTGCACACGGAGCTAGGGATCTCTGTTCCCTCCTTGCGCACCTTGGGAACCAGCATCTTAAATAGACAAACCTATGGCGTCCCCTGTCCATGGTTGTTCTTCCTTCAGCTCACACTGCTCTGTCCCTTTTGAGGTGCTTCTGAGGAGAGAAGGCAGTCTGGGTGTGACTGTCAGCGACTTGACGAATTGGCTCTCGTGAGCGACCTGCAAAGAAAGGGCCATTTTCTAAGTGACACTGCAAGCAGGCGTGTCCTGTTACCATGCTCCTGATACCTTCTCTGAGTCCTGCTCCTGGAAACAGTGCTCCAAGCCGTTGCTGGTGTTCTGGGTGGCGTCGCACCCACGAGGGGAATGCGGAGAGGCCACAGAGCAGGGAAATCTGCAGCAAGAATGTGGCTTCCACGGAAGGTTAGCTCCAGAATGGTGTGGTGCTGATGGCAGTCAGCGGCTGGGCGTCTGCCAGGGAAGGGGCTGTCATGGGAGCAGTCCCTGGGGAATAGGGTGAGGTGGCAGGTAGAGGCACTTACTCATGATTTATTAATAGCGTGTGTTCTCTGCTCGGAGAAAGGGTCTGGGGGTGAGGAGGCGCTGCAGTGTGCTCATCTTCACCCTGAAGCTCCTCTCAAACGATTCCTCCATGCAAAAGGAACCAAGCATGCATGAGAACACTTTCTAGTCAGGCTTCGCACCCACAAATTCCGCAGTAACCTCCCTAGGCCCCAGCACAGGTGTGCAAGCTGACATCCGGTGTTTCCTCCTGTCTTTGGCCTCCTTGCACTCTCTCTCTCTGCGGTCCGACCTGCTTCCTCTCACACTGATCCTCAAGTAAGTTTTGTTCAGTGAAACTCGAGGCTCCCTGGGATGCCGCACTAACATCTTCCTGTTGTAACTGAGTAAATATATTATACACGGCTGGGTAGGCGGTTTCCTTGCTGTCTGCGCTGCTACAGTCTCAGAATAGATACCGTCTTCTTTAACACACACACAATAGTTAGGGCATTTATTCCTGGTTTTTCCGTATCGCAGTTACCTGGACATTTTTGACGCACTTTTTATGATGCTGAAAAATTAAAAAAAAAAGAAAGAAAGAAAGAAAAGCCCCTTTCCCTCCCCAAACAATGGTTACACAGTGACAACAGTGGGCTGAGCTAAATTCAGCCACGTCAAGGAAGTGCAATAAAAGGAGATGGATTGTTCTCCAAGCTTCACTTTATTGGATATTGTAATTGACATATAGTTGTCATTTATAATCATCTGTCCATTCCTGTGAGTTGGGAGCAGTAAAGTTAATTGTGGCGGCTCATTTGCATTAATCTCACCTCTGAAGGGTACAGTAACCCATTAATATCACGTCATGATGAATTATCACAAATAACATTGAGCATATTGATTAATGATCTCTGAGATTTGTATCTCGTTAAAACATTTTGTTAGCTCTTTAAACTTTTAAGCCAATAACCCTTGTGTGTAGGAGGAGTTTGGGGATCATCAGAGGTGTGCTGGGCATGGGGAGGGGGGGTTGTATGTTCTAGGGTCACTGGTTTATGGAGTCAGCTGACCCACTTTGCTTTGATTATTTTATTTTCCTTGCTTTTACTCGCCAGGGACTTTTTTTTCAGGATAACTTCCTTCCACATTCCCATGGTTGCTGGTTTCTTTAGAACCGTATCGTCTTTGATTATAAAGTGGCTCTTATTGTTAAAAGATTATAATAAGATTTTATTTTATTATTATTTGGGATGTATGTGTGTCTTTCGTACATGTTCAATTGAGTGTGCTCATGTGGGGGCATACATGTAGATGCCAGAGGTTGACATCAGGTGTCCTTGTCAATCTTTCTCCACCCTGTTTATTTTTTGTTTTTTAATTTTTTTTTTTTTTGAGACAGGGTCTTTCATGATCCAGGACTCATTTATTTTGCTGGACTAGCTGGATCCTTGAAGCACTTTTTATGACACTGAAAAAAGAAAAGCCCTAAGGATTCTCCTGTTGTCCATCCTTTCCTACTCTCCACTCTGGGATTATAGAGACATGCCACCCTAGCTGGTTGGTGCCAGGTCCACCCGCTCTCCACGCTGGGACTGCAGACGTGTGCCACCTTACGTGGCTTTGTGCCGGGTCCGAACTCAGGGTCTCACGCCTCTGTGGCAGGCAGTTTACCCAGGTGCCGTTTCTGTAGCTTAGTAAGTTTTTTTGAAAATCTTCCACGCTGTGCCTTAGACATTGGCTTTTACTTCTCTTAGCCACTGGATATGCCTGCTACCTTAAAGTTCACCGTTTTCTTGTTCTGTAACAGTATTTCCAAATGCCAGTGTTTCCCACACTGTATGGGATGCGTGGCTTGGGTGAAAACTGTGATTTTTAAATACTGCTTGCTGAGCCATGTCCTCTAAAGTGCCTGGGCACCCAGAGACTATAGGAAATTCAACGTTTCATGTCTCAACCAAACAGTTGTCAGCCAACACAAAGAGCAGCAAAGAATTCACATAGGCCACATATATACCTTTATGCATTAATAAAATAGTAATGAATTCTCCTTAAAAAACCATTTGCAGGGCTTGGGAGGTAGATCAGAAGGTGACATGTTTGCCGTGCAAGCATCAAGACCTGAGCTCGAGACATGGAACTCACATAAAAAGTTCTGGGCGAGAGCTGGCTTGTGCCTGTAGTTCCAGAGCCTGGAAGCAGGAAGTGAAGGGTCCCTGGGGCTCAGGGCTCAGCCAGTCTAGCCTCGCTGGTTAAGTTCCGGGCCAGGAAGAAATCCTGAATTAACAGATGTGTGTGGAGTCCTGAGTATGACACCTGAGATTGTCCCTCGCCTCACCATACATGAATACACATGTGTACTTGCATGCATGTACACATTTGTAGGACAACGAAAGAAAAGCCCTTCACACGATGTTCTGGTAAAAGTTTAAATGAGGGAGTCACTGTAGAGAAAGGCCGGCCTGTAACTTGAATTACTAAGCTTTGATCTAATGTTTTTTTTTCTTCGTTGGTTACAAAAGTGATACAGTCCTCAGTCTTACAAATATATTTATCTCTGTTAAAATTAATATTTGGTTTATTTTCTCAAGGCAGTATTTGTTGGACTCTTAAATCCAGCCTCCTGTGCTTACTCTTTAAAAAAAAAAAATGTAAAACTGGGGCCCTCCTGGGCAGAGGATGCTGGAAAGACAGGGCCCCAAATGTCTGCCCCGGTCGGGTGTTCAGCCCAAAGGGGGTAGGTTTGGAAAAAAACAGAGGAGCACTGCTCCAGCTTGTCTATAGACTTCCAGCCGGGGGCCCTTTGCTCCTCCATGAGGGAGGGACTGTGACCTCAGTGCATAGTTAACAGTCACTCTTTGACGTGGGTCTGACCGTCCAGTTCACAGCCTAACTACCACGGAGAAAGGGTTCCATTCAAGCTGTGTTTGTACCTTGCATTCGTGGGTGAGGACGGTGCTAACACACTGCAGGACACCTGTTTTTATGGATCAGTCCTAAAACCATAATGGGTCCATATGTGCAACAGTCTCCGGGCCTAACTAGCTGAGGACGGAGCCCACTGCTTACCTTAGGAGCCCGTTTCATCGCCGTCTTTGTCAGGGCTGTCCTGTTCCTCACCCACTGAGTATTTAATATCTGTGTTTTCAAATCAAAGAACAAGCTTTTTGTCTCCCAGGATAGTACCTTGTAAAGCCAACCTCTTTATTACTTCACCAGTTTAGGGCTTTATTATTTGCGATCTGAAGCCTGCTAGTGAATTATGCATGTCAGAGCTCCTAATACCATCTCATCCCACTCTTCCTCCACCTTTGGGGGTTCCAAAACTCCCCCCAAACCAAAAAAAAAAAAAAAAAAACAAAAAACAAACCATCGTGGACAGCTTGATGTGGGCTCCTTTCCAGTCACAGTATATCCTTATTCGTTTTAAAAAATCTGCTAACGGAAATATTTCCATTCCTCTCATTAATCAATTGAGATTTTCATTCCCTTGTTTTGTAAAAGCTGTTACAATAAATACTTTTTTTTTTTCACAAGGCGAAAATCCAAGAGATGGATGCAGCCAGCGTAATTAATTGCACCCGGTTACAGGAGATCAGCAAGTTTGTGAGATTCACATGCTGCTGTGCCATATGGTTGCCCAGTAGGCGAAAAATTTGATTAATGTTTTGAAGTAGATTTTTTTCAGCAAATATTACAGCCCCAGATGAGGTGTTTTCCCCCTCCTTTTACTTTCTAGTATTGTTAGACTTAGTGGAAGGAACCGGTCCTCTGATTTAAAAGCTTAATAACGTTGTGATTCACAGAAACCTTAACAGGCAATCAAAACGACAGTCCTCCTGTCTCTTGTGAATACAGAAAAATAGTCCATTATGTCTTTGTTGGTAATTAAGTAAAATGTGAGTGTTGCCTCCTAGAACTTGATTCCCCTCCAAATGAAATAATACATGCATTTCTGGCGTGATTTATAAGCAGCGTATTTGCACGGACTTTTAAAACTAGAAGCAAACAACAAGGAGATAATAAAATAAAAATAAAAATAGACCATGGAACAACTCTGCCAGGGAGACTGTCCTGCTATTATCAGGTATTTTCAAGGAAAGATGAACGTACCTGAAGCCTGCTGCCACAAAGTACATTACTCTCATAAGCGCTTCTGTTTTTATTTATTTTTATTATGTTTGAAGCTAGGAAATCTACGCGTCCCGCTGCTGGTCTTTGTCATGCCAGGTTCCCGAACTTCTGTCACTTCCATGTGGGGTCATGGCTTGACTTTTCTCTCCTGCGAGAGAACAAGGATCAACCCTTTGATAATGTAATAGGACAAGATGTGGCCGGCCTGACCTTGGCATCCATTCAAAAAAAGAAAAGAAACAAAAGCATGGAATTTTAAAACCACGTGGGAATAGCCAGGGGCTCTCTAAGGAAAATAAAACATGTCTCCACTGGAGAATGAGATTTGATGCCACAGACTTTTTTTTTTTTTTTTTTTTTTTTATGGAGTTGTTAAAGTTTGTCTCATCAAGGTTTTTCCGTTGTTTTTTGAAACAGTGTCTTACTATGCAGGCCCAGCTGACTTGAACTCACAGCAATCCTCCTGTGTTAGCCTGCAGAGTGCTGCGGTTAAGCACTGACTGCTGAGCTGCCATTCAGCCTGAAGTCCTTTGACAATGGAGTACTAGCGTCAGGGTTTGGAGCCTGAGCTCTATCCGGGTGTCAGCCTATTTCTGAGTCTTTTGAGTCAAGCAGTTTTCCTGTTCTGCAGCCACAAAGTACTGTAGCTTCTTCCGTCTGGAGTTTAGAGAGGCAGTTCCCAGAGAGCAGCAACCCTGAACCTGTGGGACGGAATAGTGATCTCTGTTGTTCCCCTCAGACGCCCTTTGAGTCTCCACTCACACGTCCATTTTCCATTTCATATCAGCAGTAATTGAAAGACTCTGTGCTCTCTCTCTCCCCATGCCTGGAAAGGCAGCGGAGCAGTCACCGGGGCAGGGACAGGGCCACTCACAAGCCCCACCCCTACCCCCGCTCTTGACTTGCCAAAGCAGATCTTCAAGCAAGAAGCTTGCTTTTCGTAATTAAAAAAAATAATAGTAATTTTATCGGACTAGGTGTTGGATCTGTTCTCAGAGTTTTAAAAAAGCAGTTAAGGTCAGTGGAGTTGCATTTACCTACAAATGTATGAAAAGAAGCATTTTAGTGATCAGTTTTACTGTGCCAGCTGGGAGGCATCAAGGGAGCCTGCTTTCCCTAAGTTTGAACCGTACTCTCCCTTTCTGCTGTGCCGCCCACCATAGGGAATTTTGGAAATATCTACAATAATCATCTCTCTAAGGCTTAACTAATTTCCCCCGGAGATACAGCTATTCTGAGTGACTATTTTAACCCTGCAATTTGACATATATATTATGCATCCTTTATAGCGATAGTACTTTCTTGCCCATTCTGTATGTTTTGTGTGGTCACCTCTAATTACTGCCTGGGTGTTGTTTTGTTTGTTTGTTTGTTTGTTTTCCTTTTTAATGAAAAAAGTAAACAGTTTTTAATTTTTATTTAATATGGCAGGTGAAACACGGACAATATATGATCGGTTGGCAGGAGACTGTGTTGAATTATTTATGAGTTTGCTTCCCCCCTCCCCCCCCCCAACAGCAGGTACATATAGGAAATTCATTACCAGGCCTGGGATGACTACTACAGGAGCTTTGACTAGAGTCACGCTTTCTGAGTAAGGGAAATGAAGGAAAAGTCCTAGCTTGATGTAGGCGGCTCTGGTTTTGTTGCTGATCATGCTTGTGACTTTTGCAGTTTGTGTGGAATGAGCCAGCCAAGCTACATACAGTGCATTTTTCTCTGCAAAGAGGAAGGTGTTCCGTACCCGTCTTTTGTTAGTATTGTGTTGCACCTGCTACATCACATGGTGATTTTTTTTTTTTTGGCCCCTTTATGTTGTAGAGGGTCTCAATATAATTGTAACACCTACCATTACTTTTGTCAGGTTTTACTTCCCTAGACGCAACCCTTTTAGAGTGAACTAATCCCCAGACTATCATTCCTCTTTATGTTTCCTTCCTCCTTTTATCTGAACTGACCGTTTGGAATCGTGCTGGATTAGATCCCATCGGTACACACTTACCGGCATTGGCTCATTTATATGTAAGTATCTATCTTTGAGGCAAGAGCTGGTGCAGTCTCCAAACTGGAGGTCAAATCCAGGCAAGTTTAGGAAAAAGTAAAATAAGCAAAATAATTATCATCTCAAGAGTTGGAGGAACAAAAAGGAAATTATCCTTGGGCGGGAGAAGGGGGTCCCCTGGATTTGAGGTTGTAGAATGTTGCCATGCAAAAGTAATGCCCATCAGGAAGGCTCTGCTTTTCTCACAAATTCTAAAGGAAGAGGAGGCGTGCCCGCAGCTGGCAGGGAGAGTCAGGACTCGGGGGCTGCAGCAGAGTGGAGGGGAAAGCTGCACTGTGCTGAGAGTCTATTCATGGCTTCGGACTCCTCTCATTGTTAAAGCTGAATGCAGGGGAGTTAATGCTTTTCCTGTTTTAATGGGTGTGTTTGGTGTGTGTGTGTGAGAGAGAGAGAGAGAAGAGAGGGAGAGAGAGAACACGATAGATACTTGTTTTTAAGATGCTAACTTGGCAAAAAGAAAACCTCAGCAAAGAAAGTAGGTTTTTGAGGACCCAGAGAAGGCACACCCTACCGCAGTTTAGTAAGCTGGAGCACGGAAGATGCTTTCACAGCAGGGCATCTGCACAGTTATTTCAGGGAGTTGCTACTGAGGAAAAGGAAGAAAAAGAGTGAGTCGACTGTGGCTCAGAAGGAAGGAACAGAGGCTTATTCGCTGGTGCTGAGAAACCGTCCTCTTTGGAGGTTTGTAGGAGTGCTTTTCCAAAGAAACAAGTTACTTGGTGATGAGCAAAGGTCAGGGGAAGAGGCCCAATTTTTACATGCAGATTGTAGTTCTAAAATGAAGCCTTTTGTTATTTCCTTAATAACATTACTTGACTACATTGACAGTGCAATGTCACAAACTTACTTTTTCTCATGCTAGCTAAAATCATGCGATACTTTTGACAAAGCCCTGAGTAAAATATTATGGGTTGTTCATAGAGAAAGATGATTTCTACTTGGCAGGTGTTCTAAAATTTTTTACCAGCCAGAGTGTGAGTCACTCCATCACAAATTTGAGAGAACTCAGTGACATTTCCAATCGTCACTTTATTTTTCTTTCCCCGAAGAATGAGGTCAGTTGTGTTTCATTTATAATCCCCAGGACGTCAGCTCATGGATTCACTGCAAGGTTATAAACGCTATTTTATTAAATTTGTAACAGGGAATCGCTGCACTGGCCCATTTATACATTTTCATTTCTCTGTATTTTTTTTTTCCTCCCTTGCGTGTGTTGTACTAACTGAAGAATCTCTCCAGCACATTCCTCTTGGGTGTCTACACCTGAGGTTTTCTCAGAGGCCCCCAGATTTGATCAAACAAAGCCCAGTTGGCCTGGTGGACCCCGAGTCCTCACAGAGCAGGCATGTCTATATCTATTCACGTGTTTATTTGTAATTAAAGGCCAGACCCTCCAGAATGCCTTTCTCATTAATCTGGAAACGCAGCTTCGTTTCCTGGCGAGTGATGTATGTCAGCGCGCTTTGTGCTGCCTGGGAGACCTGATTGTTTGCGCGGCACTGTGGCCCACGCGGCTTTACTGTAGAGCTCTCATCTCGGCCACTCTAACTCCTGTTGTTCGGTAAATCTGTCAAAAGGGTCTGAGGGCCCATATTTATAAAGAGCTCGCAGAGTGGTCAGTCTAAAAAGCTCCTTAGCGCAGTACTTTGAATTTTAAATTACGCACATAATTCAAAGGTAATGTAACTTGCCGTGTCGGACTTTAGTCCATTCCGTTAAATGGAGAAAAATGACTGACATGAAGAATGACTTATTGATTCTTGGTGGGAAAATGACTTCTGTAATATAGGAAGTATGGTAAAAGGAATAGCTTAATTATTTAGGGAGCACTTTTCAAAATATGCTTCTACAGCAACACAAATTGTATATATAGAAATCATATGATGAGTTTTTTTTTTCTTTTTAATTCTTTAGATGGGGGAAGTTAGGAGAATTTTTATGCTGTTTAGTTACGAAGGCAAGGTTTAATTTTTCCCAAACTCTTAAAGACTTTTAAAGCTACAAGGAACACTGAGAAGTTTCTAAGCCACAGAGAAGCTTCGGAACCACTGGAAAACACTACTAATTCTTTCAGCTTCAAACTTAGGCTTAGGCTTATGTTATGGGATGTGAGCCAGAAATTCATACTGTGTGTGTGTGTGTGTGTGTGTGTGTGTGTGTGTGTGTCTTTCTCTGTCTGTTTCTCTCCCTATCTCCCTTTCCCTGTCTCTGTCTGCGTGTCTCTGTCTCTGTTTCTGTCTCCCTCTGTCTCTGTTTCTTTCTCTGTGTCTCTGTCTCTCTCTGTGTCGCTGTCTGTCTTTGTCAGAACCTTTTTGCGTCCATGCATATCTTTTGCTTAAGGACCAGAGCCCAGTGTTATTTTGAGTGTACTTCGTAGTGTTAGCTTCCTTTCAGATAAACAGCATATTTGCGGTTAATTGGCTGAACATGCTCCATAATTATATTAGAACCTTAATGTGCCTGCACAGTTGCCCACCAAAGGCCACTCGCATGGACTAAGTTATGTTTCTGTCATTATAACAGAGATGGCTGGTGGCTGTCATTGTGTCAAGATAAGGAGCCTGGGACAAATACAGGGATTCCGTTTCCTTTCCACCTGAGAACTTTATAAGCTGACCATGAAAACTGCCTTCTGGTTTCAAACTGCGGCCTAATACTTCTTCTAATCTCCAGAAAGTATTGGTTTGGCTTTTCATCAAAGTTATGCAACTGATTTTTAACAACGACAAAGCAAAATTAGTGCTTTGTCAAGGTAGAAGTGAGTTTCCAGAGACAGTCACCAAAGAAATGTGCAAGAAAATAAGCCCAGACATTTGAATGTCAACAGCTAAGGGAGTAAGCCCCTCCCCTTTTCACCCCATACACAATGCCAGCGGGGTTGTGAGAAGAAGCCTCACAGTCCTGTCTGGATACTGATCAGCCAGCAGAAGGTACACTTTCCCCTCCAGAACAATTTAAAGCAGGTTCTGGGAACCCCTTTTTAAAATTTAAATTTAAATTTTTGGTATGGCCTGTAAGATGAAGATGACTTTTTTTTTTTTTTTTTTTTTCTGAAGCAGGCAGTCTGTCAGGCAGCTCAGGCTGGCCTCAGAAATCCCTGTGTAGCTGACGATGGCCTTGAACTCTTGATCCTGCCTCCTCTGTCTCCCTACTGACGGGATTACAGATGTCCGCCCCCAAGCCTGGTTGGTTTATGCGGAACTGGAGATCAAACCCAAGATTTCCTGTGTGCTAGGCAAGCACTTTACTAAGTTTATTCGCCAAGCCCTGCTTTTTTTTATTTTTTATTAATTTATGTTTTTCAATGGTTGAAAAAGAATTCAAAGCAGAAAACTATTTCATGTCACATGACAACCTGTGGTTTCACATTTGATTGCCTGGAAAGAAAGCGTGTTTGGAACACAGCACCGTTTGTCCATTTCTGTGTAGCTTAGCTAGCTGCTTTCAGACTGTCGTAGCAGAGGCCAGGAGCTGCAGCGCAGGCATTACGGCTTCCCAGGCTGAAAATGCTACCTGATCTTTTACATACAAAATTCACCACCCACAGATATAACCGATGCCCCTCAGTTTCTACCCATCTTCATGCTGATGATGGCGTGAAGATGCAGACTCTCCCTGCCTCAGTGCTTGGCCTATGGTGGGGGGATGTTGTTGAGTGTCTGGCTGGCTGGATGAATGAGTGAGTGAGTGAGTGAGTGAGTGAATGAATGAATGAATGAATGAATGGTGACACAAAAGCCGTAGGAATGGAGACATCTGTCATCTTATCTTTGGCTTAACAACTGAACATAGTTGTCATGAAATTGGAAATCTGTTTGCAAACATGTTTGGATTGATTTTTATGGTCTTTTAATGAACTCAATAAAAATGGTAACAACACAGCAATTTTAAGAAAATAACAGACCCAACTATTTTTTATCGTTAGGCTTGCAATCCCTGTTCCGCCCACACGCAGTATTTATGTGGTCCAAATAATTATCTTTGGACCTGGAATGCTTTAAATTAGGATTTACTTGAAAGATTATTATTTTTTTTTTTAAAGAACGGGGGAAAAAAAGAATCTCTTTCCAAATGTATTTACGTGATGGAGCCGTTCTGGCTCTTCTCAGAAAGGCAGGAAATTCCATGCAGTGTAAGTGCTGGCCTTGCCTTGAGGTATTTAGAGGCCCTTAGCATCACCAGACTGATTGGGGGAGGGGTCCGAGTTATAAAGTTAAATGGACATTCCATTAAAATGTTTTGTAAAGCATTCAAGGATGGGTTAGAGATGAGAATTCCAATTCCGAGTCTCCTTGCCAGTGATCTAGGCCAAAGGCAACCATTCTGTCAGAATACCGGGAAATTTCAGGGCCTGGTGGATAAGCCCACCCTTTGGTGGACACGCTCCAGCTGGGACCTGCTTCACCTCTTAGCTTCTCACTGACTCTCCTCTCCTCTCTCCATGCTGTCGGAATCAGACTCATGACACACATCCTTTCCATCTTGACCCGAATCCTGTGTGGCTCTGGAATGTACCCTCCCTTTTGGGCCACCCGTTAACCCAGCTGGGTAATAGTGACCTCTTGCCCACTTCCTAGCATCGTTGCCAAAAATGAAGAAGGGAGACATTTGTCCCTCTCCCTGCAAGCTGTGCAGTGGAGGTTGGGGCAGTGAGGGTTTGTCACCTTTGCTCTCACTCCTGGTACCTTTTGTTACTGAGTCCAAGGACCGCCCATGCAGAGGTCTAGAGCGATGGTCCTCTCTCCTGTGCCCTCTCCTCTGATAGCCTGGTCCAGGTTTTGTGTGACCCCACATTTCCTTCATCCGTTATTTCTTCCATCTAGTGGTTTGTAAGCTGCGCGACTCTGATGTGTCCTACAAGTAAGCAGGGGTGGGCAGTTGGCTATTCCTCCCTTTCCTGGATGGTAGAGAATTGCCAGCCTTTGTAACTTGGCTCTAGCCTGTTCCCCTCAGTTTTTATAGGACCCCCCCCTAGCCGTGCTCCTGCAGGACTTTCTGGTTTAGCCTGTTTTCTGTTGCTAATTAAGCCATACTGCAGACTGGGTAAATAATAATGAAAAGAAAGCTTATTTGGGTTTATGTTTCTAGTTTAGGATTGAGGAATGACATCAGACAGCGGTCTTTTTCTTTGCCAGTTTAGTTTCAAGGTGTCCTAGGGCCTCACAGAATTAAGAGTGAGGGAGCACCCCCTCTTATTATCCATCAAATATAAATATGAAATTAAATTTATGTAAATATAAATATTCAATGATGGGGACTCTACCCTGATGACTTATCTGATCATTACTCCTACCCAAATCCCTACTTTTATATATCAGTTGAGTGAACATTTCCCTTTCTTATTATCGCCTAGTGGGGATTGAACTCCAACATGAGCCCTGGAGGGGACAGACAAGCCCTAGCATTTTCCCAGCTCATAATTCAGAGCCCTCCTTGGGATCTAGCACTTCGTTTCCCACGTGTTGTTATCCCTCCATTTTTCTTAGCCTTCCCTCTGCTGCTGACTACCTGGAGGACCAGCTCCACTTCTCCTTGTACTTAAATGGAACCTTGAAGGACTCCACTGTACTGAGAACTGACCTTCAATAAGCTCCCGACCGCCTGTCCAGTTCAATCTCTGCTGGACCTGACTCAGCACCTCTAGCCCAGCCCAGGGTTGAGGTAGACACAGAAGCACCAATACATACATCCTGCCGGAAAGAATTTGCAGTTGGTGAGCTGGTGCAATGAAAAGGCCATGCCTCATAGTTTGCACCGGGCTGGATCCTTGGATCTCACCTATGTTCTTTTGACATTGGTGTGTGTGTGTGTGTGTGTATGTGTGTGTGTGTGTGTGTGTGTGTGTGTGTGTGTGTGTGTGTGTGTTATAGGTATACGTGTATGCGTTTGGGAAGGCATATATGTGTGCACATGTCTGAAGGCGACAGGTCAACCTCAGGTATCTTTCTAAATTTTTTTTCTACTTTGTTATGTGAGACAGGATTCTCCACCAGGACTCAACCAGTTTAGCTAGGGTGACTAGCCAGTGAGTCCCAAGGATCCAGCTGCTACCACCTTCCCAGTGTTGGGATAACAGCGGTGAGTAGCCGTGCCCAACTTTTTTATGTGGATTATAGGAATCAAATGCAGGTCCTGATGCTTGCACACACAGCAGACACTTTAATCTGGGCCATCCTTGGAGTCCCGACGTTCCCCTCTTTCTAATCTTATTGGTTTCCACTTATTCTGTAGGGCTTTGGTTTACTGTGTGTTTGAGTCCTTGCCACTAAGAATGTAAGAAAAATAAGTTACTTATTCATCTTATTCTTCTTAATGGAGAGTTATATTTTATACTGAGCAGTGAATTATAATGATTTCTTTGTGAATATGTCTCCCACTAGTTGGTGAGCTCCATAAAAAGATGGTGAAACCCAGCAATCCAGTATATATAATAATACTAGCAGAGTAACAATATTCTGCTATTAGAGGACTGTGTGATGCATCATTGTGGTTCCAAGGTGGGGCCAGAGTAAGGAAGACAGGAAGGAGAGAAGGAAATAAAGGAAGGAGAAAACTAAGTCTGTGTTTTTTATTACACAAATGAGTTACTAAATGAACAAACACAGAATAAAGAATGGATGAATGTATGGATGAGTTGCCAACAAGATATGCTCATGGAGACACGTAGCCTTCTCCTGAGGACCCACACAGGAAGGCTCAGCGATTGCAAGACGCCTTGCTTAGAGGTCTGGATTGTTCCTACCTATGTCATAAATGCTTTCATGTCTGCTGTCTTCAGGCCTAGAAGACTTTCAGGAGTGTGTTGTGATCTTGGCCTCCATCTGTCTTCAATGATGCCAGTTTTGGATCCTTGGATCTTGTATAGTTGAAAGCTTTGCAGTTCACATACATTAGAGCAGAAAACAAGGCTTAATCTGAGAAGATATGCACAAAACTGCAGCTTCTGCATGTTCTGCGTTGGGAGGAAGTGGGGGTCAATGACTTTAGAAGCAGGAAAAAGAACCCATGGAGGCTCCTTGGGGCCTCAGAAGACAGAGTATTGTTCTCCTTAACCCTGATGTCTGTGCATGGCATGTGTTCTCAAGACAGAGCATATGCCAGCATCTTATGAGGGTATTTTAGAAGGTACATCGCAGGACACTTCCCCAGAGCCTTTTATTTCAAGACTCCCAGTACGGGACCCAGTGCTGTGCCTTCTTAGATTGCCAGATGTGATGACGCTTGTCCGAGACCCACAGTGCACAAAAGGCTTTGCCAACTTCAGCTTGAGTATGCTGAGTCGGGGGTAAGAGCCCTGCTGTCCACAGTTCCCACTGGCCATCACTGTGGGAGAGTCCTATTTTCCGAGTATGAAAACCATCCAACTTAGTTTAGTAAAATGCTTTTGTTGTCATTGCCTTTGGGCTGCCTCTCTAGACTGAGAAAACCAAAAGTAAATTTCTTTTATTGGGATAATTTGTCGTCAATGTGAGTTCTGTATCCCATTTGGAGAACATGTAGAGCCCCCACTTTGAACTTATATTCTCAGCCTGTATTGTTTGATATTTCCCCCATAAATTGGATATACCTGCCCCAGATGTTGCTTTTGTGGTAATAATGCTTTTTTATATTAAAAACAATTCTGAAATGAAAATGTGACTTAGTCTTATTGTAATCTCCCCTTTGCCTTTCTGCATGGATCATTTGTTTGTGAACTGGTTATTTCAGGAAGGGCTCAAAGGTAATTTCATGGTTTATAGCATTTATATTGGTGCCTTTAATGAGCAAAACATATTGTTTTCTAATACATGAACCACAGAGTTCATATATGTATGTGTATATATATATATATACATATGTATATACATAATTTTCATTTCCTAATATTGCATGTATATCAAGTTCAAAACATTGAGAACAACCATGTAAAGACTTTATACTTCCATACACTGGGGAAATATAGAAGTTGTATAATGCAAAAATAAAATAAAATAAAAATCAACATTTGCAAGCTTATGAGATGGTTTTATTTTTAATGAATCCAAATGATAGCGAGAGCTGCTGTTGTGTTTGCGCCTCGTGCAGCAATTTATATCTACGAACACAGTAACATATGGCTTTGTTATTACTGAGTTTAGGGATTTATGTACCTAAAGCAGTTTTGAGAGTTCTGGGTCTCACTCGGGTTGCTGTACACAGCAACTCAATCCAATGAGCTAGAGGGGAGTTTCTCACTCTCAGATTGACAGGCTCTGACAAACACACTTCTTTTGGGGGGGGGGTCGTGTTTATGAAACTCTACAACTTTCCTGCAGACCAGTTAACGGCAGTCTTTCTTATTATGTTGGCAGAAGGCTGGATTAGTAACTTTTTTTTTTCCTCAATAAAGATAAGTTCTTGATTGGGGTGGGGGGAGACACCAGCTTCTCCTTCCAGCTCTGCAGTGAGGTGGCCTCCAGCCCCTGGGGTTCTGGGGATTCACTGACACCCACAGACTCCCAATCACAAGATGTCCTCCTCCAGGTCCTGGCTGTGTTTGTTTTAGAGCTCCTGCATGGAGCGTGCAGCTGTGTAAACCCAGGAATGGTTTCTGCCCAGCTTTGATCTTCTCATGGATCAACAGTTGCCCTCAGTCGCTGAACCCTGTTTCATGGCCCCATATTTCTTGGATTTTTCCATTTTCTGCTAATTATGACTCCGCATAGGGAACCTGCCAGCAGTAGCCCCCATGACTTTGGGTAGATAATTTGGAAAAAATGTTGTAAGTCTGTCAGTTTGAAACCATATTAAGGAGTGATTTCCATCCAGCATCCCAAAAATATGTCTTTTAGTTTTCTCTTTAGAGATAGTACAAAGATTTAAGTAGATGGCTGGAGTCTGACCAACGTGTACACACTGGTGACTGAATATGTGGGGTTTTCTTCTGTTTTTCTTTTCTTTTTTCATTTTTCCAGACAGGGTTTCTCTAGTCACTCTGTAGACCAGGCTGGCTTTGTTGAACTCACAAAGATCTACCGGTCTCTGCCTCCCGAGTTCTAGAATTAAAGGCATGGGCCACCACCACCTGGCCTGTTTTTTTTTTTTTTTAACCAATGCAATGTATCTTTTTTTTTTTTTTTATCATGGCTCCTAGGAGGCTCAGTCCTTCTACCAAAAATTGCTGGTTCTACTGTGGACACCATCTGAAAGCTTATTTTTTTTTTCATCACGGTGTCTGTAGAGACCTGCATAGCAAAAGTACAAAAATCATAAAATCATAATGCTTATTCTTACAGCCCAGTAGAAAGCTAAACCTGATGCTTAGAAAGGCCCAGAGATCATACAAAGAAGACCACATCTTTCCATGTGGCTGGTCATGAGTGGCTTATGGAACTGTCCTGTAATGCCAGCAGAATCTAGAGATAGCAATGGGAAGTATTTCGCCAGAAAGGATGGTGTGGAAAACTACATGTGTAGATGGGACCTCAGAAGTACAGGCTCAGGCAGATCTGGGTTTGCTTTCTGGCTCTGCCCCTTGCTGTTTGCATGATCTGGACAGTTTGCTCCAGCCTCAGGGGCCTTGGCTTGCTCACTTAGAAAAATAGAAGTAATACTAATATCTGCCTTGGAGTCTGTTAGGACCAAGTGAAAAAATACATATAAATTGCTGAACACTGTCCTCAGGACAGGTAAGTGTCAGGAAACGTTTGCTTCTGTCATTGTTACATTGTGTGCGAGCATGTGTGCGTGTGTGTGTGTGTGCGTGTGTGTGCGTGTGTGTGTGTGTGTGTGTGTGTGTGTGTTGTATGCTAGTGTGTGCACATGTGTGGGGCTGGGGTAGGCACATCTGTGCATGTGTATAGTCTGGGTTCCTCAGCTATCACTCTTCACCTTAGTTTTTGAAGCAGTTATCTCTCTTCTAGACCCTAGATCCTGTCTCTGCCCCACCCTCCAAAGCTGGAGTTACAAAGCTTTACCCACTGACTCATCTCCGCACCCCCTCTCCACCTTTCCTTTTATTAGTGTGACAGCATAAAAATTGAGCTGAGTTTTTGCCAGAATTCTGGTTTAACGGGAACCTAAGAGCACTTGCGAGGGGGCTCTATGATTTGTCCAGATCTAGGGATCGCAGCCTGTCTCGCCTAGGTCAGAAGAGCACAGCATCTGGAGTGACTCTCAGAAAGGTGCTTGGCTGGGGAACATCGAACACAAGGCTGCGTCTATGAGTGTTACAGTGTGCTCCCTCACACCCACCAAAGGCTGTACCATGTAGTGCATTTGTAGGTGAGAGACACTTCAGTGTTTTCCAGTCCCAGGGGTAGGACGACATCTGACCCACAGAACCTGTGGCATACAGACATTCTGTACTGACGATATTTAGGAACTCCTGCTTATCTAGATTTATCAGTAAAACAGCCAAGAAGAATGAATAGTTGGACCCTAAAATACAAACTGCCATCTCCTAGTTTCACCCATATCTGCTGTTCGTTGTCACACTGGCCGTCAGGTTGGAGATATGGGGAAGTAGGGCAGGAACTCTCTCATTAGAGAGAGTTAAAGCCTGGGGTTATGGGCCACGCCCAATGGCCCCCTATGAGGAAAATGTGTAGCAATGTAGATTTCTGTGGTACTTATAGAAGAATTGCTTAAAATGGAACTGAGGAGAAATTAACAGATTTATTACTCTTTCACAGTACTCTTTCTTTTTCATTGATTTATTTTTATTTCATACCTATGAATATTATGTACCATGTGCATATGCAGAGCCCAAGGAGGTTGTAAAAGGTGTTGGGTCCCCTGGAGCTTGTATTACAGATAGTTGCGAGCTGTAATGTGGGTGTTGGGAATCAAACTCAATTTCTCTGGAAGAGCAACAGTTGCTCTTGAACGCTGGGCCATCTCTCGAGCCCTCCTCATGGTGATCTTAAAGAATGATCCGCTTTCTTTTCTCTTTTAGAAGTAGATTTATCGTCTTCTTCAAAGTATCCACATTTAGATATAATTTTCCAGATAGTAGCCCCCACCCTCGCTCTCTCTGCTTCCTCCCTTTCCTTCTGACATCTCTAAGTAGTTCGTCATACAGTGGCATTACTAATGGCCTGACTTTTTCAGGAAATGATTCATTACTTTATAATTTCAATTCAGTAACCAGTTCCAGCTAAGCAATAAATTTAAATCCTTTACTATCAAGATAACATTTTTTTCCTCCCGTCACCGAAGTATAACGATTGAAAACCATCTCTAGAAGCTGGCCCTGTTGGAGTCTGTGCTTATAGATTTGTCTTTCATTCCAGCACACACCTTGTCCATTATCACTGCCAATCTCACAGACTCTCCCTTATCAGTGTACACGGGCAGATAACACAGGCACACAGCTTCGTGGTAGTCCTTTGCAGAGCCGTCCAAGAATTTGTTTAAGTAGTTCCTGCTGGTGTTCTGTTGGATGTGTCCATTGTTCCACGGTTACAAGCAATGCCAGCATGGGCAGTTTTCTCCTTATTTCAGGTCAGCCGTGTATCATCAGCAGCTGAAGGGCCAGTGGGAATGGGGTCAACAGATCAGTTTCTTAGAAGTGGGCTCAAAGGATTTTGATGGATATCCCGAGTCTCTTTCTACTGAGGTAGAGCCAGTGCTCATGCCTACCAATACTGAAAAAGCCCTGTTTTCTTAACTTCCATTTTCCTTGCTCGCTGTCTGCCCTCCCCTGTTGTTTGTATCCCCCTTCCCTCTTTCCTTTTCTGACAAGATGTCCCTTGTCAGTTTAAACATACAGATAACTTAGCAACTCTGGGCAGTGAGGACCAGCTGCTCACCCCACCCAGTTGGGACTCGGAATTCTTGTGCCTTAGTGGATTCTCAGGTCCTTTTGACTTCCAGGTTGATCTCTTTTACAAGGTTTGTAGTCTGTTTCTAAGCGTCTGCTGATTTGTAGGTCCCTTCTCTGTGGAGGTAAAGTTGTCCTATGGCAAGCAGGACCCTCCAGCTCTGACAGTGAGCCTGGGTGACCAGGGAGATGCTTTTAATAGAAATGAGAGGTGAACTGGCATCTTCTAGCTCCCTTTTACAACAAGGAACAAAAAAGTCCCCAGGTGACTTCTGGGGACATTTGGAAAGGAAACAAACATGCAAGAAAAAGCTACGAACAGCACAGGAAATGATCCTGGCCTTCTGGCAACTTAGGGATATTTCAGAATTCCCCACTAAGTTCTAAAAATAAAATAAAATAAAATCAAGTTTCCTGAACTAGTTCAAAGCCACCAGCCCGTCCAGGTACCATCTAAGTGTGTGTACACTGTGTTCTTGGATCTGAAAAAGAGGAGCTATTGTACCTTTTGACCATTTTTTTTTCTCTTTTCGTTTTACTCTTTTATTTTAAGGATGGAAAGCCCTATCTTGTTTTCAGTAATGCTCCAAAGGCAGAATAATGGCACCCACCCACCACTTGGGTGTCCGTACAGCACTGTGGGTAATGCACAGCCCACATTAAACAATCCCTGCTTGAGGGTTGATGGTTCAAGTTAGTTTGAAATGAGAAATTGCCAGTGACCTAAAACCCATCATTATTAACCTTGTGGCACAATATTGCCGTAACCAGTAGCCAACTCTCATTTTTTTAATTTTCTTTTTTCTTTGGTTGGATGAAAGGCTCATTGATAGAAGTTGGCTCAAGCCTTTTTGTTTAAGTTAAGTGGTCAGACCACCAAGAAGACTTGCCTCCGTTGATTGGGAACAGGTCCCATCGCAGATGTCCCTCACATGGGCCCTCCATTGTGGCTTCCACACCCACAATTGGTTCGAGCTGTGTTTATATATAGACTGTAAAGCATCTATGTGTTACCATTTAACTCTTCAAAAGTAATTCTCTTCTAGAAATTCATATTTGTGTTGCTTAAGAGCATTTATGATTAATAAAAAGCTTATTTATTTTTTCTTCTTTCTTCTAAAAATAGGGTAAGTGACAAAAGAGAAAACTTGAGCGAGGAAGGATTTGGGGAAGTGTGTTGTGGGATAATAATACCCATGAAGCCCCTGGGTATTTTACAGTAGAAGATGCTGGCAGGGTGAATCCAGTTCGTTCCAGAAGTGGTTTCATAGGTTGTTATGTTGGCTAGTAGGGAGGTTGGAGTTCTCATGAAGCTTTGCTTTCCCATGCGGTGGTAACTGTTTCAGAATCCTGTCTGTGGCATCCACAGAGGTCCCCTGAGTTACACAAGAGTTCATTTTGGCACCCTTCCCAAGGACGGCTCCCCGTATGGCTTCAGCTATTTGCTCTGTTTGTTATGCTATTCCAGTATGCTGGACTTGCTTCAGTCTGTGGCCAGAAGGGGACATTCTTAGTCCACATCAAAGCATTGAGAAATTGTCTTTCCTCAGTTCCCAGTAAGCCCTGTTTCTTCCCACATATCATCTTAAGCCCCAGCTCCTGCCCGCAATTCCCACCACACTCTGCCCACAATTCCCACCCTACTTCTCATAGGTCCCAGCGTACCTCATCTCTTCCCGAAATCCTGCATGTCTCCTCTTTCCCACAATCCTCAGGGACCCCCACTTGTGTGGTATGTTTGTGACTAGCCCATGTCCCGTGTGCTTCCAGCTTTTATCTTCCCCATTTCTCACCATTTGGTGAGTGTCTTCCGCATTCTCAGTCACAGTTGCCCTTCATATTGTTGTCAGACAATAGTTAGAATTCAGTAATAACTCCGACTTCTTGATGCTGCACCATACCTTTTTTTCTGTTGGCATTTGAATATTAAGGCTACTGGACAAGGTCCAGCTTACCAGAAGTCTTATCAGAGTGTGCTATTAAAGGCATTTTGCATATGTTGCAAAGAAGAAGCATTATTTATCTGCTGCCCCTTTATTGACAGCCCAACACAGGAGTTTCAGTGAACTCCTGTGAAGCAAATGCACAGAGTGATAAAATAATGGGAGCCATGGCTCTTACATCCAGGTCCTAATGCTAGGAACTCAGGAACGTAACCGTGCAAAAGTGACTTTGCAGATGTGGTCAAGTTAGGGATTTGAGGGTAAGAAGATGATGCAGACAATCTGTGTGGTCTCTAAGTTCAGCTGTACATGTTCGTGTTAGAGGGGAACGCAGTGTGGTATGCCTAGAGAGGAGAAAGCAGGCCGTGTGATGTCCGAGGCAGCAGGAGGAGTGGCAGTGCAGCCAGGATCAACATGTCAGTGGCTTCTAGAAGCTCCCAGAGGCAAGGAATGCATCTCCTTCTGGAGCAGCAGTGAAGAATCAGCTGTTAATCTGGAGACACTCATTTTACACTTCTGATTTCTAGAACCAGGAGACAATTGTGATGTTTTAGGTCCCGTAGGTCAGGCCTCGATTCTTCTCTGATTACAAAAGCTTTGAAAGTAGGCAGCTCAGGGTGTGACCAAGACTCCCAGATACCATGGCTACTGTTATTCTCCCATGGAGTTTTAGTGTGTGATTGCTATACCTCCAGGCAGTTTTCCCAGGCAGGTAAGAGGGGAAAGAAAGAAGCAGGAATTCTTTTATTATTGTCAAAGCCAGAATTTTACCACGTGGCTTCACATAGCTGCAAGGGAGCCTGGAAGGCTGTTGCTTTTACTAGGTATGCAGTTGCCTAGAATTAACCTGGAGCAATGAAAAAAAAAAAAAAAAAAAAAAGGAAGGAAGGATGGAAGGCAGGCAGGCAGGCAAGAATGATGAAAGGTGGGTTCCCATCAGTATTTGTTTAAGGTCAAAAATTGTAACTCTGCAGTTAGGTGCCTTGGGTTGAATTCTGGTTCTAGTACTGGGAACATGGCAGTTTTTTTAAACCATTCTTAATCAGGGTTTTCTCCCCTGTAAAATGGAGTATCCACTGGACCAATGTCAAGATTACTGGAAGGATTAAATCAGGCCATACTCATGAAGATTTAAAACAAAGTCTGGCCTCACTGCTGCCTCCTTGCATATGCTTCCTCTTACTTTTCCTCAATTACCATAATCATCACCACCATCACCCAAAAAGATGCTAAACTCATGTGACTTCATGCAAAGCATGTCCAAAAGTGTTACAGTTATTTCTGTAAGAATATTCACCTAATATGTTTCCTTCTGCCTATGACCTGGCTTCCTGTATAGTGAGTGCACTGAAACTTGACCTTCACAGTTCATGCTTCTCCTGGGAGCGTCCCTCGCACACCTCATCTCTCGCTACCTGACACACACTTGATATGTGCTCACACACACTCACATGGATGCTATTTGTTGATGGAATGAGTTAATATTTTACAGAATAACGAGATGCTGACTGTATTCCTTGTGGAGCCAATTTGTTTCATCTTTGAGAGCAAGGCCAGTTCAAAAGGACTCTCTGATGGAGCTGATGGGTGGACCCAGATCTTCACTAATACCAAGTCCTTGACATGGTGCTACGTCTCCTGGTTCCAACCCAGCATGTGCAGACTAAATGCCCCATGCTGGTCACAGCGGAAATGACAGGCACTGCCACATCAAATGTATTATCTCTCAGGGATTGAGGATTTACACACCCACACCTTGCTCTCTGGCTTTGGCTTCCACTAGCCAGGGGAGGGCTCATAAAGCCGTTTCCTTAAGCTGCCTATAATATATATTATATATCATATATAAATATATCATATAAATATAAATATATATCATATAAATATATAACATCTATCTATAAATGTGATATACAATATATAATATCTATCATATATTTATATACCCTATAACTGTATATATAAATAAATCATATTTACATGCATATAAATATATTATATATGTCATATTTATATGTATATACAACATTTATATATGTATATAACATATCTATGTCACATCTAATTTCAGCTGGAGGGATACTGAGGCAGAAGACGACTCAGGAGTTCAAGGTCAACCTTTGTTATATAATGAACTGGCTGCTGATCTAGGCTATAGGAGACCTTGTCTCCTAAAATGAAACAAAGCAAACAAAAGAAAATCTCCCCACCCTTGTATGCCCTTAAGCATTTCCACCCTTTTCCAGTGCTTTAGCCTATGAGAGAAACCAGCTTAATTTCCAGAGAGCAGTGAATCCCCGCTGAGAGAAGCCAGCACCTTTGCTGGTACCGTGGACAACAGCCAGGCTTGGCATGGGAGTGGACACTCTGGAAACCATAGCTACATGGACACTGAGTGCAAGCATGAGCCAGTCCTCTGTGTGGTCTCGGGGAAGTTTTCAGAGACCGCGGGTCTCTGAAAGTCTGACTTAATTTATGAATTTGTACGAGGTTTCCAGGAGACATGGGGAACAGATAGGAGAGAGTGAAACATACCAGAAGCCCCTGCACATTTAGTGAAAGGGGGTGGGTACACTGTGAACATCCATGGGCGGGTGGTGTGTGCTGGTGGCCAAACATGGTTGGGCTGGCTGTTTGGCTATTGGCTGAGTTTCCTTCTCTGTACATTTTATGCCAATGTATCTTTTTCCTTGTGACACAAGGCCAAATGTGTATAAACACATTCCTCCCTCGACCTGCTAAGCAGCAAATGCTTAGCGAGCTGAGAATGTGGAGTTTATAGCTGCAGGGATGACAGAAAGCTTGTGGAAAGGGACTCACCTGCCACCTCCTTCGCCCCAGGAGCACTGAGCAGACGCTAGGGCTCCTTTGCAGTCCTAGAGTTTCTTTCCTGGGGGTTAATTAGCTCTTCTGTGTCCAGCGATGCCAAGAGGGTCAGGAGGCTAAGTGAGCCACTCAGAGGTGTGTGAAAGACACGGAGAATGTGCGTTTCTAGTGCTCGCGTCTGCAGGAGGTCCAGAAGTAGGGATTCCAGAGGAGTTTTCCAGTTGCTGAACTACTTGCCTTTCAAGTGCCTGAGGTTAGTTCCCAGAACCCATGTTAAAAAGCGAAAACAAACAGACAAACATGGTGGTACACAATTGAAACCTGAGCATTAAGGAGGAGGAGGCAGGAAGATCCTTGTGGCTTGCTGGTCAAGTTCAGAGTCAGTGAGGACCTAAACTTTAAAAAAAAAAAAAAAAGTTGGATGGTTCCTGAAATATTCAGACACAAGAGTTTGTCTTCTGACTTCTTCATGTAAACACACCCACATACAGCTGCATTGTTCCCACCGTGTGAGTTCTCACAACTACCCACACCTGAAAAGGAATATGGAAAAGGATAGAGAGCCAAAGGAGGTGCTGGTTCAGGTTATGCTACTTTGGTCTCTTTCTTCCTTTCAGACTTTCATACAGGAATGCAATGTCATTTCATCTCTTCTCCCTCCAGTTTTTCTCCTAGCCTTACCATATTCCCCTGAAAGTCACGTTCTCGTCCGTCTGTCTGTCTATCTATCTATCTATCTATCTATCTATCTATCTATCTATCTATCTTTCTGTCTATCTTCCATCTATCTACCATATATCTCTCTATCTATCTCCCACTGAGTCTATTTAGTGGTGCCTGCATGTACAATGGTTTAGGGATAACTCCTGGAACATGGGCAACCTATGACACCCCCCCCCCCCAGCAGCCATCCTCTCTCCCCCAGCAGCCATCTACTCCTGTAGCTCTTCAGCAAGGAAAGGGCCTTGTATGTATGTATGAGCTCTTCCCCTATCCATACTGGAATATTGGCTGCTGAGAGATCGTGAGTACAGCATATTCCCATTATGTCCAAAAGACACCATTGCCCCCGGTCTTCTGGTCCTTAGGGTTCTCCTGTGTTGGCCATATCAGGTTAGGTCAGACCAACTGCTTCTTCCTGCTCTCACACAATCCCTGCAGTCACTGTTTGCGTAACAATACTCTGCTTAAGGGAGCAGCTCTGCATCAGCTGGACCAGTCTCTAACATTGCACTATTGGCACTTCCCTCTTTTTATTGGTCTTCTTTTTGTCTTGATTTTACAGAGTTACTGCTGTACAGCACAGTCCCCACCACAGCAAATTTTGTTGTTTGTTTGTTTTAGATCTGAGAAGAGCTAATCATCCAGGGATAGTTCTTTGTAAGTTCAAGGCTGGCAGATCGGTTTTCTAAAATTCCTCCTTAGATGGCTGATACCTGTGCCGTGGAGATAGCTCGCTGGGTGAGATGCTTGCTGGGCAGCTTGAGGACTCAGATTTGTATCTGCTGCCCTCATTAAAACCAGGCCTCAGACATTGCAGCCAGTCCTGATGAGACCTGATAAGCTATTGTCAGATGGAGGGAGAGGAGGACCTTCCCTATCAATCAGTGGACTTAGAGAGGGGCAGGGAGGAGATGAGGGAGGGAGGGTGTGACTGGGAGGGAATGAGGGAGGGGGCTACAGCTGGGATACAAAGCAAATAAAATGTAATTAATGTAAAAAAAATAAAAATTCAATTAAAAAAAGAACAGGCCTCAGTGCAGGCTCGTGATGTCGGCACTGGTGGGTGGAGACAGGTGGATCCTTAGAGCTCAGTGGTCTGCCCCTCATGCTGAGACAGAGGTTTGGGGGTTCAGTGAGAGACTGTCTTAAAAAGTAAAGGGGGACAGGCATGGGGTTACATGCCTTTAGTCCCAGCACTCAGGAGGCAGAGGCAGATAAATCTCTGAGTTTGGGGCCAGCTTGGTCCTCATACGTTAGACATATCCATTCCTGGGACAGCCAGAGCCCCTGACTCAAATATAGATAGATAGATAGATAGATGATAGATAGATAGATAGATAGATAGATAGATGATAGATAGATAGATAGATAGATAGATAGATAGATAGACATACAGATGATAGATAGATGAAGATATGGGAGAAACCACCAATATTGACTTCTTACCTTGATGTGCATGTGCGCGTATGTGCGCGCGCACACACGTGCACACACACACACACACACACACACACAAAGAATGGGGTAGGTGCTAATGGTACTTTAGGTATAAATATTCATGTATATCCACGTGCACTCACACATACACACACATACGCTTACACACGTGCACATTTACACACACATACGCACTCTGCTTTGAACCAAAGAAAGCAGCATTTACCTCCTTAGAGTGATTTTCCTCCCCAGGGACATTTGCCAATGACTGGAAGCATTCTTGTATGTCGCAGTGGGCTGGAGAGGGCAACCAGCAGCTAGCAGGTAGACTGTGCCAAACATCCTCTCACATGCAGCCTGGTGCCTGCTGAGTCACCCGCCTCCGAGTTCCACTGTGCTGGGCTTGGGAAACCCCGGGCTAATGCAAAGGCAGGAATGAGTCGGGTAGTGGCAGAGAAAGAGTTTCCTTCCCAGTGTGTGTATTGGAGTGTGTGTGTATGGTCAGTTATGGGAGGTGGGGAAATGCAGTGCAGTGCCTCTTCAGCTAGGAAGGTGGCCAGATGTAAGTTCTGGATGCCTGGCCCCTGCTTGTGGACTCCCCGTCTGGAGAGTTCCCCACCCAGCAGGTCTTTCTGTCCCCCAGCTCCACTGTCTTCACCTTGATCGGCTCGAGTTCCGTAGGCCCCCTCTGTGTTTATGAGATGCTGGGCCGAGAGGAAACGAGAGCGGACAGTGATGCAATTACCATTCATTTCACTCCCCATAAGAATCTTTTGCCTCTTTTGGGGAAGACATCATTAATCCCCTGTGAATTAGTGTGTGGCGTGTTCTCTCTACAGCTGCGGCATAAAAAGCAAAGTGGTGGTGACTTTTTCCTTACGGCTGCTGAAAAGGTTACAGTGTTTGGACCATTGCCTGGTTCTACCCTGGAGCACAAAAGACCCAACAGTGTCCCCTTAGAAAACACCGAGGGATGTTAGTGCTTTTCTTTCCGACTTAAAGGTCTTATTTCCTTCACACTTGAGTTGGAAGGTAGCCCACGCTTGATCCCTGCTTCCTGCAGGGGAGCCATGATTGACCTGGCAACCCGGAAGCAGCCTGTGGAACTAACGTGAGTGCTGCCCCGGGTGCATGCACACTTGTGCTGTGTGTTTGAATTTCTAGAAAGGTTTTGTTTTTTTATGTGAATGGGGGTGCAGGGCTGAGCGGACAGTTCATAGTTCTGCTGCTTTTTGTTTGTATCAGCTGTGTTTCCTGTTGCTATGACCAAATGCTTGACAAAAATTTAAAGATAAAAAAAGACATCTAGAAAGGAGGCAGGATTCACACTGGCTCACAATTCCGGTGGATGCTGTCTAGCATGTCTGGGGAAGGGATGCAGCAGGGGCTTGAATCAGCCAGTCACATTGCATCCTCAGTCAGGAGCAACGAGTGATAGATTCTGGTGTTCAGCTCACTCTGTCTTTATGCCACTTGCACATGTGTAAAAATACAGTATTTTTTTTTAAGGTTACACACGTACCAATGGACAAATTGCCCGCCACAAGATTCTCTGTGAGCAGCAGCAAAGTCTTTGGGTAGTCTGAGGAGAAGGACAACAAAGTACACCGTACAATGTCAGTCTGGTCGCATATTAAAAACTGAAACCCACTAGAACCTACCTTCCAGCAAGGAAGGCTGGCTTTGGTATACCTACAGCCCAGTGTGCCTCCAGCTCTGCCAGTGTAGGCCTGTGGCTATCCGCCTGGTGTGTGGAGTCCAGTGGCCACCCCCCCCCCCCCACAGGCTCTGGGATGGCTAACTGCTATCCAGGGGTGATGTGGCTCCGGTTCGGGTTCTCAGCTCTCCTGAGCTGAAAAGCCCAAGAGTGTTCGATGAACAGGAGGTACTTTATGCATATCCGTAAAGACACTTGAGAAGTCAGGGGCTAGCAGAGTATGCAGTTACACACCTGAAGTCCTAGTGGGAGGCAGAGGTAGGGGGATCGTGAGTCTGAGGTCGGCCTGGGTCACACTGTTGGCTGCAGTCCTAGAAAACCCAAATTTAAAGAGAAGGAGTAAATGCAGCTGCCAGGAGGGATGGAAATGTAAGGCCTAGTGTTCGTCCTTGCTCACTACTCCATGTATTTACCCGTTAATAGTGGACCCCAAAGCAGACTGGTCTTCACCCTTTCCCATTCACCTGTTCTTTAGAAGATCGAGGAAGTTCCACAGAGAATCTCAGTAGCTACTCCTCTACTTAACAGCCCCCCGTGTGTAACCTAGGATCTTCCTTCAATCTGGAGGCTGCTGTCCTCCCTCTTTCCCTCCCTCTCTCGTGGTGTGTGTGTGTGTGTGTGTGTGTGTGTGTGTGTGTGTGTGTGAGTAAAGATGGTTACTCTTACCCCTGCATCCTCTCCTACATCCTGATTAATGTTTTCTTAATTAAATTTGAGTCCACTTTTCCCCCTGTCACTATATCTCATATACAGTAGGATATCAAACCCCAGAAGATGAAATGACATGAACCCATCATTTCACGGAGAGTGCCACAATGCCCCTCTCCCAGGATGTAGTACCTGTGATGTGCTGCTGTGTGTACAAGGGGGAAGGAAGGTTTTGGGTGAAGTTAGGTTGATGTTAAAGTAGAGACACTGACTGGTATTATCTGTGCTATCAAAGTTTAACTTGGATGGCTGTTAGTATTGAATTGATAAAATCTGGACCCACCCATTGGCATGCTTGTTGGGGAGCCTCTTGCACATATTTATTGATGTTGGAATACCCATTGAATTTGCAAGGAAGGACCATTCCTAAGGTAGGGGACCCTGGACTGTATGAAGTAGAAAAAGCAAGCTGAGCTCCAGGAGGCATTCATAGCTCCCAGCTTTTGTATTATGGATGTGTTGTGTCCAGTTGCTTCATGCTCTGGCCACTGTAAACTCTATGCCATGATGGCCTGCACCTTGAACTGTGAGCCAGAATAAACCGTTTCTTTAATATTCTGTTATTATTGTCATCATCATTATCATCATCATCATTATTATTATTAGGTCGAGATATTTTATTACGGCATCAGGAAAAGAAACTAAGACAACTAAAGCCTCTTAGAGGTAGAGGAGGGGTCAGAAGAGGAAGGTAGGACTGAGAAAAGGACTGTGCTCTGTGGGCATAGCTTTGGCAGTTTTGAGGCAAGGTCCTGAGCCGGTGAGCATGGCTAGTCATCAGATCATGGGGAAGACAGCGATGTGGGCTCTCCCATCCGAGGCACCAGTTGTGTAGCATCCTCCCACGTGGTCCTTTTCTTGGTTCTGCAAGATTCGAGCTGGCCTTGAGATACACGGCGCTGTAAGGGAATAAATGTGTATTGTTCCCGCCCATATATTGTGTCACAGAACAGTGAGTTAATATATACACTCTGCCATATTGAGCCATGTGTGGGTTCATGTCATCATAGCCACAGTTACACCACAGGTCGGCTCCACCACAGACATCCTCCTGTGATGCACTGTTTGCAGCCACTGCAGTACTCCCGCTTTCCTGCGCTTTAGGAGGAGGCCAAGTCCTGACCTTTGTTCTTTCTGGGTGCCTCCTTCACTGTCTGCCTGGCAGGCCAACACCCCCCCCCCCCCCCCGTGTAGATTTCTGGCTCTCCTGTAGCCCTTTCTGGCTGCTAATCTCAATTTGACCTTCTAATAAAGTCTGTGAATATACCCTGTGCCTTTATTGCACTATGCTTACAATGAGGCATGGATCTTTCCATATTTGCATTCCATAACTGCTTAGTGATGGGGGGGGCAGGAATTTTATCTGATCCATTCTGTTGATTTCTCAGTTTATGTCACCATGCACACAGTAGGTGCCAAGTAGATCTTTCTTAGATGACTAAATAATCGGATGAATGATAGTATTCAAGACGTCCAAATCCAAATGCCCCCGACCTTTCAAAATATATTAAATTTTTATTTGTGTGTGTGTCATCATGTGCGTGTGCTCTTTTGCACACATGTGCACACCTGTAGAGACCAGAAGAGGGTCAGATCCTCTGAAAGTGGAGTTGCAATAATTTGTGAGCTGTCTTACATGATTCTACATGGGTGCTAGGAATCAAACTTCAGTTTGATGAAAGAGCAGCAAGTACTCTTAACTGCCAAACCAGGTCTCCAGCTTGCCTTTCTGAATAGAAGAGAAACAGGAATCATATTGGTTGTGCATGCATTCAGCCAAGAAACTTTCTTCTTTAAATCATCAGTGTGTGCTGCCATGCTAACCCGGTTCTGATTTAGTGCTGGGTAGTTTGCTACACTTCTGTAAATTCCAAATGGATAGCTCAACCTGACTGAGCCCAAATTGCATGGTAAACCATTTTACTTTTTTTATTTTTTCCACTCTGTACCTTTTTTTTTTTCTCCAGAAGTAATTTGCCTGATTCATTCAGATGAAAACAAACCCACCCCAATAACTCTGTTTTCCCCCAGAGAGCATGGGCTTTCCTTTGCCAAACCTAAGTGTCTCAGGAAGAAATTGCTGAAGTAAACTTAGTTACCTTTTGGCCAAATGCTTCTTCGAATTATTTAACCGAAGATAGCAGGCTGCACCTAGGGGAAGCCCAACATCTGGATGAAGAATGGAATATCCAGATGCTCTCAAGTATCTAGATGTTTCCAACCATCTGGATCGTTCGGCTATTGACAAATGATCCAGCTGTTTTGCAGGAGATGGTATGCCTCGTCAGAGTTTCGGGACCCTTAGAAAACAGGATGGCATCTTGTACACTGCACGGGGTCTGTGCCTTTCCCTGAAGCCATGGTTCAGTCATAGGAAGTGGAATCAGCTTCCTGTTGGGTGAAGCCACCGTCTGCTGTGTGTGCCAGACTGCGGAGGATGTTAGGTTATGTCTTACCGTCTGACTCTCCATGGTCCTTAGGCTTCGCTCTGTTGATAATGTATTCACACCTCCACCTTGAGCTTTGCAGGTGGGTGATAGATAAGACGGCTGCTGCTCGTGCTCCGAAACTGCACAGCAACGAACTTTTTTTGTGTGTGTTTAAGTGTAGAAGTAGTTTGGGGGGACCAAATCCCATCATAAAGAGGAGTTCCTAAGCTTTGATCATTAGTTGGATGTTTTTGAAACAAGAACTTTAGACAGGATTACATCTAGCCTCTATTTGTTGTTCAGCCGTGCCTAGATTCAAGGTTGCATGTAGAAAATTATTAAGACCGGAGTAGAAGGACATAATTGGAGGGATTATTGAGGCTGGAAACGAAACCCACATCACAGAGTCCTTGTCCAGTGGTTGGTGGTATGCAGCATTGGGTCTGAAGTCCTTAAACAGATGTTCTAATAGCAAACGCAGACGTGAAGCTGGGTTTACCCGGGCTTGATAGTGCTGTCATTTTCTTGGGTGGTACACCTGGGGAAGGAAGTGACAGCAAGCCACATGGTAGAGCGCTTAAGCGTGGTTGAGAAGGAGCGAGGGGCAGGCTCCGGCCTCGGCTTCAGGGCACACATATACACACATAGCCCTCAGTGTGGCCTCTCCCCTGGCTCCGTGTCTGTTTCCTTCTGTGAAGCCCAGTTACCAGCAGAGATATTTGGAGCTTCATGAGAAGCTGGACCAGGAGGCATATGATTCTGGTTACCTTGAATGACATCAGCGCTTCCCAGGGAATAGATGTAAATGGGTTTCATTTGTGCATGTTTGTTATACAGATCGTAAGTGACAGACCCACAGAGACAGGTTGTAGGTTGAACGTTAACTCAAATTAGTACACGAAGACATCAGCTTAGGCAGACAAACCCAATGCCTTTTGCCTGAACATTTGGTTCCAAATTGTCCAAAAAAAAAAAAAAAAAGGCAAATGGTTTCAATTTCATTGTATATAAATGGGATGGTTGTGTATTTACTTCTCACTTACCCTGCCAGTGGGCGGGGCTGGTGGGGGAAGGCAAGGGCCAACAGAATGGAATAATCCATCTGGATTCCGTTATATGCTGATTATATAGTTTGTTCTGTTGTTTTTAACGACATCTTTCATTCCTTCTGTGTGTTAGCCAGCACTGAGAGGAGGGCTGACATTCTGACTCTGACTCCTTTTGAAACATGTGTGTAGAAGTATTTTATTAAAGGAGCAGTCTATACTAATGATGGCTAGTGTTTAGTGGCCAGCTCCTATGCCATATGCTTTCATACCTCTCCACAGTTTTAAGACTTCACATGCATCCAGTGGCCTAGAGATGATGAGCCTCATTTGACAGTGGAGAGAGTAGTGATTCAAAGCAATTAAGCAGAGCCAGTGAATTTCAGAGGAAGGATTCAAACCCAGGTAGGTCTGAATAAATACTTCCTCCTGGATGTCTCTGACTATAGTGATTGCTTCACTATCATAATGGCACCTCAGTTCACGGTCAGGAAAGAACAGCATTTTCTGAGGTGGCACAGGCTTGAAATGGTTTAGGCCCTGCAGTTCTGAGTCCATTGCAACTGTTTGCGTTGGTCGTTGTGGTACAAAAGCCAGCATGGGTATCATGCAAGTGCATGTTTCCATAAGAAAGCTTTATTTGTGGACACTGAGGTTTGAGTTTCATGTGTCACGACATGTGATCCTTTTTTGGGTTCCTGTTCAACCTTTTGAAGGTGAGCAAACCATTCTTAGCTCACAAGCCACACACAATGTGGCAGTTGGGTCTGGGTAGTAGTTATAGATTAATGACCTCTACTGCAGAAAAGTCAGAGGAAAACACGTGAGCGTGATGACTGACGACCTAAGTCGCTGCTTCTGCATCATCCTGGGACTGTCTTTATGGTAGAGCAGGGAACCTGGGGAGTCTGTCTTGAAGCTCAGAGCATGGACTCTTTCTTCTCATGAATATGCTTATGTATAGTTTCTTTATGTGCAATGACAGAAGTGACAGCGGTGGCTGAAGAGGTTTCCAAACGGTTCCATGGTTTCATCTTGGGACAGTCATTTCTTCATGCATTCACTTACTTGGGTAACACATCATCGCTGAGACCTGTTATGTGACAGTCACAATGCCACATTTGTACATTAGAGAATGAAGCAGATAGGTCATACAGCCTCACAGGACTGTAGACCTTCAGGGAGACAGGCTCTAAGCGCACGAGGCTCACTTCAGGACATAATATACCATCAGCGCCCACACTTTTTTCTTTCTGCTTTGGTCTTTGAGCTTGAGTTAAAGTCATAGGCACTGAATTTCAACATTCCACACAGGGAGGAGCTGGGGCCCTGACTGAGGTCGGCTCATTGACCTGGAGTTGGGTCGTGCTCTTTATTTGGCTCTGGCTTTCCTTCTTGTGCATGGCAGTGGGGCATCAGAGGAGGGAGGTCTCTTCAGCTGGGGAAGTGTGTTTCCTGGCAGACATTCTTTGCTCACTGGGCTCACAATGAGCTACGCTCGCCTTTCCTTCTGCCCATGTAGGCTCTGGATTTCAGAGCTTGTTAGATCTAAGGCTGGAGGGGAACCCTGTGCACATACTGAAATGACATCACGGCAACTCAAAGTCACCGTTCAGTGAGGTCTGAGATGTGATGACAGAATTGTTCCTTGCTCAATGGCCAGGGGCTGGACATTTTGCTCAGAGATTTTTTTTTTTTAAAAATCATTTGGTTGTTTGATTTTTATATGTGTTTTGCTGTCATGTATATCTGCCCACCGTATGCATGAAATGCCGTTGGAAGCCAGAAAAGGGTGTTGGGTCTCTTAGGACCAGATTTTCAGGAGGTTGTGAGCTACTATGTGGGTGCAGGGGAAGAAACTGGGTCGTTTGGAACAGCAGCCAAGTGCTCTTAATCACTGAGCCACGGCTCCAGACCCTTGCTGAGCAATTTTTGATTCCTTTTTATTTTTCGCCACTTACCTTCATTCTGTAAGTTACTTTTCTTTAGGAGAAATCAAAGCTCAGATGGCTGATAGGACTTGACCAAGGCTACAGGAAGCCTGGAAGGTACAGAGCTAGGATTTGAACATCTTTCTGCCAGATGCCAGTAGCCTAGAGCCTTCCCATGAGTCAGAGCAGCCAGTTCTCCTGTTCACAACATAATCTGGGTGCTTGTATTTCTTTTCCTGGTGCTGGGCATGTCTCATACCACCGCTGAAGGCGGGAAGTCAGACAAGTGTCTCTTGGATAGGCCAGAGAAGTCATGCGACTTCTTACAGTTTCTTAACCCTTACAGTTTGCTGCTGGGAATGTCAGGTAACACGGCTTTTTGGAAAGCAATGCAGCAAGCATTTCCGGACATAACCAAGCACGCAACTACCACACACCCAGCAAGCCCATTCCTACATAAATACTGAATAGCAACAAAAGCATGCTTGAAGTCTCGTCTTTGAGTGGAAGAATGGCCACTGCATTATTCATAGCGGCAAAATGATCAGAACAACTCAAGTGCCCATCAACAGGCAGAAGAGTAAATAAGTTGTAGCTCATAACTGTTCTCCAGCCATGAAAAGGAGTGAGACTTAGATGTGAGCATGACTCAGTCACAAGAGGCCACACACGTATGATACGTTTCCTTCATGTGCAACCTCCGGAATAGGGAAATTCAAGGGGACAGAACGTAGGTGAGCAGCTACTTGGAAGTGAAGGAGCTTAGGGGAAAGAGGAAAATAAGATGTGGTATGGGCTAAAAAAAAGCCTGTAGTTGCCTGGAGTGATGGTGGCTTGACTCGGTGAGTGGACTGAGGCCATCACATTGTACATCTTAACTGCGTGGATTAGATAGAACATGAGCAAAGCCATTCTGAGCAATATCTGCCCCTGATGCAAATGTCCTCCTGGGAGGCCAGCTTGTGTGACAGCTTCTGAGCCTCGCTGTAAGAGTCTGGGAGAGGTCACCCAGCCACAGCTCTGCAGCAGCCACCAAAGGTAGGACTGTTCAGGCCACTCTAATCTCTCCCCTCAAAGTGCAAATGTTTACCAGGTCTAATCAGGAGAAATGAAAAATCACACGTCTCATTCTGACTACACTGGCCTTGATCATAGGTGTTGTTAAAACAGCTCGTTCGTGACTTTATAAATATTCCAAGATTTATTTTGAAGCCATGTTTCATTATTCCTATGCTATGATTAAATATTGAGACTATTGCTTTTCCAATTGTTCTAGTGCAGTATTTAATGAGTGCAATTAAATGGAAAAATTGCCTTTTTAACTGATGATAGTCCATTAGTGTCTGTGTCTCTTCAGAAAAGAAAAGAAGTGAATTATTAGAATGACAAATGAGGAAAAGTTCCCACCGTGATGGAGAGGTGCGATTTCCCTCCACATAATCTTCAATTAGTGATCTCTGTAAGAGGGTGTTTTTCAAAAGGGTAATAGAGAAGTAATGAGATCAGAAGGAGGTCAACCCGGCCTTCTCTCTCTGGCAGTTTGATTAATTTATTCCTCCTTCTTGGAGATTGCTGCAAGGGGCTTTTGTCGCCCCATGTTTTTCATGGGACCATAGCCTGAGTGACTGCTGATGTATTCACTTCCAGGCAAGCAAGCAAGCCTGCTGCCCTGGAACACAGGGGTCAGGAATCAGGGGTTTCCTTTATTCTTTCTTTCTCTCTTTCCTCCTCTCTTTCCCTTCCTTCCTTCCTTCCTTCCTTCCTTCCTTCCTTCCTTCCTTCCTTCCTTCCTTCCTTCCTTCCTTCCTTCTTTCCTTCCTCTCTCCTTCCCTCCCATACCTCCCTCCTTCCTTTCCTCCCTCCCTTCCTACTGTCTTTTTTTTTTTTTTTTTGGTATTTGTTTGTTATCTTTTCTTCTTTGTTTTTTGCTTTGGCACCTGAAACTTGAACACTCATGGCTAACTCTGGGTGCTGTGACAGGATGCTGCTGAAAAACAAAATAACATTAAAAATCATCGTCTTGAGGCTGGAGAGATGGCTCTGCAGTTAAGAGCACTTGCTTCTCTTCCAGGGGAAGAGAAGTTTTCCAAGTTTGGTTCCTAGCATCTATGTTGGGTAGTTTACAACTGCTAGAGTCTCCAGCTCCAGAGGATCTAATGCATTTTTCTAGCTTCCACAGGTACCCCTACAAACATACACATTAGTAAAAATTTAAAAAATTTAAAAATATTGAACCTCTAACACCAGATGCTTCCTTGGGTCAGGGGCCTGGCGATGGGCAAATGTGGTCTCTGTTTATCTATCCCCACAGAACTCAAGATTTGGCAGGATGAGGAAATGGGGTTCAGATAGCTACCCCAAACTTTACGATTAAGGAGCCGAGGTATGGTTTTAACCCCCTGTCTGCCTTTGAACTTTTGGTATTCTCCTGGGAGTACATGGCCCATAAGAACTTTAGTTGGAATGAGAATTTCTTTTTTCCAATGTATGGAGGTGCAGGGAAACAGGCCACACAACTAGAACACAGCTGGGCAGCGTGGACCGCAGGGATCGTCTTCATGAGCCGGCAGGCCTGACAGGCGCTGTCACACACTTTAAGTTAACGGGGAATGTGCTCACCTCAGTGACGGAAACTGCAGGGCTGCACAATACGCGGATGTGTACCAGCTGGAGTCCATTTCTTCTCCTTGGACACCTCCACAGCCAGCATGGTTTTTCTGTGGTTTTGTATGTCATGTTGTAATCATTCCCGGGGAAACAGGCAGCTGACCATCCTCATCACACACGGGAAGCTCAACTTAGAAAGGATTCTAATCTTACAGTCCCAACCCCACTCCTGATTACTGTGTGTCTTTATGGAAGTTATTCAGCTGGAACACGCCTGTAATCTTGACACTCGGGAGGCAGAGGCAGGTGGATTTCTGTGAGTTCAAGACCAACCTAGTCTACAAAGTGAGTCCAAGGCAGCCAAGGCTACACAGAGGAACCCTGTCTTAAATGCCCCCTCCCCCAAAAAAGAGAAGTTAATCAACTCCTCTGACAAGTTTTTCAATATTTCTGTCTGACTGTCTGTCTGTCTCTGTCTCTATCTCTGTCTCTGCCGTTCCTACTTCCATCTCAAGCAGAGTTACGCTATTACTGAAACGGGAAATACAGTGTGTTTTCTGGCGTGCAGTCCATGTCTAACACACGGTTTGTATTTTTATTTTTTCATCACAGACACCAACAGATTTGTAAGTGCTCGTTTGCCACTGATATGGAGTCAACAGTTTCAATTTGACATCCAAATCCATGATATGTTGAAAATACAGACCTAACTTTTATTGACAAAGCATTACTTAGTTCACTTCAGATATGCCTTTCTGCAGTAAAAGCTCAATTTCTGGGCCCATGAAGGTTGTGTTGTCTTTTGAATATCGAATGTCAAACTTGCCATTGTGGAAATGGCTGACAAACAAAAAAAAATCCTACTCTTCCAACAACTTGTTTTCTTTTGCATGTGCCCCCAGGAGGCCTATCGCCAACACCATCCCTGGCTTGCTGGGTCCCATCTATTAGCCTGGGCACCACCTCTCCCAGGAGCCTCTACAAGGACTTGGATCCTGACCTTGTGCATTCACGTTCCTAAGTGAGCTGATGTTGAGGAAGCTGGCCCAGCCCATCAAAACCCGGAGTTCATTTATACAGCAGCTATGGGACTAAATTATGGTTCAGGTCTGTCTTATGAAAGATGATAAATGAGTATGTCACATTGGGAAAGAATCCACTTTGTCATCGGATGACAGCCTGGCTTGATTTGTTCGAGGCGGCTTCCTAAAAGTCCGGATGGGGGTATAAGGCGTGCAAGCTGGGCAGGTCAGCTTCCTCCCCATGTCTAGGGTCTGGGCCATCTTGATTGGGCTGCCTCAGCCTCCAAGGCCCAGGGTGGAAGAAGAGGACTTTCATGGGCAGTGATGACGCTTCATAGCCTGGAGTTTGGTGGCACTTGGTGAGCAGAAGCACTCAGCAACCATAAATCACGACCCATCTCTTTCCGTCTCCGGGTGTGTTGCTGTGTGCTCCGTGCTTGCTCCCACTGGAAATGCCCCCTGGACACAGCATGAGGCTTCTTCAACCTTTCTCCCCACCAAACCCTTATAGCTGTTCTTTGGTCTTTTAAAGTAGGTATGCAATCTTCCAAATCCCAAGCAGGTAACATTTATTTATGTACTCATTCATTTATTGTCTTTTTTTTGAGACAGGGTTTTATATGTCCATGTTAGCCTAAAACCAAATACATAGTTTAAGATGACCTTGAAGGTCTGACCCTCCTGCTTCAGCCTCCAGACTCTTAGGTTTATAGATACAAGACACAAAAATGACAGACTCATAGTAAGCTTACAAAGCCATCTTTAGTAACATTTTTTTTTTCTTTAGACACCTCGCTTCCACTGGCGACTGTGGCCATATTATTTTATCTAAGATATTTCTTGGCAAAAAAACAACTCCAGCAAACCCCTAGCATTGTGGTTCTCAACTTTTCTAAAGCTGCGACCCTGTTATACATAAACCATAAAATGACCCCCAACCATAAAACTGTTTTCATTGCAACTTCATAGATGTAGTTTTGCTCCTGTTATGAATTATAATGTTAATGTGTGCTATGCAGGATATCTGATATGCCACACTCAGGTCGAGAACCGCTGCTCTAGAGCTTTGCAGAGAGAACTTTAAAAGGAAAAAATCATTCAGTCCTTAGCTCTAGCGTCTTTGTGACTCAGCCAGCCCAGCTCTGAGACTGCAGTGACACCCCCCCCCCCCCCCCCGCCACACACACACCTGAGCCATCCTTTCTTCTCTGTAACTCGAAAACCTCCAGCTCCGGCACAAACAAAAGATACATTGCTTGTGTTGAAGGCAAATCGGGTGACAGCACAACAGTGTGGGGGCTAGCCTTGGCTTCTCTATAACCTAACTGCCTCCTGTCCATTGCACTGCAGAAGGAGGGTCTGAGCTCCCACCAGAATTGCTCCAGGAAATGCCATCAGTGAACTTCTTAAAAACTTTATAGAGAGGAAAGAAAAAGCAGCTGAAACCCGAGGCACACTCCCAGCTTTTACCTTTAAATTCTTATACACCGATTGATTGATGGGTACATTTGCTTTTTGTGGTGTTGAGTTTGGGACCAGCATCGTCCGCACGCATGATAAACGATAAACGAGTAAACAAGAGCTCAGCTCACATCTGGAGTTCAGGTGTAGCATCATAAACCCTTTTCTCTGTGGCCTGGGCAAGTTGCTTAATTTTCTTCCTTTCTGTACCCTGAAGGTGACTAAGCAGGCAGTGGTGATGATGAGGGTGGCAATCCTTTTAGAGTGTGATAATGTACAGGCTCACTGCTGTATTCATGGAGTAGTATTTACCGGGGACCTGCTGTGCTCTGTGCTGGGAGTCAGAGGGGCATGGGGTACACAGAGGAGATAGAATGAAATCGGGTGATGGGTATTATTGCCAGGTAGGCTTCCAGTAGGAACAAAGGGCATTCTCCCCACTGCAGACCCAGCGCGTGCTGAAAACCTTCCTCTCGCTAAGGGCAAACACTTTCCGCACACTGTCCAAGTCCTCCTCGCTGTGGTCTCAAGGCGGGCAACCTTTGCTGACATGGTTTTAATTATCATAAGAAACCATTACAGTGAAATTACAACCTGGGGGCATCTGCGCACTAACATTTGGTTCTGGTTTTTCTTGAGACAGGAATTTCCTCCTCTGGCTACCCATGGTCCAGCTGGCTCTCCTCTGCTGCATTTGGGGGGGGACTGGCTCTCGGAAAGAAATAAAAATGGATGAAGAGTGGGGGATGGGGGGGCTGTGATGTCTCTTAGAATAGCCCTCTACCTTGGAAGTTCTGGAAAGGGCTGTTTCTGTATTGACCAGCCCTGTCATCCGTGGGCTGGAATAACAGCAAAAATAGCTTGTGAGGCTTTGTGGCAAGCATGGCCTGGCTTCGTGGTTGTGCTGGCTGAATTCAACTGGCACCCAAGCCAGCTATCAGGGTCCAGGGGCAAATCCTGTGCTGCTTGGTAATGTTCTCTATGTAAAAAAAAAACACAAAAAACCATTTCCTTCACACACCTGGGCAGTGTAGACGGTCATGGAGTCTTTTACAGTGTCCCTGCAGTGTAGCCAGGACAGGGGTAGGAAGGTGTCCTTTCTCTCTTTTTCTAAGAACAGTTTGAGGAGTTTCATTTGCATTGTTTGCCTGGCGTTAAGTACTCTGCCCCTGCTCCCTCACACAGGACCACACACAGTCACATACGTGTGTACACCCAGACCACATCCCGCATCCCATTCCCTTCTCCCCACACACGCCAAGAGAACTACTGGAAAAAATCCTACCCAAACTGATGACAAGAAAACACTCAAGGGTATTCGCTTTAATAATTGTCGATTTCCGGAAAACCAATTGCTAAGCCTGGCCTAGTGGCATAGTCCTGGAATGCTAGCTACAGGAAAGGCTGAGTCAGGAGGATTCCAAGTGGAAGCCTTGCCCAGCCGGCTTCGTGAGACTCTGCCTCCTCGTACGAAGTAAGAATAAAAGGGTTGGTCGATGGTAGCTCGGTGCCGTGATACTCGTCTCTCAAATACGAGGCCCGGTTCTTTCCCCAGTTCCGCACACGCCGTAACATTAATGTTACCTGTATGAATGTACTTAATGGTAACGAGCTGTCCAGTTGAGAGTCAATGTGCTAAAATTTACATTATAATTCTGATTTTGTCATAACTCTTAAAAAGCACACTGACCTCAAACAAGGTCCAGCCTGATGTGAGTGCCCTCATCTCTGTGTTCGTGCAGGCGGCGCCACCAGGGATAAGATGTCCCCACTCTGTCGTCCCACATGAGGAGGGAGCTGTGCGGGTGTTTCCTTCTGAACACGACAGTAAAGTCTAGATGTTGTTCTCACCCACCCTCAAAGAGAAATGTAATTTACTCTTTTATGTGTACTCTTTTAAACTCCCCTCCTGGAAACAGGAGAAAATAAAATTAGGTTTTTGTAAGCTCAGATGCTATGCGTGTTATTTTTATTTTCAATGCTGGTAAAGTCATCTCTCCCGTTTATTTTTAAACACTTCCTCATAATATAAATAATCTAGTCGTTTCTGTTGCAGCCTCTTTTAGACAGGTAGGAGTTGGCGCTAAAGATTGGCGTTAAATTGAGGAAATCATTCATGTAGTAAATAAGATAATTTGTTTTTGCCCAAAAAAGATTAAAATATAGATTTTTTTTCAAGGTCTGTATTATTTTTAACACCTACAGTCCCTGAATATGTTTGATTCAGGTTTGCTATCCATAATTTGAAAGAGCTTTTTATTGCAATTAACTTAGAATATTTTTCAGTTAGAGAAGCCAGCATTGAGGGTCTTTTCTGCTTGAAGAATTCCCTCCTCCTCCACCTATTCTTCTTCCTTCTTCTTTTCTTCTTCATCCTCCTTTTCCACTTTCTCCCCTTTTGCTAAATACAATGTTCTGGTGGACAGTTGTGTCAGCTCCCAAGACAAGAGCTAAAAAGATAGTTAAAGCTGAGATATTTGTTAAACTGACAAACTTGTATAGTTTTGGCAATGTAGCGCCACCCTCCAAATAAGAAACCCGAAGCCTAACTATATACTGCTATGCAAAGTCCTGCGACGGTGTCTTGTTTTTGAGTTCATATATATGAGAGATTCTTTTGGAGACTACCTCAGTGATGTTGGTAGGCATCTGTTTACTCCGTTTTCATTTCCATGTTCATGCTGTAGCTCCAGGATTAGGTTAGCACACTTGTGGATAAGGCCTCATAACATTCCTCATGTAAAAATGACCGTGTGGGCGTAGTTCATTTTCTATTGCTCAGAGTTACTCTGTGATCAGAGTAACTTACACTAATTACTTTATAATGAAAAGAGGTTTATTTTGGCCATCCGTCCTGGAAGCTGGAGGGCCAAGAGCATGTTGTAGGCATCTTTTTGGCTTCCAGTGAAGAGTTCATTCTGCTTCAACCCTTAAAGATTGCAAAGTTCGTGCAGAAGAGAGCGGAAAGAGCTTTAGCTATGTGGGGAGCCAAGCCACTCCCCTGAGACAGACATCCATCCACTCACAAAGGCTGCCCGCCCACCCCCAAAGATCCAATGTCTCTTTTTAGATACTTTTCTCCTAACACTGGAAAACTAATGTCCTATCTCATGGGTGTCTGGTTCATAAATCCTGTATTCTCTCTCTCTCTCTCTCTCTCTCTCTCTCTCTCTCTCTCTCTCTCTCTTTTGTTAACTTGACACAAGGTAGAGACACCTGGAAAGAGGAGACTTCAACTGAGGGTCCACCTCCATTGGCTTGGCCCGCCATGTGTCTGTGGGGAAATTTCTTTATTGCTAGTTGAGGTAGTGTAGTCGGTCCTGCCCCTGTGTCTGTGGTGCCGAAGATTGGCATTATTGAAGGAGACTCCAGGCTTAGGGGGGATTTCCTCCTGGACCCAGGGTTAGGCACAAACCATACCCAAACGCCTGTTTTCACAGAAAGATCCTTTAATTGATCGAGGAAGAAAAGTTAAAGTGGCTGCTTTCTGACCCAGGCAGAAAAACAGCAGCAAATGACCTTGCAGGTGTAATTTTTAAGAAGAGGGAAAGGGGAGGTCTGTGATAGAATGGGCAAGCATGCTGTGATATGTTCTGATTGGGCATGTTAATTAGGTGAACCAAAGGGGGCTTTTGATACTTTGATAGCTGGACCTTAGTAGTCAGCCTCGGGAGGAGAAAGTGACCAAAATAAGGGAATAGACCTTAGTGGCTAGCTTTAGGAATGTAATCTAATGGTCTTTAGCATGGCAGAGGGAATGAGAGAGGGGGGCATGGCCTGCCAGAGGCATGTTTGCTGGGCCTGGTCTGGCTAGAGTCCCTTTAGTTATCAGAAAGCTCCCTGAGCATGAGCCACAGAGAACAAGCCCTTCCGGCTTCTGCTTCAAGCCCCTGCCCTGAGTTCCTACCCGGACTTCTCTCAGTAATGCACTGTAACCTTTAAGTTGAATTAAGCCCTTTCCTCCCTGACCCACTTTTGTCACGGTGGTGTTTCTCTCATCAACAGAGACCCAGCTTGGACACCCTGGTTCAGTCACCCTTGTCCCTGCTTGTTTCACTGGATAGGTGGGGGATGGGCATGCTGTGAGACACAGGGATGGGGTTGTTGAGTTTTGCTCATCCTTAGTTCTCCCTAGTTACTTGAAATGTCAGCATTAATAGTATCTCAAAGTGTCTCTTCTGTGTCAGCACGGAACCCTATACTGTTGCGTACATTCGTGGCTTCATTTAATCCTTCCAGCAACCTGTGTGGTGTCTGTTGTGGTGGCCATTTTTCCTGACACAGAAACAGACTTGAAGAAGGTCTGTGACCTTCCAACAGAGAATCTATGCAGTAGGCCGTCTGACTGTAATGCTCTCTTTCTTGGCACTAAGCCAAGCCAAGCAGGAGTGAGGGGTTTGGAATGTCAGCCATTGTCTGTTAGGGAGAGTCTGCCTCCTACTCCTCTGTTCCAGCTCAATTCAGATATTCCTCTCCCAAGGAGCCTTCCCAAAACCCTTAGGGTGGCTTAGTGTGAGCCTCCTGCATCACTGTCCTGCCTGCACCGACCTCCATCCTGGTTTCCGGCTTTTGGGTCTCTATAATTGAAGCCGTATTCTTTGTCTTTTGCTGTAGAGACTCTGAACACTCATTTTAAGAGGCAGGCTTGTTGGGCCTGGATGAGCTTCCTGTTCTGGACTCTCTCCTCATTTTTTGAACTATACCCAAGTCATTGTTTGGCTACTTGCACTTTAAGAAACACTCAGTGTTGTATAGCTATTTCTTCTGAATGAAAACTTCTATTCCTGGGGGTGGGAGGGTGGGGGTGGGCTTGTTGATACTTAGGAAGTGAATGAGACTTACCAGGCTCAGGATACTCCTGAAAGTTACAGGACTTACAGTACCTCCCCACCCCCAAGCTTATATGGGTAATAGTTGCTGGAGAAAAAAAAGTTTGCAAGTTCAATAGTTAGCTTTGGGTGCATAGCTTTTTGAGTCCTCATCCACTGGGACAGTTTTTCTGTGATGCAGCTGTTTCTTAGTCATCCACACTCCCACAAGCTTCACACTAAACTCACTGGTTTCCTCAACTGGACTTGAGTAGAATCCTTTCTTTGGTCTGCCATTGGTTCCCTATCTGGAATGAATAGATGTTGTTCACTTCTCCCCAAGAAAAGTCACAACACACCTATGTAGACCATGAGCATCTTGAATCCAGGACAAATGTGTTATCCTTAGTGGTGTCAGGACCCAGCACACTCCTGAGATGGGAGAAACCTGGGATAGGTAGAGGCTGAGTGAGTCTGGAAGCCAACAGACTGAAGGATGGATGTTAGCCAAAAGCCAGCTTTTTACCCCAGCCGTTCGGTCCACACTGTAAGTTACAAGGCTTATGACATTTTCTCAAGTACAAAGACTTTCATTCATCTACTGCAAATATTTATACAGTTTAGTTAATAGGATAATGGGCTATTTTTTTTTTTTGGTTGCTAATGAGCTGTTGATCAGCTGTGATGATCCTAGTCTGAATTATCCCTGATGGTAGGTTTAATAATAGAGGTTGATTTGTGGTGATTGACCAGAAGTAATGTGGGGGTACATGTGTATAAGGAGGCGAGAGGGTGCTGCTGGGTATCCTGCTCCATCACTGTGTACCTTATTTGCTCAGGAAGAACAGCATCTCTTGCTGCACCTGGGTTCCACTGTGGTTTTGCCAGGCTGGCTGACCAGTGAGCTCCAGCAATCCTTCTGTCTCCATGCCCAGCTTTCACACATGTTCTGGAGACTGGAGTTTAGCTCCTCATGCTAGGACATGGAGGAAGTGTTCTTACCCACCAAAGTATCTACCCCAGTACTGGTTGTGGTGTTTTATTGAAGCAGTGTTTCACATTGCCTAGGCTGGCCTTGAACTCTCCATGTAACCAAGGAGAACATGAACTTGAACTCCTGACTCTCCTGCCTCCATCTCCCAAGTGCTAGGATTACAAGTGTGTGACGCCTCACCCAGCAAGAACTCACACTTACTGGGTGCTTCTCTCTCTCTCTCTCTCTCTCTCTCTCTCTCTCTCACTCTGTTGAAGCTTACATATAGAAATGTACACAGCTAACTTCAAGGGTTCTACTAGGTTTCTTATTCTCATTTTTATGGATGAAGAGACCGAGACTAAGAAAACTGAGATTGCTTTGTGTAACAAAAACAGCCAGTTTATAGAGTCAAATGGCAGCTCAGGAGGAGATCTGTCTCCAGTGCCTCTGCCCTTAACTCTTTGATTACAAACCATAGTAATCATTCAGAACCTCTATTAGGCATGATTCTCCAGAGGAACAGAACCTATAGAATGAATATGCAGTCTGGTTAGTTCAACAATGGCTGTCTGCACGTTGGAGAGGCTGTATGCCTGGAAGCTGCTCAGATCATGAGGCTGGATGCCTACACATTCCCAAGCTGAAGGCCTGGAGGAGTCTTGGAGATCTACTGGTCTCCAGTCATCATGGGAAGCCTGGAGAAACTGAGTTCTGATATCAGCAAGTGAAGGTACCAGCAGGAGCAGCAGCACCGTGGCCGCTGCAGCCTGGTAGCTGAACTTGTCAAGCATCAGCAGGGAGACAGGAAGTCCAACAAGGCAAAAGCAAAGCTTCCCGACTGGACCTTCTCTCACCCAGCTGTCATGGGAATGTGTTAGCCACAATCAGACTTGGTCTTCCTGGTTTGTGTAGCCGGATCAAAAAGTTCCCCAGCGGTTATGTCTGTCTGCTCTGAGTTGATACAAATCCGATCCAGACAACCACGATTAGCCACCACAGAACCTTTGTATGAATAGCTCACCACCCCCTTTTTGAAAGCAGATTTCTTCACCTGGGTATTGTGCCTAGCTGGGTGGAACGCCGTGCTTTCCTGGGCTGGGTGTCATAGTTTTTACAAGCTCGTTTTCAGATGTAAACGGAAACCAGAACCTCAGGAAGCATTATAACTCTGGGACTTGGCATCATCCGTTCTGATCTGATAGTTTGCTTATAGTACACCGAGAGAATGTAAGATTTACTCCTAACATTCTCCACCCATCTGAAATAGTTCAGTGTCTCATATTTATAGAATTTGTCTGCTGAAAGACGTATGCATATGCCCACAGACACTAATGGGAATGCAGCGACCTTCCCTGCCAGCCCTCCGGAATACATATTTCATGAGCTGGAGGCATGTGGGTTGTCTGTCTGTGCCTGTACGTTTATTGGTGCATTAGTGACAAATGGCTACTCTGTACAATTGTCACCTAAAGTTCTGGCGTAAGTTATCTAGAGCCTTGTTTTATTGAAGATGAATCTGAATGAAAATGATGAGTGCAATTATGGAATTCCAGTGAAAAGTAGCGTGAGGAGCTGGAAAGGGCACAGCAGAAAGGGTGTTATCCTCTCCTTCATCTGTTTCCCTTTAGAAGCCTTGCATGATCCATCCGTAGTAAATATTTCATGTACTTTGCATATCAGTCCGAGTTCCCTCTGTGAGGTCAGGTAAATGGAATGTAAATCCCCGCTGTATGTACTCCAAACAGTAAAATGGTGTTATTTGATGTTACACAGCATAAACATGCAGATTTGATTCCCCCTTTACTCGGGCTGTAAAAACAAAGTTTTTAAAGTGGTTAGCCATACCTGGAAATGTAAATGCATCTGCCTAATGTAATGCCAAAGAAAAATTAAGACAAATGATACCACGCGGCTGCCACAAACTGCGGCTCGTTCAAAATTCACTTTAGTTATTATGCTGTGAGTGCGGGCTCTCACCCTCCTCTGTGAACACACAGTTTATGTTGAATGCAACATGAATCATTTTAATAGACCAAGCAAAAAGTCCCCAAAGTCGATTTTCAAATTATGAACCTTGAAACAGAATATAACAACAGCGAACAACAAATAGTTGAGACTTTGGCTCTGAGCTCTGGGCGAGCCGTTAAAGATACAGGGAGCACTTTGCTGGGAGGCTGCACAGAAGGACAGAAACTGCGGCATTGTGGTTTGGCTTTTCCAGTCATCGTTCTGTTCAATTAGTTTCGCATTTGTGTAAATCAAGATATTCCCAAACAGAGCATAGTATATTGTTCAGAACTAATTGTACATATTATAAATCCAAGGAATAATTTAAACGACTCAGTTCCAGCAGAGGAGGAAAATGCAACTTTTTTTTTTTTTTTTTTTTTTTTTTTAAATAGCTAACTAAACAAAATGTTAACCCATATGGGAGACATTTCCAAATCTCTAAATACCCACCTGGAAAGTAGGGAAGCCCCACCCTGAAAACCCGACTGTGGGACTGGAGAGATAGCTCAGCAATTAAGAGTGCTTCTGACCCTTCCAGAGGACCCAAGTTCTGTTCCCAGCACCCACATCATGTGCCTCACAACCGCCTGTCAGTCCAGCTGCAGAGGATCAGAAACCTTCTGATCTCCATGTGAACCAGCACCCACCTGCTCACCCACTGTCTGTCTGTCTGTCTGTCTGTCTGTCTGTCTCTTTCTCTCACACACACACACACACTTACCCTCACACATAAACAATAACAATAAAATTATAAAATAATTTTTAAAAAACATCTTTAAGTCATAACTGAACATAATAAAAAGAGAGCAAAGATGTCCCAGGGCCACCACCAGCATCCCTTGGCTTATCTGACAGAGATCTTGACCCTCATTGCAGACCAGCTGAGTCAGAAGCTTGGGCTGCAGTGAGGCCCCTACAATTGGAGTTGAAACAGGCCAGACCGCAGGCATGCAAGCAATTTGAGAACCTGCCTTCTGATTATGTAGCATTGAGATGGGCCCAAACGTTTGCATTTGTCAACAGTACTCAGATTTGGTTGTGGTTTGTTTGTTTTGTTTTGTTTTTTGGCCAGTGAAATGACAAGCCAACAGTTGCCCAGGTAGACTGTAGAAGGGAATTCGGAAGACAAAGGAGGGTGTTGAGGACTGTGTCAGACAATAAAAGCCCCCACTTTCCCATCTGTATTTTCAGGAATTTTTATGCTATCATTTGTTTTCTTTCCTTCCTTCTTTCTTTCTTTCTTTCTTTCTTTCTTTCTTTCTTTCTTTCTTTCTTTCTTTCTTTCGTTCTTTCCTTCCTTCCTTCCTTCCTCCCTCCCTCCCTCCCTTCCTCCCCCTCTCTCTCTCTTTCTCTCTTTCTTTCATTTATTTGAGACAAGGTCTTCTGTAGCCCTGGCTGACTTCAAACATGAAGAAGCAGCTGGGCCTCCATTCCTGTCCCTCCTGTCTCTACCTGCCGAGTACTGGGATTTCATGTGTGTTCCGCCGCCTGGCTCTGGACTGTGGAGGATGATAGCCTCCTGGCTACAGCCTCCTGTTTCTTTGTCTGGATACAGACCCGGTGGTGCCATGGTGAAATGGCTCAGTGAGTCGAGGCACTTACCTGCCAACCTGACTACGTGAGTTAGATCCTCAGGACCCCAGAGTGAAGAAAGGCAAGTCCTGAAAGTTGTCCTGACCTCCACACACCCTGGCTTGCATGTATCCCCGCACAGATAAATACTTAAAAAGAAGTATTTATAGTGCACAGTTCTGGCTCTTTAAAGTGATGTTTCCCGATTTTAACTGGCAGTTTATTAATTTATTAAAAACAACGTGCGGTTCAAAGCAAATGTGTTTTGGGTAGGTAACTGGTTCATAACCCTTATCAGATGTTCCGAAAGTAAGAATATTGAGAAAAGAGGATACATACCATAGATGGTTTGTATTGAAGGTTTTTAGTGCACAACTTCAGTGTCTTAGCAGAACTGAGCAGATTATTTTTTTCTACCATTTTTCCCAAGCATAGGGCACAGAATTAGCATTTTGAATTAGCTAATTAGAATTAAGAAAGCAATGCTGGCATCATGATTAACTGAAATTCTTGGTTTATGTTAAAGTTGACTCCTCGTGTTGTATTTACTGTGGGAGCGATACATGCCTGATGTCAGAACACCACTGCCAAGTGTACAACGCAGTTTCTCCCTTGGATTTTGTTCTTAAAATCACTATCCAACCTGGAGAGATGGCTGTCAGGGCAGTGCTGTACAAGTGAAAGGAACAGAGTTCAATTCCCAGAACCCATTTTTTTGTTTTGTTTTATTTTGTTTTGTTTTTAAGGCCAGCTGTCCTGTCTTAGGGCTGCTAATCCCAGCTCTGAGAAGGCAGAGCCAGGCCAACCAGCCCACCCACTCCAGTCAGTGAGCTCCTGGCCAGCAAGATAACCTCCCTCAGTAAAACAAGATAGATGGCAACTAAGGACACCCATGGGTTCTCGTGTGCACACACCCCGGAGTCCCATACACATACACACTACTAATCTACCTATGGCGCCCTTGGCAGTAGCAGAACTCAGGGAGCTAAGTATATCTGGACTTGAGGATCTTAGTCCGCAGAATAAAGCAGCCCCTGACGCCCATGTTTTTCCTGGAATTGCAGCAACTGAATCAGGAAGCTAGAGTTATTCTTCATGGTGCTTCCCCTTGCTTCTTATGGTGGGCATAAGACCTGGGGCCTCCCATGCCTCGAGCAGCGGAGCTGGTGTATGGATTTCTTCACTCCTCCCCTTCCTCCTATCTCTTGTTGGAGTATTCTTTTTTGAGAGATGTCACAGAAAGCTGCTGTAGATCATCCAGTGGCCTCATTGATGATAACGCGGCTCGTTTAGGGTTTTTTGTTTTTACTTTGGTTTGTTTGCCCACTTTGCTTTGAGACAGACATCTCCAGCCTCCCTCAGACTCACTGTGTAGCTGAGGAAGACCCTGGAGTCCTCATCCGCTCTCCTCCACCTCTCCTCTGCTGGGATTACAGATGAGAACCACCACACCTGGCTCATCCGCTTCCTCTTAACACACACAGCTGTTCTTATTAAAAGTGACCAATCCCAGCTAGGAAGGGAGCGTGGCTGATATTGTGTGTCCTGTGTTTGTATTCACATGGCTTTTGCCGACTAAGCTTTCCTATGTAAACAAGAAAAGACAGTTTAATATTGTGAATTAAATCAGAGCCACATGAAAGTTTCCTATTTTAGAAGGCAACCAAATTTCTCTCTCTTGCCCTACTTGCTTCCTGCTGTTTGGGGAGCAACTGGAACTGCACACACTAATGCCTCCTGGACTTCAAACGCCAAAGTGTTTCAACACTTGTGTGTGTGTGTGTGTGTGTGTGTGTGTGTGTGTGTGTATCTATGATGTGAGGCAGGGTGTGTGTGTGTGTAGCTCAGAGGACAATGTCAGATTATCTTGCCACCTTCTTTGAGGTACCCTCTCTTGTTTGCCACTGCAAACACCAGGCTGGCCCATGTGCTCCCGTGGATTTTTCTGTCGGCTGCCTCCCATCTCACTGCAGGGGCATTGCTGGCATTGATTACAACAAGCCTCTACTGCTGCGTTCCAAATTTACAGGTGTTTGGGGGATCCGAACTCAGGTCCTTCTGCTTGGCTGCAAGTTCTTTGCCCATTGAATCTTTTCCTGGGCCCTCAGTGCATTGTTTAACCCATGGAGACACCATTGTTGTTTTCTGCAGTGATAAAAGAGATGAGCAGTTGTGTGGCTGCAAAATTGTCTTCTGTAGTTACCCTCCCCCCTTTTGGGATATAGCATGTCTCTATGTTAAATTGTTTTACTATTGTTACCTTAAAGGAGCTAAGTACACATGAAATATTTGTACAGAAAGCTAGTTTGCAATTTCCACAAATAATCAGAAGAATCTTTCATTGAAGAGAATTATTTTTTAAGATGCCTATTTTCCCCATAAAATGTTTTCTTAGCATTGGAGATAGGGCAATGGGGCCTTAATCTACCATGAATTCAATTTAGAAAACAGAAATGGGTAAGGAATACAAATTATGGTCTGTTACAGTATAAGCCTAAAACAGGACTATGTATTTAAATGGTTCCGCTTTTTGCTTTCTTTACCTCTTTCTCACCTTTGTTCTTTACTTTTTTTGTTTTATTCAGTTATTCATTCTTTCTTTTTTCTTTATTGATTTTCATAAAAATTAAAAGTGAGTGTACTTTAGAGTCAGAGTAATGTATTTCTCTTTTTAAAATTTCATTTACTTCTCCATGGTAGGGAGAAGCCTGTGTGTGTGCCCACTAGTGCACGGACATGTGTGGAGGTCAGAGGACAACTTTGGGAAGTTGGTTGTCTCCTTTTACTGTGGGATCCAGGGGTCAGCTTCAGCTTGTCAGGCTTGCAAAAGCACCTTAACCCACTGAACCATCTTGCTAGCTCCCAAATAATATATCTCTGCTCAGCTTTTCTATGAAAATAAAGCGGTCACAGTATCACCTCTGTTTCACACACACACACACAGCACTTGCCACTCCTGGTCTGTCTGGTTTATCATCTTGTGTGTTTTTCCTCGGCTCACTGTGATATACATTTTCTTGTCTCCGTTCCTCTTGGTACAGTCATATAATGATTATAAGAAGGTAATTTAGTGTTTGCATTGCCGAGTGTTTAAATATTTTACCACTCAGCCATAGAACATATTAAAATGTTTTTCCTTCCTATGTCATCTCTCATCTTTCCTGTAGTTTATACTTGTTATATTTTCCTATTTGCTTAACTTTCAGTGTATTGATCACTGATTCACTTTCCAGCCATCTGTTATTGCCTAAGTTTCATTTCAGAATGTTCATGGTTTAAAACTATACAAATGTTCTCTCTCTCGCTCTCTTTCTCTCTCTCTCACACACACACACACATACACACACTCCATGGGTATGTGCATATATATTCTTTTGTTTCCAACCCCCACCTCCCGTGTGTGTGTGTGTGTGTGTGTGTGTGTGTGTGTGTGTGTTTGTAGGCCAGAGGACATTTTTTTGTGTGTGTGTGTGTGTGTGTGTACATGTGTGTTTGTAGGCCAGAGGACATTTTCAGATGACATTTCTCAGGAGCTGTCCATCTTTTTGTGAGACAGCACCTTTCGTCACCCTGAAACTCACCCAGCATGTTAGGCTAGCTGGCCAGTGGGCACCAGCGATTCTCCTCCTCCACCTCCCCAGCACTGACATCACATGTGTGCGTCATGGCATCCAGCGTATCTCCTTCATGTGGGTTCTAAGGATCTGCCCCAGGTCCTGGTACTCTCAAAGCATGTGGCTTTCTGACTGCACTACCTCCCATCCCCCACCTCCCAAATGCTCTTTTTCCCAACATCATTTTTTAATTCAATTTTAAGAATTTGAAGTGTGGAAGTGCAGACTTTAAATAAACTCTTCTTCAGAGTTTTAAGATACCATGCTTGTGCCTTATAGTTCTTTTCTTTTGCTTTTGGGAAATGTGTTGTCATTTGAGTCCTACACTTAAAGATACAGTACACAGTGAGTCCCTGGGTTGTCATTCTGAGCTGTCACTGTGGCAGGGACAGCTGAGGGGTTCTCCTAGTAGGTAGTGGGGTGACAGTTTCTGTGCTTCAGAATCTTAGTACATTTCACACAGCACCATTTTGGAGCTATGGTTGCATTTTGAGCATGGAACCTTCAGGCAAGCCAGTGATGAGTTTTTTTCCCTCCAGAAAAAAAATAAAATAAAACTTCTCAGTACACCCTGTACTCATGTACCGTTGACAACAGTCACAGCCAGGCAGCTAAGTGCATGACTATCCAGCAGGCTGAGTCACACTTCGCCTCTTCTGTTAGCTTCACTTTTGGCGGTGGGTGGGGGACTTCCAACTTGAGCCCAATGGGACCATAAAGAGATGCCATGATTTCAGAATAGCATCAGGATTCTGTGTCTGTTCTGGGCATCAAGGGAATGCTCACAGAGCATGTCCAGTGTGGGTGATCTTTGTTTGCCTGTGTGTGTCTGCTCTTGTGTGCACATGACCTTTGCTTTCCCCCTGGTGCTTGTCACCCACAGTCACATCCCTTGGCTATTTGCTTACAAGCCCATTACACAGCCATTGTTGCACAGGTCCTCATTTTTCTCCTCCTTCCATTTTCATATTAATTCTCCATCAATCACCAAGGACCGGCTGTCATCAGACACCATTTCTGGGTGGAATCTTAAGATGCATAGCCCTTGTTTTTAGATTCCTTGCATCTTATTATGTAACCCGCCCCCTTCTAACCTGGGTCTTGAGCTTTCATAGGGCTCTAGAAAGGAGGTGATGCAATATAGGGAAGGGCCGTGTACACATGGCTACAGGAACTGTGCTTCGGTGAGTGAGGGTAAGAATATTCATCCAGCAAGGATGCTGTTGGTCATTTGTTCAGGGTATGGCCTTTGCTTTCTAAAGTTTGATGGACCTTCTTATGGAGAGAAAAGTGTCTTTTGCCCTTGGGCTTCTTTAATATCAGTGTGACACAGATTTTGTCTATGCGAAGTTTCCCTTGGTCAAGGACAGTGATGACAAAGACAGTGATGGTGATGGCATCCTGCCTGTATGAACAGAGAGTCCAAAATCTAAGGCTCTCTCTCTCCTGTGTGCCATGCCTTGCCCACACCACCCCTTGTTCTTTCCTTTTCATTCCCCAAAAATCCTCCCAGAGTTCCATCATTCATCGGTCTCCTCTCCTTGGACTGTGTATCATCCCAGGGGTAGAGTTCTCGGTCAGCTGTCAGGAGCCTGCCTGCTATTTATGAAAGAATGGCAGAATGTTGATGGATGAGAGTAAGCATACTGAGCCCAGGGCACGTTGGGTGCTGAGTCTTTTCCTGGGATCTGGTAACCCAGATCCCAGGAAGTGGAACCCCTTGCTTAATCTCTCTAGAATCCACATTTGTGGGTTTTTGTCTCATTTGTTTAGTTTCAGGAAACAGGGCATATAATAACCTAGCTTATACTGCTTATTTTTAAGTGGCCTCCAGCAAAAAGGATGGATTGTCAGTGAACCTAGACCCCTGGGTTTCTGCTGAGATGGCTGGTCTGTCCCAGCACAGATCATGCCGCCTACCGGATCACTGGTAAGAATCACATTGGTGAGGAACCACTTGGTACCATGTGCTGATGCAACAGGAGCCATCTTCTCTCTGCTTCCATGCATCCAGGCTGGGCGGAAGAAAGCCCGCTTTCATGGGATTGCCCTATATGTGTATGGCTTGCTGGAGTCAGTTTTTTCATTCTACTATATGAGTCCTGGGAACCAAATGTAGGTTAGCATGCTTGGTGGCCGGAGCCTTTTCCCAGTGAGTCATCTTAATGGCCCACTCTCATATTTTCTAAGGGGAAAAGTTGAGGTGTTGGGTGGGTGCCTTTGCTTGCCAGCTTGGTCTGGCTTGGTTGCATCCACTTGAATGAGGAACAACAATGTTTAAATATACAATGTGGAGCCTGGAGAGACAGCTTACAGGTCATGAGTACTGGCTCTTTGGTTTCCAGACTCACGCGGTAGCTCACAACTACCTGTTACTCCAACTCCAGGGCATCCAATGATTTTTTTATGGTCTCCACAGGCACCTCCAGAGGAGCAAATACAAACAGAAATACAAATAAATAAAAAAGTTTAAAAGTAACAAATACGCAATGCAGCAGGTTTGGACGGAGGCACATTAGCCATGCAGCCAACACCATAGCCAGAAATAGGATGGTTTGGATCACCCCATAAAAGTTTCTTGTGGTCCATTCCACCACGTCTTGAAGTTCTACCAGCCACCATAGCCTTAGGAAGCCATTGGTCTACTCTCTGTTACTTCTGATTGCTTTGCACTTGCCAACATTTATATAAGAAAACTCATAGCTGTTATTGTGCAACTAGCTCTTTCCACTCTGTGTTACGATGTGGTACGAATACTGTTGCAATAGTTGGGCTAAGTACCTAGTACTTAGTGGTAGCATTCCACTGAGCAGATAGACTGTGTCTGTGTTCATCTGTCTCTTTCTTAGTCTACATTTGTGTTGTTTGTGTTTTATAACAATGGCGATCGTGTGCTGCTATGACTAAAACTACTATAAAAACCCATGCACAATTGTTTGTGCGGCCAGTTCTAATAGATTCTTTTCGTGTATAGGTGGCACGTGTGCATATTTATGTTTACATGTGTATTTGGACATACGTCCACATGGGCATATATGGAGGCCCAAGGCTGATGTTTGGAATCTTCCTTGATGGATAGTCCAACTTGTTCTCTACAGCAGGGTGACTCAGTTGGATCCAGAGCTCACAGGGTGTCTAGTGCCAGCAGCCAGTGTGCTTTGGAGGCTTCTGTGATATTTTACAATTTTTACTCTGACATGTGAGAATAAGCTGTTTTATATCTTCTCTGCTTGACATTGCTAGTCCTTTTTAAATTGTGTACATAGAGTACTGTCTAGTTCTGGTTTTGTTTTTATAAAATAATTAACTAATACTATAATCTTATCCATCCCTAAAATGTGTTTCTAGCTGTATCTCTTTCACGCTGTCTTTTTTGAGAGGAGAGTAATAGCTCTTGAGGTGTACCTCACCTGCCACATAATGTTTGGTTGCTTTTAATCTGTTCACAGAGTTGTGGGGTTACCGCATCATTAAGCCATACCTTCTTTTACTTCTGACTTTCCAGTAATTATTTGACTCACCCTTTTCCACCTTGCTTTATATTTTTCCCTTCCACCATTTAACTTTCAGGGTTCTCCACAGTTGTGGTTATGGCTGTCTCGCTGATAATTCTTTCTTCTGAGGAGCATGCAGCTCCCTGACATTTATACTATCAACTTCACATGGATTTGAATTCTGCTCTGAGTATCTTAATCCACTTTGTTTGTCCGTACATATGTGTTTTCTGTGCCACATTCAATATGTCATAAAGCCAGATGGCACCTACAGCCCCTCCCCCAACAAACACCATCATTCTCACATCTGACATATTCCCAAGTTGCTTGAGGGGATGATGTCAAATCACTTGGGAGAAGGTGGAGCCTGAGCTGCTGTTCCAGACCTACCAGGCATCATGGTCTTGTTCAAAACATTTTAGCAAGTCCATTTTACAGACAAGAACACCAAGGTAGGGGAGGTCATTTTTTTTAAGTTTCCTTAAGCTAAGGCCACTTGCTATTCAGCCTTAGACTGGCTCTGTTCTTCCTACTTCTCTTCTGTCTGACAAACAGGGACATTCTTCTCAACACCCAGTTCAGCTATGCCTGATAAACAGGCATTTAGACAGGAGTGTGTGTTCTGCAGATCGCTTGGAAATACATCTCCCTTTTATCTTCTTTAGAAATTACCTGCATGGCTGTCTTATTATGGCTTGTATGGAATAATTCCCACAGCCATTCATGAGGCTACTTACAGTTGCCCCAACAATCCTGGTTATAATTTTGGAAGTATTTCTAACTGTGCCCCCCCCCCCCACACAACACCTTTTTTTCTTATCTCTACTTAAAGCTTTTCTGGAAGGATTTCAATTTCCGCTTTCTTTAATGTTCGTTAAATGTTGTACATATCTTAAAAGTGGATTCCCCATAAAACAATATGGATTATGTTCTCATTCTGTTAACGGTGTGAAAGCCAGCCTGGAAGACAAGAATAAGAGGACTCTCTTAAAATAAAGTCCAAGCTTTCAATGAATATAAAAATTTCTCTTTAAAAAAATCCACTTTTTGCTTCCACCTTGAAATCCACAAAGCTCAAGTCTAGTTTATTTCTACCTTGGAGTTATTATTATTGTTGTTGTTGTTGTCATTATCATCATCACGATCGTTATTATGGTCTGCAACGGGAGCAGAGCCAAGGTCCTTATGGTCTAGAGACTGCACGGAAGCACCTTTGCTTCTGTCCCAAAGTTGAGTTTGTTCTCAACAAGGCAGGACCCCATAAGGCATCTCATGTGCTCTATGAAAAAGAGGAAAATAAGAAGAGAAGCTGGCACCGGACAGTTAATGCCTGATGGGCAGGCTCTGTAACAAACATGCAACTAGAGAAGGTACGGGAAAGCTGCAGCCTGCAGAGCTCCGGCTCCTGGCTAAGATGTTACTCATTTGGACAGAATTGGAAGCAGACCATGCTACAAGAGCTAAACTAGCTGGCGACTCACAACCGTGCGTGTTTATACTGGAAGATGGTGGGAGATGTCTCTATCCAAAGCATAGGAACTAAAGTAGGCTTTGTGTGTGTGTCTGAACGTCTGAAACCAGGTGAATCCTTGGCAGAACATTCTGTAGCAGAAGAGAAAATAGAATCTGGGACCCATGGCAAGCTGAGCTTGGAGGATTAAGCACAAGCTGTTACGGTAATATATACCATAGACTATGAAATTAAGGTGGCAATAAAACCATTGTCTTTGGGCCCCAGTAATTGGAAGTTCAGCGTTAATCTGTCAGTATGTGTGGCTCCTCCTGGGCCCCTCAGTCCCTGCTAGGCTTGCAGATAGCATGCTGGCCACATCTGGCCTTCCTTCTATATACATAAACTCTCTTCCTTCTTCTTTGAGGGACACTCTTTAGTTTGTGTGAGCCTCCAGCCTGCCCCTCAAGGCTCCTTCACTTTCAACCGAACTAACCACTTTTAAGGTGTCATCTCCAAATGCATCAGTGCTGAGGTTGTAGGTCTTAAAGCTTTTCCATACGGATTTGTAGGAGGTCACAGTTCTTCCTATACCATTGGAGACCCTAGCAAATGTCACCTGTCGACACTGCATGGGGTCCCATGGGCTTCCAAACCTTCTGCGTCCCTATAGTTTCTCACCATAGTGGATCACAGTGATTTGACCCTGAAGTCACACCACACCGCCCATCCTGACGCAATGTCTTGTGCTGCAGGGTATTGTCACAGCCTTGCCAGATCTCCCGTTTATCCACCGAGGGTCTGGAGCTGGGCTGCCATGCACTTCCCACATTCCTTGGCCTTTCAATGTTTTCTAGTCAACCAATCCTCACACACAATTGTCCCAGGGATTGAAAGAAAGACAACATACGTGTTACGTATGTTAAAGTAAGGCTTCTAGTGGCACGTGCAAAGTAGCCCGTAGCTCATTGTCTCATTGCCCAGCAGTAATAAACATCTGTTAACATTGGTGATCTGTTTTCCCCTTTTGTATGTGCTGTGTAGCTGCCCCTGAAATACATATGCCAGTTATAACGTCTCCTCTGTTTGTGGCCACCTCATTTCCGGACACTCCCGTGGGTTCATTTCCAGGCACATCTTCCAGGCTGCACACTGAGAGATTGCTGGCATATTGACTAGAACCCAACCGTGGGCTTTTCTTCTTCCCTGCATATTTGAATTAGGCGCTTTACCGTCAGAGTCCAGATTCTGCTGTGATTTAGCCTTGTGGGGGGATCAAACTTTCAGATACTGGGCATGCTTTGAGAGTCCATCTGCCAGGCTCCATCCTCCTCCTTGCTCTGTTTTGTTCATTTGTAGTGCTGAGGATGGAACCCCGAGGCTGCAGCATGTTAGCCCTGTGCTGGATCACTGAGCCACACGCCAGCTCATACCTCCTCCCATTGATAGTACTGCATGCTTGTTTGAATCCTGGCTTGGTTGACTCCCTCCCCCAGTTCAGATGTCATTCCTAATGCTTGCCCATTGGATAACATCCCCGCCGTCTAAGTTTGATCTCCTTTTTAAATGGGGACAATGGGGCTAGAGAGATGGCTCTGTGGGCAAAGTGCTGACAGCACAAAGCATAAGGATCTGGGGTTCATTTCTAGCAGTCACGTAAAAAGCTAGAGCGGTGGTGCGCCCTGTATCCTCAGCCCTGGGGAGGCAGAGATGGGCCGATCCCTAACATACACTCTTCAGACCACATGGGCAAACCGGCACGCCCTGGGTTTCAGTGAAAGAGCCTGGCTGAAAAGGTAAGGTAGAGAACAGTGAGGAGATTGACCTTACGTCAACCTCTAGCTTCTACTTGCCCATCTACTTACCCACAGGCGTGTCCACATACCTGCTTGGACATGCCTACACCTTTCTCTCTGTCCTTCGCAACAGGAAGATAATTGCACTGCGTTCCTGGAGGTCTTAGAAGAATGGAACGAGTCATGTGCTCCTGGTGGCACCGAATTTCCAATATATGCCCTCCCAGTTGTCAGTCATAGGAGTAGTAGTGACAGTTGTAAGAGCAGAAGAGTCCCATCCTGTTAACCTTTTACTGCAGCATGGAGAAGGTTGAGGGGAGATGCTATTTCGAGGTGAGGCATTCATTCACAAACACACAACCGACTGGGTCAGCAGCGAGACGGAAAGCAGGGCTGGAATGTCATGGGGAGATGCTGTTTTTAAAATGGGTGCTGAGGTCAGGTGTGCTGCTCAAAGAACAATTGGACCTTCTGACTTGCAGACTTGCAGACTGAGTGACTCTGCGAAGGGGATGTGCAAGTCCCGAGACTTGGGACGTCTCTTGGGGATCATGCTTAAGGGTTAGAGAAATCCCTGTGAACTCTATTAGACAGTACCTAGTGGTGCATGGGTTAGAAACTGCCAAAGCAAAGTTGGCAGAGTGTGCATATGGGAAGCAAGAGGGTGTGGAATTCAGGTCATCCCCAGCTGCGTAGTGAGTTCAAGGCCAACCTGAGCTCTATGAGAGCCTCTAAAAAATTAAAGAAAAAAGGAAACCAAAACAAACTGTCAGAAGACTTGACAGATAGCTCACTTTTAATGATTTGAGAGTAGACCACGTGGCGGTGTCTCGAATCACTAGGGAGCAGTAGCAGGCAGATGCCTGGCATGCCTCCCTCTCTCAGAGGACAAGGCTGCCATTTTCCTCATTCTCTTTAACCTTCATTAGCGGTCGCCAGACAGGAGCTAGCTCGTTTCATTTTGTAGGTTTAGCTATGACTGGAAGCTGTTGGCAACCCTGAGTTCTTTCCTCCTTTCTGCTTTTTGTAGGTCTTAAGACAGTATCTTTAGAGAGCTGAATACCGAATCCACTTGCTTCCATGTAGGGAAGATATGACATCTTCCCAGCTGAGTCCTAAAGGCTGAGGTGGCCGTGGAACTGCTGATTGTCCACCTGCTAGCACTCCTCTCATGGTTTAAAGTGGTCTGGAGTGTCATGTGACCCAACTCTTGATGGCCAGCATTTTCCCCCTCTCTGCCCCGGGTGCCAGGGAATATCTCTGTGGAATATTGTAAGTCACAGCCTCAGCACAGACTGCTTGCTCCCACCACCATACAATGCAGAGGCTGAATCACAGCTGGCCTCAGCTTCCCTTTACACTTCTGCCGTCTGGGAAGAGAGAGACCAGTTCTGCAGCAACGGAGAAAGCTAGAATTGCGCACACTTGATCTTCTTGCTCCCACCTCCCAAACACTGGGATCGCAGGCAGGTGTCCACAACTATGCCCAGAGGATATGAGATTATCCAAGCGGGCCTGTGTACAGTAACACTACCGGAGCCATAACCCCGGGCAGAGACATGGATATTAGTTTAATGAAAGAATCAGGTAAATCGAGAGGTAAATTCCCAGGCATGTGGACCGTAAGTTTTCAAGATGCTACAGCTGAGCTAAGGAATTATCTGTGAGCCTCCTAGGGCTTCAACCCAGGAGAGATTATTTTTATGAATCCGTCAGTTCATGTAAATCAGCCTGCACGCGTGGCCCTCAGCATGCAACTACCTTTCTGTCCTTCCTTATGCTGCCAGTTGAGGTAGGACTAGCAACCCAACGTCTTTCTGAAGTCCTGTGCTTCATTAATGGCAGGGTCTAAAGAGATGCAGAGACTCTGTAACATCTTCTTCTATTGTTCTCTTTACTGGGGGACATATTATAAATCTACGAAAGTACCAGAAACGTATCTCTTGGCCCTGAAGAATTTCAGTTTGGGACCTGCCTTTCAGAACTTAAGTAGGAATTAAAATCAGCAACGACGTACCCTCACGGTTGCTTCCCCCTCAGTCTCAGTCCTCAAGGGCATCAGGTACTACAGCCCAGTCTTCCATACTCTTCCCTTTCTTTTTTCCTTTGCCCTTGATGCTGGTGAAGGAGTCATCAGGATTCTTGTAAAAATTCCACGGCAATGGCGTCTTCTGCTCCTTGTATTTCCTTAAGTGAACATCTGTCTAACGGTTCACCTCCATCGCCTTACTGCTTCCCTCATGCTTTCGTTCTTTCCAGACAATAAACTTTATTTTCTTCATAAGAATTCAGTCTACGCATGGGTATTAAGCAGCTTGTTGGCACCTTTTAATTCCTGGATGTTGTCCAGGAAGGCTCTTCACAGGAGTTCCAATGGGTTCATCTGTGAATCAGGGAAGACAATGCAGCTTTGTGTTTGGGTTTTTATCAGTTACCTTCTGTTTGTAAACATCTGTTAGCGAGTGCCCCCCCCCCCCGCGCCCCCCTCCAAACCCCATCAGAAATAAAAGGATTCTTCCGTTTTTACGCTTCTTGCCTAGCTCAGGGAGAAGACTGTTCTGGCTGATTTTTGTTTTTTCCTGGTCAAGTGCACAGGTATGTAACCATTGAGCTGAAACCCATGGACGCTGCACATACTGGCAAACGACTTTCCTAAGGGACCCAAGCACTTTATTTCATTAATGGCCAAGAAACCTGCTAATCTGCTCATTACTGCCGTTTAATATTGATGCTGGTTTTTGATGATGTATTGAAAAACTGTATAAACTGCCAATTACAACTAGAAAACATTTCCATTTCTGAAGAGGCCATTATTTTTTTTTTCATTTGCTTAGCAATACACAGCAAGCCATCACCACCCCTTTCTGCTTTGGACTGCATTCCATCCTTAATCTTTCTTAGTTGTTAATTGTTATGTCCTTACCAATAAATATTCCCATCTTGTTTCTCCACTTTCACTCGACTTAAGAATGCTCTTGAACCCCTGTAAAGGATTCCATCGTGTTTTCGGTTATTGTTGTCACCGATCTGCTCCTGTGTCCTGCCGATTTTACGGTTTTCGTTCTTCATGCTTCTTTACTCTCCTGTGTGGGCCATCATTGAAAACACAACATTTTGGAACGGATGAGATGGACGGGCGGGTAAAGACACCTGCCGTCAAAACTGATGACGTATGTTTCATCTCTGGAGTCCACGCAGAGAAGGCGAGAACTGACTTCCACAGTTGTCCTCTGAATTCTACACATACACCAGTGCCCACCTTCATATGCATCACGTACATGCACGTGGGCACGCACGCAAGCACACACACATGAAAAACTCACAGAGCTGTGGTAAAAGGCTGCATTTTCTTCTGGGTTTGTGGACCTGAGAGAGGGTAAACAGTGGGGCACAGTTGCTCCTCTGGTCCACTGTGAACTTGCTGTTTTAAAGCTGGTCTCGTGGGCTCTGATTGCCACAGAGGCAGGTATGGAGCAGAGCAGCGAAGATGTGCGTTCTGAACGACCACCTGGTGGGGAGCAGTCTTGCTGTGCTGCCTGTGGTGTGACTTTGCTACTTTGCTGGCATTAGGGTAGATGATGATTCTCAGTGATGCTAACCTTCATATGTCTTTGTTTCTGTTCTGCTTGCATGTGCAAAACCCAACTTTATAGGTATAAGAAGAGCTTTGCAGAAGTCCAAGGCGTGGTGCTGGTTAGGAGGCTAAAGGCAAAGGCTCTGACTTCTCCGAGTCATGATGTCCCAGGTTTGAACTGTGGCACAGAAAGTATCTGCTGTAGATAATGCTTCTTGTGAAAGGAGGCAAATTCAGTTGTGTGTTACTTACTATGATGAACTTATAAGAAAGACTGGTTTGGGCTCATTCTTCTGCTACCATAGCTAATCATCTTTTGGTTCCATTGCTTTGGTCTAAACATAATGTTTTAGTGCACAGCAGAGGGACCTATAGACCTCACAGCATCTGGAAAGCAAAGGGATAAGGGGAGGAACAAGGATTTGCAAGTCTGTGATGAAAGCCATACCTCCCCATCAGTGACCTTCTAAATGTCCCACCACCAACTGGACACCAAGCCCTTAGTACCTGGCCTATGGGGACACTTATGAATTCCTCATCGGGTTGCTAGTAGAGGTCATGCGTGTAAAGATGTCACATTCTCTTGGGACTCTGAGAAGGCCTCAGGTCCTATCTTTTAAACACGCATGTACAAACAACTCTAGAGGGAAGGGTACCTGTCCAAAATCTCCCTGTTCCTCCATACAAGTCTGCCTCTTTTTTCCAACAGCATTGGCATCTGGGCTCGTTAAAGCACTACACTTCAGGGGATGGGTTCATACCTTCAATCTTTAATCTCCATAAAACACTGCCCTTGTCAGGTTGTCTTAACTTTGATTTTGGAGATGGGCTTGGGCATAATGAGAGAAAGCATGTATCTTGGACACCCTTATGGAATATTTATTCTATACTAAACATTTCCATATGTGGTATCCTTAATATTCACTGTGGGTCTGTAGGGTCAGCAGTATCAAGATCATCAACACCATTTTCCATATTCACTTTAATTATTGATCACCTTTGAATCCAGGCATGGTACTGCATTCTGTATTGTCTGGTTTCACACTCCTGGCACTCTGGCCTGGTGCATATAATAACTGTGTTTTATCAGACCTCAGATCGTTTAGAGAACTACCCCGTATCAGCAGAGCTGGGCTGAACTCGGTGAGGTGTGATTTCTGTGCCCCCACTTTCTTACCTAGGGAGGAGAAGCGCTGGTGAGGAGAAGGTCAAGCATTCCTCTTTGCCACCTGTACTGGAGGCTTGCACGGAGGATTTGGCTTAGGCATCTGTCCAAGTAAATCTACAGGCTCCAAGGTGCTTCTTGTCTTTTTAAATATGCTTAAAATTACTTCTTTGTAAAAACAAAAAAAGAAAGAAAATAAAAGAAACAGTCACATAGTAATGTTTTAAGTGATGCAGAACCATCTCCTCGGAAGACTTTTTATCACATCCATTCAATATTAAACACCAATCCTCCCAAAAGACAGTGTTTTCTCTTTCCTTACTCAGAATCAACAAACACAAAATTGCTTATGTCAGCAGTAAATTAGTTCATATAGACTACATATTAGCATTCAACACTATGTTTAATCAAGTTAGAATTCCAATTTTCCTGATTACAAAGTAACATAGTTATTTTTATGAATTTATTAGCAACACTTGCATATATTCAAGTAAAGGTGAAACGCTGCGCTTTAGAGTCCCAGACACTATTGTTAGGAATTTTGTTTATGTATTTCTTAATGTGGAAATGTCATTTGCTTGTACTTGTAAAGCTACTGTATTCCGTCTTTTCTACCCCAGTGACTCTTCCTTGACAGTGCAGGCCTGGTGACGGCATGGTGCCTCCACCACTGGCCAGCCAGTTCCGGTACTGCTAGAAGCTGAGGCTCCTTTCAGCTTCACGGGTTGTAAATGATGCTGCTCGCTCACCCACAAAGTGGGAATTCTAAGTGGAAATTAATAATTCTCTTGCACAATGATTGTTCCGATTTATTTTCTTTTCCCAGAAGCCTATGAGGGTCTGTTTTCTCATACCCTTACCATACTGTGGATTTGTTATTTTATAATGACTAGCTAGTATCACTGCTGGACAAACCCCATCCCCCATTTTACTGATAACGGAGAGCCAAGGCTGAGTATGTCTGCAGTTTATCTCAATATTCTTATCAGTGTTAAAGATGTGTAGAACAAAAGGTTTAAATGCATGTAGAGTTTTAAACTGCTCTGGCTAATTTGTTATGAACTATATGCAAATGAAATTTTCCCCTTATGTTTAAACTCTAATAAAACCCCATTCACTAGAAAAACACCAGGAAAACATAAGGGATGACTACTCAGGCAACAAAACTACTTTTCTTTTTTCTTAAATTCACCTTGGCGCTTGAAAATAAAAGAACTTAAGTTGGATTAGGTTCTGCAGTATTTAAGTAGGATTCAAGATGTGTGTTAACTCATACAAAATTTCTTAAAATCTGCAGTGAGGGACTTAGAACTCCCACAGGCGCCTGCAGTTTTCTTTGAGGCCAGGCATAGGCACAGCACTAACTACAAAGGAGCCTCTTAGGAGAGGAGGTGGGGTGCAGCACACATGTGAGGAGACCATGATTTTGTGAAGGTTATGATCTGGTGTGAGCAACCCCTGAGGAAAAGCATGAACGTCCTAGAATGGGGGGGTACCCACAGAGGTGAGGGAAGCTTGGGGCTGATGTTCTGGAAGAAGTAACTGCAGCCTTTTTTTTTTATTAGCTCTAACACTGGTTGAACTTAATTTTGTGATCGATATTTTGTTAATATTTCATGGAGGGAACAGCATTCATTTCGCAAACTTGCCTTGCTTTGCTCCCGAGTTACTAAAACTAATTTCAGTCTATTGTGGTGGTACATGCCTGTCCTCCCAACCCTCAGTGGGTAGAGGCACTAGGATGAGACACTTAGGGCCAGCCTTGGTAGCCTAGTAAGTGGAGACTGAGCAGGAGTGTTGTCATAATTACAAGGCCAGCCTGGGCTGCAGAGTACGAGTACACATGCATGCGCGTGCGCACACACATCCACACATCCACACACATATGCAGGCACACACATGCACTCAGGCTTTTACAGGCAAGCTGGGGATCCAGCATTGGTCCCTCCATGCATGCATAGCAATCATTCTTACCTACTGAGTCGTTTCCCCGAACTATCCATGTGAAAGTGTTCTACTATCAAACATTTTCTTGACCTTCGCTTATTTTAAAGGATGGTTGTGTTGTTTTGATTTTTTTTTTTAACGTGGATTAAATTCAGACCCTTCTAGAAGTGGCAGACCTCAGTTAGACACCTCTCCTACTTTTCTCCAAGGTTGTCAGTCCCCCTCACCATGCTATGAGGAGCAAGCCTGGAAGTAGTCACTTGTCTTTGACAGTCATGGTACCCCATTACTTGGATGACCCAGTATCTTCCTTTCATCCCGGGAGCTGGTCCTGTATCCAGCTGCTATGCCTGCCTGGCCGCCAGCCCTCTCGGGCAGGGCCTGCCTCTTCTGGCTTTCCTGCCATTGAAACCCTTCCTTTGTCTGACATGTTTCTCGTGACTAGATCGGTTGCCCGCGTTATTTTGGTGGAGGCACTAATATCGTAGGAGTGATGCGGTGAGTGTCTTTCTCCATGTGTGTTCAGAGCACCATGACAAGTCTTATCTCCCGTGGCTTAACCTTGGCTCTTGGTTCAGGAGAGGTCTTCTGGATATCAGAGGAGTTATGTAGTCTCTTTCTTCACGTGTCTGCAGGGGAACGGGTTACGTCTTACCTCCTATGAGTTAGCCTTGGTTCTTGGTTCAGGAGATGCCTTCTGACTTTCCCTGCTGGATTATTGCCAAACCTTCCTTCGCGTTTCCTGAGCATTCAAAGGCGGTGCTTTGAGATTGTGACGAGACCCTCCTCCCCCCCAACCCTTTGTCATACTGGCTGCTCCCCTCCTCTGTGGGTCTTGTTTGCAGGAGGTTCTCTTGTGGTGTTGGCCTGGGAGAGGTGCAGCCCCACCTGCTTTCTGCATTCACTAACTAGGATTCTCGGGGGCGGGGGAGGGGGAAGAACAGCCCTGTCTCCATTTATTTACTATTCAATGTGCTACTTACATTCACAGGAGTCACAGGGAGTTATTTTATTCTGTTCCTTGTAATCAAGCACCATGATTCTTTATTCAGTTGCTCAATTCATCCCAGTCCAGGCTATTAGGGACCTCTGAGGGCTGACTTCTGTGAAGGGCAGGGTTTCAAATTGAGTGATTTCCACCCTCATGGTGTCCCTCCTGGTTCCCACCTTTATTTCTTGACATCTTAGGCTGGAGATGGCTTAGTGGGAGCATGCTTCTCTAGATTTCTGAGAATACACAGTGATGAGGACAGAAATTTTCCTGGTGCTTTTAGGAAGGAGTGTGGAGTGTTTCCTGGAAGAGGCCTCAGTCCTAGCAATAGCACATAGAGCTCCTAATCTCTCTCAGTATTGCGTAAAGAACTTAGTTCTCTTTCAACAGTACTTTTGACAGTGTTGATTTCTCAGATACCCTAGTGCTGGAAACAGCAACACCTAACACCCAACAGGATTCCTTAAACTGCTGTATTTCCCAATTAGAATTTCTGTATTGTTTTCATAAACTTATGTGTGTATTTTCATTGATATGCTGTTTATTTATGTTCTTTCAAAAATAATTTCTAAGGTATTCTGGATATGGGTACCAACAATATAAATTTTTAGTTGTTTATAGTGGACCATCTTGAAAACAAAAGTTTGAATTTACCTCAAACAGTATAGAAAATCAAATAAAGGCAAATGTTGTGTTATTCATGGACTTGAGACTACATTTCAAATTTCTTTTTTTCTTTAGTATTAATATTGTTCTGCACCCAACAGGTGCAGAATCATTGCATGGTCCAGTCATCAATTATGTCATTATTTTCTCCATGTTACAGAGAGGGAGACAGTAACGGGATATCCTCAGAGATGGGAAAGCACGGCTCCAAGGCTGTGAGAGATTGAAATGTATATACAAGAATGATGGAATTGGAATGGAGTCTTGTTAGGAGGGTCATCTGAGAAGGTGCCTTTTCTCTGGCCCTGCCTTCATTCCCATTGCTAGACCGTACTCAGGCATTCAGTCTATAGCTGTAGAAATTGCGTGTGTATGTGCGCACACTTACACATACACACACGCTCTCTCTCTCTCTCTCTCTCTCTCTCTTCGCTCTGTTGTCCTTCAAACTACGAAAAGGAAGTGGGCCCTGGAGCGTTTTCCGCCTCCAGGAGAGCCAGACACTCTAGCTTACAGTGCAGACGGTGGCACCCTGGGGGAAGGTCCTGGGAGGGCAGGATCTGGGCTAATGTCACCAGTAGAGTTAAGGCTCCTTCTCCATGTGAAGCCAGATCCATGTGCTCCAAGTCTGCCAACTTACCGTAGTGCTCACCAAATCACCTGCCGCAGCCAGCATCATCAGACTGACTGACACTGGACTGGCAGGGGGGATCGCAGCACCCTCCAGAGGACCTTCTTAATCACAAGTGTGCACATTTCCCCCTAGCCCCAGGCCAAATCTCCCCCAATCTTGCTTTCAAGGTTGAGCTTTCCTTTAGCGTTCGTGACCTTGCCCTGTTCAGCCTGTGGATGTCGCTCTCCATCCACAACCCTCCATCTTCTGGACCCTGTTTGCAGTCAAGACTATAATTTTATTTTGGGTTTGGATATACTGATTACATTTTAGCTTCTGGTATATTTTCTTACTTGTCACAGCCATTAAATTTATTTTAATAGTTACTCTACCCTACTGATAGCCACTAAAGGGGGAATTGGATATTGTCTATCAATTGGGTAGTCTGTGAACTAAGGCTGTATCTAATTACAAGGTATTGTATTGGTTCTGATTTATTAACCATTTCCTGTGCCTGGGCAAAAGTAGCATTTTTAGTAGCACCGGGCTGCCTGGATGAAGCTTTCAAAAAGGGCAGGGTGCCCGGTATATCTGATCGTACAGTTATTACTTTGTGTCATATATAATCTTGTTTTTTCCCTGCAACAAATAAATCTTTGGGACTCCTAGAGAAAAAAAAAATAGGAAGAAAAAAAAACATTTGTGGTTACAGTATAATAAAAATAAACCATTTGTCGTGACTGTAGCTGACATTTATCAGCCGGTTTGTGGGTGCTCTTTCTCTCTCTCTCTAATACAGAACATAATTTGTCACTTTGTAAATACATTCCGGTCTAAATCCCTGCCGGCATCTGTTAGTGTTTGAAGGATTAATGTGCTACCCTGTATATGTCTGCACTTCCAGGGAACAGCAGAGCACGCGCTATGGATCTTAGGAGAGCCAGGAAATGACATTTTTCTCTGTGTTCTACACATGGCACTCATTTGGGCCCTTTCCTCATTTTCCTAATTCCTACCCCCGTCTGCCATCCGTGTAGGTACTTGGGATGACACCTCTGCCTGGATTCAAAGATCTTTCAACCTTTTTTCTTTCTTTCATAGTCAAAGTAATGGTGTGTGTTCACTGTGAAGGAGACCCAGTGATGGTTTGAGATTGACTTGGCTTGGGTTCAAGTTCTTCTTATGAGCCCCAATTTTTTGTTTTTTTGTTTTTTGTTTTGTATCTTCTCATTTACAAAGTGGAGACGTTGAACACCTACTTTTTTGTTTGTTTGTTTGTTTGTTTGTTTTTCAAGACAAGGTATCTCTGTGTAGCCTTGGCTGTCCTGGACTGGCTTTGTAGACCAGGCTGGCCTCAAACTCACAGAGATCCGCCTGCTTCTGCCTCCCTGAGTACTGGGATTAATGGTTTGCACCACCAGGCCTGGCTGAACATCTGCTTCTTAAAGGTGCTGTGGACAAAGGGATGTGTGAATGTGGAGTTGCTAGTGTCGGATGAGCGGAGAATTGACTATGAGCGGGGAATTGACTCTGGGGTTGTTACCTTGGGTGCTGTCACTGTCTATGAAATTGAAAGTGTTCCTTGCAGGATTCCAATGCTCTGAGCATTATGTTTGTGTTTCATTTAATTTTCATCATTTCCTATTACTGGGTTTTGTATCTGTCTAGAAATATTTACCTCCCTGTAGATTAGGTCCATCCCACCTTCAGCCTGTGGGAAACTATCATTTGGAAGATGGACCGAAGCTCAGTGAGTCTCAGAGCCTTCATCAGGTGTGTGCTAAGCCCTGGGTCTGTTCCCCAGGACTGCAAAGAAATGTGGGGGATGGGGGTGGGAGAGAACTGTGGTATCCAGGTGGACTTGGTTCATGGAATTGGGACAGGTCTAAAGAGTTTCCTTACACCCCCTTACCAACGACAAAGAAAATCTTTGTCTTGTTGCAAGGTCCCAGATTTATCTCTAACCATTGGATGCCAGGGATTCCATAATGGGGAATTTCTTTCTTTCTTTCTTTCTTTCTTTCTTTCTTTCTTTCTTTCTTTCTTTCTTTCTTTCTTTCTTTCTTTCTTTCGTCTTTCTGTCTTTCTTTCTCTCTCTTAGATGTATTTTTTTTAATTTCATGTGTACGAATGATTTGCTTTACTGTTTTTATGTATATTGTGTGAATGCCTGGTACTTATGCAAGCCAGAAAAGGCATCAAATTCCCAGGAACTGGCATTTCAGATGGTTGTGAGTCACCATGGGGGTGCTGGGAACTGAACCTTGGTCCTCTGCAAAAGCAGCTAGTGGTCATAACTACTGGGTCATCTTTCCAGTCCCCAAGTAATTCTAAATGCTTTGTGGAGTGGTGCTAGGCTGACAACTACTTCTTATCTACTGATTGCCATTTAGATAAGAAACAGATTCCTAGACCTGGAAGAGGTGACTCCTGTCTTTGTCTTACGGTTTTGTCCTTTCTTGCAGCTTCGGAAGCCAGTGCCTCTTACATCCGAACCAGGTGTTCCCCTACTGAGTACCATCCCCAGCTCTCATTTCTTCATTGTTCCTTTTTGTTTCATATATTTCCCACTTTGATCCCCACCCACCCAACTTGTGAATCTTTATCTGCAACTCTTTAACTTCTAGTAAAACAGGAAGTGCTAGGTCCGATTTTTCAGCAGGAAGTTCATTGCTCTTGGTATGTTATTTTGCTTTGTTTTTCTTTGTAATGTATGAAGGCACATTAAGTAGGATAAGGATGGCCTGTCTTGCTAAGGACCCAAGGTGGGCTGGTAATGTAGTGGTGTTGTCAGATTCTGGAGAAAAGCAATAGCAGATGTGGGGTGAAAAATGGCTGGTTGTCTAGGAACAGCTGTATTAGGACAATGTCCACAGCCTATACTTCACTTCTTTGGCAGGTTTTTCTAGATCTTTAGAAACGCTAAAATTATATTTCTAAAACGTTCATGTTCAAGAAGAAAGTGAGGAAAACACTGGCTGTGGGTATTTGTAAGGTACCCTGTTCCTGTTACCTGAGGGACCAGCAGCCCCCTTGTGCATGGTGAAATTTTATAATATGCTCACAGACCAAGCCCATAGTACATCCTTAATTCTGCTCACTGCTGGGACTGGTGATGCCCTAACCATTGCAGTCTTCGTTAATAGCTTGTGTGGTAAAACAGCAGATATCTGGAAGTTTGGATAGCATTCTCCTCTTTCTCATCCATCCATCTGCACATAAAGTATTAATCATAGGACTGACTGACATCAGGGAACTCAGGAAGACTTTTTTTTTTTACTCCAGTTCTGTAACAGAGATGAGCAAACTCATCCAGCCCAGTAACTATGTTTACAAATAAAGTTTTATTGAGACATGTCTGTGCCCACTTACTCATTCACTGACTTTTTGCCTGTGTCTACTTTTGTATGCATGCTATTTTAGTTGAATAGTTCGAAGAGACAGTGTAGCCCAGAAAGTTTAGGATACGTCAGAGAAAATAATTTGCTGATTTCTGACCTAATGTCATGGCCATTGAGAGAAAACAAACAAACAGACACCCCAACCAAACAACCAACAAACAAAAACCCCATAACAAGAAAACCCGACTCTCTCTCACTAAATTATAGTGAGCACATAATTAAGTTATCACTTTTTTTTTTCCTGAACACATGGAATTACTTTCTAGTATGAGTCTCTGTTATCCAATTTGATTAACCCACAGCTTGGGGGTTAGAAGTAGGAAAGAGTTTGAGGTTAACTGCCACACCCTTTGTCACTGTAATTTAATGATATGAATGAAATAGAGAAGGAACAATGAAGGGTGGAGAGGTAACTCAGTGGTTAAGAGCACTGGCTGTGCTTCCAAAGGACCCAGGTTCATTCCCCAGCACCTACACACCAGTTCACAACTGTCTGTAACTCCAGTCCTAAGGGATCTGATGCCCTCTTCTAGCCTACTCTGGCATTGAATGCATGTGGTGCACAGACACACATTAACAGAAAACACCCGTACATAAGAAAAGGAAGGAAATAAAAACCAGATAGAAAAAAGAAGTATTAGAGGCTGCTCATAGAAACAGCCACATTAACCAGAATGAAGTTTTTGAGGCATGGCCTCAATATCATCCCCTGAATGGGGATACTTTCAGGTCTGAGGAGAAAGTTCTGGAGCAGAGAGAACATCCCTCACCCGGGCACGCATTGAAAACCTTGTGTCTCAGAGAGGAATGATGCCACGGGACTGGCTCTTTCCTTTGGTTTGCCTTAAGTACTGAGTACACTAAGCTTTCCTTGAAGCCTCCCTTTAAGATGGCTCAGGGCTGCCCTGTCTCTCTAAGAGAGGGGGCTGCTCCTCTTCCCAAGGAGAGCGTGTGTCTCATCCAGCCAAGGGGAGAGGGAAGAGGCTGCTTATAAATATTGAAGAGGCTGTGAGTGTGTGCACCCGTGCATGCCACTCTGAAGTGGCTTCTAATGGACATTTATAAGGTGGTGGCCCCCTACCTCCCCTCTCTGTGCTAATGCTGTCTAGGACGCTCTTCAGAAAACACGCAGTCTGTAACTTAGCAGGCTTTTAACAGAATCCTACAACATGATTCATTCATCTCATTTGTCTGCAAGAGATGGAGACTACTGAATAAGCCAGATATGAACAAGATCCTGTGTCAAGTCAGGCCCATGCCAGCATGCTTCCTTCCTGTGCTGAACTGAAGGTCTATCCCTTTCCTGTACTGGGCCTCCTGTCTTTGCTGGTACTCCAGGTGGCCTTCTCTTGGCCCCTGTGCGGACTTTGTTTCCTAATGCTGCCCTTGCTAGGTGGTTGGACAAGTCTCAGAAACCTATAAGCTAACTTAACCTTTTATTCCCTCCTCTTCTCTCCCCTCCTTTTCTCAGAATTTCTCAGCCTCTCTCAATCTTCCTCCCCTCCCCAGCCTTACCCTTCCCTACTTTCATTCTTTTTCTGTCCTATCTTTCTGTTAAGAATATCTCACTTAACACCTCCAAGCTGTAGGAGAGCATTAATGTGGAGTGGAGAGTTGGATACCCCCAGTTAAGCCTAATTCAGAGCTCTATGCTACACAGGATTCTGTGTGGTTTACATGATGTCAGTATGTCTTAAAACTGTAAAAAAAAAAAAAAATACTGCCTTGAAAAAAACTTGAGACTACAAAATTGCATATTCAAAGAATATGTAAGATGATGAGGGGTAGAGGGGAAAGATTGCAGGAAATAGCGCTCTTGGCCAGCCTACTAGGAGATCTGCTCCAGGTGGCACAGAGATGAGACGAATCCATGAATTAAAGGACCAAGCGTTGAGAAGCAGGTGGTGGACTAGGGTTTGGCAGTGCATTTGGCACATGCCCACAGGAGAGGGCAGCTTACCTGTCACCTGGATGATGGCACACAGTTTAGAATTAACGTCTCGACAAAGCTCAAAGAGGTGAGCATTGTCTACCCTATTATGAGTCATTTACTAGAAGGGTCACTCAGAGGGAGGATTAGTGAGTGCTGATCAGAAACCTAGTTAGATGTAACTCATAAAAGCAAAGGAGATGCTGCTTACAGACGCAGACCTGTGTAATGACGGCCTGTAACTTCAGAATGCTAGCTCTGTACTGGACAGTTGGCCACAGAAATCTTTGTAATCTCCACTGAGTTATTTCATATTAATTCACCTCACTTCATTGTCCACTCAGAAGATAACATGGTCACTCTGCTGCATCTTCAAGGGCTTTCTGTGAATTTGTATGTATATAACTGTGTTTAGAGCCAAGCCTTGCCCATGACTGGTAGTGGGTAACAGTTGGGTACCATCAGTAACTATTATGAACGCCAAGTTCAAATGTACCTTACTGTAGCAGGGAAGAAGATGGGAAGAATTGCAGAAGTGGTACTCTGTGTGGTGAGGGGGATCACCTGTATCTACAGTATTTACTTTTAACTTTTAAATATCATATTTGTTGTTTTTATTCTAATCCTGGCTTCCATCTCAAAACATTATGTGCAGTTCTTAGGATGGGAATGTATCCTTGACATTCTTTATCTTTTCATCTTTTTTTTAACTTTTTATCTTCTCACTGTGTATTGTGGAACACAGGTTTCTCTTTTTATAACTGATTACTTTCTCTTTTAGAAATTAAGAAAAATCTTGTTTTCGATTATTTATGTATGTGTGAAGGTGTGTGTACATAAACTCAGGTGCCTGAGAGAGTCAGAAGCAGCAGATGCCCTGAATTTGGAGTTACAGGTGCTTGTGAGCCACCAGGCAGGTGCTAGGGACCAAACACAGGTCCTCTTTAAGAGCACTTTGCTGCTCTGATGAAAGCTATGAGAATGGCTGAAGAGTCAAGTTTCCAGCCTTGGTTCTTCCTGGGCTAAATTCTGCTCTGTATCTTCTGCAGTGTGAGTTTAACTAGTTCATGGGTCTTAGAGTTGTGTGTGTTGCTACTGTTATACTTTCTTGACTAAACCTTTTATAGTTTTTCTGTGTACTCTTTCTCCCTCCTCTCTCTTTCAGTTTGCTGTCCATCTACTTTATGCTTCTAATTGTGAAACTAACCGGCTGCTGAAGATCCAGGGATTCTTACTTTGTGTTGAGTTATGTAGCTGAAAGTGACCTTGTCCTGATCCTCTTGCCACCCGCCTCCAGGGTGCTGGGGTTACAGATATGCATCACCAAACCTGACTTTTCTGGTTTTCTTTTTTTAAGATGAGTATTTTTTTTTTTTTTTGTTGAGATATTGGGGATTGATATTGGGAGATATTGGGGAAAGCTAGGTAAACACTTTCTCTTCCAGCTACTTCCTCAGTCCCAGCTGGCCAGCATGTCCAAATGTGCTGTCTGCTTCCCAAGTTTGATAGTGCTTAGAAGCCTGTTCATTTCCTCAATCTCCTGCCTCTACTTTTTCTTTCCTCCATCTCTCACTGTTTTTTAAAAAAACTATTATTATCACTACCATAGTTATCATCAGAGCATGCGACCTCATCTTTCATATATCTGGATGCTCCATCATGAATAAAAGGTCAGCACTTAGAACTCAGCTCTCCAGCACCCAACACTCTGCGACATTTATTTACCGTTTTGACTGAATGAGACACGGTTGTACTAAAAGATTTTCTCCTGCTTCTGTCTCCTTGCTGTAAGCTCCCTGTCAACGGGAGTCCCTTTCCATCTTGTACACTCTAACCTCTCTACATCATGGCAAGAACATGTGGCCTGTGGAACAGGGGTGATTTGAATGTGTTGACATTGCCTTTGTGATCTGGTTCATGGTTAATTTCAGAAATACTGTGGAATTGAAGAGCGTGTGTATTTAAGTCTCCATAGCTGTTTTGCATCAGGCTTGTTAACTGTTTGGTCTCAGGGCTCTATTTTATCTACTCCATCTTTCCATTTCTAATGTGACTCGTTAAAGCCTTCAAAGAGTGTCAAATGCTTCTATGGTTTAAGGCTATGTATGTGCCTGACACATGCAAGTTCATGATTTTTCTTGCCTAATTGTTTCTGTCTTTGTAGACTGTCACTTTTCATCTCTAGCAACTTTGTTTTTGCTTAAATTTTTACTTTTATGTAATATTGCTGGATTAGCTATTTTGGTTTTAAAAATTTGCTAGTATTTTTCCTTTGACCTCTTTATCCTCAGCCTTTGTTGTTTGTTTTATTTATGTAGTTTTGTTAGGCGATCATAGCTGCCAGGACATATTTTCCAGTGTATTTGCTTTTTGCAATACAGGGGTTTGAACTCAGTGCTTCACATACTTAAGGCAAGCCCCCTCTCAACTAAGTCATCTTTCCACCTAGCTTTTTGATGTCTTAATAGTTCCATACAGTGTTAACCTCTTTGTAACTTATGTAATTTGCTGAATTGCCATTGGCTGGAGGCAGCTAAGAAGTACTGGGAATGTGTGCACCCAGGTTTTGAGAGTCTTGAAGGAACAAACCCCACATACTGAAAGCCCAGTTGCTGGCTCTGGGTTTGTTGCTGTCCTTAATGCCTAGTGGGGGCTGGGAGGTTTGTAACTGAGTACCCTGGAAATAAGATTTAGTGGGTAGCTAAAACTCGCTTTTTCAGTCTTCACATCTGGGGACAGACTTTCTGATTCCTTCCCCGATTCCTTCCTCCCACACAAGAGATACACTCCCTCTTTCCTCCAAAGGTAGAGTGCCTCCAAGTCTCATTCAGGTGACTTAATTCTATGGAAAGTTCAGGGGCTTCGTCATTCTTACACATGGCTCCGGTGAAATTAAAAATACGCCCACCGTCACCACCACCTGGAGCCACAGAAGTATGGAGTAAAGGCAGACTGTTAGCAGGACTAGCTCATATTTTGGAAAGAGAAGATGATACACTGTCCAGTGACAGTCTGCGACAGAATCCCGCTTGGCTTTCCGGTCCTCACCACAAGAGCAACTTGCATCTGCTTCCTAGGTGCGAGTGGCGTGTATCTCATCCTCTCTGGACCCACCAGAACCAGGTCTTCGAGACAGGTACCAAAGCCACTTGGTTCAGACTGAGGGCTTGGAATAAACGCCCAAGGCAGGACTGATATTTTAAAACTAAGTACAATAACTTATTAATGTGAAGATGAGTCAGATCTGTTTGTTCTCAGCTAGTTTGTGTGTAGTTTCCATCACTACTGCAAAATCTTTCCAAGGCTCTTCAGTTATTTTTCTCCCCCCCCCCCCACCCCTTCCTCTTTTTCTCCTCAGTACTGGCTACCATGAGGCTTTCGGGAGTAATGGACTTAATATGAAAAGCTGCATCATTAATTTGATATGTGCTACTGGGATGAATTATTTGGATTAACTCCAAACTTATAATGGGCAACTGTCTCTCAAAGACTTTTCCCGGCTTATTCCGTGCTGTTTGGCTCCTGAGTCTGTTGGCTTTCAACTCTGCAATCCCTGGTTTTCATTTCTGCTTGCAAGTTCACTACCTCCTCCTCTCCCAGCACATCTCTTTCCTGACAACATCAGGCTGCAGCTGATGCACAGTGGCATTCTGGATGTTCTCTAGAACTCAGAGTCTGGAGCACTTTGATCAAACTAAAACAGGATGCCAGTACCTGTCCAGACATCCCTCCCCTGTAAGTCACAGATCCATTTACATGTCTCCGTGTCTCTGACCGACAGTTGGCCTTTGTCCATTGGTGAGTCCAGTGTCTGTTCTTAGTGGCTCTGCTGTCTCCTAGGAGCTCACTGCACTTGACATTCATTTTAAGGTAGGAGAAAGGTGATTTGAGGGACCAGGTTCATGTGCGGGACTGGCCGTGTTCTGCTCTTAGTGGAAATCTCACTGCCTCCCCTCCCTGTACTGCTGCCTAAACATGTGGTGCCTTTCCAGCCACCCTCTTCACACTAGTCCCTCACTGTGGAGAAGACCCATCTGAGGTCCAGCACCTCGCTACATGTGCTGTATGTTTTGAGTAAAATATAGAGCTGATTTCAAAGTGGTATTCTGTTGTTTTCTGCTGCTTCATGTGTGAAATCTACTCCAGTTCTTGGGATCCCTGAAATACTCGTCCTTATTTCTGCATTTCTTCTCTATGAATGAGGTCTTTTTTCTTTATTATTCTTACTTGGATAAATTGGGGGGTAATTGATCTGTATATTCTAGCGTTCCCTGCATCGTATTCTCCTGGTGACGCAGAAGGTAAATGCACTTTCCTTTCTCTCCCTGTCTTTCTGTTTCTCTTGGAATTTTAATATAAATATCTAATTTTCTCTTACACTATACAGAGTCATTAGATGGCTCCATCATTCTAATCAAAACAAGTCTGTTCCTGGTGGTTTAACAGTTCAGTGGAAGTTCTCCTCTCCATAAAGCAAATTCCTGTTTTTCATGTTATTTCTCTTCTTTATCCATCTTGTTTCTTTAAAGATTATATTTATTCATTTTTATGTGTATGAGTGCTCCATCTCCATGTACACCTCCGTGCAGAAGGGGGTATTAGAGGGTGTGGATGGTTGTGAGCCACCATGTGGTTGCTGGGAATTGAATTCAGGACCTCTGAAAGAGCAGACAGTGCTCTTAACCACTGAGTCATCTCTTCATCTTGTTTTTGAGTTTACTTTTTTTGATCTCATCAGTGATCAAAAGACTGTACAACTCTTGATGATGATTTGACCACAAACTCTCCTTTTACACATGTGCTGTTTTAAGCCCTAGAGTTCTCTTGTCTTTGGGAGTGTTTTGGTGGGAGCCTTTGCAAATTGCAAGGCTGCTGGGGAGATGCAATTTTAAACAGGAAACCTTATTTCTTTCTGAAGCCTATTTTTTAATCTCTACTAGTTTATACTTTAGAGACTCTGCCTTGCTTCTGCAGAAACTTGGCATGATCTCTCTCCTTGGGTCTATCCATAAATTAAAAGTAACTGTCATGGCTGCTCCTCAAGCGTGATGTTGCTATCCCGTGTCTACGCCATGCTCTACGTGTCCAGCTCATATCCATCATCATGAAGGGCGGCCAGCTTCTGAAATGCTGGCACTGTGCCAGCCAGCCTGAAGCACTCTGAGGAGAGGCTGGATTATCAACTGGCTGTGGGAAATGTGGGACACAGTTATGGCCAGTATTACCAGCTGCTCTCTTAGTTCTGTCTCTGAAAGTCCCAGCCCTGGTGTCATATTATATGTCCATTCATTCATTCCTCCATTCATTCACTCCCTAAAGTAAGGCCTCTTTTGAAAACATGCCTCCTGCCACTGATGGTTTATCGAGCATTCTGTGTATATAACTGCACCTTTTAATTTACTCCCAGGGTCAGCACGAGCTGTTGGCTGCCCGAGTTTCTCTCAGAGCCCCTCCTGCACTCTTTGTGGGGATGGTGATTGCTATTACCTTTTTGGAGGACACCCAACAAAAATCTATCCAAATTGAAAATGTGGCTACCCTTTGACCTACTGCTTCTACTCAAGACATTTGCCAGGGCAGTGTGGGCTTACATATTGCAAAGTGTGTCTATCTTGGCATTGCTTTCACTGGAAGAAATGAGAAACAATATCAGATTATTCTTGACAAATACAATAGCCAGCACATATAACCAGGTACTTTTCATATGTTTAACACTTGTGATTTTCAAGGTATGTTCCATGCATGCCACACACACAACTGAACCCTCACAGTAAGGTCTGAAGTTTGTATTTTTACAGAGAAGTAAAGTACGGCATGGAGAATTTAATTTGAAAATGCAGGGGCTAAGAAGATTGCCCAGTCACTAAGTTGACCTGAGTTCATATCTCTAGCATTCATAAAATAAATGGATGGATGGATAGATAGATAGATAGATAGACAGACAGACAGATAGATAGATAGGGGGCAAGACTGAAGACCTGTGGGTCTCTGAGTTTGCAAGACACCTGGCATAGACATCTGTCACACGTACAACACACGCACACACACACACACAAGGAGAGAAAGATACAAAGATGCAGAGATACAGACAGACCAGCAGACACATACAGGTTTCTAAGCTAGTAAGTTTGAAGTCAACATTCTTACATGAGAGTGGAGCTGCAGTCGGTCGGACATATTCAGTTATGTGTTGAGAAAAGCAAAGCTGTGAACAGCGTCTTGCCATGACCCTTCGTTGGTAAGGGAAGTCACAGAACGCTTTTGGATCTGTAAGAAAATGTATGCTGGCAGAGTTGGAGACAGGCGGCTGCCGCTCTTGGAGCAGTGGGACCGGGAGTCATTTTCAGTTTCTTCATCAGTCGCTTTGGGATCACATGTACTTTGTGAACAGGTAAAGCACTAGGGCTACATTTAAGCAGTTGAAGACTGTTGAGGTGAATGGAGGGACTTTTCACCAAACCTGCACTGAACCTCAGTGCTGCCGGCCCTTGGAGCCAGAAACTTCTTTGCCGTGGGAGGTTGACTTGTGCGTGTGTTATGGGATGCCTGCAGCACCGCAGACTCTATCCCTAGGTACCAGTGTGGACTAACAGTATAACTAACCAGTATAACAGTCTAAGAAGTTGTGACAACCGGAAAATGCCCATGGACGTAGCTGGATGGTCGCGGGGCATAGATGGGCCCCTGATAAAGAGCTGCAGGCAGGTGACAATCACTCTGGTCTGTCAGTATCTGGGTCTCTTCATTCCGGTGGCTGAAAGGAAGATTGTTCCTCCATTTCAGGATCTTTCAACTGTGAAAGTTCTTCAGGCACCAAACAAGATTTTGTCCAAACCAGAGCAGACAGGTCTTGGTTGTCTTCCGTCCCTTCAACTTCTTCACTGATGGCCTCTCACTGGATAGCGGATGAGCCCTAAAACTCCATTCGGAGCTGTGCACCTCTTTCTGAATTTAGGCTTGGGTGGGGTAGCTGATATTTAACCCTCTTATCATCAGTTTGCTCAGGGTAGGGGGTTCCGATGCTTAACAACTTTCATTAAGAACTCAGCTATTAAGTATGTAAACTATATGGACCATTCCTGTTGAGAAAGTAATTATACAGTAAATTAGCCAAATGTCCAGTATGCTGCCTTTTAAGCAAATCTTTGATGTTCCCACCACTTACAGAAGATATAGGGCATGTTTATTAAGACTCTTCAACTGTGTATAAACTAGAGCAGTCCAAAGTAGTGGCGTCTGCTGAAGGAGTCTTTATCATATGAATTTACCTTCAGCCATCCATTATTTATTTCAGCTATTTTATATGCCATTATAATAAATATTATGACAGAGGAAGCTTTTATGCTTCAAGTTATTGTATGCCTCTGTACTTGCCTGCAATCCTTCAGGAATGTAGCCACGTTTTACCTATGCTTAACGTAAATCATCACTCACATTAGAATGAAAGATTCACTGTGGGGGGGGGACGGAGGGGCAAAGGCTCTCTCTTCAATAGCAAAGCTTAAATGCACCGTCATGCTGCCTGCCAAGCCACTCACTGCCCTGCCTTAAACTCTTTCTAAGCTGAATACATCACAGAGAGGGGAAACTGGAAGGTTTTGGAAGATTTTCACCCTCTTGTTAGTTTCTGGCAAGATAAGCATCTTTTTTAATCCGGAGAGCAAAATGTTGCCAATTACCATCTAAGCATTTTAATAGCTTTGCTTTTATATAACTCATATACCAAATTAAATACAGTGCTCCTCACTATACTCTCTCCTTCAATGACCTCAAAATTACCTATAGGTATCAATACAGTTATCTTATAAGTTGAATTCCGGTAACACAGAGTGAACTGTCGTGGCCTGTACAAAATGAAGAAAGAGTTGTCATGATTTTCTCATTAAGGATGCTTGCGTATTTTGGCAGGGGGATCTGTGAGTGTTTATCGGGAGGCTGGGAGTGCGAGGTGATTGTGATGGTTGAGTTCAAGGTTAGAAATGACACATTTCAGCCCCTGCCCTTCAAGGTTTTAAGAAAAATCCAGGGTTTTGCCAAGGATCATTTTGGTTTACTTCCCAGTTTCAAAGCGTACACTCATCATGAGAGCATTTCCCCCGCTATGAGCATTTTCTTAGTGATAGCAAAAATAGACAGCGGATGTGCCCTTGCTTGCCTGTAATCCCGAACTGTGGAGGCTGAGTTAGGACGATCATACTTTTAAGGCAAGTATGGGCCATGCAGCAAGACCCTGTCTCAAATAACCAGGGCAAACAAGAAGTCACATAGTGTGCAGACTAGTTAAAATATACAGGGACATGAAAGAGATAGTACATGCTTCCTTTCCTGACTGTTAGAGAGTCCGTTTATTGGTGTCTACTGTTTTTTAGTTCTAAGCCTGTCTTAGATCACACTGACTCCCCACCAAGGCTTCTCCTGATGCTGCCTTGGGCTCCCCCACCTGAGAGCTTCAAACATCACAAATCAATTCTAGCTTCTTTTCCTCACACATCTCCCAGCGAAGAGACTGCCGTTCTTCGCCACCATTAACGTCACTTAAATGATACTGGAAAAATTAGTGTTCCGAAGTACTATGTAGGATATCAATGAATTATTAAACTGGTTTGGTTAGATGCCTATGGTAGTTCTGTGAATAATGTCATGTCAATAATATGCTCAGCACCAGTGTCCCTTGCTATTGTAAATGTGACAAGTCCTATTTAAGGCTGCAGAACATAAAACCAGGACTGAGAGTCTGTAAAGAAGGGCGAGAGCCATCAGCATAATGCAATTAAGGCCCATTGGATTAGAATTTGCAAGATGCCATTAGCAATAAGGTCTGAATGTAGATTATAGCTTTGCTTACAGGGTTTCTTTTTCTTTTTTTTCTTTCCCTGCCAGCAATAACGCTTCTCTTGTAAATTCTAAGTGTGTAAAATAAATACGATATAAAGTAGACTCCAATGAGAATATATGGATGCTGTTAATTTCTTGGTAGCGTCTTCGAGCCGTGTGTTAGAGAATAGGAAGCAGGGCCAAATCGCAGTGTGGTGTCCCCCTATCTTTGGGGTCACCTGCTCTCTCCCTCTGTGCCTCTTTGACGTTTACCAGCCTTTCTTTGTTTTCTCATCTGTGTAAACGGTGCAAATTAATACATACTTGATAGGGATTTTCATGACACTGTTAAATGTAAAAACAACACTGAATGTGTCTGAGCTGCTTGTTACTTTTGCTGCTTTGATTGTCGAGTTGATTATCTTTACACGTCTTTCTTTACATGAGTGCTTCCTTACACGAGTGTTTCTTTACACGAATGCCTCTTTACATGACTGTTTCCTTACACAAGTGTTTCTTCTACAAGGATCCAGAAACAAACTCTTCTTGTCCCCCAGGAGAAGAGTAAGTAGGACCACCAACTCTGCTACCACCTTGAAGCAAGACTACAAATTTGCTAATAATTACTTGTCTTGATCAGTGTCCTATTGCAGTGAAGACTCACCATGACCACAGCAATTTTTACTAAAAAGAAAAAAAAAAACAAAAGAGCAGCATTTCATTGGGGCTGGCTTACAGTTTCAGAGGTTTGTTCCATTTTTATCATGGGGGAGAATGGTGGCATGGAGGCAGGCTTTGTGGTAAAGGTCTTCATTTGGAGCCAAAGGCAGCAGGAAGGAAAAAAACCACTAGGCCTGGCTTGCGCTTTTGAAATCTCAAAATCTACCCCCAGTGGCACACTTTCTCCAACAAGGCCACATTTACTCCAACAAGGCCATGCCTTCTACTCCTTTCAGATAGCCCTACGAGACTATGGCGTCCATTTTCACTCAAACCATCACTTTACTAAACACTATGCGTTACCCACAAAAGGCAGAATTTTCTGGGAATATCAGAGGCCAAGCTCCAGGAGGCCACCTGAGGTCTCTGGGTTTCTCCGTCCACTGGCTTCCATTGTCAGATGTACTCCTTTTTTATGGTTTTTTTTTTTTTAAATACATGTTTTTGTGTTTGTGAGTTTGTTCAGGGTTATTATAGTATAGACGTTGAGGTCAGAGGATGATTGGATTCGGTTCTCTCCTTCCACTGTGGGTTCTGGGGATAAAACTCAGGTCATCATGTTTGACATCAGGCATCATCCCACCGTACTCCCCATTTTCACTCTTATCATGATGATGGTTTTAACAAATCATAACAATGAAGGGCTGCTGTCTCCTGCATCATTTGATATGTTGAATGTGTGGGCCAGAGTGTGAGCTGCAGACTGCTTTGGTCCAGCTCATTGGAGAATTCAGGGCCCATGGAATATAGGAATAAGGTGTGACATGCTCTCCCCACCCCAGGCTAGCACACCAAATATTTTTGCTCTCACTCTTAGAGTAATGGGATAGAGGGAACAATAACAAAAAAACAGCCAAAACCAAACAAAGATCCAAAACCTCACTTATATACTTCCAAGTATTTTATAGGCAATTGACAGCTGATACTCATTTAACGAGTGCTCTCTTTTTGGTTTTTTTTTGTTTGTTTGTTTTTGTTTGGGATGGGAGAGCAGTGCACAGCCACAGTGGTGATCCGCATCAGTAGGCAGTTTCTCAGCGTTAGATCCTGCAATCTCAGTCCCCAATAAACAGCCACTATTCCCATATCACTGAAGAGAGAACTGAATGCCTCTGGAGAATTAATTTTTTCCAGCACTCTTCTGGCTTGATACATGATATAATCAAAACTTTTACTGTTAAGAACATACACTAGCTTGGAAAGGCATGATGCTGTGGCTCAGGAGGGTTCTGTGGGCCTTCCCCATGGTCCTGAGAGCATGTATCACCCTTCACAGAGGTACAACTGAGTCCTTCCCCAAGACAGTTGTCTTAGGGTTTCAATGCTATGAAGAGACACTGCAACCAAGGCACCTCTTCTAAAGCACATTTAATTGGTGCTGGCTTAGAGTTTCAGAGGTTTAATCCATTATGATCGTGGTGGGAAACATGGCGGCATAGAGGCGGACTTGGTGCTGGAGCAACCGAAAGTTCTCTATCTTCATCCATAGGAAGCAAGGAGGAGACTGGATGTGTTTCACACTGGGCATAACTTGAGCATTTAAAGCTCCGCCTCTGCAGTGACACATTTCCTCTAATAAGGCCACACCTCCTCCAATAAGGCCACACCTCTTACTAGTGCCACTCCCTATGGCCAGTCATTCAAACATGAATCAGTGGGGCCCATTCCTATTCAAACCACAACAATAGTTAAGATTAGCAAGAGGGATCCACAATAGCCATAATGCTGCAATTATTATTGAAAAACAGTGGGCATTGAGTTTGAGCAGCTGCTTTCAAATGCTCAATGATGGCAGCATTTTCTATTATCCTCGAGGGTTATATATGTAATAGGCTTGTTTCTAGCCTCAAAAGGCAAGTACTGTTTACACTTATCATTCTCAAGTAAGGGCAGCTGAGGCCTGGTGCTCTCCTGAGGCAAGTTGTCAGTGCTATGGTCCCACTGAGCCGTGAATCCAGGTCAGCCTAGCTGTGGCTTCTCTGTTGAAAGTGATATCATCTCTCCACTTTACTCCCTAAATACCTCATGCTGTTCCCCATCTGGTCCCTCTGGTTTTAGGCCGTATCAAATCTGAGTCACACTTGGCTGGCTTATACTCATGAAATACCAGACATCACTGTGGCGTAACAGCCACCAGCAACACATTTGCGTCTACACGGGTAGACTCATGAATCAAGGACAACAGTTTTAAAACTTCATAGTGAGCAGACAAGAAGGCTTGTATCCTGAAGGTGTGTCTGTCCATTTCAACACCAGCTAGTGTGCCTTTTTCCCAGAGAAACTGAGAGACCAAAGGATAAAGTAGCAGCGAGTAGCAGCGATCGTTAAGACGGTAGAGTAGGTGCGGTAAAGTAGTTAGTAAATGCCCTGAGAGGGAGAGCTACCTCGCTGCGTTCTTTCCCCACCCACTAGAGATACAGTTGCTAGGAAACTGGACCCTCCCCCTAGGGAGGGACACCTGGTCATTAATGGTCTGGGAACCTTCCTAAAGCCAATCGATTCAAAATGTAGCATCGTGACCAATAGATGCCTGCCAGGCAGGAATCGCCCCTGCCTTGGGCATGCTGGGATAGGCCAGAATCTATATATCACCCAACTAACCTAGGGGCGGCACACTCAGCTCCCACCACTTTGGCGGTGGGGCTGTGTAGGCCCAAGCTGCAGCTTGTAATTTACAATAAAAAGACCCTCATGTGTTTTGCAACGGAGTCGACTCCTGGAGATCTTTTGGGGGCTCGCGAACTGGGTATAACAAAACAGGAGAGCACAACGTGGGCTCCCTAGAGATCTCCCTGGTTGAGCCTCAAATATTGGGGGCAGGTGGGCTTCTTGCTCCCTAGAAGTTTCCTTCGTGTATGGGATGCCACCTGGGTGGTTCAGGTTAACATGTCGGGTAGGAACACCTGTATGCATAATTTCTAATAAATTACTCTCTCTTTTTTGCCTCAGATAGTACACTTGCATGGTGGTCTGGTTACAGGAAATAGTGAAGATTTGGGGAAGCAAGTCATTTTATAGCATTTCAAGACTGAATATTCTCGGCATGGAGTTTTTTAGGTAGAATGATCAGAATATACATAAATAGAGAACTTATAGAAGACTTTTGCCCTCCCTTCCCTTCTTTCCCCTCCCTTCCCTTCTTTTCCCTCCCCTCCCATTCCCTCTCCTCAGCTTCCCTTCCCTTTTCTTTTTCTTTCTCTTCTTTTCTCTCCCCTCTCTTCTCCTCTTCTCTCATTTCTCTTTCTCCCCCTTCCTTTTCTTCTCCCTTCTTTCTCTTCCTTCTTCACTATTCTTTCCTTCTTCTTTCCTTCCCTTCCTCTAACAAGGCCATACCTCCTTCAGTAAGGCCACACCTCCTAATGGTGCCACATCCTATGGCCAAGCACTCAAACATTTGACTCTATGGGGCCATTCCTATTCAAGTGAGCACAGTAGTTAAGATTAGCTCCCTTCCTCCCTTCCAGCTTACATGCTATTTCTTTGTTGTCAGGGCTGACCCTTTTGCTCACAATCCTCCTCCTTCAGCCTCAACCTCCTCTGAGTGCTGGGAACACAGCACACAATACCACATTTGGCTTCCGATTCTGATCCTATATGTTTATGTTCATTTCACTTTTAAACTTTCAAACTTTTTTCTGGAATTGATATGAGTTTGGATCAAGACATTACCTGAAGCAAGGTTGGGTAGCTAGACATGGCTTTTGTGTCACTGTCCTTGTCTTGAATATGTATTCTCATCCTGGGCACACGAGGTTTACACTGCATTACATCCAGCCACAGCTACGCTGCCAATGAGACATGATTATGAGCCACATCCTCCACTGCCCCACTGAACCCTCTTGAGATGCTGTGTACAACTTACTTCACTGCCTCCTCTGGAGGCAGCATTACAGAAGGTGGAGGCTCATTGATGAAGACAAACCTGGGTCCACCCACCTGGGTTGGTTAAAGGAGAGCAGCCGAGTTTCTTTGCTGTGTTACAGTGTATTGATTCAGGGCCTTTTCCTATAGCACTTATGGCTGATACAAAGACCTTGCAGGATATGATAGGGAATTTTTTAAAATATTTATTTGTTTTTTTAATACTTTATTAATCACACTTTATTCACTTTATATCCCCCCTTTTGGTTCTCTCCCTCCTCCCATCCCAATCCCTCCCTTCCTCCACCCTCTGCATGCATGCCTCTCCCCAAGTCCACTGATAGGGGAAGTCTTCTTTTCCTTCCTTCTGATCCTAGTCAATTAGGTCTCATCAGGGGTGGTTGCACTGTCTTCTTCTGTTGCCTGGTAATGCTGCTCCCCCCTCAGGGGGAGGTAATTAAAGAGCAGACCAATCAGTTCATGTCAGAGACATATAATATAGGATAAACCTACTAAAAGCTGTATACCTAAAGAAACTAATCAAGAGGGAGGACTCTTGCTAAAATGTTCAATCCCTATCTAGAAAGGCAAAGAGGATGGACATCAGAAGAAGGAGAAAAGAGGGAACAAGTCAGGAGCCTGACACAGATGACCTCTGAAAGGCTCTGCCCTTCAGACTATCAATGCAGATGACTTATAGGCAACCTTTGGGCGGAGTGCAGGCAATCTTATGAAAGAAGTGGGAAACACTAAGATCTGGAGAGGACAGGAACTCCACAAGGAGAGCAACAGAACCAAATCTGAGCACAGGGGTCTTTCCTGAGACTGCTGTTCCAACCAAGGACTATGCATGGAGATAACCTAAGACCCCTGCACATATGTAGCCCACGGCAGTTCAGTATCCAAGTGGGTTCCATAGTAATAGGAACAGGGACTGTCTCTGACATGCTTAGGAATTTGCTTAGGGTTTGCTGGCCCATCTGAACTGCAAAAGGAATTCTTGCAAGGAATTTTTTTTTTTTTTGGCCAAAGTAGAAAATAGACTTTGGACAAACAAGACATTCTGTGTTCTAGATCACACATGCTAATTCAGTCACTTGTTAACAAAGATAACTTTTTTTTTAATGGCTATGGATCATTTCCAAATATTGCATATGGTGATGATAATATGAATTGGTACAGTCTCCTCTTTTGTTTTCTGTTGCTCTGGTAAAAATATGGTGACCAAAAGCAACTTGGGAAGGAGATTTTATTTTGACTTACGTGTCCAGACCTCAGTCCGTCTTTGATGGTAACAGGGACAGGAATCTGGAGCTGGGAACTGAAGCAGAGACCATGGAGGAGTGCTGCTTACTGTCCTGCTCAGCCTGTTCTCTTAGGCTGTCAGGATTACCTGTCCAGGGGTTGGCACTGCCCACAGTGGGCTGGGCCTTTCCACCTCAATCAGTAATCAAGAAAATGCTCCAAAGGCTTGCCCGTAGGCCAGCCTGATGGAGACATTTTTATCAGTAATGCTTTCCCTCTTTCTAGATGACCCTAGCTTATTTCAAGTTGACAGAAAACAAACAAACAAATAAACTAAGCAACACACACATAATGAAATGTCACATAACCTGGCACAAAGATAGGCCATGCAGAGGAAAGAAAAAGAATATACCTCCAAAATGGTAAAACAAACAAACACCATGGTAACTCCAGTATAATAAATATGAAGTATTGCCAGTGTTGAGATTTCCAGGTTGTGGTCATATACGATACATAGGTAAGACATCACCACTGTGGGGGGCTGGATGTTGGGTGTGTGAGACTTTCTGTATCAGTTTTGACCTCTCCGGTGAACCTGTCACTACTTCCACATAAAAGCACACTTACTACACCTGCACAGTGATTTGTGGCTGGCCCTAGATCATTCAGTGACAGTCACCACCAATCTAGGCAGGAAATCTCACCCTGGCCCGGTGAGCCTTTTGCTTTCCCTCCCCTGATAATCCACAACTCCACCCTTCAGAAACGAGTTCTGTCTGCTCTCTGCCTACCACGCTCCACCATTCATTCCCAGTCGGAACACAGGCCACAGCCAGCATTTTGATGAAGCTGCTAAGTTTGCTAGGCAATCAGGGGAGGGAGTCCCTCCCCAGCAGAGGAGTAATACACACCCCTATTCTTAGTTCCCAAGGCCATGGTCTCCACCCTCCTGGACTTCTCGGAGTTGCACATGGTTTTTCAGAAGCAGGAAACGTGATACCCAGGGCAGGAGAACTCTGAATAATAGTGTGTGGACTGGGGTCTATCCCCAGGAGCCTAGTAACCCACAGCCCATGGATTAGTCTGGTGACCCTTCACTCCCCCTGGATGTATATGTCCTGGCTTTGTTCTTATTAGCAATGGCAGCTAAATCCTATATTTTGAAGGAAAAAAAAATGGTGGTGGGGGTGGTCCAAAAGATAACCTACCAATTTTAACCTACACATAGAGAGGAATGTGTGGGTCACTTGGCTCCACCATCATTTTCATTGGGTTGCTTTGGGGTCACCATCTGGGATTGTTCTCCCTGTTTTATGGGGGAAATAGGTACATGTATTTTCATAATGTGTAGCATGCATATCCTTTGGGGTTTCCAGCAAGGAATGATGTCTTTAACGAATGCCTGACATTACCTTGTGTGCAGTTGTGTTTCTGTAGGATTCTGTCTATTGAAATGATTGTCTTGCCCTGGGTACAGGGAGATGGGAAGCAAGAAATTAGGGGCCGGGGAGATGACAGCTAATCTGCTTGGTCTAAAGGTCTGATCAAGCACTTAAGTGTTTCTCATGCACAAGAATCAACTGTCAACAAACTTTATAAGCTTAGCAGAATTTTTTTTTCTTTTTCTTTTTTTTTTTTTTTTTTTTTTTTTACCGATTGGATAAATGCCAGGTGTGACTGCATTTGGCTTCCGTCAGTACTGTGGTGGCAGCTCAGGTCTCTCTCTGTGGCACTCCTCTCCCTGTGTAGCCTTGGCTGACAGCAAATTCCTGATTGTCTCTTCATTCTGTTGGGTATGGACTGTTGGGATTACAGCCCATGCCACCATACCTCGCTCTACTTCATTTTTTTTAAGGATTTGTTTCATGTTTAATTATGCGTAGGCATCAAGGTAATGCTCATGTCAGAGTCATTGCTTCCCAGGACTGGGTTACGGGTGGTTGCGAGCTCCCTGATGTGGGTGCTGGGAACTGAACTCGGGTCCTCTGGAAGAGCAGTAGGCTGAGCCAGCTCCAGCCCCTCTAGGTCTTTCTGTATAGAGTGAGCTGAAGCTTGTGTGTCCTGTCCAGCTGCACCATTCCCTGATGTCGGGAAACTACGAGCACTCTCTGCCCTGCTGGCACCCTGGCTTTCCTGGGTCCCAAGTCAGCAACATTTCAGCATCCACCATTGTCACCGAAACCAAGACTTTCTACTTACTTAAGGGCCAGTCTTATCACAGCCACTGCACGCTGTTGTATTTGGAACACCATTTAGCCACTTTTTCCCACTTTTTTTTTTTTCTAAACCTGGGCACCGTGAGAAACCGTGATCTGGGTATTGTAGGATCTAGTGTCAGTGATCTGGTCTGAGAGGGCCTTTGGAAGTGGTTCACATCATGTATCCACCACTCTTCTTGCCACGTGGCATTAGAGCAAGGACTTGCTTGACACAGAGATGCCTCCTCCTAGTTAAATCTATTAAATATCTTCTGTTTTTCTAGGGCACTCAGCTAACAGCTTGGTTAGGGCTTATGAATAGCTGAGTCATCTTTTCCAGCTGAGGGAGCTGAGGCTCAGCAATGTTAAGTGGTCCAAAGTCGGTATGGTTTCCAAGGACGCTAGCTCGTGATCTTTGCTCCAAGCTTATGAGCTGGGTGAGCGCCCAGCCTAAAGGCCGCCATGACAAGCCAGCTATCTGGCAGCACAGCCCGAACCCATTCCTGGGTAAGACAGCAAGGGAAGCGGCTCTTAGCAGCCCTTCCTGCATCTGCTCCATAGCATAGGAGAGATCCTGCTATTCTCCTCAGTCTGACTTAGGCATCGCAGTCTAGACTAGAATTCCCAAGTTTACCGTTTAGCGCTGGGCATTGTCGCAGGAGTTAGGTCAGAAAGAGGTAATGTTTAATCCTGTTCCCCACAGTTCACCCAGACTTAGACGTTTAGAATGTCTCATAGACACGAAGGCTTGGAAGAATGGCCCCAAGGTCTGTCCATGCAGAATCCTTCCACAAAGACCATGCCCACTAGAACTTGACTATAACCAATCCTGACACCTCTAGAAAGGCTGATTTGGGGTCAGTTCTTCCTTGTTCTTTGCTCTGTGGTCTCTTTTAAGATGACACCCTGCAAAGGAGGATGAAGTAGTCCCTTTTGTAATTTTTTTCTTTTTTTTAAAGTTTTTTTATTATCGTTTATTATTATTAGTTACATTTTATTAACTCTGTATGTTCAGTATTTTTAAAGATTTATTTTGTGTATGCAAGCGCATGCAAAGCCGTGTGTGTGTGTGTGTGTGTGCGTGTGTGTGTGTGTGTGTGTGAGTGAACATGAGCTTTCTCTCTCCTGGAGCTGATGGTTGTGAGCTACCCAACATGGGTGCTGAGACCCAAATTCTGGTCCTCTAGAAGAGCAACAAGTGCTCTTAACTGCTGAGCCATCTCTCCAGCCCCATGCTGTTGTTGTTAATGTAGGGTCTCTCCTGTCTCCACCTTTCTAGTGCTTGGATTACGAGCGTGTTCTGTCACATCCAGTTTGTGATCACGCATAAGTTCTAGGAATCAAACTCACACCCTCTTGCTTGTTTGGCAAGAAATTTCCTAAGTGATTCTCCCCCAGCCCTGCCCTTTAATTTATTCAGAGTTATAAACACTTCTCACCACGTTACCTCATTTGTCCTTAAACTCACCCCGTAGCCCTGGCTGACCTGAAACTTATGACCCTCTGGGATGCCAGGATTACAAGTATGTGCCACCAACCCTGGCTACATACTTTTTAAGGGTGATGCAGGCTTAGCGAGGACATTTCTGAACCTTGGTTGAATCTTTCCAGTTAGTGCTATCTATTCCATTGTGGCCAGGCCTGCTCTTGTTGTCTCCCTGACCCTCCCCCCAATAAATGCAGCTCTTTGGAGCACATATTTAATGATAACATGAACTAGAAGACTCCTTGGAGCCTCTTCCGTGTACCGAGTGAAGCCATGCACAACCCCCAGCCTGGAGATCCAGCCGAGTCCCTCACATGCTCCCCGGACTTGGCAGTAAAAGCTGTGTTCTTCCATTCATTCCGGTGATGTATAGTCTCTCTGGGCGTCTAATGTTAAACAGGGGAATTCCGACATGTTCCATAACGCATTTACTGTAACTTGATACCACGAACTATACTTGCTGTTATTTATCATTTCTTTTTTTTTTTTTTCTTTTTTCTCTCATTCCAGCACAAAGCCAAGGTGGAAGCAATGACCCTGGACCTGGCTGTGCTCCGTAGCGTGCAGCATTTTGCTGAAGCATTCAAGGCCAAGAATGTGTGAGTGTTTCAGTTCGGGGTTATACATCACAATTCCTTGCTATTGTAATGTCTTTATCAGATGAACGCAATCGCGCGAGGACACAAGGCTGCAGTGCTCATTTATATTGGCGCTGTTAAGGTGGACCGTATTTTCCTGACTCTGAGTCACCCTCCTTATGAGATGTGTCATCAATCTAATAACAGCTTCCCAGACTAAAAAGAGAAAAAGAAACGACATTATTAAAACCCGTAGGGCTGATACACACTGGGGCAGTTTGAAGACTGTTCCAAGTATGTTTGTTCCCTGTTCCAAGTATGTTGCTGTGTATCTATCAGAATCTCGGAAAAGCTTACCTCAAGGGCATCCGGCCACCTCACCTTTTCTGTACTAACGGGGCTGAACCCCTGAGCGTGCTGTCTTCTGGTGCTCTGCGAGCCTTTGGTACTTGGACGTAGGGTGTGTATATAACTCCAGACACAGCTGCGGGTTGTAAGACATCCCAACCCCTGGGGCCTCCTGGTACTCAAAGACCTCGTTGGTTCTTCCATTTACTACATGGAAGTAAATGAGCATTCTTCATCTGCTCTTCTAAATGCCTTCATTGCAGGGGTGGTGGCAGGGGAAGTGATGGGCTGAATACACTACCACCCTCTAACAACCCCCACCCCTTCCCTGCAGAGGAACAAGGAAGAGAAGAGAAATGAAGAAGAGAAAGAAAGAAGAGAGAGGGGGGAGGGAGGGCACGAAGCCGAGACGCAGGCTTCATGCCGATGAAAGCAGTGATGGCTAGCTCTGTTATAATTATAGTATTTCGTTCCCAAGGTTTATTTTTATGGTTGCCTCTATAGGGCAGGCAGTACTGGTTTCTCATTTACCACAGTGGCTTCGGTTTCATTAATAAATAACTTCACTTAATTTTATTTTCCAATGAGGTGATTGAAGTATGAGGATTAAGTTAACCATAGCCCAGGTGGTGCCAAGTTGGGGGATAAATGGTGTGAATGATTCCAGCATGCCTGGACTGGTAGGGCTCAGGCTAGGCCATGATACAGTTCCCTGAGCAGATTAGAGGTATGGGGGGAAGGGGATCTTCAACCAGGTATTCAAATGCTACTGTGTTACCTGGTTTCTAGTCCTGAGCCCACTCAGGTCTTCTAGACCATCCAGGTATTTCATCTTTGCTGAGCAAACAAGTGGCCTATTCCTTAAGTAGAGTGTCCTGGTCATAGTTCCATAGACTTGTATTGTTCCCAAGTGAAGACCCCTTCGATGACTCATAGGCACAGCTAGATCCACCACCCACTCTGGTCCTGCCAATCAGAAATGCGACCCCCACCGTTGGCTCTTTCCAGTGCCCTGTCCTTACTCACTGGCAGCCCTTGCCAGGACTATCCATGGGGCTGGAGACCCGGAGCAGCACCAGCTTGCTCATTTATCTATTCATCTAATCCTTCATCGTTTACTTAACAGGCATTTGCTGAGCACTTCCAAATTTCAGGGCACTCTTCTAGGTGGACATTGCTGGCCACTGGGAGCCAAGTGACCTCAGGCAAGCCACAGCCTAAGTTGTTGGCAAGCCATGATGCTGCCTCCTCATCCCAACATGCCTGTGGTTGTTGAGGGACCAAAATATTTTATTATTGTTGTTGTTATTATTATTATTATACTTTATTCACTTTGTATCCTGTTTTTAGCCCCCTCTGTCATCTCCTCCCAGTCCTACCCTCCCTCCCTCTTCCTCCCCTAGCCATCTCCCCTGATCCATTGCAAGGGAGAGTCCTCCTGCCTTACTGTCACGTCCCATTAGAACTGCCTGGATCCTCTTCCTCTGTGGACTGGCTAGGCCGCCCTACCATGGAGAAGTGATCAAGGAGCAGGCAACCAAGTTTATGTCGGATACTGTCTCTTCTCCCCTTACTCAGAACACACATGGAGACTGAGCTGTGTATGGGCTACATCTAAGCAGGGGTCTAGGTCCTTTCTATACATGGTCTTTGGTTAATACATCAGTCTCTGCAGCCTCCCCTGGGCCCAGCTTCATTTTTGGCTTTGTTGGCCTCCTTGCAGGGCTCCTGGAAGGACTAAATTATTAACAATCCTAGCAGAATTAGTACCAGCTCATTTGAGGAGGGGGGTTCAGTTGAGGGACACACATTTAGAATGCCTTGCCTGCACCTCTGGTTCAGTTCTGAAAGCACCCTTTCATGGTGGGAGTAACTTTATTCATTATATAGATGAGAAGGGTAAGGCTAGAAAGATGGAGTTAAAAAAAATTGCATAGGTAGCAATTGGTAAGTAGCAGAGCTACAGCTCTGTATGGCCCTTTACACCAGGATTCCCTCTTGACTCCTCTAGTATGTTGTCTTTTATTGCGATGGTAATGGAGACTTGTACTCAGAAAACTAGTGGATTTCTTAGGGTCCTCAGTCGTTGATGGCAGAGAGAGGACTCTGTTCATTCACTCTGTTCACTGTTCCTTCCTTCCCACCTCTCTGATTAGGTACTGAAATGAGGGTCTAGGCTGAAGAAGGCCATAGCCCCATCCTCCATAGCTCAAGACAGGCATTAGATTTTATTCAGTAAGTAGTTCAGCAACCATCACACTTAAAGGCCTTTTGTAATCACTGACCCAAACTCTTGGAGTGGAAAGATCTCCCATTTTGCAGTAATCTTTGATTTTCAATACTCGTATGTTCAGGCCTAACGGCAGTTTCCCTTAGAGCCTCTCCATGCCTTATTCTTTCTGTGTCTTAAGAGTATAGGGTTGCATGCAGAGGAGAGAAATACTGCCGTACTGAAAATATGTATAAAAAAGGCAGTGATTTTTCCCTTTTGACATACTGCCAGTACCGAAGTTTTCCTCTGGAAAGGCAAATGACAGCCCAGTGCTAACGGTCTTCGGATTCGGAAAGCTGTCAGAAGTGAATTTAAGTGCTGGTGACCAGGCTGCCAGAAAAACACGTGTAACTCTAGTCTTATCATCGCCTCCCATCTTTAGACATTAAAATTTCCTTGTGTGTAAAACATAATGACAAATGAAAGAAAGCCTGCTGGTTCAGAACCAGTCTCCCCCCCCCCCCCTTTTTTTTTATATTGTGCAAGCTGGACCAAAGAGAGGAAAAGCCCTTCAATGTAAATTCCACATGGACGCTCCATTATGCTCCATTTAATAGATCTTTTCAGAGCCTGCGCATGAGCGCCCTGGAATAGCATCAAGGCTCTGTGCAATCTTTGTTGCAAGTGTGACCTCTCACCCTGGGACGGGCAATGCATTTATTTTGTCACTTGGAGATGAAAAAAAAAAAAAAAGATGAAAGCTGAAGGCAAAACACTGGTGGAAAATGCAGCCTGTCGGGGAAGCTGCAGAGCTGGCGTCTCCCTGCCTCAGGGAGACTGGAAATCAGACTCCGTAGACATCTTCTCTTTGGAGTGTGGGGTCGGGAGGAGAAGACTGCTGTGGAGCAAGCAGGGCTGGTGACAGCTATGGAAGCAGTAGGGGCTGACCAGACCTTTCCCTTCGTGCTCTACATGCAAATATGCTAAATTCTTTTCCTGCTCTTGTGTATGCATATGGACGTGAGTGTTCCTGTACAAGTGTGCATGTGAAGGCCAGAGGTTGGCAATGTCTATCTTCCTCAGTCGCTCCCCATACTGAGGTGATAGGTGTGTCTCCCTTCGTCTGCCTGCCATGTGTTTGGCAGTTTGAATGAGAATGACCCCCATAGGCTTATGTTTGAATGCTTGGTCCCCAGTTGGTAGACCTGTTCAGGAAGGATTAGGAGGTGTGGCCTGGGAGGAGGTGTGCTGCTAGAGGTAGGCTTTGAGATTTTGAAACATTTAAACAGTCCCAGTGTGCTTTCTCTGCCTTGTGCTTATAGATCAAGATGTAAGCTCTCAGCTTTTGCTCCAGTGCCAAGCCTTTCTCTGCCATGATCCCACCATGATGGTCATGGACTCAAACCTTCAGAAACTGTAATCCCCAAATAAACTCATTCTTCTACAAATTGCCTTGGCTGTGGTGTCTTAGCATAGTAATAGAAAAGTAACTTAGGCAGTATGGATTGCAGGAGCTTACCCTTGGGTTCTCATGAATGTGTAGCAAATACTTTACTGACAGCCAGCTCCTCAGGCCCTGTGCAAAGCCCTTATTCATGTATTCTCTGTTGGCCTCTTACAATAATCTTAGACTCTTGCATTATCACTCAGTTTACCAAATCAGAAGATCCAAGTACACAAAGAGTCTAAATAATTTTCCCTTTGAATTGAGTATTAGAGAATTTGAACCTAAGACTGTCTGCACCCAGACACATTCAGGACACATGACTACTTGCAACAATTGTTCTGCTGAGGTTCTGTGCAGACTTCCTACCCAATCTGCCTCCCCGACTTGTTTGCTCATTGCGTTTTCATTCATTTCTTCTGTCATTTTCCACTTACTGAACTGGGTGGTCAGCTCGGGAACCTCAGTCTGCTGCTAGATGTTTCTCCCCAGAGTTAGTGGTGATGGTGGTGGTAGTGGTCAGCCAGTGTGTCTCAAGCCAAATTATTCTGGACATTACTGGAAAGTTCCAAACAAGAGACTGGCAGTTTCCGATCAAACTGTATTTTTTAAAATATTTTTTGTTTGTTTGTTCATTTAAATTAGGATTTGGGAAGGGAGCAGGACTCCATAGTGCCTATAGGCAAGGGAATCTGTCAGTGGGGAGCAGCTGGGGAAAGTCTCTTTCTGATTCATCACTCATTGGGATGCCCTTCTGACAGACTCCAAAGCCTTAACTCATTGGCGATGGCGTCTTTCACACTTTCAATAGGACTACAGCTGCTTCGTTTACCAGACTAGGAAGCCTACACCTCGAGGCATAAAACGGCTCAGTGAGCCAAGGACAAGATGTTCCAGAAGTGTGTTCTTTCTCACTAGAGTTCTGTCGTTCCCAATAAAACGGAAGGCTGTGTTCCAGGCCTTCAGCCTTCAGAGTCAGGAATGGCACACCATAAAGGACAAGGGTTACTAGGATTCCCGCTGCCAGCCATCTCTCACTGGCCAAGGGCTTCATTTGTCCTGGAAGCAAACTGCAATTGTAGAAATTCATATTGACATAGTTGTGCAATTCTGAAGGTTTCTAGAATGCCATTTTTCATCATGGGTTTCTATTTCTTGTCTCAGCTTTCTGTCTCTAGTATAATTTAAATAAATTTGGCTTCATTTCACCAAAAAAAATAAAAAAAATCATACTGAAATGTGTTTTATTTAAAGGTTAAAATAAAGGTTTTCTATCCTTTACTTATTAAATGTTTGAGCAGAAAAATCTTTAGCAAAGTTGTTTATTTTTACTTTCCACTAGATGACTTTCAGAACTGGGACTACTATCCCGGCATATTATATTCTTGGATTCATATTCCAGAGTTCTGCCTCTTTTCCATCTATAGAAGTGGGTGGGCTATAAATTATTAAATAAAACCCAAATTTTGAGGGATAAATTACCCAGAAGACCAATGTGTAAATTACAGATTAATCTTTCCTTTTCTCCCTAGCTCAGCTTTGCGAATAATGTTCTAGCCAACATTTCTGCATCAGTCTTTGCTCACCGTGAGAAACGCACCCTGCTTCATGCACCAGGGGATCCTGTTGCTTTGCTTTTCCTCACAGTATGAAAACTCAAGGAGAGAAAGCATGGAGGCTGATTTTCACTGTAACAGATGCTCTTTATTCAGATCTTTGCTATGACGTTTCGGGGGCGTTTTATGAAGTCCACCAGTTCATTGTTCCTCTACCTTATATATTTTCCATCTTAGCTCATTGAAAAGCCACATTATGGGTCATTTAATATATCTGGGAACACTAGGGAACAGCTCGTCTCTTACGATTTCTTTGCTTTTTTGCTACTTAACCCTTTAGGTGTCAAATATTTTTACATGATATTTTTAAAAAGCATTTCAAAATTATGTCATATAATAATCTTGTATTAAACTAAAAAAAAAAAACCCTATCAAGTAATAAAGTATAAGGCAGGGCTCAGTATATTTTCCTGTCAAGGGCCAGATAGTAAAGATTTTATATTTTAAGATGAAGAAATGTCTTTGCAAAAAGTCAGTTTTGCTTTTGTAGCATGGAAGCAGCCATGAGCAGTGTGTGTCAATAAAACTTTATTGTTGAAAGAACTGTAGGCAGTATGTATCGATAAAAATTTATTGACACAAGAACCATTGGCAGTGTGTGCCAGTAAAACTTTATTGACAAACGTTCCATAGCTAGACTTTTCTTCAGGCATACTATGTTAACCTTAGGACAACAGCCCACAACTTCTCCTTTAGTAGAAATAACGGCTTTTGGAACGTCAGCAGAATTTATATTTCAATTTCAGCTCCAATGCAATTCTTTTTTCTTGGAAAAGGGATCATGTGACTGGTTATGATGGGGAGGTACATAGAGCTAATCTGTGCATGATCAGTTTCACCACTATATAAAAGCTGCCATGGGATAGAGACTTAGTAGGTGGGAGAAAGGAATGTGAGTAGAACACTGTGCTGTGCTAAGTTTTTTGGGAAAAAAAATACCACCTTATGAGAAACAGTCAAAGTAACACCCTGGATATCATCAAATAGGGAAGACCCTGAAGCCCTAATGGGAGCTTGAAGGCGGATAGTCATCCTGGTGATGGCTGTTATTTAGTGGCTATTAGTCATATGTCATACACAGTTAAGGGGTCAAAGGGCAGGTCCAAAAAACGAACAAACAAATAAACAAAAAACCCTACCATGTCTCCCTTTTCTGCCCAGTTCAACAAATGCAACATTTTATAGGTCAAGAGATTAAGAATCCTCTCTAAGGTCATGCTAGCTAATAACTGGTAGGCTAGGCTAGATCTTAACCCCAAGTCTCCACTGGGCTCAGCAAATTCAACTACTTGGAGAATAAGAGAGATCTTACTTATTTAGGAAAGGCACTGAGTAGCACACGTTGCCAAAGGAGGTTTGTCCCATTAATTGGATGGATGACAGCCCTTGCCTACTGGGATGATTATTAAGGTCACTTCTAGGTCAGAGTTGATGCTTTGTGAAGCCAATTTTCTATCACCAAGAGGAGACTTGTTTTGCTGAGATACATAAGATACATATAAAGGAGGTTAGACAGACCCATCAGAAAAGAGGCTCAGCCCCTCAATTAAGGTGCCCAGACCATTTTCTTCCAAATGTCTAGGAGGTGCTTCTCCACGGAGTCCTCTTAAACAGAAATGGCAGCTATTTGCTCTCATTTACAGTTGTCTATATACATTTACACCAAATGTCAGCGCTCATTTCCCCTCAGTTCCAACTTGTCTTCAAAATGATGCTTATCAGTAGACAGACGAAGGCCAAAGGGTCATCTCGCTATGTATACCTCTGAAGCAGAACCATTACTTTTACATGCAAACTCAGCTCTGATTCTGACCTGCTCAGGGGCATCCTAAGGCGCAGCCACTGCACTTGCTGATGCGGTCCACTCCGTTCTCAGAGACAAGGTCAGCTTCTTGCATCTTTGTGGATTATCTACCCCCAACCCTATGCCTCTACGCTTCACAGTCATAGAAACATCCGCAGAATCTGCATGCCGGCTCCAGCTGTTACTTTACACTGTTCCCTTGTACCCGCCGGTCACCTGCTTTGGGGATGACTGCGTGTTTTTGCAGAGCCTCCTGTTTCCTTCCTCTCGCCTTAGCTCCACTTCCGCACCAACTAGTCATTCCGTAGTGCAGCCGTTCGCAACCTTCGTGAATGCCTGTGACCCTGCAATACAGTTCATGTTGTGCTGACCCCAACCATAAGATTACACGTGGCTACTTCATGACTGTGATTTTGCTGCTGCTGTGAACCGTGATGTGATATATGTGACACCCCCCGCCCCCCCCCCCCCCGCCAAAGGGGTCATGACCTACAGGTTGAGAACTGCTGTCTTGGAGTATCATCAACACACCCAGCCATCACATGCACTCCTTTGGGCTCCTTTCCGTTTTCTCTGTTGGTTTTTTGGTTGTTATTGTTTGACCAAGCCCCAGAGGATCAGCGGCATCACCTAATTCATTTCCGGCTTCATTCTGGAACTTGTCTGTTACCTATGAAGATGGTGACCTTGGCAAATTACTGCCTCCGTGGTCCCCAGGTGATTCATCAGTGAAGATGAGAAGAGGCGGTTAAAGCGCTCTGGGGTTGTTGAGAGGATTAAGTCGCATGCTCTCCTCATAGTATAGCGCCTGATGACGGCATGTGCTTAAAAGAGAATCCTCCCTGTCGTCATCATTGTCTCATTATCCTCTTCTGTTGTATTCATCACACTGCGATGTGGTGAGTTGAGAGGACTTGGTAGATGGATGGATGGGAAGAGGAGCGGAGGAGGAGGGAAGGCCAAAATGGGGACTTATAGATCCATTTGGTGAGATACCACTTTTAATTTCATTTTTGGTTTGTTAATTTGGGGGACTTTTTTGAAACAGGAAAATTTGATAGCCCAGGTTGGGCTTGAGCACCTGACCCTCCTGCTGCCACCTCCTTACTGCTGGGATTCCAGGCTTGTGCCACCATGTGCAATTCCAAACTTGAATGTTAAGGCACCAATTCTCGACCATTCAATGTTCTTGGACTGATCCCCCCTTGCGTAATGTCTAAATCTTGGGAAACAGCCATTAAAGATCTTTATTAAAATTATGTCTTTGTGTGAGGGTGGGAATGAGGAGCTATGTACACAAGCGCAGGAGCTCTCAGACTCCAGAAGAAAGGGGCTGGAGTTACAGGCAGTTGTGAGCTGCCTGATGTGCGTGCTGAGAACCGAACTGGGGTCCTTGCAAGACAGCCGGTGCTCTCAACCAATGTTCCAGCTCCTCAGCCCCAGAAACTGCTTCTTTATAGTAATCGTACTTAACATATTTTGTTTAGGCAAGCAGACTAAAGGTGTACTACAAAAATGTATGAGTCAGAGTCAGAGCTCCCCAAGCTGGCCGTGAACCCTCTTTCCCCTTCAGCTAGGTTCTTCTTGGAGTAGAGAGAGACTGACGCCCAGTCCAGTCTATGGAACCTGTTCTTTGGCCCTTACGGCGATCACCTAGGCAGTCAGCTTTGCAGCAAACACATGGCAGTGTTAATATCAGGTCACTCTCAGGGATCCCTTGACTTATGTAAGCCTTGCTGAATGCGTTCCGGGGTCTGTTTTTCAGCTGTTTCCTAACCTGCCTCATGAATTCCACTTGGTTTTCTTTCTCTTGTACCGTTATTTCCAACCCCATTGTCAAGTCAGGATTCCACGTTTACCTAATTGACACATTGAGACACTGCTCAAACTACAGTGATATCATATTTTAATAACACGGGGAGCATCTTGTTCCTTAGTAAATTGTTGAGAAGTTAATTCTTGTTAGCCTAAAAACTTGAATATCCGCTTGAAATAAATCAGCTGCGCTATGCCGTGCTGCCTGCCACGAGTCCCCGAGGAAGACTCCATTTGCAGATATACTTCTAGTCAATCACTCTGCTTTGTATTGTGCCTGCTTTCTTTTCTTCATTTTGGAAGCATTGATTCGGAACCTTGTCTATCAAAAACCATAAATGCATCCTCTCAATTAGCAGCCTCTTTCTTCCTTTCACCAACATGGCCTGGTGCTACAATTTAGCCACCAGCTGATTCATGATAAGAAAAAGGCACTGGACAGGCCAACTAGGGCTAATGAGACTCTGTCTCAGCGCGAACCAACAAGCACACTAAAGTTGGTATGACCCACACATTGATAACCAGAATCAGGCAGCAAACTGCAATCTTACTGTTCGAGAAGCATGTAACAGGTATGTTGACAAATTGTAGCTTGTGGAAGTAACACTGAGCAGAATGTCTCGAAACTGAAGGGGACGGCAGAGCTTGGATTGCTTACAACCGTTCTGGGAAGTCTCAAGAGATTGATGCAGCCATTCTCTCACCTGGCTGTTACAGAACCAGCTAGGAACCCTTCACAAACACTGATAGACCCATGCTACCCGCAGCCATCCTGCCCTATGGCCCTTTGGGCGTAGATAGATGGGGAGATAGTGAGACTGAAAGATGTCCTAGTTTGTTTCAGTTGTCAACTTGACACAGCGCAGAGTCATCTGAGAAGGGACTCTGAGTTGAGGGAATTTCCCAAATCAGATTGGCCTGTGCGCTCATCTGTGTGTGTTTGGTGGAGGCAGCAGGGTAATGTTTTACTTGATGTAGGAGGGCCCAGTCCTCGGTGGAAGACGTCAGTCCATGAACAAGTGGCCCTGGGCTGTACATGAACGTTAGCTAAGCAGTGGCCCAGCTTGAGCCAGCATTCCTCCATGATTGCTGCTGGAAGAGGCTCTGGAGGCTCAGAGTGAGGAAGCCTAGAGTGCCTGCCTAGGCTGGCCCCACATGACAGGGCTCTGATGCCACACTAGGTACCTTGCTATTTGGTCACAAATAGCAAGCAGCTGGAGGAATGAAGGGCTCATTTTGGCTCATAAATAAAGGTAGTAAAGGTAGACTTTTATTGCCATAGAAGGCGTTTTGGGGTATCTTCAGCTGTGGCAGTTGGGGACTTGTGGCATCACATCTCACATTATGACAGATCATGAAGCGGGAAGACTTTAGCCGAATCCAGACATAACTCTAATCTTTAATGCTCACGCTAACCCACAGTGACCTGAGTCTGCCCAGTAGGTCCCAAGTCCTAGAGCTTCCACAGCCTCTTAATATAACCACAGGCAGGAAAAACTGCTCCCTGGTGTGGAAGTAGCAAGGGACCCAAGGGCCCCTTCCATTGGTGGCAAGGGGTACTAGAATGGAGCTAGGAAGTGTGTGTGTGAGTGAGCTCTGGGCCAGGAGCTAGGAGCTCCTGGCTGCTGTCTGTTACTTACCAATTGCTAGCTCTTTCTGGCCTTAGTTGGTAATGTTTGGCACCTCTTGAGGCCCTTCCATCTCAGTGATGGAAAGACAGCTTCAGCTCGTGATTGCAAAACATCTTCAGACTTAACTCTGTTCTGCTATGGAAGGCATGGTTCCTATCTTTGTCTTGATAGAATGCCTCCCTGTTAGAGGAAAGACGTCAGCTTGATCTTAGACAAGATCTATATATGATATTTGAAGACCCTACTGCCTCGGCTACACACTCCTGTTGCACTCAAGTGCCTTGAATTCAATTCATCTTTCTCTCTCTTTCCTGTCCTTTGGGAGGGTTTTCCAAGCTCAGCAGCTTAATGTCAGTTCATATCTGTTTTATTTCCTGCTCTTCTATTGTACCAGGGCAAGACTGGGTTTGCTGTGCGGTACCTACAAATGTGAGGAGACAGTATAGCCTCCACTTTCCTGTGCTCTTTCCTCCTTTTTGAAATATAAAAAATATTTGTCTGTTGTAAAATGCCATAAATGCATCTAATTTGCCTTTGTCTTTTCTCATAGCCGTGTTTTTAAAATCACATTGAAGACAAAGCCTTGCGCAGCCTAGGCTGGTGTCTAACTCTTTACTGCATAACCAACAATGACCTTGACCTCCTCATCCTCCTCCCTGTCTCCCAAGGTAGACTAGATGTCTTCTTGTGTTTTAAGAGGTATCTTGTCGCATTCTCTGGCCGTGATGTGGCTTTTGCCTGCAAGAGCTCTCAGCAACTGCTGGGGCCATGAATGCTTGGCCTCATGAGGCCCTGCCACCCTCGCTCCCCCAGAATAGATAAGTGGTTCATGGTTGCTGGGTGAGGGAGCATCCCAAGCCCCACCCCTTCCTCAGGCTGTCAATGTCGTTACCATTTTCTGGGTGACAGACTTTTTTCAAAGATGTAGCCTCCCATAATTGCCTATGCTCTGTATGTGACCCCTCACCCGTACATCTGTAACTAACTCTGGCTAACCTCATTGGTTCACCAAGCAAGATTTGAGTAGAATCCTTTCACTGTTCTATTATTCACATTTTCTCTGCGGTGAGTACGTGTTTGTTATCCCTAGTATCCGCAGAAAAAGCCATCCCAATTAGCTGTCTGAACGAATCCCACTTAATTGTTTTGCAAAGTGTTTTTCTTCACTGATCCTCTCTGGACACAGGAAATAATTCTAACCAATCTGCAGTGGTTCCCTATGGCACTGGGGCTGGTCCAACCACTTCGAATCTGGTGAGTGACAAGGGAGCCACCTGAAAACTAATCTTCAACTGCACAGGGACACGCTGTTTTCCAGCATGGCTGTGTTTCGTCATTAGCTATTCCCAGGGCCCACAGGGTCCCAGAGGGTGTCAGAGTACATTAATTTTTATCATAACACGGAATCTCCCAGGTCTGAATGGCAGCACATAGCTGTCAGGCCCTTTCTGAACTCTATTTCAGCTCCATATATCTCTAGGCAAAACAGAGGAGAGAGTCGTCATTGGCGAGGGAGATGTACAAAATGCATGAGATGCTGTATTGTTGGACTTGACCGTGTGCTTAAGCTTGTGACACACATGATTTCTTTCTCTATTGTCCGCACAAGCTCTCCTCTGCCTCCCTTATTAAGCCCTCCTTTCTGCCTACATGAGAACTACACAGAGTATGTATTAAATAAATTCCCTTTTCATCATGCTAATGAATTCATCAACCAGTATTTTCCAACCATTCTACAAAGACGTTTAAAAAAAATGAGTGTTCCTGTCCTATGAATTTTCACTAGAACTTACGCATCTACGGTGTCACCAGGAGTTTATAAATAATGGATTATTATGCTTAATATCACTTTACATCCTCAAAATGCACTTTTAATGGGGAATGCTAATGCATGTCAGAGAAGTCTAGTTATTTGGCCAGTCCTTTTATTCTACTCAACTTGTCAATAAAGTAAAATGCTTAAAAGGTTGCAATTTACCTGGAGGAAAGGAGGCTCTGATATGATTTTAGGGGCTTTCCATTGTGGATATAGGGAAAATGGGGATCATGGGGGAACTGTCTCTCCTTGCTGATGCATGTCAGCCCAGCCTGCTTCATCTGCTAGTTTCCTCCCTTGTACTGATACAAATGATGCTTGTTTTCTATGTGTTGAGTTGTGGAATTTACTGCTGTCCACTGTGGCCTCCCAAGAGACTTTCATATCATCAGTAAAATCCTGCAGGAATACATCACAATTCCTGGGTCCTTAGAAAGCCATGGGATTCCACCAAGAAAGACTTGAGGATGGTGCCCCTTTTCCTAGTCTATGGGAGTTTTGTTCCAATGTACGTGCAAGATGATGTGAGTGGTCCAGGGTGCTGTGCCTCATCCTTCCCTCCCTGCTTGCCCACATTGTGCTGAACATTGATTTTCCATTTTATTAAATATTCCCTGGAAGCAGGAACACAGGACAGTAAAGTGCTTAAGTGCAGAGGGCAGGTTTGGAAATTGCTAGAATCTGCACCAGAGAGTCAGGCCTGCACTGTAGATCCCATGCCAATCCAGCTAAGTGCACAATTATCAAATCGATGCCTTTCCCCCTAGAAAACCGTGTTGGGGAAGATGTGGGTGTTACTTTGTTCACACCCATCGCTTTATACCCCTGCTTTAAATCAATGAGGTTGAGATTTCACTGCTGCGACTGGGATGATGGGAAAGAGAAAATATAATCAAGATAATGGACAGGAGGCAAAAATTTAAGAGAATAACCAAAACAAGAGTGTTTTCATTTTCTGCTAAGTGTCTGTACTGATGTTCCAGAATCTACTCTAAGAAGTTGCAAATGGTGCATGAAATGAAAAATTCTTGTCGGTCTCCAGGGGACAGAGCCAGAGTGTTGCTCTCCTCCTGGCGACTGTTTGGATTGTTTCCTCTATTCCAGCTGAAGTAAAAAGAAAATATTAATTAAGCGTAACTAAGGTACTGGGACAGCAGAATCCAGTCCTGGTTAATTATTGTGGTAACACCCCGTGGTGTCCATCCATTCTTGACATCTTTAGGACTGTGACCCACCCAAAACACGGCTGATGACCATTGACCACCCAAACTGGTCGTTGTCATTTTACATGCCTTCTTTCCTCTCCTATCCATAGAGGAGGTTCTCCTACAGAAATTCTGAGTGAGGGCACCGGGACCAATCTAGAAAGTTTGGAGAGCAGCTGTATGTGTATTGTGTGTGTGTGCAGTCTTTGTGGGTACCATCTCCCCAAAGTGGAGGCCCAGATCTAAGCAACAGAAAACCGGACAAGGTATTAATAGTGATATTAATAGCCTGTTTTAGGCAACTTCTCCATCAAGGTCAATGGCAAAAATGCTGTATATAATTTTCCTTACAACTTACTTTCACTATTTTTAATTATACATATGTGTATGTGTCTTGGGGCCGGGAGAAACACGTAGGTACCAATGCCCCAGGAGGCCAAAAGAGACCAATAGATTCCCAAGGAGCTTGAGTTGTGAGCTTCTTGACTGTGGGTGCTAGGAGCTGAGCTAAGGTCCTCTGGAAGAGCAGGAGGCAATATTAACCATTGGGCCATCTCTCCAGACCCTGTATGTAGTTTTTCAGTTCTCAAAAATATCAGACGAATTAGGCATGGCCATTCTTTTCTACAGGAGATGTAGCTGTAACTTAGAAGTGTGTTAACTTTTCTAAGATCCACTCAACTGATGAGAGGCAGACCCAGGCTGAAAAACACGTTTTCCTTGTCACATAGTTTAACCTCTCTGTCGTCTTGGAACTGCAGCAATCAAAAGAATTCTCTCATAAAAATATTTTCACACATACATGTGTGCATGCATGTGTACACACACATAGAGACACACACAGACATACACACACACACACACACAAATACTTCTAAAAATAGAAACCTTGTTTTTCATTTACCCCTCCATAAAATGGGATTATTTCCTTTGGAAAAGGGTATTCACTACTTGCGTGTTCTTTCTAAATAATGCTTTTAGTAGCAAGTCTGTCACGATGCAACCCTTCTCAAATTAAATCAGTTCAGTGCCACGTCTAGATTTGTACAAAATCAATGCTTCAGCATCCTGTGATATAATACTTAGTGCTACCAAGACTTGAAAGAAAGCTTTTGTAAGACCATCTTTTAAGTTGCGATCTTGACAAGGCAGTTACATATTTATCCAATGAGTTGTACAATATAATTTTTAAAAATTTCTCTTATATTCCCTCCAAATCACCATGAACTGTGCCTACGGCATGTACAGTGCATAGCTGTGGTCTGGGATGGTTCCAGCACAGAGAATTTCAGCTGGGTGGAGGCAGCTGTAGAAAAAGATCCCTGTGGCCAAGTTTGTGCTGCCTCCCGTGAATTCAGACCAAACTAGCCATGTTAATTTAAGCAAGGGCCCACCTTGTAATGCTATACAGTTTTCAGCCCATCCTTCTCTGGGAGAACACACTGCTAGTTACAAGGTAAGACTGCCAAATGGTTTTCTTAATGGAACACGGCTCCATATGCCCTTTGCATCCAATTTCACAGTATTTCCAAATAGTATGAATTCTTGGAGCTCACTTGAGCAGTACCCCAGATGGTATGACATTCTGTTTCTAGGAGCAAACGGAATATATTTCCTTTTTAGTTGCATTCTATTTAGGTGATTCTTTTGTTTGTTCTGAAACAGGATCCTGCACAGTCACAATTTTTGGACTTGTAAGGGTGCTTCTTACCCTTAAAAATCCCACCTCATTTGTGGGGCATACTAACAGTTTTCACTGTCCCACCATTACTATGTGGCACCTCCCCATGACGGTGTCTTCTGCTGCTCTGAGAGTCCTTCTAAGGCTCTGTTCTCCTTTCTCATGGTTGACATTCTGGGCCTTCTGGGGTTCCTGCAGTCACAATGTAGCATTCTTATCTCCAAAGCATAAATGACTTTACTGGTCATTTATGTTCACCAACTTAAATCATTTTTAGGTAACATATTGCCAAAGATCTCTGTGTAATGGTGCAGGCACAAATATCACATGGAATATTGTAGGTGCTAGTTTTTAACTATATTTTATTTTAGTTTCTTACATCTCTTCCTCCCTTCTCCACCCCTGTCCCTTCCAACATCCCAGCACCAGGTAGGAGAGAAGGAATGTTTATGGGGAGAGAGTTCTCTTTAGCTACTTCCTGCTGGTTAGGGTCTTCAGGTTCTTTAGGACAAGCCCAATCCTCTTTTCAGGATATCTCCAACTGCATGTCCAACAGTATCAACAGCAATCAGATGCAGCAGGAGGAAGCACCAGTGGCTTTCTTCTTTCTCAGAGCTCCCCAACACTCTTCAGGCTCTGGTATTTATTCTCTTCCATAGTCCTCAGAATTAAACTACCTGCAGCTGGCTAAGAGCCCCTCTCAGAGCCTGCACCAGACAAATAGTTTGCTGCTGTGGACAATCTAAATCAGTCCCATATCCTACACCTGTGATCAGAACAAAACATGTTTACATCCACAACAGAATATAGCCTTGGTGCTGATGCATTCATTCAGATATGCACAAAGGGCTTACTTGTTTTCAAAGGCTTGTTTTTATTATGATTGTGTGTGTGTGTGTGTGTGTGGTTTTGTGTTCGTGAGTGCAGGTGACTGTGGAGGCCAGAAGAGGCTGTCTGGTGCCCTGTAGCTGAAGTTATGAAGAATTATGAGTTACCAGTGTGGGTCCTGGCAATGGAGCCCAGATCCTCTGTAAGAGCAGTGAGTGCTCCTAACTGTTGATCCATTTCTCCAGCCCCCAAGCTTAGTTCTCACTGTATGCCACGCCCTGTCAGAATAGACTTACCTCCTTCTGAACAGTGATGTCTGTTTGCACAAATAGACTGTGGGAGAAAGTATGAAAAAGTGTGGGAATGGGCCCCTGGAGCATGCTACACCTGAGAAACTGATTTACTTTCTAATGAATATGAGGCTTTGCTGTGTGTGGCTCACTTGTTCCTAGTTACTGATAAGGAGGCTCCCTGGACACTCAGACTTAACTGATATAGTTGACACGGACATTGGATATGTTGAGGATACATACTGATGGGATTGGCTCTACTCAGAAGCTTAATAGGCATCACTGGTGGTTTGACCTTCAGTGAGGACCTAAAAGCCAGGGAACTTGTTGGGTATCCAGATTTCCAGTTCTGTGCTTCTTTCATTGGCAGTAAGTCTACCAACCTTATCAGTGTCTTCTTCTTCTTCTTCTTCTTCTTCTTCTTCTTCTTCTTCTTCTTCTTCTTCTTCTTCTTCTTCTTCTTCTTCTCATTCTCTTCTTTCTTCTCCTATTCCTTCTTTCTTCCTTCTTCTGTCTTTCTTCTTGCCTTTTACTCAGTCCTAGCTAGCTGACCTTGACAAAGGCCTAAAAAAAGCCTGGAAGAACCTTTAAAAAGAGAGCCTACTAAGCTTCAAGCTGAGTGTCAAGGGTAAAGAAATGGCCAAGGGTGCAGGAAGGAGGCTTCAGAGTAGCCCTCGGCAGAAGGAGAGTGTAACAGCATAGGAAATAGACAGAGCTGGAAGATTCCACACCATGCTGAGACAGCATTCAGTTGTCTTGGCAATGGCAGGTGTGTTTGGGCCAGGGAAAGACAATGGGCACATGTATATTTTAAAACTAACATTCATGAGCAGACAGAGGGTTGTCTGTTACAACTCAAAACTGCTCTAACATCAGGTGTCTCTTTGTCTTTCCAATGCTCTTGCTTCTCTATGTCTTTCTTTGTTTCTCCTCCTTTTTTTCCCCACTCTTTTTCCACTGTCAGTGATTTTTCTCTCGCTTAATGCATGTGGACATCCTTGGGCGTTGTTCCTCAGGCTCTGTTCTGTTTTTATGGTGTCATTTACTTATTCCTTGACACTTTAATTCTTGCATACCATGTATCTTGGTCATATCTACTTCACCTTTCCTCTCCTATTTTTCCAGGGCACCTCAGAAGATGGGTCACTCTCATTAACATGTCCACTCTTTTGTTACCCACTGAATACACCTAGTGCTGTCTGTTGGAATGTCGGGTGACCATAGCTGCAGTGAGCTCATGGATACAATGGCCATGTTACATCCAGAAGATAAAATCCCATTCTTTTTGAGACACCATCCTGGAAGTCACCAAGTAGGGTATGCTGGCTGGCCAGCAAACCCTGAGGACAATCCTGTCTCTGCCTGCCCAAAGCTGGAGATTATAAACTCACATGTCTATGACCAGATTTTCTTGACACATGGGTTATAAGAATAAAACTCAGTTCCCCAAGTCCATGCAGCACTCACTTTCCTAACTGAGCTGGCCTCCCTAGCCCTGTCTGCAGGATTCGATGAAGCTAATGCACAGCAGGTATGACCCAATAGAGAGAGAATGTCTGAAATTGGGGCAAGCAGCAATTGGGGCTCTTGGGAGCTGAAGGGGCAGGGAGCCAAAGAAAGCTCAGCTGTTCCTTATCAGGTTAGCAACAGCCTCTGCACAGGACCCCACCCCTTTCACTTATTGCCTCAGCCCAGTTCTCTTTTGAGGAGAATGCACCAGTTAAACTCCAAGAGCCTGGGTGCATGGTCAAGAAGCCTCACTGCTGTCCCTCTGAAGGTTCCAAACAGAGCTGCCCGCTGGTTCATCATCAGAATTCTACCTACCTGGGAAGTAGAGGGGTTGTTTTCTGGCTCATAAACTGATTTCCAGGTAGAGGGGGCTGCTGGTTTTCAACACCATCCTTACAGCAGCTGGATGACTTGCCAGGTCAGAGAGAGAACGGGACAGTTTCTCCATGGGCAGACCAGAGAGTGGGAAGATTTCTCCTTGTCAGATTCACCAGTCTTGAACATGATGGTGGTCCTTTCTGTCCCTGTCACCCTTCCCAGGTCAGAAACCACTTGAGGACAAAATTTCCCCTTTCGGTGCCAACTAATAACATCTGCTCTGGGCTCCACTGATGCTGTCTTTATTTCCATCCTGTCTTCACAGTTTGATCCTGACTTTGCTCGGGGTTCCATTGATGCTGCCTTTATTTCCATCCTGTCTTCATAGTTTGATCCAGACTTTTCTTTGATGGCCTGTAAATATTCATCATCCGAGGTTCTTTTGAATTACAGTGGCTTTTAGTTAAAATTGAGTAAAATGTACCATTTGAATAATAAAAACCTCATTAAAGGGAAGCTAAAAGAATACTTTTCCTTTTGTACAAGCCAATTAGGTACCCTCATAATTAAAAAAAAAAAAGTCAAGCACATTATGGTTTCATATTCCATAAGCCTGTTTTTAATTAATAGAGGTGACATGGTTTAGGTGCTGGGTACATATTTTGCCTCTGGTATTGTGCAATTAACATTAATGAAGGGAATGGAAATGTAGTGGAAGAGGATCGTGTCTCCTGAGTCCTCCGTGCAGGCTCAAGTTTTCAGTGGGTTTTCATTCTTGGGGATAGTTCCAGACAAAAATAAAGGTACCCAGAGGAGGACCTGCGGCAGGTGTAATATTAAAATTCTCCATGGTCACACTGCCTGAAACTGTCCCAGGGACAGGCATCCACAGATTTAGGGTGTTGTTTTTTTCTTGTGGATAAAAAGGAATGATGCATCAATAAAGGGAGCCTCCATTTAATCCCACCGGCTGGTAAGATACTGGGGCTGTGCTCACTGTCAACTTAAAAGCTCTATTCTGCTTTTCCCAGTTTACAGGGGGAGGAAACAGGTTCACGTAGGTTCAGAAACTGGCTACGAACCTGCTAAGAAAGTAACCACCCTAGGCTAAGAAGGCCAACACTTGGCTCTATCCATCCCAGTTGGTATGTTGTATTAGTTACTCGTGGCTGCGACAAAATGCCTGACAGAAGCAACTGGAAGGATTCGTGTGGACTCACCGTTTCAGGGGATTTTATTCCACGACAGCAGAGAAGGCATGGAATGGGGAGTAGCTCAATCCGTGTTGCGTGCCCCACCCTGTGGCCAGCAGGAAGCAGAGGCTGGGGCCGGAAGCAGGACTTGGATGTATAAGCCATAAAGGCCCACTCTCAGCACTCGTTCATGCCAGCTATGCTCTGTGACCCAAACACTCCGTGTTCCCATATGGCTTCTGCTGCTGGGGCCTGTATTCACAGCCCTGAAGCTGTGGGTGGCATTCCGTGTTCAAACCAGAACCATCTATCACCTTGCTCTTATTCATTTATTTGTTTGCTCATTTATTTTTGTTGATTCAAATATTTGAATTCTGACCTCAAGAAAGTCGCCTCTAATTATATTACTAATTCAATGATAATGTAATGTGCAAACCTCCTGTCTTCCTGTCAGAACAATGGCAACAAGAATGAATGTCACCCAAGGTTATCACGAAAGTTAAATGAGCTATGTACCCAAAATTCTCAGCAAATATCTATTCCATGGTTAATACCACCCCAACAACTCCCCAACAAGGGGAGGAGAGAAAAAAAAAAGCAGCTTTGAGAACTGAACAGAATATTAGAGTTATAACCAAAAAGAAGCTCAGATATAATAATGCACTTGCATACACCCCCCCCCCCCCCAGCCACATTTTCTAAAGATTCTGCCTTGCTGCAAAGCCTCCCAGGCTCAGATCTCTACTTTGGTGTGAACCAGGGCTGATGCATGCAGTAGGAAACTGATGCCCCAGAACACTCATCTCCAGTCTTCAGAGAGCAACGGTGCCATTTGGAGCTTATGATTGAAAGCCATGGTGCACGCCGTATATGAAAAAGGTGTTATCCCGGACAAACCCAACTGACCACAACCACTCCACCATGCTTCGTTTGAAGTGGCCAAAAGTTGGAAAATGGATCAAGCAACAGAAATGAACATCATGATCTCTAAACGAGATCCAGATTGCCCCATGATAATGAGGCAATCTTATCAAGTATAGTTAAAACTTAAAAACGTGATTTATCAAGTATAGTTCTCTCTAGCTGTGCTGTGCATGCTTTCCATTAAGCATTTAAGCAAACTTTACTATCAGTTCTTTATAAACTTGCCAGAAACATAGATGAGAGGGAATGTTTCCAAACTTGCTGAAGAAAGGCAGTGTTAGCTAGATGGTTCAAAGCAAAGTCTTCTGAAGAAAACAACAGACCAGTATCACATAGGAACAGACAAAATCTTCAATAAAATACTGCCAAACTAAATGCAATAATGTAAAAAAAAAAAAAGAGAGAGAGAGAGAGATTATACACTAACTATTAAGGGATTTAATGTTAAATATTAAAAAAAATCAATCAATGAAAGAAATACAAGTCAGAAGAATAAAGAGCCATCTGGATGGATATAGACAAATCATTTGTAAATAGGTCAGTGTTCTTCCCTTGATGAAAAATATAAATATATACTCAGGGCTGGAGAGATGGCTCAGCAGTTAAGAGCACTGACTGCTCTTCTAGAAGACCCAGGTTCAAATCCCAGCACCCACATGGCAGCTCACAACTGTCTGTAACTCCAGAATCTGACACTCTCACAAAGACATAGATGCAGGCAAAAACACTAATGCACATAAAATAAAAAATAAATAAAAAATTTAAATACTCAGTGGAGTTGGAATCAAAGGGCATTCCTTCACCTCACTGATGGTACCTAGAGAAAGTTCTCAGCTGATGCATTTGCACTGAAAGCTTGAATGATTTCTCGCTAATATCCAAAAGCTAGACAAGAGTATTAGCAGCCAGAAACAGTCCAGATTGGAAAGGAAAAAATCAAAACTACCTTCCTTGCATATGAAATCATTTTGCATGTATACAATCTTAAAAATAAATCAAAGCTCGTATTCAGGTTCAGCAGGATTGCAGGGTGATTGCTTTAATATGCAGAAGTGAGTTAGTTTGTTTCTGGGTGGGAGCAGCAATGATACCTCCAAAAGGAATCAAAGAAAATTGTTCTGCTTGCAGTAACATCAGAAAGGAGAAAGTAAAGAATCAGTTTTGACACTTACAAATGAATTTAACAAAATGTGAAAAACTTAGGCTTTTCAATGTATGAAATGTTGCTGGAAGAAATTAAAGAACACTCAAATGAATAGAGATAGCCCATGTTCATGGATTGGAAGATCGGATGTTGTGTGGATATCAATATCCCTCGGATTGATCCACACTGTGAATTCAGTTTCCTTCAAAACTAGATTTTTGGTCTTGAACTTCATATGAGAATCAAAAGGACACTGAACAGACAAACTGAGGATGGAAACCTCCCATTTTTCAGTAATTAAAGGCATAATATGTCATGACCATGGATATTTGGGGAAATGACTAGAATTGGTATTCCAGAATTCAACCCTTATGTGATTGATCTTTCAAACCCTGGTGTCGAAATAAGTTGGTGGGTAAAGAATAGTCTTTTCCATAAATGGTTTTAGAGCCAGTGAGTATCAACTACAAAAGAATGAAGCCGGATCACTTTCATGCACCACATACAAGAGTCAGCTGGACAGGAATCAGTGACCTAAATATAAAAGCCCAAACTACTCCATTCCGGAAGGAAACATAGAATCATAATATCTCTATGATACTAGAATAGATAAGGATTTCATAAGTCCAGTCCCAAAATCACAAGAGACAATGAAGAGATCACTCACTTTTGCTAGGGTGACTCAGAAGTCTCTGTAGAAGAGGGGGCAGAAATATTGTAAGAGCCAGAGGAGAAGGGAGTTTCTAGAAGCTGCTCCCATAAGGTCTCACCAATGTGACCATCTGAACATGATCTGAACATGGACAACAGCAAATGACATGCTAATATGGATGAAGGAAAGACGAAAAGGCCTCAACCCTACAAAAAGAACGACAAGCAACTAAGGAATCCTGAGATTGGAAGAAACTGTCTTTCCCAGGGATGAGAACACCAATAGGTTATACTAAATGACCAACCCTGAAATCATGCATACAAGTAACGTTATACAAACTCGAACTGAACAGGTTGTATTTGTGTACTTAGGGTGTGTGTGTGTGTGTGTGTGTGTGTGTGTGTGTGTGTAACAGCAATTGATGGAAAAAGAGACCATGAATTTGAGAAGGAACAAGAAAGAACATAGAACGTTCTTGGAGAGAAGAAAGGAAAGGGAGGAAATGTTGTAATTATATTATAATCTCAGAAAAATAAAAAAGAAAGAAAAGACAGTTGATGACATAAGATGCAGATGTGTAACGTGTGGCTGGTTGGGATGTGAGCGGTGTGTCCCACCTGGCCCTGAAGTTTGATTCTTCCTCAGAGGTTAACACAGCGTTTTGCTATGAGCCAGCAAGTCCCATTTGCAAGTACATACCCAAGAGAAATAAACCAACACATCTCCAAAAGAACTGGCAAAGCAGTGTCCGCAGCAGCGATATTCACATTAGCCCTACACTACGGGCAACCCACATGTCCATCAAAGGTGAAGGGATGAAAACAATGCCATCTGAGCCTACAGCAGAGCACTCTCAGGCCTAGGAGGGTGGGCACTGCCGATTTCCTTGTACAGCATGAAGCCTTGAGACATTATGCCAAAGCAAAGAAGACAGTCATAAAGGACCACACATCATCTTACGTGCAAGAGATGATCGTGTCAGACAAATCTGTAGAAAGTGTACTCGTTGTATATGGGATGGGTGCCATGCCGTTGGTGACAGCTAATGAGTTACTTCCTTGTGGTTGTAACTGCTGTAAAGTTGGAATATGGTGATAAAACATGACCCATATATATTCAACTCGGAACATGCTAGGTACTTCAGATTAGTTGCATGGGATGTGAATTACATCTCACAATTAGAAAAAAAAAAAACAATGTAAAACACAAAATGGAAAAACAATGCCTGCCACTATGTTTTTCTACTTTTTTTTTTTACTAGTGACTACATATGGATAGATCCTACTTTTCTTGCTCTTGTGTTGATTTTATGTTATTTTCACGTGCATTAATTTGTTGGTGTGTGTTCACTCAGATGTAGGGGGGCAAGTGTGTATATGTGTGCATATATGTCTGTGTGTTTGTGTGCATGTAAGCATACATGCACCAAGGCTGATGTGTGGAGGTGGGAAGCCAGCTTGCAGGAGTGATCTTTCCACCAAGTGGGTCCTGGGGATCAGACTCACGTTATCTGAATTGGTGGCGAGTGTTTTTGTCCACTGAGCCATTTTGACAGCCTTGGTTTGGGTTTTTACAGATAGGGTTGCGCTGTGTATGCCAGGCTGGCCTAGAGTTCACCGTGTGGCCCATGTTGGCACTAGCGTCAGCGCTTCGATGGCAGGTGTGGGCAACCACACCTTTGTAGGCGTTTTTCTTTCTGGAGAAAGCTTTATGACACACATAATCACACATGTTGACCTTTGTTCCCTGCCTTTTCGGTTCCCCTCGGAAGGTCTGGAGACTCTGAATTCACTGTTGTGTATTTATCTCCTTTTGGGGACCATGCCTGGGTGGCTCCTGGTTCACAGCTAGTTTTAGTAAGTTCTGCTCATCTGTGTAATTGTGACTGAACTTTAAGGGCACACTTGGACTCTTAGGTGAGTGTCTTGGGAACTGTTGGTTTCCTAAGGTATATTACCGCAATGTGGGTGCCTTACAGCAACAAACATTCATAGCCTCTCACGGTTCCAGGAGCCAAGGAACCGTGTCTACAGGATGCCTCCTGGGCTGGGGGTGACTGTATCCTCATTCTCCTGGTTGTCCCCAATCCTTCAGTTTTCTCAGCTTGCCCATTCATCATTCTGACCCTCCATTGGTGTGTATGTGATTCTATAATACATTTTGCTTCATAATATATTCTAAAGCAAAATGGGTTTACTTGTTATTGTGCTGTTGGCTTTGCATTTGAATACATCCTCTCCACAGGACCGTTTCCCCAATTTAGTGAACTTCTGGTTTGTTGCTTTTATGTTTCAATTACAAATAAAACAGGGAGCCTTGAAGAGATGTCATTGCGTAGCATCTGTTCATTAGGACTCCTTTTAAATAAAATTTATTTATTGGCACTTAGGGATTCAATCAGATGAAAGGGTTACTCTTATTGTTAAAATTTCATTTATAGCACACCTCTTCTTACTTATCCCCAGGCTCATTTCTAAGCGGTTCAGATTTAATATGTGTATGTGTGTAGCCAAAGCTAGCTTGGAACTCTCTTCATAGTCAAAGATGACCCCAAACGCCTGCTCCTCTGCCTCCACCTCTTGAGTGTTGTACACCTCTGAGAGGAATGTATTCAGATAATGTGACCATCTCTATAAACAGGATGTATTCCCTTTGATACATTTATTTAGTACCCACTAAGCCTTTGACCACAGTGTCAATAAAGAAAGGAAGCAAGCAGACTCCTCATGTGTATTTGGTGGGCTATTTTGGTTGAACATAAAGGTGCTGGTAACTGTTTGTGTTAGAAAGCAGAGTTGACTGGGGACAGTGTGTTCCAACTTCAGCAAGCCACCCTCCTCCTGATCTACCCCATATGGTTCTGCGTTAGCATGGCTGTCGTATGTCCTGGGTACTTGTTGTTGCTGGCACCCCGAGCAACAACTGAATCATTCAGAGTGACGTGACGTCCTGGCGTGTCTCATCGCTCACTGATTGGCGTCTTGAAAACCCTGAGAAGCGGGCTGACTCTAAGTGGATGGTGGTGCCACATTTCCGACCGTCAGTTTGTGCCTGATGTGGTCTGTTTCACTGTGCAGGTCTCTGCATGTGCTTGTGTGTAATGCGGCGGGTTTTGCCCTGCCCTGGAGCCTCACGAAAGATGGCCTGGAGACGACCTTCCAGGTGAACCACCTGGGACACTTCTACCTTGTCCAGCTCCTGCAGGACGTTCTGTGTCGCTCAGCCCCTGCCCGTGTCGTCGTGGTGTCGTCCGAGTCCCACAGGTGGGTTTGAATTTGATTTGACAATTCCCACCTGTCCCTTTGTTTGCCCCATGTGAAATTCTCTCCAAGTCGCCAACTGAAACTAATTTTGACTTGAAGCTGGAGAGAGGGCTCGGCTTTTAAAAGCTCGTACAGAGAGCACAATTTCAGTTCCTGGCCCCCAGGCCGGGTGGCTGTCAACCACCTCTGACTCCAACTGCAGAGGCTCCAACATCCTCTTCTGGTCTCTGTAGATACTTAACAACCTCCCTCCCTCTCCTTTTCCCCCTCTTTCTCTCTCTTTCACACATTAACACACATACACACACACACACACACACACACACACACAGACAAAAGTAAGTTTTAAAAATAATAATTTGACCAGTCTCACTATGAGAAGCATGAGTGTACACAACCTGGCTTCACTGATTTTTCTAGATCCTTCCACATGTGTGCTCACGGAGACTTGTTTCGGGGGGACTGTTTAGAGCAATACAGAGTGATTTTACAATTATACCTTAGGCTCCCCATTGATTTCACTCAGAGATGGAATAATAATTGATGAAATCTGAATGGCATGACCTTTATTGATTTGTAATTCAACAACTTCAAAGTCTCACCGAGAGGAAGGCGCAGTTATTCTTGCAGGGGAAACAATGCAGTTAAAGGCCGCGAGATGAAATCCAATTGTTTTATAATGAGAAATTAGGGAATTCAATGCAGACATTAGCAGCGTAATTGCAGAAAGGGAAGGACTGTAGTTAACGCGTATTGGAAATCTGGCCATGCCTCTTTCGGTTAGAATTTCAATTTACACATCAGATGGCGTTTCTTTCTGATTGCCATTAGACTATTCAATCGACGAAAAAGACATCTGAAAACATGGTTGTGTTTTCAACATATTTGTGCGGGAGTTGGATAAACAACTAACCGTTCCTAAGAGAAAGTGCTGAGAAGAAACAAAGGGTTCTTGGAGCTGTCAAGGCAAGATTTACAGCTTGTGGCTGAGACTTCTTTTCCCTGTGTTCTCCGTGTTGGGGGTAGGGGGAGCTTTGCCTCCTTAGGAAAGTAGCTCTAAATAAATAAATAAATAACGATGTGCCAAGGACTATTTTCTTCCTCTTCTTCTCCATCTTAAGTCCTGAAATGTTTTGGTGACCCAGAATGCAGCTTATTTTTTTTTTTTTAATCATACTTCCATAAAATGTAACCCCTGGGACTTTGAAGAGAGAGACCAGCCAAGGGTTAGCTTGAACCCTTTATCACTCCCAAACACAGGGGCTTATGGTGTAAGTGACACGCTGTAGACAGATTTACTCTTGCCAGTTTAAATTTATGATGGCTTCAATGAAAGGGAAGCGTGGGTAATAATCCTCCCCCTCGCTAGAAGACACGGAACATCTAGTAATTAGGTAGTAACAAAATCTGGCGGGGCTTATCTTTGCAAATCACACCAGGTTTGAGAAAGAAAGGGAGTGGCCCCCGCCAGGCAGTGATGGGGGGCTACCGCGGGGGTGGGCGGGAGAGAGAGCTTTAGGAATAAATCTCCCAGCCGCAATCGCTTACCAGATGTGGAGGGCACCACGGGATACGTTTAAATGAGCTGGTATTTAATGGGAAGTGGTGAGGAGGTGTCAGCCGTTCACCTCCCTCGGCAAGGCTCTGTCTCAGATGCCATTTCCTGGGACGCCTTTGTTCTCGCTGGAACCCCAGTGTAATTCCTGCCTACTTGGAGATCCGAATCCCGATGAGTTTGGAAGGAAAGACCTTGGCCTCCTGAATGAGATGTGTTGTCATTTCTAGCGAGGCCTAACTGACATGTGTGTGAAAGGCCTGCATCTGTGCGCTGGCTGGCTCTTGTTGTCCGCTCTCTTCTTATTAACATTCTTACAAAACATTAATTCCTACAGGCCAAACTCTTTACTGCTCTTTTGTGGTGTCCCTGAGCGCCAGAGAGCAAGCGCGGATGCCAGGCACACAGACAGGCGCTAGCCCACTGCTGAAGGACCCAGCCCCTAAACCAAATTGTAAAACACAAGTGTTGATATCTAATTACCTCCATAAACCTTCACGGAATCTCTTCGTTGGAGTCAAGACCCCCTGTTAGGGGAAAAATAAAGTCCTATGTTTGCAGAAAATATTATACTGGATGCCCTCGGGCGAAATATTTATTAAGCACTCTCTATCTTCACTGTTTTACTTACTTATCTGGAGTCTGAGCTAGTGAATTGAGTTTCTGCCTGTCTAAAATATATCAGAATGAAATGGGAAGTTGGCTTCCTCCCTGTGAAAATTACTCAGATAACAATTAAAATAGAATGAAAAGAGCAGAGTGCTGGCTGCACAGCTCTAAACAGCCTTAGCAGTGTGAAGACAGAATGACAGGTACAGTCAGAGACAGTCACACACGTACAGTTACATACATGCAGTCACACATACAGCCTCACACAGCCGGCCACACAGAGTCCTCCACTCAGTCATCCCCCAACAATCTCACATGTGTAGATTCTCAGACACATAATCACACGCATGCAACTACACAAACAGCCACGTGCAATCAAGCCCACCACAGCGTCACATACGTAGACTCTCAGACACATAAACACAGATAAAATCACACACAATTGGGAAAAAAATCTTCCCAGTGTTCCCCAGCCATGAAGTCGGGAGCCTATCGTAACAGCAGGGGACACAGCCTTCAGTTGTGTCATGGAGAACACTGAGAGGGTGATCCTCATGGTCAGTGTTCTCTGAGTTCTGGCCTCATGACCAGCCTCCGGTTGTCAGATCCTGGATTGGGATTCCATTATAATGCTGGCACTGTCTGCTCACCATGAGCTCCCAGCCTAGCCTTCAGACCAAGTGGACAGATGCCTGGCAGTCAGTGTGAATGACAGAGGGGCCACGGGGAGGCAGGACACAACGATGTGTTGCTAGCTCTGCTACGGGTCCCGGAGGACGATGCCGTCACCAAACACTGGAAGTGACTTCATAGAATTGGTCCTGCGTGGTGGATGCTGAGTTACTACGGAAACGGATATCTCAATCTCTTTGCATAGCTTCTTTCGGTCTATACCTCTTTACCACCAAGAAATCACTGTGACCTCAAGCTGGGAGAGCTGCCTGGAAGAAGTGTCCCCAGGCTGGGTTCCTGTGAATGCTTTTGATGGGGAGATTTTCTAGGAGCAGGAAGACAAGGAAGCGTTGAGGGGACCAGTGAAGGGTGATATTTCTTCCATTCCTTTCAGATGTTCATATATGCTGAGTACCCTTTTCCACTCTCAGCAGTAGCACTTCCAACTCACGTTCAGACCTTCGACCCCCAGATTTGGAACTCAGGAGCCCCTTTATGTGACAGCCCCCTTCTGTAACACCTCATTACTATGTTGAAATCTACTTGAAGATACTATCGTTTCCCCTACACAAACATATTTTTTAGTTCAGTATAATGTTGTAAGCCCAATGTAAAGAAACCATAAACCGGAAACAAAGTAGCATGAGTTCCATCCTTGAACCATTTGGGCAGGACTAAGGAGAAGATAATTGAATGTATGTGTCCTGTATAAACCACCCCCGCAAAGACTGTTAACAGGCAGGCCCAGATTCCAGTGCCACTAATATTGAGTCAGTCCTAACACTCCTGAACCCTAGGACACCCAGGGGTGCATCTGTTCCTCATTTTCATAGTTGTTGCATGGGATTGAAGGCTCTGTAGATGTTATTAAGACTATGCACGTACATGAAGCACAAGTCGGAGACTGTGAATTCCACCCAAGCTTCGCATCTGTCTGAGTGTCCATGGGGTACTCATGGGTCACGATTCCAGCCTTCCCTGCCCCATGCTGGGAGTTACTTAAAGATTGTGGCTGGGGCGTGTTTTCTATTTTGAATTAAGATACTGCGATTCTGGTCAGCTGGAGCTGTAGGGTCAGCTGTAATTAACAAGGGGCTGAAACCGTTGAACCGAAACCTTTGCATTACTGGGACAATTGGTGCTGGTCAGCCGGAGCAGGGAAATGGATGGTGATTAAGAAGAGCCCTGAGTCACTGAAGTATGGCCTTCTGGAGGTGTTCATGAGAGTCAGCACACCTGGGAGTGGTGTTACATCACGCCGCCATCTGGTACTGTGAGAGGCGAGGGGAGGCCATTGTTGAAGGTGAAGCCACAGCAGCTGTTGAAGTCTGGGACTGAAGGGGTTGTGCGGGGAAGTTGAGGCTCGGCACTATGAAGAAAGCCAGGAGAGGCTGTTGGTGAAAGTGCAGCCCAGTTGCCGCAGACGTTCCCAGCAGTTTTGGAGATGCCGTTACCACGGAATGACCACGAAGAGCAGCAGCAGCAGCAGTGGAATGGAACTAGCCTAGCAGGCGCCTACAAGGCAAGCCGTGTGTGCTGCAGAGGGTCAGAGAAGTGACCCTCACTGTGTGGAGGAGCCCGGAAGATGGGCAGTGAATCCCGTGTATTCCCCATTGGCTTATTTATACTGCTGGAGTGTGGTTTTGCTTTATTCAGTGTGCCCTGGTTCTTCCCTCTTGAAGTGGTCCTGGGTTCCATAACAAAGTAGCCTGAGCAAGCCATGTGGAGCAAGCCAGTTAGCCGTGCCCCTCCGTGGCCTCGGCATCAGCTCGGGCCTCCAGGTTCCTGCGCTGTTTGACTTGTTTTAATGATGGACAGTGACGTGGAAGCATAAGCTGAATAAAACCTTTTCCTTTGGGTCATGGTGCTTGATCACAGCAGTATTAAGCCTAATGAAGATACCATACGATATCCAAAGTTAGCTTGATGAAGCCAAGTATAGAGAGTCCTCAAACACATCTGATACTACCCAAAACATTCTTTTTGGTTGTTTCTTATAATCCACTTCTGTAAGGCAGTCATTTGTTCCTTTTTCTTTGACAAAGAAAGAGCAAGGCAGGTATAAAGGAAGCAAACAGCTGGCGTTTAACGGCTCCGTCAGACTCCGTCAGATTTTAAAACATCAACTAGTTACTTTGATTTTTGTGTGCCCATCCCATGCCCATTCTTAAAAACAGTAGAGTCAGCCAGAACTTGGTTTTAGCTTTGTTTACATTTATTTTTTTAAATGTAAAAGACTTTTCATGGCACCTCACCAAGGTTACAACCCTTTTATGATCGTTAATTTTTAATCTGGAAAAGAGTTTTGGAGGCAAGACAGCTGGTCTGTCTGAACTTGGAGGCTCAGAGGAAAATGTACAGAACTCATGCACTCGGCTAAAATAATCTAGGAAAACCCTGCCAAAGGTTGGGAATGTGATATCGCTTTTCTAATGTAGCCACCTTTTATCTAAAGCTTGTTTCCATTTAATTATCCTTGAACTTGTGGTTGAAGATCTTAAGGAGCGCGCACGCACACACACACACACACACACACACACACACACACAAGTTATTTTTTGACTTTTGAGTTCGGATCTTACATTAAAACAGTCTAGTATGGAACTCACTACGTCCAGGCTAGCCCCAAGCTCAGGGTGATTCTCCTGCCTGAGCTTTCTGTGTGTTGCTACTGCAGGTTGAAATAGGTGTGTTTGGAGGCACAGAGCACCTTGGTTTTATTTGGCCTGCTGCACTTGTAGGGGCAGGCTTACCTTTCCTCTTTGGATCAGATTAGTTGGCATTGTGCTAAGCCACCATCTTCTACCTTTGAGGGCCACGATTGTGAGGAACAATAAATCTTCACTGTTTGCTGAGATTTCAGGTCAAAATCCAAAGCCCTGCGGGAACCCGCATCTTCTATGTGCTACGTCATGCTTTCTGTTTTTCAGATTTACAGATATTAACAATTCCTCCAGGAAACTAGACCTCAGCTATCTGTCTCCATCAAAGAGTGACTACTGGGCTATGCTGGCTTATAACAGATCCAAACTCTGCAACCTCCTCTTCTCCAGCGAGCTGCACCGCCGCCTCTCCCCACGCGGGGTCACATCCAATGCCGTGCACCCTGGGAACATGATGTTCTCATCCATTCATCGCAGCTCGTGGGTGTACACGCTGCTGTTCACCTTGGCCCGGCCATTCACCAAGTCCATGGTAAGTGGGTGCCTTCTGGCACCTCCCAACATGCCTTCAGTCTGTTTCACTGCTGGGCCTGGAAATCTAGACCTGGTTGTCTACCTGTAATCTCCCTGTCACTGCTTGCCATGGGCCTGGTTTTGAGTGTAACAGCGTCCAGCCTGTTCACTCATTGGCAAAAGGCTGTCCAACACATCCGTCACGTTGAGATTGGGTCTGTTGCTCTACCAGGGTCTTCGCTTGGATAAGAGATGTTGGTTGTCAGTGTTCTGTGGAGGACACCTGAAAATTCTGGGGGTTTGGGGCAAGGGGGTCGCAACAATGGTTTGTTTTTGTCTCGATGAGATTTCTGCTTCGATTCACAAACTTCTAAAGCCTACTCTGTGGAAACAGAACTTGATGTGTGTGCCTTGTGTTGGCTGAAAATGTGGATTACAGAGTGTTAATAGGTATGGCTCTGGGTTCAGTGAGACTTTTGTATTGGATGTTCTAGATGCTTCTAGAATGGAGGTCCCGCTGCAGCTCTTTCCTGGAAAAGGCTTTGTGGCTAGAGTGTGGTTTCTCCTTCCTATCCCTGAAGACAAATATCTTGGATGAACCACACTGCTGTGGTTAGAACTGAAGTGTTCACAAAGCTAAATATGAAGATTTTACGTTTTTGTCGGTTGTTTATCAATGGTGTGTAAAAACCCCTTCTGCGCATTCATTAACCCAAAGTGACTTGAATGAAGAGGGCGCGTGGTACACAGAATATTTGGTCTCGTCCTTTTCTGAGCCTCAGGCTTTGAAAAATGTTTCTGCTAAGGACAGGGAGATGACGTAGTGGAATGAGCGCGTTCTGTGTAAGTATTAAGAACAAGATTCAGCTCCCCGGCAGACGGGTGAAAACTGGGAGCGGCTCTGTGCATCTGTCACCCCAGTGTCAGTGTCAGATGTGTGGATCTCGGGGCCTGAGGTTCCAGGTGCAGTGAGAAGCCCGTCTCTAAATAAACAAGCAGATCACAAATAGGAGCAGAGCGTTAAAGGAAGAAGCAAAATCTACTTCTGACATCTGTGTGCACCACCACAGGTATACCTACACAAGACTGTTCCACACATACACACATGGGGTAAGTAGTAAAAGCATTTTCCTTTGAATTGATAGATCCATGGTTCAGTTACTGATGCTGTTCTTAAATGATGGAAATTATTCTTTTCCTCCCAACACACACGTTTGGGTCTTTGGATGTATCTGAAGAGTAGCTATCCCTCTGGTGGTGTTAAGGGCAGCAAGCCGCCACCTGGCACAGTAGAACAACTGGCTCTTCTTGACATTTCTCCCGATCGAGACCCAGTGTACTCGCTGAGCATCAGGACAGCTTGGGGAGGTTTCCTCCAACATCTGATCCTGCCGCGTTATACCTCAAACTGTTTTTGATGTGTCTGGTGGTCACCATCTGGCCATTGGCCACTTGTGGCAACTGAGACCTCGACGTGGGCAGTACACCGAGGAAATTCTGAATTCTGCTCAGTTTCAGTTTAAATTGCCACACGTGTCTCGTGGTGACCATGTCCTGTTCAGCATGTGTCACTGACGTCATTGCTTCTATGGGCAGTACTTGTGTCTAGAGAGTTCTTTTCTGTACCTCAGTTGTGGATGATAGATATAATAAGGGTCACGGGCTAAAAATGATGATGAACCAAATAATTCTACGTGCTGTGACTATAGTGATTTTAGTTATAATAAGTGGGGAGTGTGGTGGTGGGTAGAGGGGGAGTTTTGATGGTTCTGTCCCTCTCTCAATCAGTCCAAAAATAAGACAGGAAGATTGAATAGGAGGCCCTGGGGTGATGGGCTCAGGCCACCTTTCTGGTCTCGAGGAAGTCACAGTGGCTGGGCTTTCCATGCTCATATTTCCTCCTGGTTAGGAACTAGCTGTTGCCAGTGATTTCCTTTTATTGTGTGTGTTCAGTTGTTTCTGAGACAGGATCCCTACGTAGCCCTGGCTGGCCTGCCTGCCCAGTGCTAGGCGTGCAAGCCTAGGTGTCGAGATTAACAAGGCTCTGGAACATGCAATCGTGTTTAAGTTGTCTAGGACAATAGTGACCTGAGTAGGTGGCTGGCAGCGCTTTGGCATTGGGTTGCCTGTTCTTCTGGAGGATAGAGCTCAAGAAGGGGAGGAGGGAGATCAGTATGGAGTTTTAGGAGGAGGGAGGAGAAAGCTCAGGAGGAGGAAGTTTCAGGAGGAGGGAGCTCAGAAGGACACACCCAGCACTTGCTTGTTGAACTCACCAACCAGTCTCTGTTCCACTGCAAATATTTAGGTCTGCAGCCAGAAAAAGAGGAAGCAGCAGGGGTGATCACATTCCCCAGTGGGACAGATCTGACTGATCACAAAGGTTGCTCTTTCACGCTCTCTTCCTCATATACCATCTCGTTGCTTCCATAGTGATGAGGCATTTGTTCCTTGGACGATGGATGCGCTTCTGTCATTTTCATGAGGCTGTATTTTGAGACACAGACCATGGCAGATTCCCAAACGCCAGTCCAGCAGCTTAGGGCGAAGATAACTCTCGAGGGTTCTATTTGCGCTTCAAAGTCCCTGCTCCGTTTCACCTTGCTGAAAGCATTTCCCTGTAACATGGGCATAGCTTGAGTCTACTCTCCTTTGTACAAGGCCTAGCGAAGAAGAAATACTACCCTGCCCAGAGCTCGGAAGCCCAGCCTCCCCTTTTTCGTGCAGGCAGCTCCTGTAAGCATTGAACAGCAGTGTTTTAATATCAACGTCCCTTCTTTATTTGCTGTGACTCGCTGTGACTATGGTGATTTTAGTTACCGTAATTAGGTCACCCTTCATGGAGTCGGGCTATTTTAAGTGGCTCTTTAAGGACTATTGTTGCAGATCAGTAATTTTACAATTGGATGCTCTCATGCAACTTTATTAAATGTAATATGTCTTTTAAATGTTGCCCTTTTACAGTTATACGTTTCTAATTGTTGCTGTAAATGCATTATCACTTTGAAATTAATTAATTTTTGCATTTGGGCCTCCTGCAGTATAATAATCACTAATAAGAAACTCACGGGGACTACTTCTTGGCACAGCGCCCCCTACTGGCAAAGTCACGCCTCTGCCGCCAACTTCCTCTGGAGGGCCAGAAGACTTGTGTCTTGGGGGTTCTGAGACACAACTTACTCCTCTTCCCTCAAATTTATAATAAAATAAAAAGAAAGAAAGAGCAAAATGAAAGTATGCTGTTTGAAGTGCTGTTTAAGCCAAGATTTTTTTTTCCAGTAGCAGTCCCTGAAATGTGTTAAAGGAAACCAGAGCTTGCCGAGTGCTCACATGATGAACTCATATCACGTGAGCACTGCGTGTCGAAGTCTCCGTCTCTAAGTTGTGTTTCACCTATGTGTGTTAATGCACGTGCCATAGGTTAACATGCATGGTATAGTTACACGTGCATATTAATTCACGGCGTCATTCATATAACCTGACCTGTGCTGCTAGCTAATAACATAAAAGATCTTCCTGGGGTGGTTTTGGCTGTTGGTGTGTGCTACCTTGTTTGAGGGCTTTGCAGTCCTCATCATACTTCCAGCTAAGGGGCACCTTAGTGGCTCACGCCCAGCCTCACGATGCTTCCTGTGTTGGCGTGTTCACGTTTCCCTCACAACGCTTTTGCTGCATAAAGAATGACCTTTGTCTGGCCCAAGAAAAGTGCCAAGAGCTTACCCAGCCTGCTCAAGAAAGTGTCATCCCCCCACCCCGTCCCCCAGAACCGTCGCCAACTCCTCCCTGCTCCATTTCCTTGCTCCAACACATTGGTAGTGCCCGTGCCATGTGTGTCTGATTGTGTCGTTGCATTTCCTCTTTAAAACACTTGACAGCACCTTCTTGGCCCCCTCCCCTCCTTTTTTCCACATTAGTTTTGAACTCTGGTAAACAACACCCTTGCCAGAGGTCCCAGGGCCAAGCCAACCCTCTGAGGCTCGGCATGTAAATTTCAAGTTGAGCACAGTCACGTGCCTGGAAGGGTGTTTGGAGCAACCAAATATTTGTGTTGGCAGGTAACTGTCGAAAGAATATCATGTGTTAGGGTAACAAGAGCTTAGCAGATGTTTTACGGAACTGTGTTTTCAAATCAGTTCACATTTTTAAAAAACGGCTCGAGTTTGTAGATCTTCTCAAAGTATTGGGTTTCTCTTCCTGTGGCCATGAAAAGGCAGCCATTGTAGCTCGCCTTAACAGATGTGTGGCTACCCGGCTAATGGATGGACCTGCAAACGCTGGGTCCCATTGCAGAGTTATAAATTAGAAGCAGAGAAAGTACAACATAGCATTCTTCTAACCTTCCACAGAGCCAAGCTGGGTAACTCTGCCCTTGAATAACCCGCAGCCCAGTGATTTATAGTTGTGCAATCTTAAAACATAATGAAGGGCATAATGAATGTTGATTTGTTCTCTAAATTAGTATTTTAGCAAAATACTTCTCTCCCTCTCCCACCTTCAAAGGCCTGCAGCTGTCTTCTCCGGGGGTGCATTCAAGGACCCGTCACTTGTTCGGATCTTTATTGGTGGACCGATGTGTCCTATACAGGGCAGGAGGAGACTAACGGGGGCTTCCCGGTTTTCTTTTTCTTTCTTTCCATTGAGAAGAGAAAATAAGTGGAAATCCATATTCCTTGTTAATCTCATTATTTTGAGTGTTCCAGGCATGGGGGTGTAATTCTCTGATTTCTGTATTCTCACAGGCCCAGGTATGGTAAGAAAGTGGGGACCCCTGTGGCCAGCCCCACACATGAGCGAGCTCTCCTACCTTGGCTCCTCCAGTGGCATGGCCCCGGCTTTACAGAGGCCACCTTCCTGCAACCTCAGACAGCCTTCTTACCTTCCAGGTGATCACTGGGCTAGGATTTATTAGTCAGAGCTCCACTCTGTCCAGAGCTTTAAAGTTTATGGTATTTTCTTAGTCCCAAGGTCAGTGCATATGGCAGATTTCAAAAGAGCAGAGAATTTGGACTCTTTAGGCAGCTTGTTTTAAAACTTCATCTCCCTGCCCCCTTTCTCTTTGGCCGTTTTGTAATAATTCAACCTGCCTTAGGTCAATTTTCTGTATCGGTTCAGTGACTATGATCTGTGAGCTCTTAATTCTCGCTGAATGACGGTTGGAATAAGATGGTTTGAATAAGGGAGGTTTTATTTAATTTTTTCATAGATTCTGAAACCCTGAGGCAGGCAGAGATGTGTTTGGCTCCGAAGTGGGAAGTGCCTGTCTGGTTATCTTTGCCCTCTTTTCGTGCTTACAAAGTGGCTGCAGGAGGGCCCAGCATTGTATCCTCACAAGTTCTGAAGGTGAGGTGGAGTGGCGTCCCAGCTCTCTGCTCTCTTCCCTCTCTCAGAAAGAAGAGGATTCTGACTCGGAACTGGTCTGCGAGCCACCCTCCCCTGCTCCCACTGTCCAAGAGCACATGAAAATGAAACAGAAGGAACCTGGCTTCCCTAGTCCACACGGCCAGCCCCAGCTCCTGGCAGAACAGCCACATGTCCTTTCCTTGTGACTTTTTCGTTCTTGACTCTCGCATCTCCTCTCTTCTTAATCACTCCGCTCCCCTCTCATCACATGTTGCTTGCCTTTGGGGTCTCTCAGATTAGAACAAGGTTCTTGTCGTGCGGTTCCATAAGAACCAGGGCAGGGAGTGCTAGGAGTCCCCCAAAAGCACAGAATGTGTGCTTAGTGAGAGTAAGGGACCAGACATTTCTCCTTCCCAGCCTTTCCACAGCTGTAACCTCAAAAGATAGTCCCTTTACCATTTTCATTCAGTATTCAAAAGAGGGTTTGTCTTTACATCATTGCCCTAAAGGAAAGGAAAGAGTGTTGCATATTTCTAGATGAAGGTCAGTGGTGCATCCTTTGCCTCCAGTCTTTCTGAGGTGGGGAGGGATTGCAGTTCAGAGTGTGTGCACAAAGAAATGGCGAGGCCAGGTCTCACAGTCTCTCAGTGTACAGGGGAGCTGGGGCCAGAGCCAAAGACCCCAGGCTGCTGGCTACAAGCCACAACAATAGACTCACCCAGAGAAGCACATTTGGGAGGAAGATATTTATGTTGAGAGCTGGAGATCTATGGAACAGGTAGGAAACATTCTAGAGTCAGGCAGTTCTCAGCTCCCCTTTATCCTCACTCACGAGCAAGTTTTATACCTCCATTAAGATTCCCATGAAATATCAGGCTTCCTGCCTGTCTCATGGACTGCATTGAGAACTGACAGCCAGCATGCATACGGAGCATCTGGAACATACAAGGTATTTGATAAGCCTCACACAGTATTATTACAATGCTTGTGCTATAGTGGGTACTTGTACCTTGAAGTGGGAGTTTGACGCCGTGAAGGTTTAATGTCAGCTGCATATAGAAACTCACCATGTCAGCCACATTCCGAGTGACTGTGAATCAGTGCCTCACCGTCTAGATGGAAGGGATTTGTTCGTGTTAACAATTTGACACCTGTTCTCACCCATTTCCATGTATGTGATGGATGGTCATGTTACTGGGATTTGGAGAGGCACCCTTCTGGGTTACTTAATGATCTAGGGGGAAACTGAGGTCAGAATCAACTCAAGTGGAAGCTTGCAAGCCATCTTATTAGCATTCAAAAGAAAAACTCCCAGGGCAAGGAAGCTGTAAGTCTCAGCAGCTTCCCTGAAGAGAAGAATGAAGAAGGGAAGAGGGCAGGCATGGTTGAGCTAAGCTGGTGCGAAGGGTGGTCACGTGTTGGCTGGCCGCCAGGTGGTGGGGAATGGAAGGAGGTGCTCTAGAGAATGACTGAAGCGCAAAGTGTTAGGGGAAGCACGCTTGGAACAGAGCTTAAAAGGAGGAAGATGAAAAGGTGCACTTTGCTGAGTAATTCAGAAAGACGGGCTGACTTCCAACCAGCATGACTGAGCTCTGTAAGAGACTGTGGCAGGGTAGAAGAAGGCCTTGGAAGGAAAGGTATATTATCTCATTAAATGGCTAATTATTCCGCCCATCTTCTTTGGCAAGTTTTCAGGGTAGTTCTTTGGCTAGCTGATTGACGCCCGCCTGAAATGTTATGTCTCCATGCAAGCCAAGGAATCCATTTTCCTGACCAAAGGCTTTCTGTTTCAGTATATTTTCACTGCTGTTGCCACATTCAGCAACTCGCTCACCATGCTGTATAACACATGTCCAGCGTTTATTTTAACTGAGCCTCTGGCCGCTCCGGCCAGCCTTTACGCCTCTGCTTTCTGCTTCCTTAGGCTCACTTCCCTTCCACTTGCAGACAGACTGAGGTTCTGCAGTAGCTGTCCTTCGTGCTTGGTGTAGTCCACAGGTTTCTGTCCTTCCAGTTCCATCTTGATGGGTCTTACCCAGCTGGCCCTGATCCTAAGGTGGACCCGATGCCTGTCACAGGTGCGATTCTCCCAGGAAACACACAATTGACATGCCCATTATACACAAATCTGAAGAACTAGGCACACATCACCTAAGGAGGTCCGTGTGTGTGTGTGTGTGTGTGTGTGTGTGTGTGTGTGTGTGTAACGCATTTTAGTTACTTTTTTTGAAACAGGAGCTTATGTAGCCCAGGCTGTATCACTGAGGGAGACTTTTAACTTCTGATCCTCCTGCCTCTGCCTCGTAAGCACCAGAATTACCAGCAAGCATCACCATGGCAGATTTGTGCAGTGCTTGGAATAGAACCTAGTGCCTGAGGCATGCTAGGTGAGCCCTCTGTCAACTGGGCTACATCTCATGCTCTACTCTGTGCATTGGATAGAACTCTTTCACTTCTTTTCCTCTTAAAAAAAATGTAAAGTTTGTCATTAAATCAATAATAATAATAATAATAATAATAATAATATAAAACATCGAAATGAACTCGACTCAAAGTCAAAGTAGGCATTTGGAATGGAAACTGTGGTGCTTCACATTGGATTTTAATCTTTCACTATCAAATATATTTTTATGCACTTATCCACCACCAGAAATATTTTTTTTTTAAATATGTATTTATTTTGATGTGGTCCTGACTGGGCCGGAGCACCCTTTGTAGACCCAGCTGCCTTGAACTTCACAGAAGTCTGCCTGCCTCTGCTTCCCTAGTGCTGGAATTAAGGACGTGCACAGATGCACCCAGCATGTTTAGTTTGTGAGGCCAGGCCTCACGAAGTCCTGGCAGGCTTACGTAGCCTGTGTCGCTCAGGGTGACAGTGCGGTCCTGATCCTCCTTCGGCCTCAACTTCCAGAATGTTCAGGTCAGTTCCAACTTTGGAGAGGACTGCCCACTTAAACCCCGACCCCTCACAGCACATACCTCAGCTATGAGGACAAATTGTCCCCTTGTGTGAAAAGTGGAGCTGGCTTTGCCACTCTAGTTTCTACAGGCTTGCTTTCTTCTTTTTTTTTTTTTTCTTTGCGTTGTAGCATCTCAAGTCTAACTCAGCCTTTGTTCCTGAACAGGCACCCAGAGGAGAAAAGCAACCGTCTGCCCTTAATGCGTGTGACAAATTACTTAATGAACATTTAACCAAGATTTGAAACCCACCAGCTTTATCTCCCTCTCCTTTTCTCCCGTGGACCCACTGGCAGTTGGGCAGCTCCGCCTCCCTGTACCGCGCTGTCACCCTCCCCTCTTTTCTCTATTCAAGCCGGGGCCGCCTTTGATCCTCCCCCTTTCAGTTTCCTTTTCTCCAATTTCATACTTCTTTCCAGTAATTTTTGGCTTCGGTGCAGTTTAGATGCTGGAGGCCAGCACGATGAAACAAATGCCCAGAGTTTGTGTTGTCCCATGACTCTCCGGAATGTTCCTTCCGTGAGCCCTGATCTCTGTCTAACTTGCTGGACACATTGATTCACCCCGCCCGGCACCCTCCTTGCCCCTCCCCCGTGGGGGCGTAAGGTGATGTTTTCCTAACACAAATGAAGAAGACTCAAATCCAAGTCCCAGTCTGTTTTCGGAACAACTCCATCTGCCCCTTGTCTTGCAATAAGAAGCTTTTTAACAGGAGCCAGCTAAGGGTTTACTGCTTGACATCGGGTCTCATCTCACAAAAGAAAGTTTAGAGTTTTCTTCACCTACATAGTCTCCAACCCTGCAGTAAAGCCGAGTATCGAGTCAGGTGTGGAAAGCATCCCATACCGTGCAGCAAGGAGAAGGGAGAGAGCGGACAAAGCATGGGCACTACCAAGGGACCAGTGTGCCCTAGCAGGACAGAAGCACAGCCCCTCTGCCAGCCAACCACAGCCTGTATTGTTTGTTGATGTGTCCAACAGTGGTCTAGGAGAGAGGATTTTCCAGAGGCGTGACTGCCTTTTGGGGGATGGGGCCCGGGGAAAGGGGACAGGTGTATCTTGCACCTTGCCCACCACTCTGTGAGTTTCGTTAAATGTTTTTGTTTTTTGGTTTGGTTGTTTGGTTGGTTTGGGGGAGAGAGGGTTATCCCTGTTACTGTGCTACTGTGTCAGGGGCACTCAGAGGCCCTGACACAGGGCTCCTTGTCTGAAGCCGTGGCTCCGTCTTGCCTTCCTCTCCCGCTGATCACATCCTTCCTGTCCTCTGGCTTGTGACACTCTCTGGACAGACAGTGGTATCCAGTGTACCCTGTTCCTTTTCTATGTGTGTTTACGCATTTCTGCTTTGTGATGAGAGATAAGATTCAGTCCTTTAATAAGAAGCTTTATGAAGAAGATGAAAGGATGCAGACACCGTGCGTCCCTCTGTCCCAAAGGCCACGTCTTGAATTGCTCTAGTGGAGAGGTTAACTGAAGGCCCCCTTTTTATTCTAAGTAAACTCATGTTGCTGACATTGGATAGGAATTTCAAAAATTGGCCAGAAATTTAACTTCTTTTAGTAAAACTAGATAAATCTTGCCAATTGCTCCGAAGCCTGTAAAAAAATACCATCCTGCTTCCTGAGTCTCCTACCCGCTCTAGGATTGGTTGTTCCTGTTCTGGGCTGCTGTACTTTTTGAACAAAGAGCTAAGCAAAGAAGAAAAGCGATTTTTTTTGTCTTGCTTTTTGCTTTCTTCAGAGCAGATAGGTTGATTTTAAATGTTAAAGGTTTTTGTTTTTTTTTCCTCAGTGCCTACACCTACCCATTACGTGGCCTAATAGAAATATCTTATTCAGTCATCTTCAGAATTCTCTAGAAATATCAAGCAATTTCTCCTGAGTGGAGGCTTTCTGCTTCTTCATGCATCACCTAGAGAATTAATACTACTATCAACATTTGCTTCTTGAGTTTCCTGTGATGGAGTCTCTTTAATCATTTACATTTCAAGAGAAAAAAGAGAGAGAGTGAGAGAAAGTGAAATATTCTTTAAGAAGTCAAAGTAATCCCCAGGAATATATGGTGTTTGCTCAGCTGGGGAATCTTATTTATTTGAAGAACAGAGAGAAAACTCTTCTGACTGATCAGAAAAGGGGAAGAATAAACAGTGCCAGTGTCCAAGTAACCTGAGCTACAAAGTTCCTTGTTTCAGAGAAAAGTTATAAAAAGTATATTTGCTAGATCCAAAAAAAATACCATACATCAACTGCTGAGACCTGCATAATGTTTCTTTAGTATTCTTACTCTTTAAAAGGAAAAAAAAAAAAAAAAGGCCATAAAAATCTGGGAACTCGAAAACTTTTTTGATATTTTAATATTCTCAGGCAGGTGAACACAGTATGCCTGTTTTTCCTCTTTTGAGTTCAGCCTCACTGCTTGGCTTCTGTGTGTGCTGTGTCATTGATCCCTCTACAACCATAAAAGACAGAGCTAATGAAATTAGCATGTTTAGAATCTCAGCATTCACCCGAGCAGATTTCCTATAAGGAAGGGTTTGCGAAGATGTTCAAAAGAACACAACTAGAGCGTCCTCTGGGAGGATTCAGTTCCCCAGTACACACCAGCGAGCGCCACGAAGCTTTCTTCCTCTCTGTCCTTCTGTTCCAAGCCTCAGGAAGAAGCTGAGGCAGGTTTCTTCTGCTTGAAAAGGATCCACCCTTTCTCCTGGGCCCCCTTATTCTGAATCGTTGGTGCATGTTGTCTGGCCATGTCTCATCTTTCTTTCCTTCACCAGGACAGGAAGAGGTACCCTTGGGTTCCTCATTAGGCCTAGGGTGATGGAAGGTCTTTTAGATCTGAGACCAAAACAAGCAGACAAACAAAAGAACAAACAAAACACAGCTCTTCCAAGTTCACCTGGCCACTGTGTTTTCCCATTCGTAATTGAATTGTTAATTCACTATAGCAGAGGCTCCTCCCTGGGAGTTCTTGCTGATTAAGTAGTCCTTAAGTAGACAATGCAAATACCTTACATTTACCAGGACTGACATTATGCCAAGCATCTTTCGAGAGTTGGTAATATTTACTTCCCAAGACTCCAAGGCAGGTGGGAGTGGTAGGAGGGTGCTTTTCTCAGTTTGGTTGACATGTGTGCCAGGTGGAGCCGAAAGGCTTTCCAGCAGCTTCATCCCAGGTGCTCCTCCTCTGTGATGTGGAGTAGAGAAGACATTCCAGCACCTGGAGGTTGCTGGGGCACCTGGGGCAACTTGATCTGTTGATTTGCTTCAGATCCTGCCAGCTATGGTGGCCTTTCCCAATTGTCAAGGTCACGGAGAACAGCTCTAGTCTTTAGTCCCTAATTGCAAGAAAAGTCTGGGAGGATCAGCCAGAAACCATCCATTTGATTATGAAGTTTTAACAGGATTTGCTTTAGCAGCCCTTGACCCTCTGCCTGTTTGCAAGTCAGTCGTTAGTGTATTAACTTTGTGTTTTAGGGCTTCTAACATCTTGCCTGCCCTGCTTTCTGTTACAATACCACAACTGTTTGTTGTTGTTAATTATATTTCATTTTCTAATGCTGATTTTAACACAAGCTATTCATTTCAGGGCTCACTGTATCACCTGAGTCCTTTAAAAGTATTATTCCATAACTGTTCATCTGCTACTGTCTGAGCAACTTTTACCAAGTGTCCCTCCTGTGTGAGGTGCTGTAAAAAGGACAAAATGAGGCAGCTATTGTTCTTGGAAGGGACAGAGTGGTAAGAATGGTGAGGAGAGGTGACATGAGTACCAACAGAACATGGGCTTCCTCCCTTGGGGGTAGATAAAAGCAATGTCAGATAAACTTACAGAATATGTGGGTACAAAAAAGGAAGATTTGGGCGTAGTATGCAGAAGAGGATGGTGGGTTAGGGACTGAGTTAAGGGGGCTGAAAACTTGGTGATCGCAGTCTGCAAAACCTTTTCAAATCACAATGTAAAAAAAAAAAATCTGATTAGCAAAGTTTCAAACTCTAACTCCTGACAGACTTGACATTTATAATGAAGGCTTAAGTGGTGAATGTGGGTTTGTAGAGATTCCTGCCTCCAGGCAGTTGTATTAGTTACTCTTCTTGATGCTCTAATGAAATACTTGATGTAGGAACTTAAGAGTTTGTCTCGGCTTATAGTTTGAGGGACAGTGTGTTGTGGCAGGGAAGGCATGGGCATGGTGTCAGGAGCTCAAGGTAGCTGGTCACACTGCCTCTTATGTCAGGAAGCAGAGAGGAAGGAATGCTGGTGCCCAGCTTGCTGTCTCCTTTGCCCAGAGGTTGGTCTCCTGGCAATTCTAAATAGAGAGCATCAGCTATCACAGAGAATAGGGAACAAATACTACCAAGGACTTTGTGAAGGATTTGGGATCTTAGGAACTTTTATTGATGTTAAGGACAGTGGGGATGATGGCAATGAAAAGAGGTGAGGATGGCAGTGAGGACAGTGGGGATGATGACAGTGAGGACAATGGAGATGATGGCAGTGAGGACAGAGGTGAAGATAGTGTGGGTGTCTGTGTTTTAAAAGTTAGCCACCCTTTTTTTTGAGCATCTGCTGTGTACCAGGAGTTGAGACATTTCTGGCTTGATTCTTTGAAGCATATTCTCTCTCTCTCTCTCTCTCTCTCTCTCTCTCTCTCTCTCTTGTAGAGGTATGGTCTTAATTTGTTTCTGGCCTTCAACTTGAGGATTCTCCTGCCTCAGTCTCCCAAGCGCTGGGACTACTGGTGTACACCATCATAGTCAACAATATTGTCCACTTGTATCAGGGGAGCTGGAAGGGGCTGAACAACTTTGCCCAAGGCCACTTGGCTCCAGGCCATGGAGTGGCATGCCAGTCCCTTCCAAATGATTGGAGTGCACCAGCCCTGCTTTTGTGTCACCCATCATCGATTGGCTCTAGCGGTGTCTGGACTTCCTAGAAGCAAAAATTGGGAAGAGGAAGACACGTTCACAGTGGCGGCCACGAGAGGGGCTACAAGGGTTAACCGCTTGGAGCTGCCTTGAGAATATACAGGGACAGCATTGCAGTCACAGACGCAGGAGAACTAATACCCGTGACACTGAGGGGTAACTGTGGATGGAGCGAGCTTTTGTAGTGTGACGTGACCATGAGCGCTCACTGGGCAGGCATGCACATGGGATAGTCTCATTTCTAAATGAATTTGTTGGTCTATGAATACGTGCGTGTGTCCATAAATATGTGCCCTTTAAGTATAATTTAGAGATTAACTAAATATTTTTTTCTCCCTTCTGTTTTTTAGGCAGTAGAATTAAAATTCTCTTACCTGAAGGATATCTGATAGAGCTAGTGCATATCAATATTCTAATGTGATTTAATGTATTCTTCTTTCGGATGGGTATAGTGTTAATTTCTACAAATAATGACTTCACGTGTGACTCTGTACCCTCTCTGAAACATCTTGATAGATCTCTCTGTTGATGCCTCTTAACTAATGATGTAAGACCCCAAGAAGAGGATCTGCGGATGATAACGGGCATTACTTTTGTAATATGTATGGCATTATTGTGGCCATTCGTTATTTAAACGGCTGTGGCCTTTTAGTAAATTCCAGCATTAGCAAACCATGTTAACATGATTTAAAACATGTAATGAAATCTGTGATGCCATCTGATGACGGAGCTCTCAAATTAGCACTCCTGGCGTTGACGGATCGCCCCTGGGAAGATTAGCTTGCATTGTTTGGAATAAAAAAATAAAGACGCGTGTTCCCCATGGGCTGGCAGATTTCTGCGGGCACTATGGTAGGTGATACTATCAGAGGGATGGCGTATTTGAAGTTGAAATGTCACACGGTCTGCTCCCGTCCTACAATATTAATCTCCAGTGGATTCAAGGGACTCCAAGTATGTTACAACTGACTTATAACATTCTCTCTGAGTGTGTATGCGCGCACACACACTTGCCTGCAACCTTTGTTTTGTTGTTGTCTTTCTTATCATGATGCCCATTAATGGATGTTTCCAGAGGCTTTTCTTGGGTCTCCTGTTATGGTTTTCGGTACGGTATTACCCACTGGTAGCAAAAGCTCCTCTGCCGATATGCCACAGAAAGGGTTTCCAGTTGGCTCGGGTTGTGTTTTGGACCCTTTCTGGGCAATGGGTTCTTAAGAGTCTTTGGCTATAGAGCATCTCAAGTGTCACTTTGTGATGTGTGCACATGTCATATTCAAGGAAAGGTGGATTCTACCAAAGCCAGTGGCTGGAAGTACGGAATCTTTCTTCTTTATTATTATTTATTTATTTATTTTATATTTTTATGTATGTGTGTATATGTTTGCCTGTGTGTGTGTGTGTGTGTGTGTGGAGGTGCTCACAGAGACCAGAGGGAGCCTGGGGCCTCCTTGGAACTGGAGTTAGAGATAGTTGTAAGCGGCCCAGTGTGGGGTTGGTATCTGAGCTCTCATGCTATGGGAGAGCATCACACACTCATGACTGCTGAGCCATCCCTGTAGTTCCATCCTTTTCTTGATTAAGTGTTGTTGTTTTTAATTTTACATGATGATTTTTTATTCCCAAGTGCAAAGCCTTGGGAGTCTAACAGCCACTTTAATCAAGTGTCTACTTTGATAGCATTTATGGGGGCAGCAGCACACACAATGTTGGGGTTCTCATCTCCTTGTTTCTAGGAAGGAGAAGCGGAGGCAAATCCCAAAAGATAAAGGTGCATGACCTGTCTTTATTAGCTGTGACCGAAGGGCTGTGTTTGGGCTTTTATTCTCCCCTCCCATCCTCTACTTACCAGTGATCATGTCATTGGTATAGCAGAATAGTCTTTCAGTTATTCTCCTCTCTCATATTTAAAGCACAGTGGCTATTGAAACTCACTGTGTAATGTATGAAAACCAATACATTTTAGCATTCATGCTGTGAAGGCAATGTGATATTAAAATATGAGTCTGTATCTTTGTAGATGTGCACATGTGTGAGAACACACATATATAAACTCATACCCATACCTGTGGATTTCTCTAGATGGCACCAGGTTTCATCTGTGTGTGATTTGGAGGTGAAATTAGCTTGAGAAAGCTGAATTCAGAGAGATGAGTTAGTGTATTCCTATTGGGCCTGGGGAATGGAGAAACACACACACATACACACACACACACACACACACACACACACACACACTCCAAAACCTTCATTTCCAATCATGTCCATTGACTTCACTTTTATGATTATTTGATGTTCTTGCAGGTTAGTTGGCCCCATTAATTATAACCCACAGGGAATATATTAGTAAACTAATGGGTTACCCTCAGTGGCTTTGGAGACACAGATCTTTATGAAAGCAGTGGGCATGGTTATGATGGGCTGAGCCTTCCTTTTGCCTTCTCATATATCCCAGCATTTATTGTGAACTTAGGGGTTGTCTAGGCTACAGCCCTAGTTCAGAGAAAGAAACCAAAGCTAGAACTGTATTGAGAGACTCTTTCCAGCTCATACCTATTCAGAACAATAAAATATCCTCCTGTCCACCTGCTGAGATGCGTCCCTAGTTCATGGCTTCACGGAGCCCCCAGTGGAGTGTATCTTGAGGGAATATGTTTCTCTTGTCTAACTAGATAGTTTAGAATAGTACACAACATGAGCACTGTTGAACATTCAGCTGGTGGGTGATGTGTTTCTTCCATGTGGCATGGGCTCCAGTGGTTTTTGCTTCTACCTTTCACCAGTTTGTCCTTTCTAACCATCTTCATCCTCCTTGCCATATTGTGGCTATGTATGGTTTCTGCTATGTCACCTGTTCCTGCTTCTGTTCATGTATTTTCTTTACCTTTGCACACAAAGTCTTAAAGGTATATGGTATAGTTGTAGTCTATTTGGCATTTGTCTGTGTGTGTATACTCCATTAATGTGGACTGACATTGCCAATGAATGTTCTAGGAACTCACTTTCTAATTTATATGCTGTTAAACATTTAAAAATAACACCATCTACCTATTTGCAATTCCACTCATTGTAAAGGCCCACTAGACACCCCAGATTGAGGAAGGGAGGGAGGGAGGGAGGGAGGGAGGGAGGGAGGGAGGGAGGGAGGGAGGGAGGGAAATAAAACAAACTGTGTGGCTTGATTTTGGAAAACCAGGAACTTGTACATAGTAGATTCATAAACAGTTAAATCTTTATCTGAAAACCCATATCCAGGCTCTTCCAGTTTTACCTCTTTTGTTAATGCATTAACCAAATTTCAGCTGTGCGTTGCTGAGCATTTCCTTAGATGCCTTAACTGTTTAAGTTTAGAAGTACTTTCATCCTCTTAGTTCCAGGAAGGATTTAAAACACAACTTTATTTTCGGTATATACTGTTTTTTCTGGATGTGTGCATGTGTACTTTGTGCATGCCTGGTGTTTGCAGAAGTCAGAAGAGGCCATTGGATCCCTGTAACTTATATTATGGACTATTGTAAGCTTCCATGTGGGTGCTGGGACAGGAACATGGGTCTTCTGGAAGAGCAGCAAATGCTCTTAATTGCTGAACTGTCTGTCTCTCTCTAGATCCCCAGTAAAGGATTTTTCTGCTTATTCATTTTATGTCTATCTAGAAAAGAGATCTCCAAAACTATCAGGGCTCAGTGCTAAAACTGTTCACATTTGTGCCACTTTTGGAGGTGAATGGTAGAGCTTAGAGCTTCATAAGTAAATTTTAAGTCAAACAAGATATGCTTGCCCTGTAGACATAGTTTTCTATTGTCATGAATAGCTGCACAAATAGAAGAGAGCAAAGGAAAAAAAATTGCAAGATAGAAAAGTATCTTTATTTTTTTTTTAACAAAACTAATTTTCTTACAGAAAAGCACTCACTCAGCCCCCTGGCCTCCTCTCCTTTGAACTAATCAAGTGTGATCATTGCCCTAAGCTACTTTGCTGGTAAGCCAGAATGCAGGACTCCTTCCTTGTAGTGTGACAAGAGTTAAATGGAGGGACACGTGAGGATGAGGATGGGAGGATATTCATAGAGCCAAGCTGTATGCTTTCTTGGAAGGGATCCCCACAGCAGGCTGCTTCTCCGGCATCCATTAAGGCAAATCTGCCCTGCAGCTCTGTCAGTGGGTGCTGGGGTATTTTGCTGATAGTCCTAAAACGAGGACAACTTTTTAATTATTATTATTATTATGGACCATTTCATCACAGCCTTTTACACATGATATAGTATAGCATTTTCAGCAAGAATTAAAAACCCAGTGCATCATTGCCCTTAAAAATCTCCTTACCTTTGTGACTTTGTACTCTGGTGTCACTTGGCGTGTTTATTATGATTCTTTTACTAAGTTCTTTTTAAAAAAAATTTTCATACAGCAGGTGGGTATGAGGATGGGGTATTTGCAACACAGCAGAAATGGAAATATTCACCACAGTCAGTAACCTTGGTAAGCAAAAACAAAACAAAAACCAACAACAACAGAAAAACTACCCTATAAACGTTGGTGTTAACCTTTGGAATCTAAGCATGAAAGCAAAGAATCACAAGACATCCTTATGCTTCTTAGTAGGTCCTAGGTCACCAGCCTGTGACAATGAGTATTAATGTGCATATATTATCCATCAATCACATATATATATATATATATCTCGTTTATTTCCGTGCTAAGATTGGCCTCCAGTGTTTGGTAGCTTGGGCATTCCTGAAATACACTGATTCACAGAGTTCACGTGGTTTTCCTTAAAACTGATTTGAAATCTGCAAAGAGGCTGTAGAATTGTTTAGTCCGGGCTGTTCTCAGCGAGTATCCTTAGCATCATTTTCAGAGGCACATGGGTAATAAAGGGTAGAGAAGGAGCATTTGTTGAGTTGGCAGACCATAGACCAAGAATTGTTTTTAAATAAGTCATTCTGTTTACTTTCCATAGAAGTAACATTCTGAATTATTATACCCAGCTTCCAAGTCAGGAAATCAAGACTCTGAATGACCTGCCTTGGTCACACAGCTGCTAGGTGATGGAGCAGATAATCCGATTGAAATATCTGTGCCCCGATGCTGTCCCTCACTGCCTGCCTTAACACAGCTTTCTCATGGAGGCCACCAGTCCATCTCTGACTGTAGGCTGTGTGTGCGCGCCATGTAGCTAGTCTTGTTAGCAGTGTGATTTTCCAGCTGAAGAAGGGCCCGTGCCTCCTGTTGTTTGGCATCCTCTGTGGGCAGGACTAAGTAAGGAGATGTGTTGCAAGAATGTGTCTCTAGGATGTGGTTACCAAGCCATTCCTGACCATTCCAACAGTCTCTTAGCTGTCTTTACTCTAAGGTAACAACCCATTGTCTGGGGCACTCATTCCCCTTTCTCACCTTTCTCCCACCCAAATGCTTGTGTTTCAACAGATCTCTTCTACCCAGACTGAAACCACAACAGAAATCAAGTTTTCCTGCAGACCCCCACCCTTCTGTAGGAGAGAAAGCAGGTGTGGCCTATGGCAGATATGTCTTGTCACCTCCTGCGTCTTTACTTTTGTGAATTTAAATGAACATTAGACATGACCACATGTTAAATGTGCGGTACAACTAAAGATTCTGGTGTTGTAGAAAGGTGGTGAGGACTGTGAGCCACTCTGGTAGCCATAGACAGAAGATGTATGCTGTGAGCTCAGCTTTAAATTGTGGTGTTAGGAGAGCAAATCCCGAGTGATTCTCATGAGAAATTGGGAAGTGTTTTCCTTGGAGGGCAAGGCTTGAGAAGTCGGTTCCTACAGACTGCAACAGGGGTATGAGTGTGGATCATCTCGCTTCCCAGCATGCTTTGCTCCACAGTTGTCAGCCCCACTGTTCTCCAAGTTTATGTTCTGTCAGTGGCTGTCCACCTGTGTTGGTGACAATTAAGCTATCTGGTCATTGCTGGAAGCTTGCTGCTATCAGAAGCCCAAGTAAAACGACACATAAAATGGCACTGTTCATTCTCCACAGATGCTAACTTTCACAATTCAGAAATGCACGTATGTTAGAATTCTAATTCTTTGTTTGCATGCTGAATTCTCTCTCCCCCAGTGCCTTGTGTCTGACCCGAATCCTCCAAGCATTCCCGGTCAACAGCCCCTGCCCTTCCATGGCCATATACCCAAATGAAAAGCTAGTTAATAATGTCAGAGAGAAAGAGAGAGAGAGAGAGAGAGAGAGAGAGAGAGAGAGAGAGAGAGAGAGAGAGTTAGAGACTACTGCATACAAGAAAAAAAATTCAGAGAAGCCAGTGGTGGGTGGGTTCTCCAGGGCTCATTTAATGCAAGAAGAAATAAAGACAAACCAAACAGTTTCCATTGCAAGGATCCCCACACAACCTAGAGAGATGGGCAAGGCAGCCAAGGGCAGCTGTTATTTCACCCCAGCTGTTATTTCAAAAATCTCAGCCATTCCAATTCCAGGACCAAAAGCCCTTTGCAGGTCATTCCTGAACTCGTTCCATGTGCCCCATGCAAAAACACCCTAGGAGTGGATGGGACATGCCCTCTGAATTATACCTTATTTATTATCGCAGGGGCCCTCCCTTTTTTTCCATCAAGCTTTGGAATTATGGGCTGGGGCAGTTTTTAATACTCTATTTATTTTAGGGGAGGAAAATGTTTTTCTTACACCGTAACATTCATGCAGTACCAACTGCTGGCAGCTTCCCCAGCATTTAAGGAAATATTGTCGTAAGGCTTTTATGTTCCATACTTCAATCAGCCGGAGCCAGCAGTATCCCCACAGAAGGACCCTCAGCAGACCATTTGCAGCATTTTGCTACAATTAAACTCCTCTGGTTTTAGCCCTCAGGCAATTTAGTACCTTTTTACATATGCACATTATGAACTTTTGACCAGAGTCTAGCAGTCATATATTAGAGCTCTGCTCTTGGAAGCAGGCTTAACAAGTTCCTCTGAGTATTGGGCATAGAGTCGGTTGTGGAAAAGGTAATTGAAGCAGCTTGCAGCGAGGCCATTCAGAATCTCAGCGATGATCCTAAATATCGCCCTCCTCTTCTCTCGCTCACTCCTCTACCCACCCCCTCCACCCTTCCTTGTTTCCTCTGGAAGCTGGTAGCAAGAGCTTTCAAAGTCTGTGATTGATCTTTTATTCAGTAGCTAACGAGGGCTGTGATTCTATTAGCGTGCTACAAGGCAGGAGAACAGTGATTTAATGAAGTGTCTAGTGAGCCGGCCATAGATTTATCCTGTTGTCACTAATTTGCGGTGCGGTGGCGAGCATAAAGGAAACGGTGCCCGCACCGCTATTAGGCAGGTATTTCCTTAGTAAATTGTTGTAAGGTCAGGTACAGTTATCTGAGCCAAAGCAATGCCTCCCCTCTTCAGTGTCTGCAGATGACAGCCGCCGTGCTGAGCGCTCACTGAAGTGGAACTGGGAGATCAGAGGTCCGTCTCTAAGTCGCCCTTAGCGGAGGCAGGAGCAGATGAACTGCCAAGAAGGAGTAATAGAGTCATAATTGGTGATTAGAACGGGAAAGGTGCGATAACATCTTAATACAAACTGGCGTATGTTATAGTTACTGTCAGTTGTTGTAAACTCGCCCTGCCGCCTGGACTGGTTGCATTCCCCCTTGATTAACTCTGAGAAACGACGCAGCGGCCACCGGGAGAAACACACTGATGACATTCGGGCCAGCTGTGGCCGCCTCCCAGGGTCTTGTCCCAACCCCGTCATTTGTCTTGGATACCCATGGTTGTCTCCACCTAGGACTTCACCACAGTAACCTTTCCCTGCCACCTTGGGAAGACTGTGAGTTCTGGAATGTCCTCCGATCCGGCCCCTTTTCCAGGCACTGTGACCTTGTTACACACTGGCCCAGAGGCTGGCTGTCTTGCCAACCTCTACTGCAGGCCGCTCATTGTCCCATGTTAGCGCTGCTTCCTGATGCAGTCCAGTCTCCCAGCCGTGCGTTTGCTCTTGCTGTGACAGACAGAAAACATAGAATGCACAGCACAGAGGGATGAGAACCTCCGCGTCAGTGTTCCCCAGGATACCTGTTGGAGGTGTCCTCATAGTACGTATATAGATGGTGTCCAACTGTGGTAAAGGCCATTGAAATAGTTCTTAAGACACCTTTTGAGGTGCTGTGCAGCTGAAAAGGACCACCGTTGAAAAGCAGGGGGTACAAGCCCATGCGGATACAGGCAAGGGATGTTTCCACGAGGTGTGGCGCCAAGTGTTCTTTTCCTTCACGTAAGGTGCCGGTGTGGCCCAGACAGGCCGAGCCACTCTCATTACTGATGAATGCATGACTGGTCATTTGCATTGGGTCCTTGTTACCTCTCTCATCACTGGGTTAGACAGGTGCATCTGGAGACCTTTGCAAAGAGAAAGGCAATGCTTGTCACTTGTACTGGTTCGAGTAGCATAAGCCTCATCTGGATGCCTGGGATGGAAAATGGGATAATTGGCATGGGTATATCTTGCCTACTAGTTTCCCAGTAACTGATTCTCTGTCCCATTTCCCACATAAAGCACCTGACCAAAAACACTCACTAGGAACAGTGGTGACAATGGCTGTAATATGTTCAGTGCTTCTTGTGTCCCCACATCTTGTTTAGTCTTCATCTGTTCCTTCAAGGAACCTCATTTTCTAACTGGTCAAGCTGAAGACTGGCATCTACGGTAGAAGCAAATCAGGGTTTGCACCCGAATCCATCACTATTTTCTTTTTGTCCAGCTAGAAAGAAGTATGCCCCTTGCTTGCAGGCCTCCCTTCCTGGGGGTTCCCCCGCCACCCTGAGAAACAGACGTTGCAGCTCTCCTCAGACAGTGCAGCCCTCCCTTTGGCTGTATGGTCACGCCCTTTGGCTGTTGATCCCTCAAGAAGTTCCTGGGAGAGGAGGAGTTAGTTTCCACGTCTTACATGTTTCCCAAAGTGGCTGGAAGTCATACTGGCCGATAGGCCACGCAGGGCAATTTCCCACAGTGGTTCAAGAGAGCATTCATTGAAGAACCATCAGTTTGGGGAGCAGGTAGACGGCATGGTGGATAAGAATGCTTGGTTTGCAAGCAAGAAGACCTGAGTTCAAATGCCCAGCTCCTATATAAAAAGCCAGGGTTTGGCCATGCAGGTGCCCGCAACCACAGCAGCTATGAGACACGGGGGCAGGAGGATCTCTGGGCCTTACTGGCTGCAGCTTAGCTCCAAGTTCAGTGAGAGAGCCTGTCTCAAAGGAATAAGGCAAGAGTGATACAGAAGGATGCTCACCATGCTTCTCTGATTGCTAGAAGCCTACAAGAATGCATACCCCCACCACTTGTGCACATATTGGACACACGTGCACACACACACACACACACACACACACACACACAACTATTTGTTTTATGATCCCCAAGTCTAATATCCCTCCCTGTACCCAGTATCTCTTAATCTGATATGTTTCCTGGACTATGATCTTATTTTCCACCTATACAACCTTTTTGCTATCAGAGACTCTATTCGCACACTCCTGGGTAGGTGAATTTCCAAACTTCCTTTCCTTGCCTCATAAATAACATCCCTCATGTGAGGGCATCAGCAGCAGAAGCACACACACAGTTTTTAAAGAAAGAATATTCTGTTTTATTTATTGTTTTCTTTTTCTGATAGAAGAAGGAATTTATAGAACAAGAGTTACATTCGTATGGGCTTTTGTTGTTTTTAAATTAGAAGAGGCCATCATGCCAGACCCAAGAGGTCACACCATATATATAAAATATCCCATTTATACAAACTATCCAGACCAGGAAACTCCGCAGAGACCAGAATGCAGATCGGGGTGGTTTCCAGAGGCACTGGGAAAAGGCAGTATGGGAAGGCTGCTAAGTGGGTTGGAGTTCTCTTCACAGAGTGATAGGGACATTTGGATTCAGACAGGAATGCTGGCTACCCACCTCCGTGAGCGTACTAAATGCCAGAAAAATCACATGCTTCAAATGGTTAATTTTAAGTTTTACGAATTTTGCGTCCGTAACGGGGTGGGGAGTACTGAAAGAGAAATGTTCTGACCCAGAGGGCATGTTAAGCTGCTCGTTTCCCGCTTTCTAACTGTTACAGCATGGCCAGGGAATGTTTGGGGTGAGGATGGTGCCAGGCGAGCCGCGCTGAGAGATGGAACGCGGTGCCCGCCCCCATGGCGCTGCGCGCAGCCGCAGAGACGCGTGCCTGTCTTATCATCTCTTGACCACTCTATTGATTAGTTATGTGTTTGCCTGTGGTATTAATAATGTATACCTTGAAAAATCTATGTGCATTATAGTCTTTGATCTTACTGTGAATTTCAAAGCCAAAGATTCCATTTTCTTTTTCTTTCTGTGTTTTTAATTTTCAAAGAAGTGGACTTAGAAGTTTAAGATTTCTTTTTCCTTTCCTGACTAAATATTTCTGAGTGTCTTGGATCTATGTTAATAAGATACAGATTATGTACTTTTATAGGATATACAGATACAGAGATACATAAAGATGTATATACAGCCATCCACATATACATTCATAGATAAGTATTACATTTATATGCACATGCAAGCATACCTTAAGAGAATTATGAAATGCTTGAAGTTCAAGCTTAGTGTATTCCGGAGGTGAGGGATATCTGAACACGAGTCTTGCTCATCTAGTAAGTTAAAACAGAAATTAAAGGCTTTGGACTAAGACAGGATCAAAGGGTCTCTTTTCATTGTTCTCTTATTGTTTATTAACTTCAAAAAGACTTCTTCATTTAAACTGACTTTAATGTCTCTTGAATGCTCTTTTGTAAAATGACTTTGAAAACTCGGGGATAATGTCTTCATTAAGTGGAAGAAAAATCTTAGGAAAAATATAACCATATCTTGGCTTTCATTAGGGTAGAAGGAGATAAAGCCTTGCTTAATTAATGTCTGTTCCCCTCTGTTCAGAACTATAAGGAAGAAAGGGACGAAATTAGTACTTATAAAAGCTAAAAGTTGACGTTCTAGTGCTGGTGCTTCCTGCCTCTGGTCCTAGAATTTAGAAGGACATACTTCCTTGTAACTATGGTAGGCCTAGAATATTCTAGATAAAGCACTCGTTTGGGATATAACATAAATGTAAAGTCGGTGGGAGTCATTCCGGCTTCTTTGGCAATTTGTTTTCATTCCTTTTTCTTTTATTTTCTTTTCTCGTCTTTTCTCTTGGTTTTTCAAGACAAGGTTTCTCTCTGTAGCCCTGGCTGTTCTTGAACTCACTCTGCAGACCAACCTCATCGGGGAACGCACAGACTTTCTCAGACTCTGTGGTGACTGCCCCAGGATGTCTCTGGTGTCTAGGTGCCTAGGGACTCCTTGTACTGCAGAGCTCCATTTATCTTATTATTTTTAATAACATCTATTATTTATTTATTTAATGGGTAGATGCCATGACACGTGTCTGGAGACGAGAGGATAACTTAGAGCTCAGTTCTCTCCTTTCACCGTGTGGAAGGACCAAACTCAGATGCCTTTATCCTCTGAGACATCTTGCCAGCCATTGGCTGAGGCTTTCTATCTCCTTGCTTAGCTTCTGTTTCTAGAGAACATTCTATTCCTTTAGGGTAGGAGCACAGTTCCACAGTGCCTCTCCTTTTCTTTAAACTGCACAGCAACACAAACATCAGACCCCAAATCTATGCCTGCCTTCAAAGTGCCTACTAGCTGGTCGCACTGGCGCCCCATCCTATTCCTCCCCTTCCTTTACTGAAGCAGTAACATTGCAGAGGAGGCAAGGCCCAGCAGAGTCCAAACCAAGCTTCTAGACCTGACCCTCTGCTTCGCACAACCAGTGTTGGGCAGTTCCTCACAGGGCCAGCCACAGCACACGTTCAACATTCTTCAAAGACACCTCAGAGCTGAACACACTGCTGGGAACCTGCAGTCTCAGCTGCTCAGGAGAGTGAGGCAGGAGGATTGTTTGCACATACAAGTTGGAGAATATTTTGGGGGCATAATGAGACCTCTACATCCAGGGGGCTGGGGATGGAGAGGAGAGGACAGGAGATAATATTAGGAGAGAGCAGGGGAGACAGTGGGATTGAGACTTCAAGCCACTCTAGTTCCTAAGTAAGAAAGAACACTGTGTTGAGTATAAAAATAGGAATAAATTTTGTAATAAAGCAGATGGTGGTACAAATGCGGTTTGCTGCCTGCTAGCTTGCTCATCTGCCTAGGATACTTGGCTGAGTCAGTTTGAGCCTCAGTTTCCCCATCTACGAAGTGATGGTGATACTATTTACTCCAAGCGTGGAGGTTTCTTCCAGTGAGAAGAATAGGTGCAGCAGTAATCCATGCTCTGATTTTGCACTGTGATAGACCTGCCCTGGATTTTTCTCCTGAGGTCACTAAGACTTCTCTTGTCACTTGTGACCCCTCAAGGATGTTCAAGGGCAAAGCTCCCTCTTATTATGTCTTTCCCTCTAACTGGCTTCTCTGTGCTTATTGGGTCTGTGGATGGAGAGATGGGAGATTGGTTTTACTTTGACAGCTGTGCAGTCTTGCTAGCCTTCCTCTCTTGTGAATGTTCAAATGCCACTCAGTCCTAGATTTCAGAGGCAGATGTGGGTACAGCGGGTTGTAAGTGACAGGGAGTCACTGTCACTGTGTTAATGTAAACCCTCATGGATGCGTATGCCCTCTCCTGAGAAAGGTAATTTAGCCTTCAAACCACCACTAAGATATCTACTTGTGAAATATTTAAGGACTGCTACCATAAAGACATTTTCTTTCCACAACTTGTTTCACATTTAGGAGAAGGCAAACAAGGAAAATACTCGTCTGGGTAATTTATAAAAAACGAACTCTTAGGGCATAAAATGTGTTAGCTGACAATAGCTCTTAAAGAGGGTCTAAAAGCAAAGAGAAAGTGAGCAGAAAAGAGACAAGGTTTTCAATTGAGATGGCAGAGTCCACAATGCAGTGTGATGGCGGCACCATAAATCACCCATTCAGCAAGAAGCTAACTTCTCCTAGAAGCTATCATGGGGTGTGCAGAGGGCCTTTAGATATAAGAGGTCTGGTAAAGAGATCTGGAAAACTGAATCTTAAAAACATAACAAGCTGCCAAGGCATGCCTTCCTCCCAGTGAAGAAGAATGCATGGGCTTGCCTTTTACTGTGGGAATCCAGCCTTGGCCACGTTTTTCTTAAGGTTATTCTTGCAAATATTCTTGATGAACCATAAATCAGGTGAGCCGATGCTGGTTAGCACCTAGAAATGCTCCTTTGGATGTTTGTTTAACACAGTTAAAACAAACCAATGTGTATGACCCAGAATAAGAGACAACACTAAGTGGATGACATTTCTCAGGAACTCAACAATGTCCACATTTTTGGTTGATGTGTTACTAAAGGCAATGTCAACTAAGTCAACACATACATAGTGGTTCACATACAGAGTCTATTTATTGCCTCTGGAAGGGTCAAAATGACTGTTTTGGTTTATCAATTTACAAACATTATTTTCCGTTCATTAAAGCTATTCCAGAGAATTTGTCTTGTAAAAGTAACTTTTATTCACCTGATTTAATTGTCATCTCGGAGGCTTACTGCCTTCAAGTCTAACCTTCCTCATCTTATTTCTAAATAGTGAATTGGGGACCCAGGTTCTTTCCATCTTGTTGCTCTGTTTTCCTCAATTCATTGCTTTCCCAGATGTCGTGCTTACCCGTATGAAGTTAGTGCAAGAAACAAGAACATGTTAATTAACGTCATGGGGGGAGGTGACCATTTGGAAGAACAAATAAATGTTGGAGAGGTGCATTTCTTTGCATTGTAGGAGGCCAGGAAATTTGGTTTAGCTATGCACCCAAGAAAAAGTGGACACAGCAAGTCTTTGCCATGGCTAATAGACTATTGTTTGTTTGCAATTACTTTGGACTCTCAATTACCTTGTTTTCACTGAAGTTATTCAACATTTAACTCTAAAATAGCCATAGATAATGAACTAATTTCCCTGCCCTCCTTGACTTCAACCTTGTCAGCTCTGTTGACAAGAGTATTAAGCCCTCTTGCCTAGTTTCTTCTGTCATGGCTAGAAAATACAATACTTTAAGAGCTCCTGGCAAATTAAGATGGCCATGTGGAAAGATGTGGGCAAAACAAGCACAGGGATCTTAGAGAAGAACCTCCCTGTAAGTTATTTTTTCTTTTTTCTTTTTTTCTTTTTGCCTTTGAAGAGGATTGGAAAGATGTGGTGGCTGGTGATTTTGTTCTCACTTTCATCCAACCCTGGATACAGATTCAGTCTCTAGCTGCTACTATTTTGTTGGTTTCATGACCCAACACAAGTGAGGCGAAAGTCAAGGGAATAAGCAAACAGCCTTCACATTGTAGAGCTACTGACCATTCTCAGCATCCACATCTCAGCCGTGTTTGTTTACCCTAGATTTGCTTTTCACCTCCTGGCAGTACATGAACCACAAATAATCATATCAGTGCCACATGCAGTATAGGTGCCCCGAGGCTGAGGGCATTTCACTTGTCTAGTTTAGCATTTGCAAAGAATAATGAAGTTGTCCTTCAGCAAGGGGATGATCCAGTGCAGTGCTTCTGCAATATTACTGTTATAACCTACAAAGCGCTTCCTCCGTTTTGTGTCTTGCTATCCAACACATTTTCCCTGTGGTGGATTTGGGTTGTGTTGATATCAGAACTGTTGCTCATGCATGAAACCTGAAGTAGCTTTGGGAAGCACTTGCCTTTCCTGCTACTCTTGCTCCATTTTTCTCCATGACTTTGTGCCAAAACACATTGATATTATGGTAATTGCCTATTGGTATTTAAAATCTTTATTTGGGCCACGTTGGTCAGATGATAAAAACAATAAATAGTCCTTGAACCTTACTTGGTCTGAACGAGGCTGGAAATTCTGTCACTCTTGATCTTCAGCCACATCTTCAGCAGCAACAGCAGCAGCAGTATAATGACACTGATGATCATAATAATAATTTCCACATGAAAAATTAGTGTAAATCCCTTCAAGGTGCAGGTATATGAATACATGAAAGAACATTTTAAATCTTTTAAATGAATCAATTTGCAAACATTCTTTTCCGTTCATTAAAGCTATTCCAGAGAATTTGTCTTGTAAAAATAACTTTTATTCACCTGATTTAATTGTCATCTCGGAGGCTTACTGCCTTCAAGTCTAACCTTCCTCATTTCTAATATAGCCTCCATATAATCTAATCTAGGCCTATGATGTTTTCAGCCACTAAAACTTACTGTTAGATATGCTCATCCTTCCTAGGTCTTTCTGAACTCTAGCGGGCTGGTTCAGCTCAGCTGTTCTGACTCAAACTGCTCTCCAGGCTGACTGATTTAAACTGGCTTCTCCCAGCTTCTGACTAAATTGCTCTGGTTGGCCTATATAGCTAACCATAGCAATCTGTTCTAATTTTCTGACTCCTTCTATTCTCTTTCTAGTCATGTCTTTAACCTGTGTCTAGCTTGTTCTCCCACCTCCCTCTAGAAAACCTTTTGGTAAATTCCATGAACTGAACTGCCATGAACTCAGTTCCACTGTGCTGCCTCTCAACTTACGGATTCAACCGAACTGACTGGATAGAGCTGGCTAGAACTCAGAGATCTGCATGCTTCTGTCTTCAGAGTGCTAGAATTAAAGGTGTGTACCGCCATACCTGAACCTAAGATTTTCTTTACCTGAAACTTGCTTGATACCAGGCTGTCCTTGAACTCAGAAATCTTCTTACCTCTGTCTCCTGGGATTAAAGGCAAGTCTGTATTCCAGCTTGATCATACAGACCAAGATCTTTGGATATGATCTTACGAGAGCAGCCATGTTCTGAATCAAAATTTCTCTACACAGTGTCATATTTTGACTGTACACATATATACATCAAATATTATAAAACTAATTTAATATATAACTATATATGTATGGTGTGTGTGTGTGTGTGTGTGTGTGTGTGTGTGTACATGCATATACACCCTCATAGGTATACATGTGCTATGGTGCAGTCATGAATGTCAGACAACAACTTCCAAGAAAAAGTTAGTTCTATTCTTCCACCTCGTGGCAGCATCTCTCTTGTGGTGCTGTGTGCTCTAGGCTGGCCCGCAAGATTCAGGATGCTTCTCTGTCTCTGCCTTCCATTTCCCAGTAGAGGTGCTAAGATTACAGATGCTTCCCGCCACAACTTGCTTTTTTTTACTTGATTTTTCAGGGATTGAACTCAAATCCTCAGGCTTTCGTGGCAAGGGCTTTTACCCACTGAGCCATTACACTGGCCTGATGCCTTTTTAAGTACGACGTAATTCAAAATTTTCAGTTTGTTCACCAAAGCCATTCCAGTTAGAGATGGTGGGCAAATGATAGCCATGGCTATTCCCAGCAGCCTTTCTTACAAAGGTCAGAGCATTGATGGAAAGAGGGGAAGGTTAACACTGTAAATACTCACTTCTGTATGTATTTTCAAATTCAAACCCCGGCCACTCAGAGGTACAAGAGCAGAGTCTTGACGGCATATTGCATTCACATTACTCACTGCCTTGATGATGAGACTATGACCAGGGCCAGCAGGAATATGGCCTGCCACCTGTCTCAGAAGCAAAAGCTTTGTGTCTCTAGTATTGCGGAAGTCGGGGTTACTAATTCTGGAAGCCTCTGCCTATTTGCAAATAAGAGAAACCCATAAGAGACCTTGATAACTGTTTCCCAAGAAGACATTCAGAAAGTTTAGAGCCCTTTCTTCCCAGAGAAAATATTGTTGCATTAGGAGCATACAACTTAGAACGCATACTATTACGCCTATATATCTGAAGACAATGGAACCATTTCTTTTTCAGAGAAGGCATCCTCAATCATAAACCAAGGACACACCTATCCCCTGGGCCAACCTAGCCCACTGCCTCTCTCTATGCACTGTGAATATCAGGACCCCTTCTTACATTTAAAAATGGCTCAAAATATTTTAAAAGGAAGCCAGTAATTTGTAATATGTGAAAGATATGTGTGCGTCACATTTCAGTATCTCTTAAGTTTTATTGTGGTGCGGGAATGTAGCTCGCTTGGTAGAGCGGTTGCTTGCCTATTGTGTGTAAGGCCCAGGTCTTCATTTCCAGCACCACAAGAAAATGGAATAAAGCTATATCGGAACACAGCCTTGACTGTTCCTGGGCGACTTACTGTAGCACTGCAGCAGCAGAAATAAACAGTTGTAACCGGTGTGCTTTGGAAATGTTTACTTAAGACCCGTCTCAGATAAATATTTCGTACTCACTGTGAGCAGAGTGGCAGAGCTTTGGGGTTCCTTCTCCAGTGAACTGTAGGAAGGTGGAACTGTTTACCAGACTATTGATCGGACCCTCTTGGCCATTAAAAAACAAACCAAAACAAGTGGAATCCTGCTTTTTCCCCTTCCTCCCATTCTCCCATTCTCCCCCACACCTTTTCTCTCTTTCTCATTCATTCTTTCTTTCTTTCTGACATGGTCTCTCTGTGGCTGGCCTGGAACTTACTATGTAGTTGGGCCTTGAATTCACAGATACCATCTGATTCTGCCTTGTGAGTGCTAGAATTAAAGGCATACATACATCACCGTGCCCAACCAAAATGAATTGTTTTACATTTGTGTGTGTGTGTGTGTGTGTGTGTGTGTGTGTGTGTGTACACGTGCATACACATACATGTGACACAGCATGTTTTTAATGGTCAGAAAACTTGCCGCAGATTTTTAAAAATTTTCTTTTATCTTTCCTTATTTTATTTTGTTCTTTGTAATGTTCTTCAGCAGATTTCCACCTTGACTTTTTCCATTTGCTCTCCCCTTTATCCCAGGCCTTTGCAAAGTGAACATTATGGTGTTAGCCAAGGGTACTGCCTGCAACGAGTGGCCTTCAGCAGGCCAGGAAGAGTGACCTTTAAGATTACTGAGACAGAAGGGCCACCGTCCTCGACTCTGTAGTCACAGTATTAATTTAGGGGTGACAGGGGAGTGTGCTCTCTCTTTATCTGTTAATTCCTTGGGGAAGTTCTCTGTGGAATGAATAATCTTGAAATGTGTAATAAAGTTACCTATCAAGACCACTTTTACAGAGAGATTTAAATGTGATAATAAGAATAAAAGAAAATGAAGTGACATTGAGGGCATCTTCTTTTATAACAGCCCTTGGTCCCGACTGTTAAGCACACCGTAAAATGACTTTTATACATTTATGGATTGAAATGGTTCTGCTGAAATTTTAAGTGTTAACATTGTTCAAACTTCCATTACCAATCCCTCTCACATGGTTACAAAACAATTTCCTATTTGACATTTTGATCACAGTACCCAAGGATTGGAAAGCTCTGGTTTTATGCCTTCTGGAGGCTCTGCTGGTTTTCATTTGAGCACCTTCCTTTAGAAAACCACCACTGTCTTTGTGCACATTTTACCCCACCCATGACATTGATCCCAAGAAAAAATATTCATAGAGAAGGAGAGAAACTGGCCTTTTTTTTTTAAGGATTGTTTTTCTGGAAAAGAAAGATCACTTTCTTCCTTCTTCATGGTAGCTCCTCCCTTGCCACGTTTGAATTATTTTGTCATATTCCTTAAAACTACCACGGAATCAAACTGCAGTTCATAAACTGCACCTTATTTCTTTGTAACAGTTTTATTGAGATATAATTCACATACCATTCAATCTGACCCTCTAAAACACATGTGTCAATGGTTTTTAGTGTATTCACAGAGCTGGGCAGCCGCCACCAGCATCAGTTTTAGGACATCCTTAATACCCTGGTAGTGGCCACCTGGCAGTCTGCACCCTGTCTTCTCCACCAGCTCTGGTAGCCACACTTCCTGCTTCTGTGCCTTGCCTACGATCAGAGTCATCCTCTCCTTGTCCCTGCCTTTGTCTCTGGCTTCTTTTAGGATCAAGATCCTGTCAGCAAGTATTTCGTCATAACACCCAACCTCTCGCTTATTACCTTTTTAAGTGCAAAATTCTTAAAATCCCTATGTAGAAATTATGTATAGGCTTATATAAGCATCCTGGGTCTTTTGAGTTAATTGCATAGCCGCCGTGGTAGCTACAGAAACTCATGTTGTATGTGTAAATGTTGGGTAAAGCTAATGCTAGTTAATTGGTCCTGAATCCCCCCCTCCCCCAGCACTCCTCTGAGCACATGTAAAGGAAGAGCAAGCTCACTAATGAGATGTTTCCAGAAACCACAGTGTAGGCTCTGTCCATAGCTCTGGTGTTTGGAGCTGCTGCTGTTTTGTCTCCATCTTTCCTTCCCTTTAACTAAGAGCCAGGGACGTATCTGTGTCATTGTGCCTTCCATCTTAACCAGGTAGGCCATAACAGCACCTTCCTAGGATGCTGCTGTGGCTGGGACAGGAGCTGGTGGAGGTGGATAGACACAGTTTATGTATGTCTGCAGGAAAGATCAAGGCGTTGCTTGATTCTAAGGTAGGTTTAGGCCTCTTTGAAGGAAATCAACTTTGGCTGAAGATAGAACTCGAGTCACGGGAAGGTGTTGCAGAATGGGCCTCATAATTTTTGTGGTGTAATGAGGGAAGTCGGGAAGTGTATGTGCCTGATTTTTCCTTTACCTCCCCGGCACTGTCCTTTGTTTGGATGCTTCCTGCTTTGCCAAAACTACACCCTAAACACAACGAATGTTCCTGGTCTTACCAAATCCAGGGAAAGTTTGCCTGTAAGACAGGTGGTGTGGGTTTGCTGAATGTAACTGGAGAATGGGTTTTTGTCTTTTATTTCAAGACCTGTCTCCCATTATCACAGAGGATGGAAAGTCTGCTTAAATTATAAGCTAGCTAATTGCTTCCTCAGTTGAAGACCTAAATGAGTTTTAAAGCGAAATGCATATCTCCAAGGGCTAAGTAGCCAGCACACAATAGACAATTGAGATAGCGAAGGCTAATTTAGAAAAGTCCTTGCTCCCCCTCCTTCCATACCCTGTCTCCACCCCTCCCCCATCTGTTCGCCTTTGTCCCTCAATCTCTTTTCCTTCTCTCTCCCTCCCTCCTCCTTTCCCTTTCTTCCTTCTCAGCCCCGTTTTCTTCCCTAAGTTGACCCCTGCTGTCTCTCCTTTCCCTGCCCTCCCACCTTCCTCCTTTTTCTTCTTCAGTTGCTTCCTTCCTCTTCTTCTCCCCCCACCCCTTCATTTAACCATTAAGAATGCAGTGCAGTTGTATCTGGAGGCTTCTGCTCATAATTAAATAAATCATTTATGCATTTAACACAATCTTGAGTTACTAGGTGATCATCTTAGGCACTCCAAAGTCTAAGAGCCCTTGAAAGCCGTATCCAAGCATAGATATTCCATAGCACGTCTTACAATCTAAATATTGCTTTTAGTGTAATCGAAGCAGCTAGAGTAGTCACAGCAGTTGATGGACTATTTTTCAAATTGATTTCAAAAATGTATTTAAGGGGATGATCTTCTAGTCTAGATTACCTATTGATTTTTAATATGAAAAGCTCATTATGTAAGCAGTAACTGCATATAAAAACCTCGCAAACCTTTGCATAAATCCTTTAATTGAATTTCCAGAGCCTGTGGTTCTACTTTTTTTTTTTTAATTAAATCTATTTCTTTTTTTAAGTGTTACTGTGTAATTTGCATGCTGTGAAGAGGCCCTGTCCCAGATAAAGTGCCATTGATCCTTATTAAACCTCACCTCTGGGCTTGCTTAAAACTAACTGGAAAAATTAAAGTGTTCATGCCGCACTGCACTTACAGCTAGTGTGATGGGATTATGGAAAAAAAAAATAATAAAACTAATTTCCAGCAGAGAATTTATAATGTGAGATTTTTATTTTTTCAATTTGATAATTAATAGTGAAATCTTATCACAGATATAAATCATATTTTAGCCTATAAAGTGAAATGGCAATTAGGAAAGATAATATATACTTGATGAAAGCCCACCATGTTATGGGTGCTAATCTTTTGATCTTTTGGTACTTTAATTTTTTAATTGTGGAAGGAAAGGATTATAAATTCAGTTCAAACCTGTTCAATGGAAGGTTTCCTTGGGAAAATCTGATTTTTCTGCAGTGCTCAAAGGGATTTTTAATGTCAGAGTGAGAGAGCATAAAAGATATGGAAAAGATACCCAGCTATGCTTGTGCTAAAATGTATGTATTAGAATTACCAGGGGAAAGAAGAATAGAAAGCCTGCAATAGGTTTTTCTATTTTTTTAATACCTAACATTTGTTATTTTAAAAGCAATAAAATCCCCTAAAGAAATATTCATAATCAATAAGAACACAAAATATGGAATATATTAACCGAGTTATAAAAATGTTTGTGGTATAGCATGAAATGAAAAACACAGCAAGTTATGTACGGTTTAAAGTGTAATCAATTTTGAGGTTGTATACAAGGATATAAATGATAAACACAAGTAGTAGCGTTTTTAGTAAAGGCTATTACAAAATACTGTATTTATGGCCTATTCCATTCTTTTTATAGCTCATTAATGTAGAAAACAAACACAGTGTATCCATCTTCTCCGACAGCGTAAAATTCCCTTAAATGATGTTTTTAAATGGAAATACCGGACTTATTTGATCTGTTTCTGCTTTAAGCAGGTTGGGTTGGTAGGGAGTGCTTACCACGCTGGGGGTTCCTTCTCAGACCCCGGTAAAGCAAAGGGGGTAATAGTGACATATTGCCCTTGCTCCACACCAAAAGCTGGGGGGGGGGCTCATCTAACATTTGTAAAAATGGTCGGACAGCTGCTCCGTCCTCTTCCAAGGCTCCATGCCCACCCTCTAGGTCCCATTCCCACCCCAAAGAGAGCCTTCCCACCTCTGGAAGATGCATTAATTCTTCCAGGCCACAAGGGGGCTGTTGAGTTATTGGTTCACTGCATTGGCTGGCGGGGGAGTTTTAGTGCTGTTTCCAAAGGTGTTTAATTTCCTGCAGCTCCTATGAATATGCATAGGGCGTGTGCTCAGCAATCTAGCAGTTCAAAGGGGACAGCTGGCTTTGGTAATATGGGTTTTTGGCTTTTTTTTTTCTTTCTTTCTTCACTTCTTCCCTTTCATTCCCCTTTTATGTGTGGAAGCCCTCTCTAGGTTAGCTGAATTTGTAATGTAATTTCATTAACTTATTTTCGAATTTTAAAAGTTTGTCATGATGCTTCCATCATGGACTTTCTCTCATTTCCTTTCCACATTCCATAGAAACCCTAGGCCGTTACCTTCAACAGGGCAGGTGCCCATGGCCATGGAGTCACAGGCTTGGATATCCAGCCTTCCTAAGATGTAAGTAGGGCTTAACAGTACAGCCATATTTAGAAAGGAGGTGGGTGGGTGTGAGGACTCTTAGTAAGCAAGGGAAAGTATTGTAAATTTCCCCTTTCTCTCTATGTAGACTAAAAATTGTTCTAGGACTATATTGGCTTCATCCATCTCCCCATTTACCCACCCATCCATTACACATTCTCTCTCATACTTCTCTCCACCTACTCTTTCATCTACCATGATTCCACACCCTTCCTTTTCTTCCTCATCCATCCATCCATCTGTCTGTCCATCCATCCATCCATTCATCATCCATCCATCCATCCATTCGTTCATTCATGCAGCAATCTCTCTATGCACCAATCCCACCATCTACCCATTCCATTCTCCCTATCCACCTCTAGCCACTTATCCTTCCATCTACCCAGAGTCCTAAAACCCTTCTATCTCTCTCTGCTCCCATTGACCTCTCCATTCATTCATCTATCCATCTAATATACATTGAATACCTGTTTTGAATCAAGTACCACTCCAGTCAGTAAATCTATATAAATATGAATTTGGGTTAATCGATGCCTTTAGGGATCTCATTATGTGTGGAGAGGACAATCTTTTGTCAGTAATTTTAACACGGAGAAGAAATAAAGACCTATCTCAGCCTGAGCGAAGATTGCATTTAGTGAAGTCTTTCATTTTAATCTTGAAGTCTATTTGCTAACCCCTAACTATAGTTTCTCTGGACTTTGTACCTTATAACTTGATATTGCATGTGAGTACATAATAGCAAGTGCTGTGAAGATGATGCTTTTAGAGTGATGTCTCTTCATGGCATGGAAATGTCAAGACAGATCCTGCTTTACCGTACAGCTGAGATCAGACACAACAGATCCCTGCTAGAAACCGGCTTTGGTTTTGTTGTTTCCTTTTGTTGTCACATGGCCACTAACACAGGGAAGGTTGAGCCACTTGTCATGTCCATCTATAGAATATAAGTAGTCACATGCAAATTGAAGATGAGGGGCCACGCACCAAATACAAAAACAGTTTTCTGGCCTGGGAGGCTAGACAATGATTAGAGGCTGGATTCACAAAGGTCTCCACCTGGGATTCAAGACCCAAATCAAGAAAAAAAGCCAAGTAGAACTTGATATAAATTAGAAGCCTCCTTTAATCCTGACCCATTACTGCCATATTCTTTCCTGCCCATTTCTGGCACAGAGAAGCCAATGCCAAAGATAATGAATCTTCTTACTGAGAGGCAAGAGGATCAGGAGGCTAAGGGCAGAGCCTACCTTTATTTAAACTGTCATACATACCTCTAATAGGCTGATAGGTGGGCTTCAAATTTGTTCAGTCACCCAGATTTGTACTGTGTACCCTCTGGAGGTTTGTTTTCCGGTATGGTGGTCATTGTCACATGTGGCTTTTTAAATGCTCATTAATTAATGAAAAAATTAATCAGAAATTCGGTTGCTTAGTCAAATTAGTCACATGTCAAATGTCCCATAGTTAGGAGAGACTGTGTTGGGTACTGTAGACCATCTCAAACATAGCTCTGTGTCCCATGGGTGTATGTCACATTGATCCATCAACCTCTTCCATTCATTATTTCATATATCAACACATTCAGTGGGTGGCACATACTCTTTCAAAGGCCTTGCCTATGCTTATACACATCTTCATTTTTTTTTTAGTATCTTATGAAGCTGTACTATTATGATGCATATTTTACTAGTGAAGAAGCAGATATACACAGTGAAGAATTAGCAGAGTTGGAATTCCAACTCCCATGGTCCAGGCCATCTACTCCCAGTAGCTGTACATTGACTCCCTATTTAAAAATTGTGTTCTTGGACTGGAGAGATGGCTCAGAGGTCAAGAGGCTGTTCTTCCAAAAGTCCTGGGTTCAATTCCCAGCAACCACATGGTGGCTCATCCTCATCTATAGCCAAGATCCAGTGCCCTCTTCTGGTGCACAGGCACACATGTGGGCAGAAAGCTGTATAAATAATACAATAAAAGTGTGTTGATGTGTAAGGCCTCTGATGGTCAGGATCTGTGTGAATTGCAAGGTAATCCAAAATCACCTTGGATATGCTCCAGGCAGAGGGTCCATGGCAGAGGCTCCATTCCTTCTCCACTTTCCGTGGATGTTAGGTTTATTTTGAAATGTCTATAATCCTGTGTGTGTGTGTTTGTGTGTGTGTGTGTGTGTGTGTGTGTGTGTGTGTGTGTGTGTGTGGTGGGGGTGTATGTGTGTAAAATGGGCTGAGATATTACATTATCTGGCTTCAAATAAAACCTCTTCCCAAACTAAAGAGAGGGTGAGAAAGATTTCTGCAGAGACCAGTGCACGAGGAGGTTCTCAGCACACAGACCCAAGTAAGCTTTAAGAAAGGGCAGCATTCCTTATTCCTTAGCCAGCTACTCCTTGCATGGGCCTTTCAGTTGGTGCAAGGTAAAGATGATGCAATTTGATTCAATCTTAGAAGGCAATCTCTCTCTCTCTTTCTCTCTCTCTCTCTCACACACACACACAAACCCTTTGCTACATCTAAAATAGCAAAGAAATACAAAAATTGCATACCCTGGTTTGTTTTGTTTTTGTTTTTGAGATGAGCATTACTATGACTCAAGACCATGCCTAGAAAAGGCAATAACATGATCCATGTTCATAATTTGTAAATAAATACGTGGGTTTCTGGAACCCTGCATGTGTTACAATTTTTCTAACTAATGAAAACAAGCAATGGAGACCTGCCTGGAGCCTCTGTGATAGCAGGTAGAATGGTAGCCTTTGCAGGTCGGCTTGTGATCCTGCCCTAACCTACTCCCAGCTAGCAGAAGCACTTCCCTCCAAGGGACCTGGAGACCATCCAAGGCAAGTGCATGTAAGGTTACAGAGAGTCGTGGCATAAAACAGTCATGGCCAGATTGATTTTGGAGGGACTGTACTGGGTATACTTTGTTTTGTCACTCACTCAGGACAGTTGTTCCCAGCCTCCACCCCTCGATTTAAAAGTCTTAAAAGCTTTTTTTGTTGTTGTTGCTGTCTTTCTTCAAATGCACGCTGACACTAACACGAAAGTACCTTAAAGCTAGTTGATGGAGTTCTGAAAAAGACAAAGGTAAGAGTTTCCCCCAACATTTTGGCCATGTTTGTTGTAACTTCAAGACAAGAATGTAATGTCTCTTAGGCTTAGAGCAGGGTGTGGGGGGGGGGAGGGGGGTGTATGCATGAGTGCATGGATCTGTGTGAGATGTGTGTGAGTATGTGGGGTGTGTGTAGGGTGTGTGTATGTGAATGTGAGCATGTGGTGTGTGTGTGTATGTGCGTGTACCATGGAGGTGCTAAGAAAGTTGTATTTGTATATAGACGTAACACCTACCTGTGAGCCTTTCCTGTACATCTTTTCAGGACTTGGACCTTAAAGTAAAATCCTATAGTCTCCATGCAGAAAGGACCCATTCTTCATCCAAAGAGTTCTCCATCTTTCTTGTCCATGGTTCATGATGAGAGAGCCAACATCTGCATTTCTGATAGTTTTCTTTCTCATGCTTGTCAAGGGCATTAAAAAAAAAAATGTTTCTACAGAGTCACTTGGAAACACGCCCTTCAACGTGTTGCTTCCCGGAAGTGGTGGAACTGGTGGACAGGACCCACCTGCTCTTGTGGAACGGGACGATGAGTCTTCTGCCTCTTTATACGACACAACGTCGCGACCCCACCTGCAGAGCAGAGGTCGGAGCAGTTCCCTCATGTTCTCGCTTGGTGTCAAAAGCTTTTAATCAACCAACACTTGCCGAATAGTTATCCCTGCACTGAGTGTTTTTAAGTTGCTAATAGCTGTGTTACTGTCCACGTCTAGGCGAGGAACCTGAGGCTCAGAGAGGTTCAGTGTTCAGCTGAATGTCACACCGTTGGTAAATGGCAGAGCGCTTGCCAGCACCAACACCCTTCCCAGGACTGTGCTGAGTGAGTCAGCTGTACAATGCAGGATGTGGGCCTCATTTCCTCTTGCAAAGGACCCATCTTGTTCACCTGTATGGTATATCCAGCAAGAGTGCCAGGGTCACAGACACTCTATCGAAAGTAGGAACTAGACGGGTGATCCTAGGCATTTCCAGAAGTGTGTGTGTGTGTGGGGGGTGTGTCATATGTTTGCAGGAGTGAAGCTTGTGCATGTTAGGGGCCACTTTCTAAAAAATGACACTGGGAAGTGCCCCTCTCTCCATGGGAAGGGCTCCATTCAGCTCCATATTTAGTAGCAGAAAGGTTGGGCTGTACCGTGCAAAACCGACTTGTGGGTGCCTTTGTAAAGGTGCCTCCATGAAAGGATTCAGTTCTTCCCCTTTCTTTCCCTACCTTCAAATGTGAATGGCACTCCAGCATCCCTTTGAGTTTGCTGTTGGAGGTCATGGGAACAATAGTCTGTGTTGTCGCTTTGAAATGGAGCTACCCTGAAGAAAACTGTGTGGTCGTGACTCCTGCCTTCCAGGAAGGAAGCCAGCTCCCTAGCAGATAGGCCTCTGTGCTCAGCAGTCTTCACCCCAAAAGTTTTGTCCAGCATTGGGGACTTCCTCCAGGTTTACCTTTTTGTTTCAACTCGGTAAGATTTTTTTCCTCCTTTTTTGGTAGCTTTTTAATGGTCTTTAGCGAAGGAAGTAAGTGACAGTGATCAGTGGAGGTGGACAGTAAGATTTATAATGTATTTGTGCTAGCTGATTGCCAACTGAACCGGCCTTTCCCAGCGGTGCTGTACGCAGACTTGGAAAATCAATAGGGATTAACCTCTGACCCCCTGCACATACTTATACTGTGGCTGCATCGCTTACCAATATTTCATCTGTTTCACTTAGCCACTGTTACTTACTCAATAACGTGTGGCCAATCTCACAAGATACTAATTAATTTTTTAAAATGCACCATTGCTTAAAGCTGTGATAAAATAGCCCACCTTTGGAAATCAAGGCCCTTTTGGTTTATTTATTAAACTCACATTAATTAGCCCTAATTAAAAAAAAAGTAACGGGACAGTGCTATGATGCAACGGTTTGCTTTGCTTACAAAAACCTCCTGGGGTTGGCAGCAGGGAAGATGTCTGCCTGCAGAACAGGTGTCCCCAGGCCTCTGCTGGAAGATGGTCCCATTCAGCAAAATTGCTAGTCTTACTTTTTAAGCACACTGGGTTTTTTTTTTTTCTTTCTTTCTTTCTTTCTTTCTTTCTTTCTTTCTTTCTTTCTTTCTTTCTTCCTTTCTTTCTTTCTTTCTTTCTTTCTTCCTTCCTTTTAAAGGGACAGTTATAGATAAACAGACAGTGAGCTGAGCCCAAGGCTTCATTACTTTAAGGAACCAACATCACCTTTAATGCATGGTGCCTTGAACAGCACTCTGAGGTCTGTACAACTCTATGCATGGGTATGAGCTGCTTTTATTTGTCACAGCAGAGGACGGAAAGCAACAGAATTTACAGTGATATAATTTTTAAACATTTTCCTTTAAGCTTTGGCATATATTAAAGTTTTGTACATTTGTCTTCAAATTGAAAGGTATTGTAGGTTTTTTTTTTTTTTTTCATCTAAGACTCTTTTGTTTGCTTTTGTTTTTTTCAAGTGTGTTTATTCCCCAGAGTTTACTTACAGTTTGCTATTGATCCAGCAGCTGGAGTTTGAATTGGTCGATGTGCTCTGTAACTTGTTTAAGATACCCTACCTGAGCTATTAGCTTAAATAATGTATTCATAAATTGATTAATCATTACAGTAAAACTTATTAGCTGCATTTATATCTGCGTGTTACCCACAATTGACTTGTAGTCTAATCATCACGGGTGCTTAAGCAGAAGCTGGGTTTGCATTACAATTTAATAATAATCAGGCTGGGAAACAATGGTATTTGCATGGAGACTGTGAGTGGATGCTGGCTGAGCTCCTTGAGCAAGCTTCGACCTTCCATCAGTCTCCTACTGAAAATGAACTATAGGGACGAGACCAAGGTCTATCCTCAGTAGGAAGTAATCGTGTTTACAAGAGCCATTCTGAAAATCAGTGTGTTGAGGAGTGAACTGAAGGGATGACGCCCTCACTGCAATTCTCTATCAGCTCCATCGTGGCTCTTTCCACTGGTTCCATTTAGTGTGTTTTCCACCAAGCAGCTCGTGAACTGAGTAAGACACTCACGCTGTACTCTGCCCTACACACAGATGCCCACAAACACAGAGCTGTTGAGAGGAGCAACAGTTTAGGGGGCTTGATTGTCACCAAGCAGGTCATTGAATACTCTGGACCAGTGGCCAGGCCTTCCACATAGAGTCCTAAACAGCAGGAACCAGACACCTCTGTAAAGGGGTTGAAGGTAATGTGGTTTTTTATTAATTAATATACTATTTGAAAACATTTTTATTACTATTGTGTATGTGCATATGAGTGTGTGAGCGGGTGCGTGTGTACAAGTGTAGTCATGTACGTACCATGACACCCCCGAGGAGGTCGGAGCACGACTTTCAGAAGTTGGCTTTCTCTTTCCTCCATGAGTTCTGGGAAATGAACACAGGTCTTCAAGCCTGAGTGACAGGTAATATAAACCATTTTTAGAGCAATTTTAAGTTCTTTGTAAAATTAAGTCAAAAATACAGTTTGTCTATGACCGGTGTGCTCCGTAAACATGGCTTCTTCCAGCCACGTGCACTTCTTACCCAACTACATGCTAAATAAAAACAATCCTTTGGGTAACGAATGTGAATTTTAGCTCACTCGGCTGGGCCGTATTCAGCTCCTTGATTAGTGGGTGCTTCCAGTTTGTTCCTGGGTACAGAATCGTCCAGATAGCCCCCACCCTATAACACACACACACACACACACACACACACACACACACACACACACCCCTTCTGTAACAACTAGATCCATATCTCCCTCCCACCTTGGTGGGAACCATTTGGCATTCCCATAGGATTTCTCAACTTCATAATCGCTCCTTCAAAATGCTCTTCAACAGCCTGCTAGATTAATACATACTGTGATCTTTCGGTAGCAGCAAGGGGATCCTGTCTCGCATCGTGGGTCTGTTTGGCCCAGTGTTTCAAGAGTGCTACTCTCTGCATGAAGGGTATCCGTCCACAAGTTGGCCATTGTGCCTGGGACTCAGGGCAGCACCTCCGCCCCGAGGCCGGCTCCAGATGAAAGACAGATTGCCACAGAGGCTCCTTTCTGAGGGTCCCTCTTCCCAGCACGGGGCTTTATACATTATTGAACAAACCTGCTTCCTCGGCCTGTCCTCCGTGCACTTCCTTTGCCAGCCTCATTCAGAATGTCAGCATGGACCACTTTTCTACAAAGGCACAGAGGACCAGTCAGGGAGCCTCAGCAGATAAATTATTCACGGTGTTTAATTATTATCCCACAGATTTATTAAACTTCTTGGTTCTCTAGGAGTCCATGGAGCTGCTGACAGGACCTTGCTAAACCTGGAATAATGGATGTTTTGTTGGGAAACACAAGCCCTTGGTGAGCGCTGCTGATTTCCCTGTGGCTATCAATAGTGAGGGTGTGTCATCACAGGTGAATGGGGTGTGCCTATTACTGCGGTGTAAACACCCAGACCCTGGCTGACCTTGGGCTGCCAACTTGAGATCATTGAGTGTACCGTTTGGGAAAAATGTGCAGTCGCAAGCCAGGATGGGTCCGGTACCAATTCCTCTCTGCAGATCTGATGGATGTCAGTAACACCAAGCGCAGACCTCAAATCAAATGTGCTGGAATTACCACAGGTGTTAAGGTTTGACAACCTCTCACCTTCGCATATCCTGACGCTTACTAAATCAGATATTTGCAAAAGTTAAACCTTTTTTTAACATTTGTGTGTGTGTGTGTGGACACTCGTGTGCATGCGTGTACCCAGTGCACAGGTGGAGGTCAGAGAACAGCTTGTAGGAGTCATGTTTCTCCTTCTATCATCTGGGTCTGGGGATCAAACTCAAGATTGTCCCGTGTAGCAGCAAGTCAGTTGACCCACCAAAACATCTCACTGGCCCATGTATCTTATATTTAACAGTGTATGTATATCCACTAACCAGTTCATAAAGGTTTGGGAAACGAAGCCGCAGGCTCTCTTGAGCTGTTTGAATCTAGTTGCAGCACAGCATGCGTGTTTAGATTGCATCTTAAGACTCTGGCAAAGTTCACCTTCTCTTCCTGTTTCCTAATGGGGTATCTCTGCGCAGTTTTCCACGTGGGTGTGACGAGGCAGTTGGCAAGCTGCTGAGTGCCCTCAACGGCAGGCAGACACATGTACCCCATGCGGCGCATCCCCGACAATTCTGTTGCACTAACGTTAAGAACAACACTATTTTGCCAGAAGCCATAACAAGATGATTCGGTAACAACAGCTGGGTGACACCAGACCGTGTTTTGCAATTTTCTTTAATATTTATGCCGATAAATAATTTATCCCGTTTTGGGTTTTTCTTCTCTTTCTTCATTGTGAACATGTTGCTATAGACAGGTGCTAGGTTTTCCGGAATGGCTAATGCGAGGGTCTGTTGGTTTACCTCCCTGATAAAGCAGGTGCATCGGCAGAGTTGGGCCTCTGGGAATGGTCTGTCCTGTGCTGTGCCTCTTCTACTAGCATGAACTAATGGGATCCATTAGGGTCCAGCCGGCATATTTGAAGGACCCGCTCGACATAGCTCCATCTTTGCATGGCATTTGGGCATCAAGAACCAGCATCTGGGATGTTCAAAGGCCTGCCTCATCCGTTATCCATCCAGGACTGACTGACAGTGCTCAGCTTGGTCCTCTTTGGCACTGGAAACTGCATCATTTGGGCGTGTGTGTGTGTGTGTGTGACTGTCTGACCCGAACACTGGAAGGAATTTAGTACCACCTTATCCTGTATCACTTAGCCATCAGTAGCAACTTCCCTCCCCCAGGGGCAATAATTAAATGTGTCTCTTGGGAGTGGGGCAGATTCCACATTGTCTGAAGCAGTTTTAGAAGGTTGGGACTTAGTGCTTCAAGCATGTGGGAAAGGAGCTCCAGGATCGCCTCTCCAGCTGTAGTTAGCCTTCCCTGCAACTAGCTTGCAGGATTCCCAAGCCCCAAAACACTAGAACCGAGACTGAGACAGACATAGGCCCCTGCATCAACTTCCCACACTGGGCATGGACCAGAGGGAGGAGGGCATGTTTCTACCCAAGTCACTGTTACATGTGCCTCAGGGTCGCCTGAATCGGTCCCCAGAGTGCGTGGAAGTGAGACTTTTATTCTCTCTAGAGCAGTTGTTCTCAACCTCCTAATGTTGTGACCCTTTAACACAATTCCTCATGTTGTGGTGACCCCCAACCATAAGATCTTTTTTGTTGCTACTTCACGACTGTAATTTTGTTACTGTTGTAACTCAGTGTTAATAATCATATACAACCCCTGTCGGGGTCACGACCCATAGGTTGAGAACCACTGCATCAGGCTGTTGCTTGCTGTAGTCCCGTGCCAGTTTCTAAGCTGAGCAGCGAGCGGGCATGTCTCACTAGGAGCTAGGCTGGATGAACTTGGAAGGTTGTGAGTACTCCTCTTGCATTTGGATGGGAAAAGAGGGACTATGGGAGATGGACCTTTGCTGGGAGTTTATCCCCTTTGAGGTTAGGGCTCACTCAGCAGTGAGTCTGGAAGTGAGATGCTGCATTGCCCTGTGAAGGCGAGTGCTGGCTGAACTGTGTTGCTAATTCTGCATGGCTCAGTCCTAGGTGGTGTGACCCTATTCTGTTCTCAGAAGAGACTCATGGCTCACCCACACAGCACCCTTCTTCATACCCCAGACACCTGACTTTAACTTCTCCCGAGTTGCTCTCCTCTCAGCTGAGTGTGGCCCTGGGACATCTCAGGTGATTACAAGGATCTTCTGCTGACTCCAGTTGGCACCTTGCTTCTCAGGTGCCTTTAGAGCTTCTGTAGAGGGCAAGGTTGGGACTCTGTGCTCACTGGGCATCACCGGAAGTACTTTACATGATGCAATAGGCCAGCTCTGAGTCATCAATCCCGGGATACTCCTGTGGGCCACACAAGTCATTTGTGACTCTGAGGCATGTGACGTGGGCACTGAGAGTCTTAGTTTCTGTCCATGTCAAATGAACATCCTGGTGGATCCATAGAGGAATAATGGAGACTAAATAATACCTAGGGAGAGACTCAGCTGGTGAGGACCTAAGTTCCAGCCTTGGAACGCACCTAAAAAGCCAGATAGGGTGGCCCATGCTTGCGGTTTCAGTGATGGTGAGATAGGAGGCGGGTCCCTGGAGCTTGCTAGCCAGCTAGTCTAGCCAACTTGCCAAAGTTCCAGGCCAATGGGAGAACCTACCTGAAACAAAAAGCAGAGAGTGCCTGGGGGGTGACACCTGCAGTTGTCCTCTGACCTCCACAAGCATGCAAATGTATGCATGCACATATGATAGCATAAAAGCTCAGATGTGATGTGGAATAACTCACTGGAACATTGTCCCTAGCTCAGCTGCACGGCTGCTCTCTAGGCAACGGGTTTGTTACTTCACGTTGGGTGGGTTCTATTGCCAGATAGAGCATTCCATCAGTCAAGGGCACCGGGCTGCCTTGTGCCTCCCTGCCTGCGGGGACATAGAATAGCCTGGCCTCCCCCGAAATGTCTGGAGTCCTAGGGCGCACAGAACCTCTCAGGAGCCAGGAGCAGTCGGCTTCAGCTGTTACCTGCTTCCCTCTCTGGCTGTGATGAGATTTCGTGCTTGTTACCAGGAGATCAATAGCGAAAGCTGATTCTGTTAGGCTTTCAGTGGGAGTCATTAATCTCCTTCAGCCTCAGTTTCCCTATCTGTGAAGTGAGGCTAACTGGGATGATAATGAAGAGTTAGGTCAAGTGAGGTTGGCAGCCAGACACCCACCACCAGCTGGAACACAAGAACATATGTTTCCTCTACAGCCCGGGTCAGCCACCTCGGCTGTTTAGAATAATGAACTGCCATGTGTGGGGTCTTTTCCTCTCTTTTCTTGGTCAAGTATTCAAGCGGAAACTGTACTTTGTGCACCTGAAAACATGCACTTCCGTGTGTGCAAAATGACAACTGAGAGACAACCAGCGATTGTCTTTTATGTGTGTATGTGTGTTCAGTTGCATGCTTGTAGGTGTGGAGGGCCTTGGATGTCATTCCCTGGGTGTTGTCAGTCAGGTTTTGAGACAGGAGCATTACCTGGGAGCTTACCAAGTATGTTAGCTTGGCTGGACAGCAAGCCTCAGGGAGCTGCCAGTCTCTGCTACCGCAGTGCCAGGATTGAAAGTCCACACCACCATACCTGGCTTTTTATTTTTCTACGACTTCTGAAGATCAACCTCTCTAAGGCCTGCTGTCTGCAAGGCCAATACTTTGCTCACTGTGCCCAACCCCCTTCCTATTTTTTTTTTCTCTTTCGAGCACTCTACCAATGAGACTTAAGTTTTCATCAGCTCCTGAGAAAGATTCACTTATGTGTATGTGCATGGAAGTAACATGTGTTTTACATGTTCAAGCACTTAAAGTGGATTTAGACCGGCCTTGCATTTCTAGAAAGTTCCACTTCTTTATGGTCACCTAGCCCCCCTCTTCCCAGTAAAACAGGATGGAGATGACCATAAGCTAAGGTCCAGCACTGAGGGTTGTCTCGGTGGGAAGGGGACAAAGCGCGTCTGACACTGGGATGGTCTAAGCCTGGCATAAAACCCCTAGAGCATGCTGTCTGGAATCTGGGCTCACGGTGTCAGCTGGAATACTTGCCTCAAAAGCTAATGATAACCACGGGGTGTATCTTGGTGTGGGTAACAATTGGTGTGTGTGTAGGGGGGAGGGTGAGTGCTGGCGCTGACAGATATCAGGATAATTTTAGTGTTTATATTCCACTGGGGTAAGCACTAACAAAGACCCGCCATTTCCCAGATAACCAATTCTTTTAAAAGAACATCTGTTGAAACTGGCAATTTACAATCTTCTTAAAATACAGAGCGACATAATTAACCCTCCAGGGAGACTAATATTAGTTTATTAGAGACCATTTCTACTTCTGTTTATTTTTATACTAAATGATTTGTTCAGATTGGGGGAGAATGGTTTTGGATTTTTTTTTTGTCATTGTTGATTCTTCTTTTCTTTTGAGTTGGGTTGGGTTTGTGGTTGAATTTTCTTTCTTAATCAAGGGCATGAAAGGTATATATCCAGGTGATAATATTGGTTCCCATGGTCCTCAGATGTCAGTAAGGAGAAATCAGATGTGAGTGATCAGTATGGCTTGCTGTCTGAGTAACTAGGTACCACACAAACTTTAAGGCATCATTACTTATCTTAGCTGACCTCAAGTGCTGCTGAGGCACCTGTGCATCTGTGTGGTAACCTTTGTCTGCAGTCATTGCTCAGGCCTCCTCCAACAGTGATGCTATCTGGTGACGAAATCTCTTCTGCTCATTGCCCTCTAAAATTATTTACACCGTTCACAAGGAGGTCAGGAACTCTGCTCTTTCAACACATGGCGAATTTCAGACTTCCGGCTTGCCAGACAGAACAGCAAGGAGATGGGACACTTTTTGACATAGTGCAGGGGTGGAAGAATACAAGTGTCCTTCTTCATTGCCTGGTTGTCCCTTTTTGAATCACAAAGTACCTGCCTAGACATGTAGCCTTTGTGCGCCAAGTTCTCTCACCTGCCTTGCTGCCTAACTTTAAATTAGCTCTCTGTGTGGTGAGTCTGCGGTGTCCCTTATCCCTTCCCAAGTAACCTCCCCAAAACACCATGGCCAAGTCAACTTATAAAAGAGAGTGTTTAATTGGCCTTGAGGTTTCAGAGTGTTTAGTGTCCATGATGCAGAGCAAAGACATGGTGACAGGAACAGGTGAGAGTTCACATCTTGATCCACAAGTAGAAAGCAGAGAGTGACACTGGGACTGGCATAAGTCTTTTGAAAACTCAAAGCCCATCTCCAGTGACACACTTTCTCCAACAAGGCCATACCTCCTAATCCTTCCTGAACAGTCCTACTGAATGGGGACCAAGTTTTCAAACAGTCCCATGAGAGTCATTTTCATTCATGCTACCACATTCCCTCTCGACTGAGCTAGGTAGCTAACCATTCAGCCTAAGAAATGCCTCAAAAAACATCCCTCGCCACTGTTTGCGCTACATTAAGGGAAGCCCTCATGAACAGGATCTTCATAAAATAAAATAAGCAATTCATGGGAAAGTCACCATAGGCTCTCCCTTGGCACTCAGACTTCTGGACTAGCCCTGGCTACTTTCCTTTCCTTCCATGTCTTCCCTCATTGCTGACTTGATGCTTCAGCCAGAATGAACTGAGCTCACCATTGTAATCTACCCCTGAGGCTCCTATCTAGCTACCTCGTGGTGTGTTACACTTGCCTTTTGGCAAACTGTCTTTGATATTGTAAAGTTAAGTTCTCTCAGTGTCAGCTTGTCCACAAAGTCTTAGTGAGACCTTCACTCATTTGACCCTTGAATCACCTCCTTCCTCATTCTCCTGACACCATATCCTCATCTGTATCCTCTCTATTTGGTAAAACAGCAGTCCTCCCAATTGGACAGTGTGGTGTGGCCATTCCTAGTCCTAGCCTATCACCTCATAGGTGCTCTGTGAAGATTTGTTGCATTTAGTTTTCTGTCCTTTCATACTGATGTGAAAAGTGTGAGGCCTGCTATTTCTGGGTGCCTCTTTTCAGTGCAGTGTACAGATTCATTACATCAGCCACAGTCTTATCTCACGAGGAAATATCAACTCAAACCTGGAGAAAATCTATGCAAAAAAAAAAAAAAATCTTTAAATGACAGTCAACTTGTGAAGGCTTAAGGCTGGACCCATAAACCATGAGAGCTTGAATGAAGCTTTAATCATGAGGGTGTGTTTATGTGTGTGCATTCAAATTGAGTAATCTTTTCTATTCACCAGCTAGTGGGCAAGCTGGCCCGTGGCATAGTCTACTAGATAAACCACCTCAGTAACTCATTAGCAATTAAGCCCATTCCTGTAGCCTCCCAGCCTTGCCCTCCTCATCTGTATGCAGCACTCACCTCAGTGTATCAGAGCATTCAGTACACATCAGATTGATCGTATGTAATGGTCAGAACATTGGCTCCTTCACACGGCAGACATCTTTGGGCACTGAGTAGAGACATCTTTGACCTTAAGGATCAGCACTGGGACCGTGACCCACCCTGGGAGGCGTGTACAAGATCTCTTTCTCTTTGATCTCAAGGGAGACAAGATGCATACTTAAGTTTTCTTTCTATATTGCCTCAGAGAAATTTTATTGTACTGTTCATGTGCCCGGAGTGACTCCCATCCACTTAACAAAATTATCCAGGAAGTGACTGGTTCTGAGACCCTATGCACCATCCAAGCAAAGTGTGTTGGTTTGTCTTCTTTCATCGTCAGTTGTCTTTTTTATAAACTACTAGCAGCCTGGTGCCTGGTGTATGGGATGCTTGGGTGCTCTGAGCATGAGTGTGTGTGTGTGTATGCATGCGCTCATGTGCATACATGTATGTACATGAATGGGGAGCTATGCCTATGCATGTGCACACTGACCGTATTAGATCATGAGAGGAAAGGCTGACATCAGGTAGCCCTCCCAATCACTTCCCCACCTTATTTATTTATGTATCATTTGTTTGTTTGTTTGTTTATTGAGACAGGATCTGACTGAACTTGTCACCTCAGCCAGGTTGGCTGGCCACTGAGCCGCTTGGGATCCAGAATCTGCTTGTCTGTGTTCTCCAGTGCTGGGGTTACAGATGTGGGCTCTCAAATTCCCCTCCTGCTCAGCAAGCCATTCACTTATTTCCCCCCGATGTCCCAAGTGACATTCTAATGAAAGCTGCCTGGTTTTTCTGCAGAGAACAAACTGGGCCCCCTATCTAGGGCTATGTCTTTTAGTATCTTCCCTGCTGTTGGAAGTTACCTTTCCTCCAGGGAGAAGTCTAGGGAAACTTCCCACCAGTTGGAGACAGGAATAATACTTTTCTGTTTGGTGCTGGCTCCAGGGTTCCAAATGTGGTTCCTACAGGCCAGCATTGCTCTGGTCCAGAAGATTCCGTAGAAAGATTTTTTTTTTCTCCGTTGTAATGCTCATCTCAATAGCAGGCTTTCCTGTCCATCTAGCCATACTTTGATTTCTGCACACATAAGTTGATGACCATGAAGAGTCCCATTGAACAAGGCTCGCCTGTGTGGCTAACAATGGCTCCGTCCCTGTTACAGCTCATAGGAACCGTTGCTTTGGGTCATCCCATGTCCCCATGGTGCCAGCCATTTTATAAAGAACCTCTGATTCATTCCTTCTACAGGTTTGATTAATCATCTCAGGCCAAGCCCCACAATAGTATACACGCATGCTGTTTATGTGATTGTTGCGACTCTTATGAATATATAACACGTCAGGCCTTGCTTAATACCACATTACCCCAATTTTAGAGCTGATGAAGCCTGAGATCAGAAGCACACAGCAAGACCAGGAGCAGACAGTTGCAATGTTCTTCAAACCCTCTGATCCATTACATGATGGGGGGGGGGGGTCACATCAACTTTGTTCAGGTGCGGGTGTGGGTGCACGTGCACATGCGTGTAGGCCAGAGGTCAGCCTCCTGTGTCTTCCTCAGTGCATTCCCCCCAGTGTTAGAGATGGAGTCTCTCGGTGCACGTGCAGTTTGCTGATATAGCTAGACTGCCGGTCTCCATAGCGCCTCGGTTCTGGCATTGTGAGTACCGGTCACCTCTGCACTCAGCCTTTTAATCTGGGTGCTGGGGAGCAAACTGCTGTCCTTATGCCTGTGTGGAAAGCCCTTGATGGACCAAGCCATCTCCCCAGCCCCTGATCCTTGCCCTTGTTGGAGAAAAGTTAATAGTGGCTACCTCTCCCTTAGTAATGTAGCCGGAAGCTTTGCTGAAGTTCAGATTTCAAAGCCTCCAAATGGTGTCCTTCCCGTTACATTTCGGATGGGTTGATAAATAGACACAAAACTGTGCAGGAGCAAAAAGAAGGCAACAGCAAAATTTTGTCTCTTGAACATAATTTGCATGACAGCAGTCTGACAAGCAGGGAGGTAGAGTCCCGGAGCCGGCTCTGTGAGTCTCCCAAGTGCTCTGAGTGCAGAAGCCGCATCTCCTGGGTTTGCGTGGTCCTATCTTAATGGATTATGCATCAGTCGCCTTTTGAGAAGAAGCAGCGTGAGGCTGGGCCATCGGTCCTGAAGTCAGCACATGGAGCTTTTGGTCAATTACTCCTCCCCCGTCTTTATGGTATGGCCTTTCCTGTAATTACAGTCGAGATCCTATAGCCGGAGGAAGGCCTGTCAATTGAGTGGGAGGCTGATGTCCATCGCACAGTGACAGGCCATTCCGAGGGCTTGAGACTCATCCTTAGAGGGACTAGTAATTTCCTCATTAGGCACTTTGCTGCCACCCAGTTCCCCACCATCAGACGAACGGATGCACTAGTTCTGTGGCTGGACATGGAGGTCAGGCCCCTTGGACGGGAAGTACTGCCAAGTGGAGATGCGCCATTGATTTACGTCTTTAAAACTAAAAACCACTATTTCCCAGGCATCCCTGTGCTACAGGAGATCTAGAAAGATGGGGGGCAGAGTGTCGGTTGAGTTCCAGCCCCAGGGAGCCAGTTTGGGTAGAGAGCTGAAGAAAAATAATCAGGTTTTTATTTTCTTATTTTTATTAGTACTTTGAGAATTTCATAAAGTGCATCTTGATTACATTCACCCTCTTTCCCCATTCCTCCCAGATCCATCCCATTCCCTACCCAGGCAGCTTTATGTCCTCTTCTTCCTTAAAACCCACCAAGTACAGTTTATGCATTTGGATGTGTGGCCATCACTAGGTTGTGGTCTACACACCTGGGGTCACAAACCCCTAAAGAAAATGGGACCCCCTCCCAGCAGCTATCAAAAGCCATCCTCAGCCAGGGGTGGGACCTGTGCCCATCACCCCTCCATGCTGGGCTTTTGTCTAGCATGAACCTGCGCAGGTCTGCGTGTATTGTCTCAACCGCCGTGAGTTCATGTGTGCAACCGCCCTCCTGTGTCCAAAATACGCCATTCCTTTGTAGCCACCTGCTGTTCTTACATTCTGTCCCCAGTCTTTGGCCATCATCAATGAGCACTCTGCAGCTGCTGCTCTTCTTCACTTTGATGGGCTGTGGGTCTCTGCATTCACTGCCGCCTGCAGCAAAGAGAAACTTCTCTGATGAGGGTTGACCAGTGTACCAACCTGTGGGTATGATGGTCAGGATTTACGTAAGCCAGTGGTGCTCTGTTTTTCTTTCACATTAACATTGATTATTTTTATAACATTGAGAATCAAAATTGATGAACTTAATTCTCATGATCAGAGATTCCAGCTGGGAGGCAAGTCTTTCAGGTTAGCCTTCAAAGTCCTGGGCTGATTCACTGCCCCTCTTGTTTTGAAATTTTCAAGTACCTGAGAACTGTTTTTGCATCATTTACACTCTCCTCTGCCCTAACCCCTTCTGTGCCCACTGTCTCCAATTCAAGGACAGTGACCGAGTCTTCTAAGCTCCCAGGAAGGTGTGCATCATGCAGAAGAGTTAACTCAGGGCAGATAAAAAAGCTGTTTGGATTGCTAAGCAGACTAGACTGGTCTCTTCCTTCAGGGCCACCACAACACCACAACCAGGACAGTGAGGGACAAAGGCACAGGGCTCTGAGGTTAAGTCATTGGCTCTCTGTTCATGAGACCCAAGTATTGTAAGCTATAAGGTTTTTTTTCTTTTTAATACTTATTTTATTTATTTGGTGGGGAGTGCTGATAGTAATGACCTCCCTCCTGAATGGCATTTGGGCATTTCTGTGACTATCCTGACATAGTATATTCACCCCTTGGCCTCCCACAGCCTAATAGATACTTGTTCCTTGGAGTTCAGGCAGGAGCCATACAGTCTGGGAGCCTAGATTTGCCTTGCAGGGACAGCAGCTGGATAAGAAGTCTGGTTGCATCTTAGAAGATGAAGTGTGTAAATGGAAGGCAGACCATTTGAAAGAGATATCGGACTTCCAAATAATTAATTTAAAAGATCAATGTTCTGATGGGAATTTGAAAAAATGTTTAGGTAAATTTAAATTTTAAATCAGCATATAAAACATGAGTATCATAATGGCATTTAATTTTTTTTAATTTTACTTAAAAGTTTTTATTACACTGTATTTTTTTTTTCATTGTTGTCAGGGGACACACATACCAAAGCTTGCATTGCATATAGTGTCAGAGGATCAGTTGTGGGGCGGGGCTCTCTCTGCCTCGTGGATTCCAGGGATTGGATTCCAGTAGTCAGCTTCGGCAGCACACACCTTAACCCACTGGGCATCTCGCCGGCCCCACAATGGCATTTCAAAGCAAAGTGTGTATAGTTTATTCTCACTTAGTTCCCCCGTCTCGTCTCCCTCCTTTCCTTCCCTTCCTCCCCTCCCTTCCTCTCCCCCTCTCTCTTTCTGGTATTTTTAAGAGAACATTGATAATCGTTGCCATGGGATGGCAAGGAGACGTTGGGAGACTTCATGTGCATTTTGTGGTTCGTTCTTATCTCTTTGCGTATTTCCAATCAGTGAGGTTCACCCCAGGCCATTCAGAACCAGGTTTCAGGGAGAGCCCAATTCCAAACTGCAGAAGTCCCATCACAAGTGTCCAATAACAAGGGGACACCAGATTGTACATACTTGGCGTGAGAGAAGTGGGGTGTTATGGGAACCCCTTTCTTTACGCTTGACTGTAAATGCAACCTCCCAGGTAAACTCTCCTTCTTGGACATCGAGAGAGAAGCCCAGCAATGAGTATGTCAGGATTGAGTGTTACAAAGGCTAAAGAAATAATTCTGAGGACTTTCACTCTATTACCTCTCTGAGGCTTCTTAATAGTTTGGCTTAAGGCAAAAATGATCTTATTCTAGTTTCATCCTTGTTGAGTCAACAATTAACTTAAGTGACTTTGATTAAAACTGAATTTTCCCAAGTAATAAAAACCACCCAGGCCTTTCTGTTCACATTTGAAAAGTGGTGGCAGCGAACTTTACAGTCTGTCTAGACGGGGCTGGCCCATAGGAGAGACCCTTACTAGCCACCTGTCTCTGTGTAAATGACTCTTTCTTGTATTTTGTCTCCTGTTCACCTCTCTGCTTTCACATTCACTAACCTCTCTGAATATATGATCATCCTGGAACCCTGGGGACTCCCTTTTGTGTCAGGGACCACAGTGGCCTTGTCATCTTCCATGGCTCTGGATGAGGAGCCTTCACCCTGTGTCTCCCGGCTCCTCTGCTGGCCTCCTTTAAAGCATTCTCCCACAACATGGCAATCTCTGAGTACATGATTGTCTTAACCTCCTAGACTTGATCTCCCCCAAGGTCAAGACCATTTTTAAATTATCATTCAATCATTTCATATATGAATTCAATGTGTTTAGACCATTTCTGCCCCCTCCCCCCTCCAACTAGCCCCAGACCGCCCACATATGTGTCCCAACCTCTTGGTGTGTGTGTGTGTGTGTGTGTGTGTGTGTGTGTGTGTGTGTGTGTCTGTGTCTGTGTCTGTGTATGTTTTTTTTAAAGTAAGCCACTGAGCCCGATCAGTGCTGCCAGGCACATGGGTGTGTGACCATCCACTCCCACACAGGCAACCTACCAGGGGCCACATGCTGGAGAAAAATGACTCTCCTTTCCTCAGCAGCCATTACCTGCTCCAAATGTCTCAGCTAGGGCTAAGGCCTCTGGAGACGGCCCCACCCCCACCCGCCTACCCACGATGGAACACTGATTGGCTGGACCTTGTGCAAGGCTTGGACAGCCACCAGGACTGCTAAGAGCTTATGGTGCAAGGGCCCCGAAAGTTCATGCCTTCCTTCTACTCTAGCCTCCATAGCAAACCTGAGGCTTGACACCAACAGATATAAAATAGTACATCCTGGTATAAAATAACACGTACCCAAATACTCACTATCTTGAGGCCGATTTAGTTGGGGGCTTTTAAGAAGGAGATGGGGGATGAGGGCTTAAGTAGAAACAAGTGTAATGATATGCACGCACAATGTCGCAAGTAAATGTACTATGCGTTGGTTTAAAAAAATTAATTACGGGCTGGAGAGATGGCTCAGAGGTTAAGAGCACTGACTGCTCCTCCAGAGGTCCTGAGTTCCATTCCCAGCAACCACATGGTGGCTCACAACCATCTATAATGAGCTCTGGTGCCCTCTTCTGGCCTGCAGGTGTACATGCCGGTACAACATTGTATACATAATAAAGAAATAAATATTTTTAAAAAATCCATTACAAAAAGAACAAAATAAAAGGGGGAGGGGTGCAAGAGAAGCCAGTTCGCCACTTGGTTGCAGTGCCCAGGAAAAGATGAGCAGAGCAGTTTGACTACAAACAGAAAAGGCAGGAGCGGTGGTTCCGATGGCTCTGGAACGTGAAGCTAGGATGGGAGCCCACGTCACAGCAGGCATACCTTTGTGGTGTAGAGATCTGCCAGCCCAGGGATGCTAGCGCTTACACCCGCAGTAGCACTCACGGGGTCCAGGCTGTGCAGGGGGAGGCGAGGCTGTAGACTAAAACCCAAGCCTTTAACGTGGATGCTTCGTCTCCATCTCAGTTGCCAAGATTAAGTTGAATTTTCCTGCTGTCTTTTCGTTTTCTTCCATGCAGAACGCAGCCAACATTTCCTCACGTCTTCCTCCTATTCTCCTTTTATTGTTTTGTTATTATTATTATTATTATTATCATTATTTACTTTCTTTTTGTTATTGTGCTAAGGCCACATACTGCCACATGGAGTCAACCACAGTGACACTCACCTCACGGCCGAAGCGGTGGCAAGGTGTGCCAGGCGCATGCTGTGGGAACACCTGGCTGAGGCTCTGGCATGCACTCCTATGACTAGGGGTGGGTACATGGCTCATAATGTTTTACAGAACAGGGGGCTCAGCTTGGGTGCCATCCCAATGACTCCGAGCTGTCTTCCAGCTGGACTAGCTGCTTGGGAACACATGTATGTTTGTGCTGGAAGCCACAGCAATAGCATTTCTTCCAAAAGCTTTTTTTTCCCCTCTGTGATGAATTATTCAGGCAATGTTTTCCAAAATTGTCATTGATCGGTACAGACCCAGAGAGAGTGTTACAACAGCGTTTGTGCCAGGCCCTGTGAGGAGTCGAAGCTTTCTGGCTCATAGGCATTCCAAAAGGAAGGAAAGTGAAAGCCATTGTGTTTCCTTCTCTGCACAGACAAGTAACGCAGGTACCACTCCTGGGGTGGCACATGTTTAGCTTGGACTGAAACCCATGCAGGGAGCTTTGCCTGGCTGGGGTGAAGGCGGGAGATACAATATCCTCAGCTATTTAGAAGCCAGCAATGTAGAATAGGAAAGGGAGCCTGCTAAATGTCAGTGGTTGAAGATCCCAATTAGTTCACATAAAACTCTGGGTCTAAATATAAATGCCTTCCTTGACCATATACTGGGGTGCTTGCGTGCATTCGTGAGTACATACACACACACACACACACACACACACACACACACACACACACACACGGGGGGGGGAGATTTAAAAACAAAAAGCATGAAGAAGAAGCCATTCTTGGAATGATGCCTGTGTGCTGGAAGAAGGCAGGCGCTTGGCTCTGGTATCTCTGTCTGTGGAAGCGCGGTGAGGATGTTTGTGTGTCTCGTTGCAGGGAGCGCTCTTGACTCCACCCTGCCTTCCTCGGCGGTTGGCAGTCCATCAGTAAGGACATGCACACATCTTTATTGTCACAGAAAGGAACAAGAAGTAGATCTGCTTTCCCTTCTGACTGTATTCGAGGTGTTAGGCTGGCTCGCCCCCAAGTAGCGGTCCTCACTTCAGCTGGATGTTAGGGGTCCCCTGGGGACTTCTTATGGAGTACCAGAGTACTGATGTTCCCGGGTAATTGAATCTGGACCTCCAGGGAGTTGGGGAGCACAAGAGAAGGAAACAGTAAGGATGGGAACCCCTTTTTACCCAAAATTTCCACCATGAGCTTCCATTAGATCTGAAAGAAGCAAAGAGTCAGAACCGTTTGCAAAAGTAAACTTGGGGTTCTGCTTCACCCAGGTTTCCAGCAGCTAGTATTGCACCCCGCTTTCTCCTGTTTTTTGTTTTTTTGTTTTGTTTTGTTTGGTTTGGTTTGGTTTTCCTGCTCTAACTAGAGAACTTTCACATGTACTAGACCTTTGCAGAGTCATCTGCCCTCAGCCTTCCACTATCCTCCTTTACTCTCAACATTTGTCTGGACATAGGACACATTTGCCCTGCAATCCACCCACGTAGAGTCTGCGAGCCCCCGATTTCTGTATATTCATAACGCTGTGCGCCCACTAACGAGACCCAGCGTCAGAACACTCTAATTAGCTCTAAGAGTCCTGCTTCCTTAGCCAGCACCCCAGTCACCCCCAGCACACACACACACACACACACACCCAGCCCGAAGGCTACTGCTAATCCCCTCCTTCCTGTCTCTGAGGACTTGCCTGCTGTGGGCACCTCAGAGAAATGGAATCATAGCATACAGACATGGCGTCCTGTGTGTTTTCATTCACATGGCATCCTGGTTTCAGATTTTATTTGTTAACAGCTTCCACTAATACCTTTTCTAATTATTGCTGAGTGCTGTTCTATGGTAGGAATGCAGCCCCATCCTGTTATCTGCTCATGCTCAGCCAGCGAGCACGCTTTATCGTGGAATTATGTCTTCATTCCAGGACCCCTTTGCCTTGTCAGAATCATCTATGTCTGGCAAGTATCTCGAAATACTTTACCTCAGAAGCTAAGCATGATTAGCAAAGCAGGAAGCTGTGGACCCAGGGCACAGAATGACCTCTTCACTCTAGAACTGCAGCATGACCTTGAACTGTTGATGAAGCTTGCCTGTTGATGAAGGAATGAGGAGGCGCTGATCCTTCAGACTTCTCTCCTTCCCTGGGTAGCCAGAGGTGAAGGGAGGTGCTTTCCCAGAAGAGGAGGTGGTACTTTAAGATCAGCGAGAGGCATCAGTATTGTTTGCGTGATTAATGAGTCCGTGTTGCCAACGCTCTCATTTAATGTATCTGCGCCTCCTAAGAACATTTCGTTTCGTGTGCTTCGACTGGGTTTGAGATTTATGAGGCCTAACTTGCAAGCGATGTGCGCCTGGATTAAGGGAACCTGAGACTGTCTATTTATGTCCGACCCGAGGAAATTCCCTGTAAGCTGCTTATCAGAGTTGCTTGCTCAGAGCATGATGGGAAAATCTGGACTCTGCTCTCATTCCATTTTCCCTGCACATTCAGAAAGTAAGTCCACCTGTATGTATCTGCTGACTGATCCACTTTTGTAAATTTAGTTTTATAATACATTTACTCTGTGATTCTCAGTTTTACTCCTAACACCAAACCTTAAGGGTGTAATCAGTATATTCTTCACTGTAAAACATCATGTCTGATCAAGGCGATTCTGAGAAATTTAATGTAAGTTCTTTACCCCCATCTATTAAAACACCCATGAGATGAACACTTTCTATCTGTATTTTTTTTCTTTATTTGAAAATTTTTTTCACACTGTAATAATTAGGCGTCTCTTTAAAATCTTGAGAGAAGTGCATGAAATCCTGCCACGCGTCTGTCTTCAATTGCTCCACCAGGGGGCACTGTGGTTTGACTGCCCATTTATACGGCCTATCTTCTTTAGGACACAGAAGCAATCCTATCTGGAAGCAAACAGATGTCAATTCTTTCTCCTCACTAGCGAACGGCAGTGTTGTCAAGTTTGTTAAACTTAGCCTGCTGTAGATTAACATGCAGTGTATAATATGCATGAGCCTAACTGTATAATAAATAGTAAATCACATTTTTATGCTTTCTCTGAACTTGGAGGCTGCAAGTTATTAGTTTTTTATTCCCTGAGTGTGATGAAATAAATAACCTTAAAATACATTTTAAAGATGTCAGTCAGGGAGGGGAAAAAAGTGCTTGGCAACTGTATTTGATAGATTTCTTTTGTGATTAATTCTCTTGTTGAGTTTTAATGACTTTAAAGGTATAAAGCTAGAAACTACAAAAGTAGGCATGGTTAATAAATAACCAAAATACCAGGTGTGTAGAGACGCATCTGTGGAAAACTGAAATAAAATATATCTCTAGGTTGTATTTGGAAATAGCTCTTTGGGGGGAGTGGGTAAGAGTATTAAAACAGTGAACAAAAGGGTTGCTTTATTTTTCCAGAAAATTCTTTCAGAGAGTGCTCCCTAAAATTCACCTATGTACACTAAATTATTTTATGAACTAATGTTTATTAGCAAGATCAGTGTCTTGAAACGCCTTTGTCTACCTGGAATTTTTGGAAGGTGCTTACAAACATCTCCCGGTTTTTTGTTTTGTTTTGTTTTTTTCTCATACCTCCTTACCCAGCTCTCTTTCCTGGCTCCCATGAGAACTGCTTTCCTGATGAGCTGCCTCTAACAGGCTCAGAGAGCTGGGTCATTCCAAAAGACAGGATTGTGTGGACTGCGTTTCAATAATACTGTCATTTTCCCCCTTTCTTGAACACTCAGAGTTTATGAGATATGACCCAGTTTATCCTGAAAACCTCCCTGCAAATCGAGGCGGGTGTGAGAACGAATGTCAGTTTCCAAACAGCAAGCGTAAGGCCCATCACGGGGCTTGGTGGATTGTCCCAGCTGTGTGAACCTCCCCTCACCCCACTGGAAGGCCAGATCCAGCACATTAGCCCTACATCCTTACTCCTACCCCTCACAGGCGGCACTGGCTTATTGACTCCCTAGCACATCTCAACTTGAGTTCTTAAGCCCAGCAGTTTAGAAACCAAACACACATTAATTAATATGAGTAATGACTTGGAAGAGTTGTAGGCCCCCAGAAGAAGAATGTATAAATGGACATATTTGCACACATGCTTTTATGTCCAAAAGGAGATAAATGGTGTGTTGAACACAATTCCGTCTCCTCCGTGAAGGGCTATTACTGTCTCTCTCTCTCTCTCTCTCTCTTTTTTTCTGACTCCCCCAAATAACAATAGGCCAGGCACATTTTAAACAGAGCGGCTCCCCGCTCCGATCTCCAGAACTTCAAAGTTGAAAGATCTTTAAAACAAACAAACAAACAGACAAAACACACACACACAGGTCTTACTTCTGAAAGCGCTCAGATTGTAACTGAAGTCTAATTATCTGCTTTCCCCATGGCTGGACTGAGGAAGCAGACAGAATGTTGTGCCCTGCTGTTTGTATTAGTTCCTTTCAGATGACCACACTTGCCCAGTATTCAAGGCAACTTCCACAGGACTGCACCTTATCTAAGTAGCCTGTGTTTTAGAAGGAAGGCAGGGTCCTGCCAGGCCCAGACCTGTTCAGGATGAGAGAACAAATAAACCCACCCATCACCCCCAACCCTACAAAATCATCTTCTGTTTTTAAGGACTTGGAATGGGGGTAGGGTTTAGCTCAGATGTCAGTGAAGATGAGGCTACCCAGCCAGACACCCACGTCCTGAGGATCGCTGCCTGCCGGAGTTCAGTGACCTGCCTATCAAGGCCTGGCTTCTTTCTTGCTAGGGAAGTTGCTGGGTCCTGTGGTTAGCAACGCCCTCCTTCCCAGGCCTGGACGTGCCTCCCAGATCTAGCTAGCACACACAGCGTGAAGACTGAAGGCTGGAAGGAGCCCCAAGCATTTGGCCAGGAAGAGGCAACCAATTCCAGCTGGCCCCATGTGCTGAGCTTTTAAAATTACCCAAATGAACTGACTTTGTAGAGAGTGGGTGGAGAGGACTCCAGGGCTCTCTCAGGGTGGGGGTGGGGGTGTGAACTCAGCCTCTCCTTAATCAGGAACAATGCGATTTGGAGACAGGCGGGGGTTGGCTTTGTAGAGCCCGTTGCCTTAGCTGAGAGCAAGGGACGAGATGGTCTGGCAGGAAAGTTCACCACTCTGGCTTGGCCCCTTCCAGACCCCTCACACCGCGCGATCTGCTCGAGTATCAAGTTGGTCTGTGTTCAAGGCCAGCAGAGCCTTCCCAGAGCCGGACAGGCTTCAGGTTTGGGGGCTTCTGTGGACGTGAAAAGGCTGCCCCCGAGCTGCAAGGCATCCCTCCAAACGTACTTGGACACCCTGCTCTCTCGTTCCCTGTGGACTGAAGGGCCGTGTTCTCTTGGCCCCGTGCCCAAGTGAGTTCTTGGCACACGTCAACATTGTATCGCTTTTGCTTCAGAGGAGAATCTGCTCAGCAACTCAGCCACTCTGTCAAGCCAGGAGGCTCTCTCCTGTGCTCCTAAAATTTCCCCCTAACCTGAGAAAGAGAAGACGAAAATGAAAGGGAATCTGAGTGTTTCTCCCATTTTTATTGTATTCCCTCCACTCCTCAGAGTGGCTGCTTGGGAATCTCCACAGCCCTACCCAGCTACCCAGATGCCCTTTGACCAGCCAGGGCATGTCACCACACCTGGCCAGCTCCAGCAGTGCCCTGTTCACTAGCTGGCTCCTGTTTGAGGCTAGGGGCTGATTAGTGATGGTTTACTAGAGACCTGTCTTATGGTGAGTCCCAGACCCTGTCTACTCCATACGGCTCGGAGAGACACACAGGAGAAGTGAGGTGCCCAAGAGCCATGCCGATGGAAGAGAATATCAGTCGTTGCTCATTTTTTAAAGGCACACTTAAGAGCAATAGTATATGCATACACATTTATTTTCCAGGGTTTGGGGATGTAGCTTGGCTGGTAAGGTGCCTGTTGCATAAGCATGAGGACCGGAGTTCGGATCTCCAGAACCCATTTAAATAACCTGAGCGCTCAGCTATAACCCTGGGGAGTTAGCTATAATCCCTGGGGAGGCAGAGACAGGCAGATTCTAGGGTCTCTGGCCAGCCAACCGAGCTGAACCAGCAGGCTCCAGGTAGAGTGAAAGGGTGATTCAAAGGTGAGGGTGGGGTGGGGTGGAGAGTAGCAGAGGAAGATACAGAAGGTTGACTCCTAGTTTGCACACTCAAGGATGTGTGGGCGTTACCTGCACCCATGTACACACACACAGTACAACACACACACGCTATAAAACTCTACTAATAAAAAAGCAAGGCTGGACAGATGGCTCAGCATTAAGAGTGCTTGCTCCTCTTCTTTTAAAGTTTGGTTCCCAAAACACATATTAGGCAGCACATAACCATCTGCATCTCTAGTTCCAGGGACTGTGACAACTCCTCTGGCCTCTGCAGGCATCTTCACGCATATTGCATGCATACACACACACATACAACACACACACCCACATACACACATGTGTGCACATACACCTCACACACATATAACATGCATGTGTGTGTTCTCTCTCTCATACACACACACACACACTTATGCATACACACACATACAATAAAAAATAAATAAAACCTTTTGGCCAAGCACTGTACGTCCCATTTTAAATTCAAAGTATGAATTATGACCAAGAAGCATGGGCGTTTATTTTAAGCAGCTGACCATCAGGGAAAAGGCAACAAACCAACGCTGTGTCACGGACAAGTGACAGGGTACTCTGGCTCATGTCTCGTAGATGTGCTACAGCTGTCCCCTCTCCTGTGAGTTCTTTGGTAGACAGCTAGTGTGGTCAGTCCATTAAATGCTGTCTGTGATATGATGTTCTGCAGATCCATGCACACAAGCCCCCAGCACGTCCCACTGGGTCTCTTGCCCTGGAGGAAACAGGCACGTGGCATCCTTGTTGCAGACATCCCATCTTTGGCTGCACCCAGCTTCCTGTTGTGGTCCTGTCCCTAGTCCAAGAAAGATGCCTCTTGATACGTCTTGGAACAGAGATATGGTGGACGAGGAAACACCCTCTGTGCTTCTATGCATTGCTGTCGCTGCTGGGTGCTGCGTAGAGAGAGAGCAGTCCTGTGGCCTAACTTTCCGAACAAGGTGTGTAAGAGTCGCAGCCTCGTAAGTGCACAAGTTTAGGCCAAACAAAACAAAACAAGACAAAAAAAAAAAAACAAAAAACAAAAAACAAACAAACAAACAAAAAAAAAACAGAAAAAGACACAGTGCTTTGACTGCAGGATGCAATTAGGAGCTATGCAGAATGGGCTGGCCAACCTGGCCATAGAACCAGGGTTTATCTAGGTTTCACACCCAACTTTTAATTCTCAAACCAAATTTTTGCCTTGGTAATGATAGCAAATAATTCATAACACAGTCGCTATATTTTATTTTAAAATATTTATTTTCTTTTTAAGTGTGTATACACATGTGCGTCTATGTGTGGCTCTATGCACATGAGCATAGATGCCAATGGAGGCCAGGAGAGGGTGGAGGCTGGCATTTCAGGTCATTGTGAGCCGCCCAGTGTGGTGCTGGGAACTGAACCTCTGCAGGAACAGCAAGTGCTCTTAACCACTGAGCATCTATCCAGCCACATGCTTGTTTCTTCTTAAGAAAATGAAAGGCAGCTATGCTTTGTACCTCTAAGGAATAAAAAATAAAAAGCTAATGATCCCATGAGGTAGAAAGGGAAAACAGTGCCACGGGGAGGCTGTCTGCTGTAGCCCTGTCAACAGGAACCACAGTTGATCACTCTGTACAGGGTGGGCCCTAATGCTGTTCTCACTGCCTTCTTTGCTGAGCTACCAATTCTTCCAGACACAGCCCTCTGAATATCTTCTGCTGTTGTGCTCCAGCTGTAGATCACCAGCCTGTGTTCCAAGGGGTTCCCTCTCCCCCCTTTTTTAAGGAGACAACACAGGGATTTGCTGGCAGAATGTCTTGATGTGTGTGTGTGTGTGTGTGTGTGTGTGTGTGTGTGTGTGCCTACCTTTATAGTCTTGCATAGTGGGCACTGTGTCCACTATGCAAGTAACTAAATTATTTAATTAATATCAGAGCTAAATGGCTTTCCTGTATTTTCCTTTTCTTAAAACCACATCTGACCATTACCCATGCTTCTGTAGTCATGTCCAACCTGTGGTCTGTTGGTCAAGTTGGGCCAAGGATGGGTATCCGTGCTTCCCAACACAAAATCATAAACCCACTGTAAGCATTTGGAGATACTGTTTCTGAAACTTTTGTTTTGTACTTTGATGACACCATGAACTTTGTAAATGACAACCTCATGTCACAACGTCAAGAGGTTGATCAAAAGACTTCCTAGATCAATTGGGTTGCAATAGTGGAAAGATCTAAACATGTATTTACCAAATCGATGCTTCAGACCTTGCATTTAAAGATACTGCCTTGATGTCTTGAGAGCAGCCATGGCAGGAGTATTTACACCATGGGAATAGGCAAAAGCTACAGACCAACACTTGATTGATTGCTTTATTTACACGATCTTTCTGGAGAAGGTCACTACAGTGTTCCCATTGCGGATGAAATTTCAGGCTAACATACCTGTACCTACTACATTGTGAATGCACAATGCACCAAATTCAAGACTGAATTATCCAATCCAGCAAAGACTTCATTCATACAAATGAAGAATGTGTGGAGTGCCAAAATATGTCTATCTTTGTGTTTCCGCTCATCCTGAAGATTCACTCTGAGTCATCAAGCCACACTCAGATGGGATGGCCCTGGCTCATCAGAGGCTCAGCTCTGGATACAAGTGTTTGTCACAAATCAATAAAAAACAAACAAAAAACTTCTTTGAGCACCAGTTGGCTGTGTGACATGTATAACAAAGAGTGTCGCGTGTTTTTATTGGTGAAGGCCATGCCGGTTGTCCTTTGCACTAGCAATCGTGTGACAGCCCCGTGTGCCTGTTTATATGCTCTCTTTTATTTTTGGAAAGCCAGTTGTTAATATTTATCAGAATATTGGAACCACTTCAGGCAGCTGTGTGATTGAAAGAGTGCTTGAGGGTCTGTGCCGTGGGAAACGTGCAACAACGCTGTCCCCACCACCACTGAGATGGTGCTCCTTGGTCATAGGCATGGATTACCCGGGGCACGGTGGCCTGACCAGTAGCAGACTCACCCTGTCATATCCTACCCACACTCCCCGCTCAGGAGAGCTCAGTATGGCTCCATAAACCCATAAGTCTGCAGTCCCAAGGTGTTACTTTTCAGAGAGCAAGGATCCTTTATGGCTGGCAAATTGCAAGTCCTCCTTCACTTTCTCTTGAAATTTACAGCCCATCTAACAGCCTGTGTAGGAGTCGGGAAATATCAGAGGCTGCCTCCTCTCAGTACGGAGCACACAGTTATCTGCCATCCCAACACGGAGTACCAGCAGGGACTATTTCTGTTCCCTGAAATCAAGCCCTTGGCAAGGCCTTTGGCCCAAACACTCTGTTCTTGGAGATCTGAGAATGATGCGTTTCAGAAATGCTCATCCCATACTGACGAGAGCAAGATGACACTGTTCTGACCCAAAGACAAGAACTGTAGGACTGAGCAGACCTCAAAGACATGGCAGCACATCCGATCTGAAGGTCGTGTGTACCGTGTCTCTGTACATGTGCATGTATGTGCACGTTTACATGTTTATGTGTTCAAGGAGGAGTGTGCCGCAGAGTGCACCTGTGGAGGTCGTAAGTCGACCCTCAGGTGTTGCCCCCCTTGACTTCTACCAGGCTGTCTGGCCTGTGAGCTCTCTAGAGAGTGTTCTGGGTCTGCCTCCCATGTCAGCACCGAGCACTGGGAATACAGACACGTGTTATCATGTCCAGCTGTTCGTGGGTCCTGTGGGTCCGCACCCAGCTCCTCCCACCTTTGTGCACCAAGTTCTTCTCCCCCTGACCCACCTCCCCACACCCAGTCATTTACACTACCCAGATCATTGTCTCTCCTGTCTCCCAAGCCTGGAGACTTAGTAATGCCCAGGCCCCTTTGGGGGAAAAATGATTTTGAGCAATTACACCTCTCTCCCGCTTACATAGTCTCATACATTTCTTGTTATTCTGGGTGAGTACTGCATGCAGACAGAGGTTGCCAATAAAGTTTATTGTAGGAGCCAAGTGTCAATATCTGTAGTACCCCCCGCCTAGGGTGCTTGTAATTAAAATGCCACAGATAGTCTGGGAGAGGCATGAAAATTTGATGGCAAATTGATTTCAGGTTCATCTTGAAGTTTGTCCTCAGCCGGACTCGATACTCCTGGCAGCTGTGGGATGGCTTTTGTCAAAAGGGTCTCCAGGAATGAGACAGAGACGTCTTGTTCTGAATATTAAATACAGCGTGCTGTTTATGACAGGTTATGTTTAGTGCTGAGTTGTACAGCTCCTTCTCTCCCACATTCTCATCCTGGAAATGGGGAAGGGAGGCTTTCAGAACTCCGCTTCCCACGTGCAAAGAAAGAGTGGCTACGCTGACAGGTACGTTTGAAACACTGGCTCCGCACATGGTGTGTTCTGTCCAAGATTCTACGGGTCACAGATGTAACTTGCATTTACACAACCGGGCATAACGGAAGCCAAGACAATACGACAAGGAAGATGGCCCTTCTTTGTATTCTGGTATTCTCTCAGAGTAGAATGCGAAAGGGCCATAGAGACAGATGAAAGACTCAGTCTTGAGTATTATAATTCCCAAATTCCTATAAACTTGCATTTATATATCACATTATAAGGGTCACTCCTTGTGAACTGTTCGTACAAAACTACGCTTTAGTGATAAAGTTATTAAAAACACAGGTTTGTTTCCAGAATTTCAACTTGGAAAAGGTTGGCAAGAAAAAATAATATTTTTAATGTTCCTAACTAGAAAGAAAGAAAGAAAGAAAGAAAGAAAGAAAGAAAGAAAGAAAGAAAGAAAGAGGAAGGGTGTTCTTATGTAAAATTAAATGTGTTCAAGAAAGCCCATATCTAATCAAAATTATTTGGCAATTATATTTATTTACTTAGGAGCCACTACATGGTTAGGGATGGAATTTAAAAGAACAATATTTGGGGCTGGAGAAATGGCTCAGTGGCTGAGGACACTTCTTGCTGTCACAGAGCACCCACACTTGGGTCCAGAACCCTTATGGTAGTTCATGACCACCTGAAACTCCAGTACCAGGAGATCTGATGCCCTCTTCTGACAGGACACCGGGCATTCACATGGTCCACACACAGACATGCAGGCAAAACAATCATACAGAGAAAATAAAAAGATTTGTGTATAAGAACAAGAGATTCCTGTCCTGGGCTGCTGTGCTCTCATAGATGTGCATGGATAGTAAAACATGTATATGATACCGTCCATATACATATGTATGAAAGAATTGCTCCTCCTAGGCAGTGCCGTTCCTCCTTCCACCCAGCCCCTCCCCTCAGGCAGCCTAGTTCTTAGCCAGACAGGAGAGAGAAGGGGAGCGCAGCATATGCTCCTGGGCCATCAAAGCCGCTCGTCTGCACATTCCGGAGATATTTATGGATCTTTTATTAAGACAGTTTTTATGGCCTGAGATTAAAAGGTAAAGTTAAATAGTAAAAGTAATGAGCATGCGCCTTCAGAGGCTCCAACTGGTTTGTGTTTTTCCCCCTTCTGCTTGTCACGGCCCATTCATTCTGATGACAACATTAAATAGGGTTGGGGGGTGGCCTTGAATCATGTTTTGGAAAGGGGCAGGTCTGTGAACTGACAAAGTAACAAACTATACCTCAAAGATGTGACGTTGTGGCTTCTTTGTCTGTGGGAGGCTATTCTCTTCTGATGTGAGGTGAATCTGTGCTGGTGTCAATCTGGGACACAAGATTTAATTATCTGGGAAGAGTATGGAGAGGAACGCCTGTGATCCCAGCACTCAGGATACTGGGGGCAAAGAACTGTTTTAAGTTTGAATCCCCCCTGGGCTGTATAGTGAGTTCAAGGCCAGCCTGCTCTCTAGAGACCCCACCTTAGCAGATAGATAGATAGATAGATAGATAGATAGATAGATAGATAGATAGATAGATAGATAGATGATTGATAGATATAGATACAGATAGATATAGATATCAATATAAATATATATATAGAGATTGATTGATATATTATAAAAAGGAGAGAGAGAGTCGTTTGCTCCCAGAAATCAGGCTTTGGCCAGTGTATCTGCAGGCGTTGTAGAGGGCTGTGGTCCTTCTTGCGCTCCATCAAGCCTGGGGCTTCCTGGTGTCCTCAGTTACCTTAGTGTGAAGCGTTTACTTTGGACTCACTCACGTCAGGATGAGTGAATGATCCATAGGGATGGCAGGAGTCTGGCCTGGGTCGCTGTGAGTCCCATTGACTTCTGCTGGTGGGCGGATGGGGAGGAGGAGTCAGTAGGTAAAGCTTGTGGGAAATGCAGTACTTATCAGAGCTTCCCATGTCAGGGTCACCCACCTCACAGACAGGCAGAGAATGAGAGTGTTTCCCAGACACCCTCCACCCCCACTTCACACCTGTGCTTTTACATTGTGAGTTGGTCGGGGGCCAGCCCTGCACAAACCACCTGGGGTGTGAAAGAGTGCTGTCTTCCGAATTCCTGTCACCACGCAGTCTCACTTTCGTTTTCCTCTTTGTCGTTTTGTGTGGCCAGCCTTCTTGAGAACAGCCATTTGGAAACTTCTTTGTGCGCACGGACCTGTTATACACATCCCGAGTCCCACAGCGTGGCAAGGAGTAAGCTTGACTCGGTGTGGTGTCTCTCAAAGAGACCTCACTGAAAATGGACGGTGCGCCGCCACTGCTCTCCTCACAGACCCCTCAGATATTAGGAAGCCATTGGAGTGACTTTTCCAGGTCAGCAAGATAGCCCATCCTGTGGAACATTCTAGAGGGAGCAGATTTTGATATCTTTACTAGTACACTTGCTTTGACTCCCTCTTTTAGTAATTAGATAATTATGTATAATTAGCACATTAATTACATGCAACAGCTGCAGATGAGTGTGTGTGCTCCAGAGTGTGCGCGCACATACCATCGCTTGAAACCAGCATGTGAGTTCACCCATAGAGCCGTCGAATTTTTCTCCTTGGCATGCTTGCATTATTAATTTGTTCAGAAGAACACATGTATAGTATGCATAAATACATATGCATATACAGCAAGGAGATAGGGAGGTACAAGTCTCTTGGGAAATTAAAAAAAAAATTTTGCAGTGACTCTGACCTCCTCATGGCTACCCGGGCACATTTAGAGAAAGTGTGCCCACCCTCCCTAGCTGTCTCTTTCCACAGGTAGCAGCTGTCTAACCAACTAAGAGCACCACGTCGCTGCTTGTCCCAGGACCGAATAGCAGGGCTCCAATGCCCTGACTGTCTGTGAAAGTCTTGTTATATGTTAGTAAGTGGAACAAGCAATGTAAAGAGAACAGAATGTAGGTGGTCTCCGGGCTCTACAAAACTGCAGGGATAGAGAGGAGGCATACATAGATAGTGTCACCCTGGGTTATCCGTCTGCCTCCTTTCTCTCCAAAGCCATTGAGGAGATAGCCAGGACGTACCCCTGCTGTGTAGGAGGCGGGGATATGACTCTAGCACGACAGATGTAATCTGTGCTGTGAGAATAACAGACACTTTGCCATTAATTATTATTATTTTTTTTTTTGGGACGGGAGCTGGCTCAGTGGTTAGTGAGGACAGGAGTTTGGATCCTCAGTTCCCACGTGGTTGCTGCGTGGGCATGATGGCCCACCTGTAATTTCACCCTCACAATTCAAGGATCCCCAGAGCGTGCTAGACCATCTGGGCAAGTTCGGGGGTTGATTGAGAAACCTTGCCTTAAGGAATAAGGTGGAAGAGGGATTCCTGACATCAACTTCAGGCCTCCACACGTACATACACACACATACCATACAAGTGAGCATTTACACACACACACACCACACACACACACACACACACACAAATGAGAGCACTTTTTTTTTTTTCTGGTGTTGATCATTTTCTGTAATGAATGTTACTTTTATAGAAAAACAAGATCTTGCCTTGGGATTAAGATACAATGTTTTCAATGCACATCCCATCTGTCTTTCTAAACAAGGATTGATCATCTTACCCCATGTCCACTCTCTTGATTATCTTTTTTAGGTGTATAGATTTCATTATGTTTATCATATCTTATAGGTCTATATAAGTGAGTATATACCGTGTTTGTCTTTCTCCTTCTGGGATATTTCACTCAGAATGATCTTTTCTAGATCCCACCATTTGCCTGAAAATTACATGATTTCCTCCTTTTTGATTGCTGAGTAGTATTCCATTGTGTAGAAATACCACAATTTCTGTACCCATTCCTCTGTTGATGGACATCTGGGTTGTTTCCAGGTTCTGGCTATTACAAATAAAGCTGCTATAAACATGGTTGAGCAAGTATCCCTTTTGTGTACTTGAACAAACTTTGGGTATATACCTAGCAGTGGTATAGCTGGGTCTTGAGGAAGCACTATGACAGGAGTCTACTGAGCGCATCTGAAAGACTCTAACTAGCAGTGTTTTCAAAGCAAAGACTCATGACCAAACCTTTGGCAGAGTACAGGGAATCATAAGAAAGAAGGGGAGTTAGTCTGATGGGGAAAGGATAGGAGCTCCACAAGGACCAAATATATCTGGGCACAGGGTCTTTTCTGAGACTGACATTCAACCAAGGACCATGTATGGTTATAACCTAGAACCTCCGCTCAGATGTAGCCTGTGGTAGCTCAGTAACCAATTGGTTTCCCAAAGTGAGGGGAACAAGGACTATTTCTAACAGGAACTCAAGGACTGGCTCTTTGGCCTCCCCACCCCCCAAGGGAGGAGCAGTCCTGTTAGGCCACAGAGGAGGGCTTTGCAGCCAATCCTGAAGATACCTGATAAAACAGGATCAGATGAATGGGGAGGAGGTCCCCCCTTTTAAGTGGACTTGGAAAGGGGCACGGTGGAGATGAGGGAGGGATGGTAGAATTGGGAGGGAATGAGGGATCGGACACGGCTGGAATACAGAGTTAATAAAATGTAACTGATAAGAAAAAAATAAAATTAAAAAAAACCTGCCTTCTTTGTGTCATAAGTTTGAGTATATTGTGTTTTCATTTTATTAAATTCCAAGAAATTAAAAAAAAAAGATACAATGTTTTTGTAAGGCCTGAGGAACCTACTAGGAGCTCACTGTGAACTCACTGGGTTAAGCAGTGCTGTTTGAACGCGAAAACAGTGCTTACACAGGTAGCAAGCTCTTCTCTTTTATTCACCCTTAGTGACTTGCTTTGTGGTCAGCTCCTTAGGAAGGACCCAGGGGGTGTGGGTGACCTGCACAGGGCCTGAGCTCCTCCTTAGGAGGCTCAGTGGACCGACAGGCTCCCCGTTCCCGTCTGTCTGCTGCTGCCCCTGCTGGTGCTGGGAGAACTGGAAAATTCCTGTCAGCTTTCTGGCATCTTGGTCCCTGTAGGAGAAGCTCCCCTCCAGTCCGCACCTGCCTTAGCACCTGCCGGCTCTGCCAGGCTCCTGGTCTGCAGGCTCAGCACTCACAGCTCAGGCAGGCTCTTCTGTGAAGGTGGCTTTATAGAAAGTGTTCTCCCCAACAGAGTCAGCACATTCTTGTGACACAATGTCAAAGTGCCCCAGTTTGGACAATTTGGCAAAGTCGCAAGACTCCTGGTGTTGAATGGTCTTTGACCAGCAAGATCTTTGTTTTATTGGGTTTCTTTTTTTATTTCTCTCCTCCTGTCTCTTCCTTCCCCACCCTCTTCTATTAACATCTTCTTACAATTAAGGGAGTAGATGTGCTTTGCACAGCCAAGGACTCCGTGCCTACTCAAGGACGAAATCCCATGAGTTCTCCCTCATCCTACAGTCCCCAATCTAGCCATTCCTGTTGGCCGACGCCCACAGCTGAAAGCCCACCAGAGACTGTTCAATCCTTCTTGCTGTTCTCCATCCTCTAATGTTCATTTGTGCCGAACCTGTTTGCTGTCCTGCTTAAACTGATTCTCACTGCTTGTCTCTCTGATTCCCTCCAGATCAAGGGACACAGAGCCAGCATCTGCCTTCCTTTTTGTAACTGTTTGATGCATTATACTATGGCTATTCCACAATGTATTGCAATTGCATTGCTATCCATTTTCAGCTCTCATGTTCAGAGATTTGAGGACATTCGGAAGCATTTTGTGAGCTCAGAGTCCTGTAGACGTGACACGTTGACAATATCATTGTAGGCTTAGCCTGTCTACCCTCTTGTTTCTTAAACACAACCCATCTTGGTTTTGGTTATGTACCATCTCCATAGATTTCTCCAAGCTCTCCCCCAGCCTACTATATGTATATGCATATGTATATATGTGTGTGTGTATATATATATGTGTGTATGTGTGTGTATTTGTATGTATATATACACAGACATATATGAATAGGCAAATGTCCAGTTAAAAGAATATTTACTTAGCATAATTTAAACGTAACCATTTTCCTGATGCTACTTCAGTCAGTATTTTTAAAAACTAGCATATTAAAAGAATCCATGTCAAGGCATTGAATACTGAGACAAGAGAGGTGTTCATGATTTCACCATTGAACCTGAAGGCAAACTACAGTATTCCATCTGCAGCTGAGAAGTGTAAGCAACAGATGAGGGTTCATGCTGTCGGTATTACATTATCTTTGCTAGCTCTTGCTGTCTTTCTGGACACATGCGTCTGATTTCTGAGAAACCATCTTTTCTCCTCCCCAGTAGTGGTGAGCTTAATTTAATTTTCACTGCATTATCTGTTGATACACACATACATACATACACACACACACACACATATATGTCTTGAAGTTTCACACACATGCACGAATCCTACATTCATTTCTTATTTAGGAAACTGGGCTGATCCTCCTTCAAATATGAACCAGATATCTTTTAATGTTAAAATCTTAGATCATATTCATACTACTGTGGATGATACTCCTGAAACTTGTGTACCATGGAGCTTTTCATCTGTTATTGAGTTACTTTTCCTCCAACAACATATTTATCAGATGTAACTGATGCCCTGTCGTTTCCCTGCTAAACAAATGTCGCATACCTGCATACATGATCCCCTCTCCCGTGCACACACTGTTCTTCATTTCCTAGTGTATTTTAACGGGTTAAGTATCCACAGAGGAGTAATAGGATGAGCCACTGAAAATTGCCAGAACTGAAGCTTTTTCGAGCTGTGCTTAAGTATGTATGTCTTGGCCCACTCAGTACACTTATTTTGGGGGGCAGGATGGCATTTTAATGAATGTCTGCTGAATTGTTAGGGGTTCCAGCAGAGAGGGGAATAAGGATGGATCTGAATTCTGTAACTGTTGTATTGTGGTCCAGAGAGAACAAACACTGAAATATCCTCCTGCATTAATACGTCAGTCAAAATCCTCAGCCCTCCCCAGGACTCTGGGCTGCTGGACCAGAAGCTCATGTGAAACTGATAAGGATGCTATATCAGTAAATCTCATCTTCATCAGTGAGTGAGTGAGCATCTAGGTACATGAGGAGATGGAGCGGACAGATGAGGGACCACCCTAGCTTCATATTCAGCATTCTCCCGACTAGCTAGACATCATTCAACTAGGATATTAAACTCTTGGGGCCTCCATTTTCTTCGGCTCTTGCCCAGGAACTCTAGAATATCATGTATCTGATATCATGTAAGAGTCACGTGAACTAAGTCCTTAAAGGGCCTGGCATGGTGCCTTTTAATTGGAGTTTAGCATGTGGCAGTTGTTGCCGGTTTGTGTTTGCAGTTATTAAAGTTATCTTTACATAAAGCACACACGATTCCCACAGGAGTACTTTTGGTGGTGTTGTTTCATTTTTACACAAGTAGAAACTCGCAGTTTTAATATCAACAAGGCGTATTCACAAGGCACCCAGATTCCATTCGTTTAAGAAAACCGTAGAAGTATCAGCTGTGTACCAGGCGGCACTGAGGAATATCCTGGGAAATGGGCCAGCCACATACGGAATTCGACATTCTCACAGGAAGTGTGCCCTCTCCCTCTGAAGGCTTCTGTCTTGCCTGAACAGCACCTGCTCCCTTCCAGGGCAGGGCTGGGATCTCCTGTAGGTGGAGAACGCACCATGGGTGTGACTGCACCAAGTATAAAGTAGCATTTCAGCTCTGACCCAGGCATCCACATGTACTCTGTGGTCTTCACACCTGGCACTCTGGCCGCAGGCATGCTTCTCTGTAGGTCTAGCAAAGGTGGAGTGTACCCTGTAGAAAGTCTCAGCAATTCCCCGGAAGCATTCCAGCTCTGAACCTCACACTGCTTACCAGTTGCGAAGTTGGAAATCTAATTTTGGCTTGGCTGTTGTTCTGGTCTAATGTGGCAATTTGATGGTTCTAGGGACAGAGATGCTCCTTGAGGCATGTGCAAGTGGCCTTGACCTTTGTCTGGCACCACTTTCTCTTCTATGAGACAAGAGTCACAGTTGCCCAAACCAGAGGATGAAAAGTGCTTATTCTTCACTGTTTAGGGGTAGACGCCTGAGACTCAGTAAGACACGCCCAGGTCTTTGCAGTGTGTTTTTCTTAATAGCAATGCTTTAATATATATGAATAAGTGTTTTTTCTTAATGTTAAGGATATTAATAATAATATTAATAATACTAAGTGTTTTCTTACTATTATTCTGATAATCATTTTGATCACCTCTTGGGGTCAGTCTTTTCACTCCTTCTGCATTGTCCATGTAAAACCCCTCTGTGTGGGCTAAAACACAGCAATCTGCTTCCTTCAAACTTCTTACCATGTGTGTTCATATTATGTGTATGATACATATATCACATATGGGTATATTTATATGAAACTTTCATGTGCACATATAAATATATGGACAAATATTTATAGTATATGGACACATATACTTAGAATTTGCTATGGTTGAATGGTTAGAATATGCTATTTTTATAGCCTTTATTCAAAATGATAAGTTGAAAAAACCATATGCATGGGGGTGGTGCTAGAAGTCAGGGCCTTTAAGATATTGTTGAGTTATGGGGTGGAGCCTTCATGGATTCCTCCCAAAGGCTCATGGAGCATTGGAATGGGGAGTAGGAGGATTGTAAGAGCCAGAAGTTGAGGAGGACTGGGAAAAAAGGGGTGTCGTCTGGGTGTGACAGAACCGTTGCCCTCAGGAACTCCTAGCAGCTGTGGATGCCTGTACAGGATTTGCCCGAGTCTAGTGCATCGACACACCAGCATGGAAGGGAAGGGGCACATTAATTCCCACCCCAGCTGGCAGTTGGTGCCTACCAGGGGAGGAAGAGTCGGTTTCTGTAGGGGTGTGGCTCCTGGTAGCTTGTCCGTGCTTCCAGGCAATTCTCACCAGACTCGGTGGATTATGAAACAAGGACGTGATGTTGGGAGGGAGGAGGCCTGGGGCAGTCTCAGAACAGTCAGAAGCAGGGAGTTGTGGGTAAATGTGACCAAAACATAAGTGTACGTTTTCCCAAAGAAAATGTGTGGGCTTTTGTTGTCATTGTTGTTGCTGTTTTTTAAAGAAGTGTAACTGAGATCCCCACCTCTCCTACCACTAGGTAAGAAGGTATCTTCTGCACCCTTGCAGTAGACCCTCCCTAGACATCCACATCTGCTGCACTTTGACCTTGGATTTCTAGTCTCCAGAGCCGTACATATCAGCCTTCATATTCGTGGCATTTTATTATGACATTTGAATGCATTAAGAGAGGGCTTTTATGAGCCCCTCCCTGCCTGCTTGATATCAAATGTAGGGTCTGTCTATGCACGGAGGTTTGTATTTTGCCTTACTCATACAGTAGGAGAAGAGTCTTCCTTGCTGTGGTTATATCCTGATCACATTGTCATCTCCCAGGTGAAATCTATTGGACTTTCACTTAGTGTCTGAGGTTTCTCCCTTCATGTTGGCCTGATGCTCTGATTCTTGTGGGGCAAGTTCCCAGGTGTGGGGATTGCTAAACCAGACTTTAAACTTTTAAAATGGCTTTTTATCATTCTAATGGATTGCAGTGAGAAGAGCCAAAAATCATGATAGAAACACCGGGAGTGAAGTTTTTAGATGTAAAAGCAGATGGTAATTAAGAGGACACACATTAACGAGGGTAATTTGAGCAGCATTTCACAGTATTAATTGGTTTTAATGTCTCTAAGACTTTCAATTCCATTTTTTTTTTGAGGATGAGAAAGCAGGTGGTGATTCCTGGGCTCTGCTCACTGATCCTGCACTCACAGAACAGAGAAGGGGGCTTTCTTAATTTTGCTGGTGCTTGGGCAGAACAGAAAAATCTAAAAAGTGCCATCCCAAGGAAGAGCTCTAAACCATGTTATTTGGACAGCAGTGGTCAGGACAAGTGGGTACTTCAAGGAGGAAAGGTTGACAAGACCATTCATGAAGGAATGGCTGACAAGATTGCCTCTCAGCTGGTTCTAGAAATACTCACCGGCTTTAGCAGACAGACAAGTGGATTCTGTGTGAGTTCACGGTGAAGAATGACAGCCTTGCATTCAGACCTTGGGTAGCTTACTCGCATGGCCTGATTATTGATGCCAGTGAATCCAAGAGAAGCTAGGTCATTTGTGGTCATCTTATAGATTCTTTCTTTCTTTCTTTCTTTCTTTCTTTCTTTCTTTCTCTCTCTCTCTCTCTCTCTCTCTCTCTCTCTCTCTCTCTCTCTCTTTCTCCTTCCTTCCTTCCTTCCTTCCTTCCTTCCTTCCTTCCTTCCTTCCTTTCTTTCTGTTCTGTTTCTTTTTGTTTTTGTTTTTCAAGACAGGTTTCTCTGTTTAGCCTTAGCTGTCCTGTACCAGGCTGGCTCCAAACTTACAGAGATCTGCCTGCCTCTGCCTCCCAGAGTGCTGGGATTATAGACCAGACATGTGCTACCGTGCAAGACAATGTTCCACTGTGAATGAGTGTGTTGTTATAGGATGTCCTAAGAAAGAGTCAGGAAGGAGGAAGGACGTGGAGAAGGCAGAAATTAATCAAAGGCATTGTCTAAGTCTCCAGACTGCCACTGCTAACCTCTCGCTGTACCACGGAAGATTGCCTTATACTCAGGCTCCATCCTTGGTAGTGTGGACAGTGTCTCTATAAGATCTACAATGAGAGCAGACATACGATGACTTAAAGCTGCTCATCTATCTAAGGGAAATTCTCAGCTCATATTTCCCCTCTCTAGGGGTGTGCCATGCCAGTGTCTGACTTTATAGGTGTTCTCAAAACGCTCTGCGTGTGTCCCTTTATCTCACTAGAATAAATTGAAGCTATGTCGTAGCTAACACTGAGGACCAGGGTTCCAGATTTTGGTGTTATCTGAGTTTGGAACTTTGGCATAGACTTTCTCACTTGAACATCTGACACGGCACTGAAAAGAGGTGTGCATCGTACAGCATTAGAAATATTGGGGTTTTCAGGTTGGGTTGCTTAACTGGTATCATAACTCGCCGAAGTATTAGATAGTAGTCAGCTATTGATTTACAAAAAAGAAACAACTTATTCTTGTTGTCATCAGCCTACTTGGAAAGGAGTCTGCTGTGGACCTATGAAAGCACAAGCACTTTTGGGGGGCAGCATTAGATTGTGGGACGTGGAGAGCATTCATCTAGGTCTTCCTAGATGTTAACATACCTGTGGCTCTAGACGGAGAAGACAACAATCAGAGTGATAATTCAGGAAATCCAGGGTTAGAGAGATGAAGCAATTTGACTGAAGCTGGCTGCACTCACGTATCTGGGTGGACCTGGAGCTGTGTTCTTTCCACACACACATCTGTGTGCCTATGGGAGGGTGAGATAGAAGGACGCAGAAGACAGACATCGTAAGCTCCCGATGGGGATTTGAGAGCCTTCCATCTTTGCTGTACCGTCTTTACGAAGGCAGGAAGTGCAATCATGAATCCTGGAGGGAGTGGAGAACAAAGTTCAGATTTAAAACTAAAAAGCAAAGCCCTTGTTAAGTCAGGACCTCATTCTTAGTCACTGAAACCTCGTTCTGTGTTAGAGAACAGACTTGAGGCTGTTTCTCAGGCCTGGCAGGATCCTCGGTGTGGGCATCCGGCTCTCTTCTGTGCTGGGTAGAGATGCCTCACCTGAGTCTCAGGCTGTGCTTCCGTCCCCATGTCCCTCTCCCCTGCCATTTCAGTCACTATTAAATGACCTCTATCTCTCTCTTTACCACCCGTATTACCATTAGGAGACATCTGCACTGAGAGAGTGCTCAGTTCCTGTTTTTGATTAATATTTTATCAGCCGCAAGAGGAAATGGTATTCTGCAGCAACACTAATTGAGCAGATGAGATGCTCTCACTAGCTTAGGTTAAAACATACAGGCCAGGCTGTAACGTCAGAGACTGGGCGAGCCTGGGGCTATGGAGTCCAGCATGAGCATCACGGGCTATGGTAGGGAGAAAACCCATCACAGGTCCCAGCAGAAACCAAGCAAATTTCATTTTTGAATGGTATCTCACAGCATAGTAGTAGCAATGATGATAATGATGAAAAACCATGATAAAGCCATATATCAAAAGCAAAGAATCTACATACGAGTTTTGTAGTGTTTAATGGGTGCCCCTGTGTTTAAACTTGAGGCTAGTCAATGAGCAGCTGTGGACTGGGTCCTCTGCGACACCCAGCTGCTTAGACATCAGCTCACCCTACTGTTTATTGAAATGGTTCCGTAGCATAGGAAGTAGAGCAGCTATCAGTGACCATGCCATCCGGGAACTACCGAATCGTACACGTCTGAAGGGCTGAAGGTCATGGGCTTAGAATCAAGCCTAGTCTGACTCTTTGTTAATTTCAAATGTATGCACTCCGTATCTGGGTGGTGGGATTTAGATTTTCACCTGTCTGATATGTGTGTGTGTGTGTGTGTGTGTGTTGGGGTGGGGAGTGGGGGTTATTCCATCACTTTTACTCTCATCAAAAGACTTTATTTCCTAAGATGTAGTACAGCTCCTCGTGGGCAGACTGTGTTAGAAAGATGGGCTGCTTACTCTCACTCCTGACATCCACTGCAGGCTTCGGATTTATGAGAAGGTGAGCCTAGGGCAGGGAGACCAGCTGCTCACAGATTCCTTGCAGGAGGCCCAAGAGGTGGAGGGAGGCTCAGGGTACAGTCAGCAGCAGGAGTTAGGGGGCCCAGGAAATCCAAAGAACATCACACATTTTAAGAAGCAGCCGAGGGGCTTTCTTCCACCTTCCCTGGGCATTGCATCGGTGTTTGGTGCAAGCAGCCCAGCTCGAGCTCAGTTCCCTTAGGATTGTGCTTCTCAGGTGTCACAGGGAAACCATCATTACATTGTAGCAACTCCAATATGTATGGCTATCAAATTCATAGCAAATAATGCAGAAAGTCTCAGCCTGCAAAACATCCCTTCCTAATTATCTCATGGGCTTGGGCCAATTCATAGCCCTCCCTTGCCTTTGATACAGTTACCATTACTGTTCTCAGGCTACTGGTATTGTTGGGAGACTGACACCAGAGTCATAATGGGTATTTCTGTCTTTTGGTTGTTAGATATGTTTTTCCCCCACAAGGCACTTCATTTTTAACCTTCTTCCATTAAAATCCAGCTTAATTAGTAAGATTTAATGAACCAGAAAGTTCATATTTGTCTTTTAGCTGATGAATTATTAGCACCATGTAACGGATAATATTTTAAATGTAATAAAAGAAGTTTAAAATACCAGCTATTCAATTTCTCATGACAATACAGAGCCAATTGGAAAAGATTTTCCTGCAAGAAATAGCCCTTATTTTTTGGTCTGTATCGATTGCTGAAATAGACTACGGTCACTCGGTTTTGTAGGGGAGAGTGGGCCGGGAGTTGCCAACAGTATGCTCTCACATTGTCCTGTTTCTCAGGGACAATGGTGTCGCTGAGTCAATATTTATGTGACTGCTCTGAGCCCCCAGGGCTCTCATTCCTCTCTGCCATCCCCATTGGTCCCCTGTTGTGTTGACTTGGAATCATGGTGGCCGAAAGAGAGCCTCATTAGAAACTTTAAGAAGACACGTGCTATTTTAAGAAGGGTCTGTGTAAAAAGAGTAATTATTTTTTTCTCCTCAATGGAGATATAAAAATCATAGAGGCGTGATCTTACCATTTGACCAGGACATTCTATTTTATGGCTGTGAAGTACTAGTTTCATCCCGTCTGCCTGTGACATCCAGTAAGCGGCACTAAGAGCTTTGTCAAGAGCATTACGTCAAGGCATACACACAGCCCTGGTCATTCACACGGCCTTGCATGTCCACACCGGATTAGAGGATAGAGAAACCGTAATTCCCAGAGGCGGGTGTGGCAAGAGAGAGGGCGCAAGTGTGGGCTGATGGAAGCTCCTCCTGATGCTGCCTTCTCCCCTCACACAGCCATAAAGAACGGCTCTTTACTACCATCTGTATGTTAAGGAATATGGCGGCATTGAGCTATCCTCCTTCCTCTCTGCCTGTCACGAAGGAGGACATCAATTTAAGACTCTAAATGCAAGTGAATCCCCGGGAGGAGACATTGGTATAGGGAAGTTCCAGCAAAGCTTGTTGGGTCCTATACCAAGTCCATCACCAAATGGAGATGAAAGGTTCCAGCCAGTTGCTCTTTGCTTTGGGTACTCACGTTAGGCCTGGATCACAGCGAACAGTAGGTTCTTTGCTGTGTGAGCAGCTGAAGAAATGGCAGGCATGTGGCCTGTATTTACAGGGTGCCAGCAGACAGAGAAGCCGGTGGCCAAGGAGAGTGGAGAGTTGGGAGAGTCAGAAGCACAGCTGATGTTCTAAGCCCCAGGGTCGGCTCCACTGTCTGCCAGACTCTGGTGAACGAAGCTCCAGTTTATGCAAACAAGCATGAGCTGGTCCAGAATGGCACCAGCTCCTCATGTGTGTGAGCAAGTGCTCTCACACCACTGTGGACCAGCCCTGGTGACCAGAAAAGCCCACTGCCGTGGTGTGGTCACTGGAAACATTTCCCACCAATCCCCGCTAAGAGGATAGAACCCCAAATTGTGTGTTTAGTCGGAAAGCTGCTAGCACACACGACCTATTCTTTTTGCAGAACGACTTTACAGAAGATCTGTGCATAAAGCTCTCCTCCTGGAGTGTTTGTTTGGTACAAAGCAGCTTAACCATACAACAGGACACACTGTGAATGGAAGGTCTAGAAAATGCCTACACTCAGTACGAATGAGAGGCTCTGTACAAGCAGGAAACCATTTTGAATAAACTCATTCTTCTTTGAAGTTGATGGCAGAAGCCTCTTTTTCATTTGGTTTGTACCCCTCGATCACACTTAACTGCATCCAGTTAGGCATGTTTCAGTGTCCCTTCATACAACCCTTTAAAACAGTATGTATGATGACATTTGGTCTTTATAATAGCTTGTTGTAACGGCTGTTTTTCTCTAGTGGTTCTCAATTGGGTGATTTTGCCTTTTGGTTAATATCTGGAGACGTCTGGTGTGAGAAGGGACGAAGGGACAGAAGCTTCAGCCAGCTTCCACTGGATGGAGGTCAAAGCTACATTTACTACTAAAGTGTACGGGACAGCCCTGCACCCCTAAGGGTCAGCAGGGTCTAGGTTGGGGAACTCTTTACATCCAGTGTGGGAAGGTTCAAGGTGTTTATGTCCTGGGACAAGTTGACGGGGCTTATAAGGCAGCCCTAGCTCTCTTTTAACCTCGTTTACTGCGGGTAATTAGGAGAAATTAAACAGAAGATTGCTCTCACCCGTGCCCATCTCCAAAGCATTCCAGGTGCTAATTAGAGTGTTTTGTTGCCAGTAAAAACAAGAGTCAGATTCCATGATTGATTCATGATTATTTTAAAATTAATGCCGCTATTATCATACAAAGCCCCGGTAAGCGGAGGCAGGAGACCTTCTGCTGTGGGATGTTAAGTCAACACCGCAGTAAACACACAGTCAACCCATTTGTCTCAGGCTTGATACTTTGTTGTTTCTTTTAAGCACGTCTTAGATGCCGGTGGGCTTTTGAACGTTCTTTGAAAGTTGTGATGTATTAATTTTTTTTTTTAATTTGGCTTGTGAAAGTGAACTTTATTGTAAAGGCTTTGAGGAGAGCGGGAAGAAAGACCTGTTTGTTTATCAGTGTGTGGAGCTTGGACTCTAAAAGTCAGGGGGACTCAGGGGAGTTTCTAGACACCCAGAAGGAGAAGCCAGCTGCTCAGCAAGAGTGAAGTTGGGTGACCCCTCAGACATGACCTCACATCGCCTGGTAGAGGTTGGTCGTTCCCACCAAAGTGTCCAGCTGTGTCCCTTGAAGCCCCTTTGTTTGATTTTATATTTTGTTTTATATTTCTGCTTGTTCGGGTTTTGTATCCATGGACTCTTGTTGTGGTGACTTCTCATCGCTTCGACAAAACACCTCACAGGGTCAGTCGACAGGAGGGATTATTTTTCCCCACGGTTTCAATCCATTTTAGCGTGCAAGTGTGTGTGTGTGTGTTGGGGGTGGTGGCAGAGTTTATGACCATGAGATTATATAGTGGACGCTCCTCATGTCTTAGCAGATCAGGAGCAGGAAAAGAAAACCACTGGGCTCTTGCTTAAATGGGTTATCTTTCCCTTTCATTCCCATGTATCAACTCATAGATCTCAGATGAACATCTCTCAAGTCACATATTAAACATTTAGTGTATGCTGGCCTCAAGGCTATGTCTTTGGTATGCTAATTTCAATTGCCTTCCCTCCTACTCTCCCTCCTTCTTCAGTTGAATCTGGCTATTCCCTGTCCAGTCATCTGCTGTCTGACTTAAACCTTAGAACCAAGGTTTATGTCTATGTGTTGGTGGGCAGGCAAAAGCTAATATGTAATACATCCTTAGAAATGTCTCCTAAGTGTGTGTGGGAGGGAGGCGCATTCCTTTTTAAAAAATATATTATTCTATTAATTCTTTGACAACTTCATGCACCCATACCAATATATATTTACCCCTGTTTTTCCCAGCTCCATCCCTACCCTCTTCAAATTTATGTCCATTTTTTTAAATAACCCACAGAGTACAGCTAATTGCTGTCCATGTACCCATAGATGTCTGGCCATCCCCTGGATCGTGGTGGTCATTGTACACCTCTAAAGAAAACTGACTCTCTCCCCAAGCAGCCAGCAGCCGTGAATAGGCCTCAGCTGGGGGTGAGGACTCATCATCCCCTCCCCTATCCTTGCTGGGGTATTGACTGGTTTAATCTTGTGCAGGCCTTGGGTAGACAGCCACAGCCTTGCTGAGTCCATGAGAGTGGCAGGTCCTGTCCTGTCCTTTCCTTTCCCGACGACACTATTTTCTATTCTGCGGAGCTTGCCTTCTCACTGATTCTCAACAGTACCTGCTGTCTTACCGTTCAGAAGAACGATGTGCTCATTTTACCCTTCCCACCGTTATTCTGTGACTTATCTTTTTCTCCTGCATCTTGCGAACTCCTTCGCCCCACTGCCATGCTCATCCTTAGCATTCGCAACTGGAAAACAGTCCACCTTTGAAAAAAAAAAATCACCTGATGGCAGACAGAGATGGAGGTTTGAATTATGTCATCTTGGCAACTCTTTCAAGTAGTGGAGTCAGATTCTTAGTCCTACTCCCACAGTTCCAGGAAAGGTGGACCAGACAGCTTGTTGGTGAGGAAGCCGGGGGATGCAGCTGACGCTGTCTGGATTTGGAGGGCATCTGATCCCAGGGGGTCAGAATCCTCTGCCTGTGTTGGAGGCATGCCGTCAGCCTTGGCCTTGTGAGGAAGGTCAGTGCAGGCCAGTCAGGACTGCTTTCCCATTACAGCAGCTTCGGCCTATCTCTCCAGAGGTTTGCTGATAATCAGTAAATGAAATTCACCTTTCCCCCATTTCCCGAGGACTGAAAGATGAGGGTTGAGTTACAGGGCAAATCCCAATCACTGTCTTTCTCAACCTTGGAGTTCAAAGCTAAGAAAATGGGGGGGGGGGATTATTTTATTTGGGAGAACACACTCAAGTTTGGCAGTTACCTGAAAGAAAATTAAGTTCCTGATTGCAAGTCCCTCCTCTGGCCTTCTGAAGGAGATAGATTATAATCTTTAATTAATCTATCACTCACTCCAAAAAAAAAAAAAAAAAAAAAAAAAGAGGAGTAAGAACGGAGGGGTGTTGGTACAATGAACGTTTCATACCTGGTATTTGTTTAGGATTTTAATTTGCTGCTGAGACCCAACCGGCTGTGTGGTGTGCGAGTTGGGGCTGCGCCATGGCCGTTGAGTTCTCTTCCCGTAATGAAGATGGAACGGCTGTAAGGGTGACCTTTCCCTGCCCTTGTCTGTAGCTGCTCTCTGCCTTCACTGAACACCTTTGAAACGCACACGTCCTGAACTCTTGAACCGCTCCTTCCTCTCGCCACGCTCACGGCAGGCCTCGCAGTTTATCATGATAACCCTCCAAAGACTTTGCCTTCCCCACATTTGACATGGAGATAGGATTTTTTTCATAACCCTTTACTAGTCATAAATTTGATTGTTAAGGGACCTGGGTTGATCTTATTTCTAATACTCGTGTCCCCTGATTTAGGGGCATTTTCTTTCTGCTACCTCCCAAACATGCTTGGCGGGGGAAGCGTATAAAATATGTCACCTGATATTGGAGGATTGTTTATTTCTGTTCGTTTTGGGCCTGAATAGTACCTGTGAGATGCATTTGAAAATTTATCTTGTTTATACATTCATTCTATTGCCGTTTTTCCTGTTACCTGGAACAGTCACTTTGAACAGCCGGCAAAGCCATGCCCTTGCCTGCCTGTCAGCCCAACAGGTAAAGGAGCCTTGATAAGGATGCACTTTAGTGAGCGTAGGAATGGCATGTGGGCAAGAGTTGCAATTTTGCTCTGTATAATATGTCATTTCTTTGCGTCGCAGCTCCCACACCTGCCTTTCTCCTAGCCCTTTATAAAGGATACATGGCATTGCTTATTTCCTTTATCTGCTAGCCTTCTCCTTGTGTGGCACACAAGAAGTGCTGGGGAGCGAGATGAGCACTTGGGTGAACTGCAGTGTTTAAGTTAGCAACTAAATGTGCAGATAGCCACAGTGAGCCCGGCTTTCCTCATGAAGGCTGAGATCACTTACGCAGACACTCACATGCGCCTCCCCATAGACCTTCTTCACCAAAGCTATTGCTGAGGTTCTAAAAAGAAACCTCGTGAGTTACTGAGGTTGAGCAGTTGAAGCTTTGCAAACTTCATCTCTCACCCAAGAAACATCTTGGCCTCCAAGCCAAGAGCCCACCAAGACACTTCGAAGTATCTCTCGTTAATTCTTGTGGGCAGACGTAGGGCTTTGGGCCCAAAGATGTTATAATTTGGGGTGCATATCTGAGCCCTGCCTCCATGGATGGACAGGGTGGTTCTTAAGCAGGAGTTCACACTGCACCCGAGAAGAGAATACTTACCAAAGCATGTGTTTTGTCTGAAGCCAGGCACCCGATGATTACCAGTACTACTGCCTGGGCAAGGTTCCACAAATAATCCAACCCAAGCAGCGACCCTCACGCCAGAGTGGTTGTGCTTGAGCTGGACCATGTTCCTCACCTTGCCACTAAGACACCTCTGCTGAGCGGTTTACACCCTCCTCATAGCAGCAGCAGATCCAATTTAAATTTACAGCACCACTCTCCAATTAAATACAGGTCCTTCCCATCTCATTTCCTACCTCCCTTTCCCAGTGATACACGAGGGCTCACACAATTGCAGGCACGCACATGCTAGTGTGCACGCAGAGACACAGATTTCAAGCTACACATCAGCTAACCTAGAACTTAGAACTACATCCTGGCTTTCTGTGTACGCCACGCTTTCTCTGTCCTTTGGTCTGTATTTGCCATTTGAGTGAATGAGTGAGTGGGAGCCAAGATATTTAGATATTGTTAGCAAGAACAAAATAAAAACAATAGAACTGAATAGTCCTGCAGCAGGGAGGGCGGGGAAGATGAAATCAAGAACCAAGGTGTTACAGGACATGCTTTCTTCATTTAAATGAATGCTTGATGCTGAGCCTCAAGTGCAAACTTAAGTAGTGCTGTCTGGCCCTCACTTCCCCTCCTACACATTGTGTGGGATACGAAGACTCATTTTCTGATTGCGAATTCTTCTGTCCCTACCCAGGAGCATGTCTGGGATTCATAAAAAGCAGCAATTTGGGGGCAAAGGAGGAAAGGATTAGCTTTCTTTTTGACACGTAAATGAGATGTCATTTTGCCAAGTGTTCATTAAAGCTGATGTTTGCTCTGGGTGTCGGACCAGAGAATGTGAATGTGGCTCTGTCGACATTGCCTGTAGTGGCTGCACGCGGGCTGCTGTAGCTCCGGCCTGTGCACTGAGGTCCCTGTGATTCTCCTAAGCTTTTCCTTGTTTTACCCAGCAGAGGTTTTTATATGAAGCGTGTTCCTCACTATGAAGTATAATTATCTGTTGAACTGAAGGAGTGCGGATGTAACTCGTTTAAAGTTTTCAAAACAGATTTGTTCCATCTTCAAGTATGTGTGAACCTGTGTGGAGTATGTGTGCGTACAAGTGCAGGCACGGTGGAGGCCAGAAACAAATATATACCCTGAAGCTAGAGTTACAGGCAGTGGATTCCAGGTACCAAATCAAGGATCCTTCCCCCCAGCTCCGAAATTCAAACTTTTGGAAGGCATTGAGAGTACTCAGAGAAAGGGTAGGGGGATGGCTCAGGGGAGAAAAATGCTTGCTGCCAAGCCCGCCAGCCTGAGTTTAGTCTGACACAAGTTGTTCTTTGACCTCCACGCGTGCCCTGGGCTGCTTGTGTACAGGCACACATACACACACTCTAAACTGAAGAACAAATCATATTCCGAGAAGTAACATACTAACAATTCACGTTTTAAAGGTAAAAAGCAGTTTATGAGAATGCTTATTTTACATGAATACACGTATATACACAGTCCGAGATTATGAAAGAAATACACACACGTATACGCACACACAATATGCATGTTATTCCATGTGGTTGTGTGTATAGAAAAGGTTGCAGAAGGAAACACAGCAGGACCAGAGAGATGGCTTAGCGGTTGGGAGCACTGACTGCCTTTCAGGAAGTTTAAGGTTTGATTCCCGTTACCTATATGGCAACTCATAACTGCTTCTAATTCATGCATGTGGTGTACAGACATATAGGCAGGCAAAACACCCACACACATTAGCTAAACAAACAAACAAGTAAATAAATAGAACAATTCTAAGAAAAGAAACTCAGCAAAATGTCCGTAGTTACTTAATGAACTTGGTCAGATAGACCCGAGTTCAAATTCTGTCTCTATTACTTTTTGGCTGTGCTATGTGACACCGACTCAGTTGTTTGATCATCCCGCTTCCTTCCTGTGAGGGGCTAGTTATAAAAGCCCTCGTCCCCAGGGCTACATGTCAGTGGCTTACGCACAGGTATGGCAGCTTAATGTTCTGGGCCTTATCACCGCAGTTGGAGCTTTTTCTGTGCCCTTCCTTTGTCCTTCAGTCCCTCCCCCCCCCTGGGAGCAAGGGTTGCCATTGTAATATGAAAAGTGAACAGAGATTTGTTTCAAGGCTTAGCCAAGGGCCAGTGGTTTGGTGTCTGCAAATGGACGATTGGAGCGATGTGAACTGGGCAGAGCTGGTCATCAATCCAGGCTCGCTCAGCTGGTCATCAATCCAGGCTTGCTCTTGATGTGTTCTCTCTTGTAATCCTTCCTGGAGGATCTCCCAAATTCCCATGGACACCAATCATAAAAGAGCAGAAATCACCCACCAAGTGCATCCACTCGATGATGCTGCCTCAAGGGCCCTACAAAGCAGGTTTCTAGTGCCTGTCTGTGGATGCTCGGGTGAAGCAGGGAGACGGACCCCATAAGATGCGATAGGGCCGGTGTTCTTCCAGACGAAAGCAATGAAGAATGTTAGAGGAAATCTGATCGTAGGAGAAGAAAGACAGTCTGCAAATGACCACAGTGGGTGTTACAGGGTCTAAACTCAGCCTTCTCTCTCACCCAGCTGTTGAATTTTGGTAGGATTCCTTAGAGTCCAAACCCTCAGCAAAACTACATTGCTTGCTGATGTCATGGAGCAAAACTGAGGTGGCAGAAGCCAGTCTGCAGAAATGAGAACTTGTCTTGGAACTGAACCTAGGCAGATGGCTACTTCCCAGGCCCACACATGAGAGCCTTCAGTAGCCCAGCAGGCAGACATGTGCCCAATTGCATTTTTATAAAAGACACAGCAATACTTTCTGAGTAAACAGTTCCTACATCAGCCTTCTAAACTGGCACTATGTCAAATAATTCAGCGAAGGCATTTCTATAAGAAGCAGGGATAATAAGCTCCAAGTGCCTTTGTTTTCTGCCTTTGTTTCTTAATGCAGGGAAAACCAAGATGGGCCTCTCAGTTAAAGCCTAGACAAGGGACCTGGGAGTCATCACAGTCTGACCTCTGCGGACATTAGTCCAATTTCTTTCTGTAGCCAGAACAAGCCATGAAATGAGACAGGAGGGAAAAAAAATAACATTTATTTCTTGATTTAGGGGTGTGGTGTGTATGCATGCGCATGGGTAGAATTGGGTGTTGTGGAAATGCTGTCTTTCTTACTGATGTCATATCTCCATCCAGGGTTGCCAGGGTCCCCCCACCAGCAGCAGTCACTCAGGGACATAGGCTGATCTGGTTTCTCTATTGTGTCACCTGGTACAAGTGTCCATGGTGCTCCCTAGGGGGGTGTCACAACAGAACCGCAGTGCTTTGATCTGAGGTGTCCCATGCCACTGCCTCTCAGCTACGTGTTGGTTAGACTTGACACGTGTCCCCCTCAGAGCATGAAGTAAAACCTCCCTACAGTCATAGCAGGAGCGGTAAACAAGATGTTACACCCCTCATCTTTACTGCAGTGACGCAGCCCCGGTCCAGGGGAGACTGCCTGTACGGTAGGTGGATGTGACAAACTGGGTGACAGAGCCCAAGGACAGTAGCGTGGTCTTTGCAGCTTTCCCCTCCGTGGGAACATTTGAATGACTGCAAAGTATGTCAACTGGTAAGTGCTTCAGCAAACATGTCAAATCCTAGATGATGTGGAATACAAGACCGGAAGCCAAGCACTGTTCCCTGAATTAAATGCTTGGGACATCTAAGTCCTGCCACCATGAGTACGTGGCTCCCAAGACCTTACCTGCCATGCTTTGTGGATTGTAAAGGAGAGTCCATCTCACAAACAGAAGCCTGTCCCCCCCGTGAGCACACTAACGATCCGTTGGTGGAAGTGGAATGCTCCATAGTGTTTCATAGCTGCCCTGTCTTGGTGTTTGTAACTCAAAGACTCTATTCATTTGTATCAAGGACAGTTGATGCTTTAATCATCAGTAAACTGCCATTTCTGCAGCCTTTCCTAAATTCCTGGCCAACGAGGAGGTTGTTATTATGTTATTAATTTCAGTGTAATGAAAGATAATGTGACTAGACTCACAGCCCCAGCTTTGAAAGTGGTTGTGTATGTGTGAGTGTGTGTGTGTGTGTGTATGTGTGTGTGTGTGTGTTAGGGAAGGGGATACTGCAAGGAAAGAAGCCTAGGCAAGCTTCTGTTTTCTACTTTCAAGGTGTCAGTGAATAAACTTACTTGCATATTTTGATATCTAGCACAAGCTCTTAATTTTCTTCCATTTGTTTGTTCGTTTGTCTATTTGCTTGAGACAGGATTTCCCTGTGAAGTCCTAGCTGTCCTGGAACTTGCCTTGAACCTACACATTTGCCTTCCTCTGCCTCCCGAGTGCTGGGATTGATGGTGTGCTCCACCCCCTGCCCAGCAAAGCTCTCAATTTTCATCAAATAAAAATTGAGTTTTGAAAACACATCATTTGGTAAGAAAATAAAGAAGTGGACACTAATATTCACTCTAGTTGTAACTGGTAAACAAAAGTGGAATTCTCTCAATACGCTTTTATTCCATTCATTATTAATACTGTGCTATGAGTCCTTTATTATAGTGCCACCAGGACAGCAATTTACTGAGAGCACTTGATGGAGCATGTTGAAGCAGGTACTTAATCGTCCCAAAACATTTTGATGTAGGTTCTGCATCTATCTTACTAAGCGGATGTGACCTCCTTGGCAGACGAGGAAACGGTGGCTGAAGAACCCAGGTTCAGATGCAGAGCTGTGTGACAACCCGAACCATTTTCCAGTACCTCAGTGCACAGCGATACTATTGAAAATGGGGTTATAGACCTGGGGAGAAACTCAACGAATAAAGTGCCCGCCTTGTAATCCCGGTGCTGGGGAGGTGGGGACAGCTAGATCTCTAGGCTTGCTGGCTTTCCAGTCTAGCCAAATTGGCAAGCTCCAGCTTTAATGAGAGACCTTTCCTCAAAGAAACCAGATGGACTGAACACAGAAACATGGCTTCAACCTCTGATCTCCACATAAACATATATGTGCATTCATGTGCACCTAATACATGGGCACATGCACATAAGTACATTCACACACACACGGACACTCGGACACACACACAGACACACACTCAGGTGGCAGGGATTATCTTCTAGAAGATGATAGGCTGCTGGGAATTCAGCATATTTTCATTGATGTCTGAAGGCATCATAGTAGACCTCTGAGTCACTGGTGTGTTCTCATTTCCTGGGAAGGGCAGATCTCAGGCCAGGACAGTGAGGGTGGCTGAATAAGTTGGTGATTTTCCTCCCTGGGCAACACTGTGTCATGGGAGGGCCATGTTACAGGGTCAGAAGTTTCCCCGAAGAGGAAGTGTTTTCATGAATTGTCAGCTCAGGTGTAGCAATGGGGATGCTGTCTTGGTTTTGATATCTGCTTCTGAGGATGCAACCACAGTGTGACCAACATGGCTTTCTACCCAGAAAGGCTCTGGAGAGCATCTCCTTGATTTATTATTTTTTTAAATTTAAATTTGTAAACTTTATTATGAAAAAAAAAAACAACCCTTGCAAACAAATAAGAACACACACATTAAAATTACCCACACCCAAGGTATATACAGCTCAATGAACTTCTACACAATGAGAATTGGCAGTCAGACAGAAGCTGTGAAACTTCACATTAAATTTTATACTTTCAACACTGAATATATTTTCTGCATGCATCCACTACCAAAACAACAACAAGAGCTAAAAAAAAAAAACAAATAACTTTCTGTTTTCATTTATAACTCACGTCCATTACCTGCATCCAGACTTTCTTCATCCTCTTCCGCTCTTCCTGTGCTCTTTTCTTTATGCTGTACTGCATCCACATTCGAATTTTCTTAAAAAGCCTCGTTTCTTTTATCCATTCTTATGCATGCCAAACAATCTCATTATCCTTATGTAAAGTGGAGTAGAGAGAGCACAGTGATGCCTTTATGGCCCCTGACTGGTCTTGGAGGCCCCCTTCTGGACCAGGTACTGTGTGAAATCACCAGGACTACAGTAATGAGATATCACAGACAGAGAGGCTTAAGCGATGTGTGTTTATTATTTCAGCATCCCAGAGACTCAAGCCCAAGATTGACTTGCTAACAAACGTGATTTCTTCTGGAATGTCTCTCTCCTAGCTGTAGAGATGACTATGAGTTGCTATGCGTTCCTGTGGTGGATACACATTCCTGCATCTCTCATGCTTTGTGTTATGTTTGAGTATGTTGTGTACATGTTTGTATGGGTGCCCATGTGTTTGTGTACGCGTGTACCTGTTCGTGTGTGTCTGTGGAGGCCAAAGCATCAGCCTCCAGTCATCCAGGCTGACTCCAGCATCAGCCACAGTCAGGACACAGACAGAAATGAATGCTGATGCTTACTTCACTTTCTCTCTCTCGACCCTAGCCCATGGAACGTTGCTGTCCATATTCCATATTCAGAGTGGGTTTTCTTCCTTCATTTAACCTAATCTAGGAGCTCTCACACTGACATACCTAGAAGTCTATCTCCTGCTTCTAAATCTGTCAAATTTTGGTGTCAATATTAACCATCAAAGGCATAATCCTACAGAAGGGGTCCCTGCCAGCATCTCTAATCCTGCCCCAAAGACCTTGCTGCTTCATACCATCACATCGATGATTAGATTTCATTATAGAAGTTTGGGAACAGAGATATAGGGCATATTTCCACAACTCAGTATTTTAAAAGGTTTCCATCGCTTAAACTCTACCTACAAAGTCAATTGTCTTAAGAAACTTAAAGAACCCCTCAGATCAGATTTTGTCCAACTCTCATGCATGAAATTAATCCTATTTGCTGAAATAATCCAAAGGGCCTAGAAAAAGCTCTATGAACAGGGGAGACTCCAGATTTCCTGAGTTAGGGAGATGTTTATTTATAGTATGTGTGCCAACCCAAGGACAGTGTGCCTTGGGATTTAGGAAGAAAATATTGCAAAGTAGAGTTTATTTATTTTGCAAACTTCTCAAAAGCACATCACTGCCTCATTGGGTGCATCATATTTTTACCATTGACTTCCATCAAGTTGACCATGACCTGTCAAGGAATCAATGGGCCAGTTGACTACAAATGAGTTTGCCTTTCATGCCATGTTGTTCTGCCCGCTCGCAACCAAAATGATTCCAGGTCATTCCAATTTATTTAATTAATTTCAAAGATGAAATTATTCTGCCTAGTAACTAGATTGCTAATGGCATTTATTGTAATGCTTCAGTTCAGGCTTGCTGCTTGGAAAATAAACGCCTTCATTTCAATATTTGCCTTTTGGCTGCAGCCCATAAGCTTGTCATGTGCCATGACCTCATTACCACCATAGCTTAATTGTAAGTTAATGTGCGCGTAGTTGTGTGTGTGTGTGTGTGTGTGTGTGTGTGTGTGTGTGTGTGTGTAACAGGCTTTTATCTTAACTGTTAGTTTTTCTCCTCATTTATCCCCCTGAACTGATATTTCCAACAAATGGATCAGCCAGTGTGATAGAATTCAAGCTTATGTGAATTTTGATCATACAAATTTGAACTGATTCTTTTAAAAGTAAAAACGAAGGGATGAAATCTTGGCCTCCCTTAAGCACAACTGTGGTTTGAGATTTGCGGAGATATACATTTATATTTGGAATGGGTGGCCTGGAGTTGAGGTAGGACAATGGAACCTCTATAGAGGCAGAGGCAGAATTAAAATCTGCATGTGAATTGCTTTCCAACCAGTGACGAGCACATTCATTCGTCACATCTCCGGTATATAAAGCTTATTTCAAAATAAATTCTGGAGAACGTTCGACCTGATTGAATCTGCTCTGAGCTCTGTTAATATATTTGTTCAAGTCACTTGCACTCAACTGCTTTTTAGAGAGAATATCACTTTTCTGTCTTATTCATGCTAATGTAATCCCCCCTTTAATCTCCTCCTGGTTTCCCATTAAGTCATGATGCTTGCTTCAGAGAAACCAAATCAGTTTCAGATTGACAGACAGACTGTTGCTCATGCTATCTAGAATTGTGTGTCTCCTTTTTACCCATCCCTTAAATCACTCACTTGGCAAGTAGCAGAGCTCTTGGGCACTCCTGACCATTTGATCAAAGCGACCACCTTAGGAGATGAAGCCACTAATCTACAAGGCATGCCAAAAAAGTGAGATTGCATTTGTGGGACCTCTACAAGTGAGCATCAAGCCTAGGAGCAAAATGAGCATCCCAGACAATCCGCATCCTGCGAGACACCTATGGCATACAGTGTAGGGTAAGTGTCAGAGAGAAATGTATGAGATAGACATGTCTTTAATGGATTTGTGTCTGACTAAGCAGTGTAACAAACGGCCTAGCAGATCAGAAAAAGAAAAGAAAACAAAGCTAAAAGGAGAATGAAGGGAGGGAGAATAAAAGAGGCAAAGAAAGAGAGGAGGAAGGAAAGGAAAGAAAACATGAAGGGAGGTCTGTGTTTTTTTTTTCTTCCACAGCCATGGGAAATTCTTGTCCTGAAGACACATCCTCCATAAATATTTGAGGTTGGCTTTGTTGGTCTCCTTTGGAGCTCCTGTCCCCTCTGGATCCTTCTATATCTCCACTCTTCCTTAAGACCCCTGGTGCTCTGTCCAAAGTATGGCTGTGAGTCTTAGCATCTGCTTCTATACCCTGCTGGGTGAAGTCTTTCAGAGGACATCTGTGGTAGGCTCCCTTCCTGTTCCCTCTTTTTAACTATTTCCAGTGTCTATTCTATTTGCCTTTGTGAATAAGAGTGAAACATCCTCCCTAGAGTCCTCCTTCTTACTTAGCTTCTTTAGGTCTGTGGATTGTAGTATGGTTATCCTATATTATATGGGTAATATCCATTTATAAGTGAACATATACCATGTGTGTCTTTCTGGTTCTGGGTTACCTCACTCAGGATGACCTTTTCTAGCTCCATCCATTTGCCTGGAAATTTCATGATTTCCGTGTTTCTAATAGCTCAGTAGTATTCCATTGTGTAAATGTACCCCTATTTCTTTATACATTCTTCAGCTGAGGTTGTTTCCAGATTCTGGCTACTAATGCATCAGCCAAGGAACATGCATGGAGATGACCTAGAGCCCCTGCTCAGATGTAGCCCATGGCAGCTCAGTCTCCATGGGGATTCCTAGTAAGGGGAGCAGGGGTTACCTCTGACATGGACTCAGTTGCCTGCTCTTTGGTTACTTCCCCCTGGCAGAACAGAGGAAGACTATCCAAGCAGAGGATAAGAGGAATAGGCTAGGGTCAGACGGCAGAGGAGGAGGGATCCCCCTTTCTGTGGAATAGGGGAGGGGAACATGGGAGAAGCATAAGGGAGGGAGGGAATGGACTGGGAGGAGATGGGCGGAGCTTCTATTGGGATATAAAGTAAATACCTTATAAAAATAAAAATATTTTCAATAAAAATATTTGCAGTCAAATGAAGCTGGCTGGTATAGGTTTAATCTGGATTTCAAACAAAAGTTTCAAGTCTTTTTTAAAAAATGATTTATTTGTATTTATTTTTTATTTTATTTGCATTTGTGTTTTGCCTGCACGTATGTCTGTGTAAAGGTACCCAATCCCCTCAAACTGGAGTTACAGATGGTTCTGAGCTGCCATGTGGGTGCTGGGAATTGAACCCAGGTCCTCTGGAAGAATAGCCAGTGCTCTTAACCACTGAGCCATCTCTCCAGCACCAACTTTCAAGTCTTAAATGTTCTTTGATGTTACTTTTTATTTTTTACTCTAAGCACAAATAATATCTTTGTGTTGTTACCAAAATCCTCTCTTTGGACAGTCCAGTATAATGAAGGAGTAGCAAAGCAGGTATAAGTATTTGGGGGGGCACAGAAACCAAGCTTTAGGCTAGAACCAGATCCATAAATGCTATCTGGGCTAGATGGTAAACTTTGGGCTTTGGGTTCCCTAAGGCATCTGTCACTGCTAGGAGTGAACGCAAACGTAGATAATATATCATCAAATTGTCATGAGCGTGTGACAGCAAAACTTCCTTGATAAAACAGGCAGTGAGATGGATTGGCCAGTAGGATGTGATTTCCGGTTAGAAAGACCAGGCTCTTTCCACACGGCAGCAACAGAAGGGAGATGCTGAAAACTGGGTTGGAAAGGGCCTTCTGTGCCCTGACAGAATCACTGATGATGGAGGGGTCTAGCCATCCTTGCCTTCATTCTGTCACACTTCTTTTCTTGTGCGTTATCTCTGTTTCCTAAGGAAAATGGAGAAAAACTATCATGGAGGTTCTCAGACGTCATAACCAAAGTGTCTATCAACAGAGGAATAGGTAGTACATATGCAAGATAAGATTTTTTTTCAGCCATAAGATTTTCATTTGGAGCAAAATGAATGTAGCTGGGGATGATTGTATTAAATGAAATTGTCAATCTCAGGAAGACAAATGTGGCATGTTCTTCTCACTTAGAGAGCCATAAAATTCTTTATTTACAGGTGACAGGAAGTGAAGCTGTCTAGGGCAACAAAGGGCTCTAAAAAGAGGCAGGATAAACCAGATGCAGGGAGTTATGCCCCAGGTGTTTGTATATTAATGCATGCACGAAAATGGCCTTGTGTAACCCCGTTTAGTGCAATTAAAAAATAACGAGGGTGGAAAGGTCGCCAGTGGTGTCATTCAGAGATACAGTCACTTCTCCTGTAGACTCCAAAAATTCATGTGTAAATGTGATCTGCAGTTAAAGCCGAACTTGTTTCACCTCTTTACCCATCCACCCACAAAAGATAATACATGCAGCATCCTTCTAATGAAGCCATCTTGCCCTGTACACTGTCATCTGACTTATGCAAAGCCATCTGTTTGCATGCAAGTTTATTTGGGATCCAGGAGAGGAGAAGACACATCTGCACCTTCCACAGTGTCTGAATCTTAATGCAGATGAGCAGCATCCACAGTTATTTTTAAAGGGAACAGTGAAAGTCTATTTATAGCCTGATACAGTTTTATAATCTAACTCCACATTGGAGGGTTCCTGTCGGTTTTATGAAGGAGTCGTCCCTCTGCTGACAATCCTGAGTAAGAGAGAATTGGGCAGAGATACAGCAGAGGTCCACTAATCTTAGACTACTTGGAAGGTGGTCCTGCTTCCTGATGAGAATGGCCGCTCAAGAAGGGCTCGTTCCTGTGTTTGATTTTCACTCTATTGTGATTGTGTTTGCCTATGGATGTGTATGCAAGTGGAGACTGGAGGACCACTGTGGTTTTCCTTCCACAGATCTACCTTGTCTTTTGTGGCGTAATCTCTCACTAGGACATTGGGATTACTGGTTTCGTGAGGATAGCTAGCCAGTAAACCAGAGAAATGTGTCTCTGCCTCCCAGCCCTGGGACTACAAGCCTGCGCCATAATACCTATCCTTTTAGTCGCTACCTCTGGTCTCCATACATGTGTAACAAGCACCTTAATGACTGAGCCATCTCTTCAGTACAAGTGGAAAAGTATTTTCCCATCGTGCCATTCTATTCTCTCCCAGTAAGAAAGCAGATTTTAAGGGAGTCTTTCATTCATTCCTCCATTCACTTACACATTCCTTATTTCTTCTTGCATTTTCCTCTTTCCCTTCATTTCTTCCATTTTAATTGGCCTTATTCTCGGTGTGTGGTGAAGCCAATAGGTCAAAAATGACTGATGCTAAAAGATCGTTTGTTTAACCCACATTTCCAGACACAGACCAAGGGTCTTTTCAAGCCACAGGAGTCACTCAGGGAAATGCTGAAGGAAGATCTGAGAAAGAGCTGTCACTGTGGTTGCCACAAGATGAAGGGCAGGCAGACTTAGGATTGGCTGGTTTGGGTCATGTCATTGTCCTCTGGGATACGGGGCTTGTGTCTCGTTGGCTAGTTTCTGGCTATGGGCTGAACAGGCCAGATGGACAGTGGGCTGAATATGAGAGCCAATATAAAAGCTGGATGGTTCCCTTGGTAAAAACCTAACTGGGAATTGTCTTACATCTGGAAGGCACACTCATGGGTAATGTAATGAACTCATGGGTAATGCCGGTAAAGAAGGCAGACATGGCTGTGAACTTGGGCAACACTTTTGGAGAGGTGGGCTTCCTCCAGCAGAGAGAGGGTAAGCTCGTGGCCAACAAAACAGGGTCCAACCTGACTTTGGGGAGAGAGTGGTTTGCTACGATTAAGATGAATGTGGGAGCAGCGAGCATAGGAGGCACAGAAGGATAGGCAGAAACAGCAAAGGCATTGAAGTCCAGCAGACTGACTGGTGGTCCTTACTAGTGTTGTTGAGTATGGCTGTATCTTAGGATTTTTGGGTCAGTTTTGGGTTTTTTGTTTTATTTTCTATCTGCTGTGATAAAAAAAAACAATGAGAAAAGTACCTTAGGAGGAATAGGTTTATTCTGGCTCACAGTTCAAGGATAAAGTCCATTATGACAGGAACTTTATGTAGAGTGACGGGAGAATGCTATGCTGCTCAGCCCCCTTTCTCAGCTTTTACACTTTGGTGTTCCAGCTAAGGAATGACACCACCCACAGTGGGCAGGCCTTCTGACCTCAGTGAGCACAGTGAAGATCATCCCCCACAGACACTCTCAGAGTCCCATCTCTGAGTGATTTTAGATTCTGTCCAGTTAGCAACACCAAGCACCGCCGGCTGTATGGAGAACTTCCGCCCGGCGGAAATTGAAACACAGGAGGCTGGCAGCTTCAGATTTGCCCTAGCTTAGCTGAACTTAGTTCTGCTTACAGAGGAACATCTAGAGAGGTGGAGTCCAGTAACCTGTGGGAGGACTTTGAGGAGCGTGGAGCCTTTTCCTGAGGATATCTGTGAAGCATTGTTTAGGAAGACAACGGATCTCAGTTTGAAACAAACACTTGGAGTCAGATACAAGTCAGCAGGGGCTAGCAAGCCTAGCCTTGCCTGCTCCATTCCCATCTTCTTGCTATACTGCAGGCAAGCACAAGAGGTGTGTCAGTGGAGGCCTTAGAGCAGTGGAGGTTGGAGGACATGGCGGCCTGATGGGAAAGGAAGATAGCGATTCTTGGGGCTCTCGCTGCTAGTTCCATAAACCCGGTAAGCTGAAGTGGCTTTGGTTGATGGGTTCACAGCCGTAATATATACATAAGTAGGGCTGATATCAGGCAAGGTAGAATAAATGTACACCTGTGCACCTAAATTCCCACCCGGAATATTCTTGTGTGCCCCGCTGATGAAGCCCTCTCACCCTGCACACTGCTGTCTGATTTGTGCCCAGGCATCTCTCTCCATGCAGGTTTTATTTGGGACCCAGGAGGGGAGACACACATGCACACAGGTCTTCGAACAAACCCCCTCAAAACAATCTCGTTTGGCTTTTAAAATCACAGTGCCAGAAGAGACCACTGAGGCGACGGAAGGCAATCTGTTCATGGAGCCAGGGTTACTAGACCTTCTGTGGTGAGTCACGCTGGCACACTGGGCTCCCAAAAGTCCCGTGCTTACCCACAGTCTCTGACTCTGCACATATAAGGTCCCCGGGGAAGGGGAGACATCAGCAGGGATGAGGGAGACTTAAGAAGAGCATCTTTTCTGGCCTTTATGTTTTTATTGCTTTCTCTCCCCTCCCACCTTTTTTGTTTAAATGTTTTATTTTAAGTTGTTTTAAGGAGGACAAGGTCCTGCTATGTAGCCATGGCCAGCGTCAAACTCTCCTCACTCATCCTGCCTCACCCTCCCCATGCTAGGATTTCAGGCGTGTACTGCTCTGCCTAATTTCTCTTATTCCCCTATTAAAGAATTTTTAATTACAAACATGCTTAATGGTATGAAGTGAAAAAAAAAATTCCCGTGGTTTGTTGGATCTCCCTGGAGACTTGCACAATTCTAAAATTAAATGTGCTCTTCTACACTGTCTGGGGAAAGAGGCATTTTCCAGCCAAACCATAAGAAAGGAAAGCTAATCTCCTGCATTTGCTTGCCCACATCTCAACATGTTTTTCTTTAGAATCCTACGCCAGCACAGTTACTGTTGAATGGTAGGAAGGGGGATAGCATGTGAAAACAGATGTCTGGACCTCTGACTTCAGGAAAATGATCCCTATACCTTGTACCTCGGTCTATTCACCTGAATAATGGGGCCAGTAGCACTGCCTGCACTTTTGAAGCTCCTTGTGTATTCATGAAGATAATGTGGAAATAGGTCTTTTACATATTTCCCGTCACATTAATGCCATTTATTTTCTTATCATCAGATTTATTATCATTGCTGCTGCCCCCAATGAGTGAAAATTCACTCTTTGGACTAAGAATGAAACACTGTATAATTCTAGAGTACTTTATATCTGGGGCAAATGTACAAGGAACTCAAGAGTTGCCTCTGGTTTTCTGAGTTCAACTGTGGAGGCCACAGGAGACCTCTTCTGAGAGATGCCAAGGAGAAAAATGGAGATGCCAGCTTCCACAAACGTTATCCTCGTCCCTGCAGAATCATGACGTCTCTGATTTCTCCAGTGTTGACTGCGGGATATTTATTATTCAGCTATAATAATAAATCGCTGCTTATAAAATCCAGGGAATCGAGTGTCGCGGAGGGGAGGAAGGGGAGAGCCGCGAGAGTCAGAGGTCCAGCCAGGCCTGGGCTATTAATCATCGCCCTCCATTATTTCTCGAAGATTCATTCATTGTTCCATAGGTACCTAGAGGGTCAATTAGAGACCACAGACAGGCTTTTGCAAAGACACAGGAGGGTCAATTAGGCCCTCCTTATAATTTTCTGCTTTACCAGCAAATGCCAGCCTATTGCACATCAGATGCAGGAAGCTTGGAAATAAACAGGGTATTTTCCCTCCTCCTTGGGAGAGAAAGAAGAATCCTAACAAAAAGAAATGGAGGAGGACAGTGACCAGTCACACCTGGCTCACAGGCAGTCAGGCTGTGGGTTGGGGGAAGCTAAAGGGATTTGGTGACCAACCCAGACTTGTGAAGAGCAAAGTTCCTGTGGGGTCAGAGCCCCAGGAGTGGCCAGGGACTTTTCATGATGGAATGCTCTGATCCCTTACTAGAGGCTGTTCATTTATCTTAGATGCCATCTTAACTGAGCAGCATTATAAGGTATGCATTAACCATTATAAGGTATGCACAAATAGTATAAATAGTACCTGACTCAATTGTTGACCTGAGTCAGACTAGTCTGGCCTGACTTGGGTTTGAGTATCTGCATCCATCATAGCTGCTGTCCATGTTTAAGGACTAATTCAGCTGGTGTCATATATAAATATATGTGCAAAATAATATATGTATGTATTATTTAGTGCAAAATATAAAATATTTTCTGATGGATGTCCCTGATGTTGGTAGCACATTTACATTTTACAACAGATTACAATAAAATAAAAGAAAGAATTTATTCCTAGTAAGAAATAGATGCAGGTCTAGGGCTGCATCTTGGTGGTAGAGCGCTTGGTTTGCATGTGTGAGGCATTGGGTTCAATCCCCAGTAAACAGAGAAAGGTAGGGAAGAATATGGAAGAGAGATGTCCGAAGGCCAGCGCCCCCGTCTACTCTTTTCCCAAGAAGAAGATTAGACTTTGACTCTGCCCTTTTCTAAACATTCAGTCTTGTTAGCAGCGTGAAAGAGTTGTCAGTATCAATATCACCACCACCTCCACCAACAGCACCATCATCGCCATCACTTTTTGACCTTGGGATTCTCTCTTTTTTTTTTTTTTTTGATGCTCCTTGACATAGGGTCTGGAACCCAAACAGAAATACCCTTAACATATGAACTACTAATGGCAACTTTAGTGATCTCCACCCCCACTTCCCAGGATCTCCGCATTGATTCTTGTTTCTCTGCTTATAAAGTTATTCGCCACCTGCTTTGAGTACTGGCTCTGAATAGCCCTGCTATAGATGATGTAGATCCAGTCCTAAACAAGAGAGGTGAAACTCAGTGCTCCACATTTCTGGGAAGGTTGGAGCCCCTTGGGTGCTGGACCTGCTACACGTGGGTTAGTGCCTTCAGCTATGGAAGGGAGAAGTAAGATATTATCCAGACGAAGAATGAGTGGAAATGACTTCATCTGTTTGCCTTACTTCCAAGGACCCCTGTATCACCTTAGATCTAGAAACGCAAGGGCTCTGAGAGCACCATGGTCAACAATTGGGCATTGGGGTAACTTTTCATGTGCGTTTGTGTTTTCCACATAGATTTCCCTTTTCTTCTTTCTTGAATCCCTCTCCTTCAGGGAAACCCACTTCCGGCACGAGCTTGTTGGCAGAGTGTTCAAACTAACAACTTTGATCATGTGGCTACAGAGCAGAAATGGACAGGAAGCCTCTCAGCCCGTCCATCTCACAGACCCCCATGTGAGCAGACAGAAAGCCACAAGTCACACCCGATCTGCTCTCCCCCCTCAGTGTATGGCTTACAGTGTGATACAGCCAGTCCGGCTCCCCAGCTTCCTCCTGGATCTGTGTGTTTCTGTTTTGTCCAAAATAACTCAGCTTTCAGGAGTTTGCAGTCATGCTGCTTCAGAGAAATGAGTGACACTGCAAAGCTGGCATCACCTTTTTTTTTTTTTTTTCCATATAATTTGGTTATAAGAAGGAATTTACAAAGCCATTCTTTTTTTCCCCTTCTCTCTGTAGTTCGGCAGGTTAGATGAGGAGAGGTGAGATTTTTATGTGCGTGAGGTTCAGTTACAAACCTGACTAAGATGGAAATGGTTTAGTTTGTTTGACGGCTGAATTCAACACTCTGTCTTCTCTAGCTTCAGTGGCCCCATTTGGAATGATAATACTGAGGCGTCATTTGTTAGCTTTGTTGTGGCGAAGATGCACTTTCCACAGATGACCTTCCATCTTCCTTCTCTGCCTTGCTGCTTAGGCATGGAACAGTGTGAGGCAGGAGAAGAAATGAGCCTAGAAAGGCTTGGGGTATGACCTCCACCCTCCTATGCCTTCCCTTATGCTCTTCTGGGATATGGCTTCATCTCCAAACCCCACACTTATGCTTTAATTCCCAGTGCAGCCATGTGACGTCGGTGTGAGAACTGGCACATTCGGTGCACCCTAGTTCCTCCACAAGCAGGAATGGAGGTGCCTCCCTTTGTTGTATTCTAATGCAGGGCCAGCCAGCCTTGGGGAGGGGGGGGCGGGCGGTGAGGCATCTAAAGTGCTTGGGAGTGAGTCTGAGCTTGGAAAGTCCTCCAGTGAGGTGTGTCCAGCCCATGGGACCCAGGGCAGCATGTTGCCAAGGAGAGCAGTGAATGCCGCCCAACACAAAACCCCAAACTTACTTAAAACATGGGAGGGCTTTGCAGTTTGCTCTGCAAATCGATGGTACAGTTCTGGAATGAGAACTTCACAGATGGCAGTGCCTTGTTGCAATGTCAGAAGTGGCCCAGGCATTCCACTTGCCCCCCTAGCTAGTGGCCCATGAGAGATGTCTCATCCACTCTCATCTCAGAGATCTGGCACGTGCATAGCTTTTTAACCTGCACCTGGTGAATCCCTGCATTGCTTTTCAGTTCTTCAAAGTCCACAGACCCATGGCCGGCTCACCTCTCCGTGGATGAGCTTGGAGTCAACGCTTGGCTCAGGGAAGACCACATAAATGGAAGCCGAATCTTCACCATTGGAACACAGGAGCAGGTGGAGCCTGTCCTGGGTTCGGAGCCATCCCATTTAAAAGCTCACCGCACGAGAGAGGCCCAGAACAAGGAGCCACAACTGGTTAATTGCAGGAAGACAACCACACACCCTCAATCGCTTCTCCTGCTTCTCACCCTACCACGTGCTGCCAGATCCTTCAGAGAAGGATTACAGATGTTCGCTACCACCCTCTAGTCCTCCCTCTATCTTTCTCTCTTTGCACCCTCTGCACTTCCACACTTCAAGCTAAATATAATGTATCTGATTCCCCATCATACATACTAATCAGGTTTGAAAGTTGTCTTCTGGGGCTTTAAAAAGCTAGCCAAGAGCGGTGCGATTTCTCCAAAAGGATGTCTGCAATCAAGATGATTACATGGGAAAATAAATCATAATTTATATTGCTGAAAATGTCATTTGCAAAAAACACTTTGACAATGCCTCCTCCCTCGGTCTACTTCCCTGTGTGGGATAAACGCTGCCCTTCTGCAGCTCCCTTTTTCCTTATTTATTTCTTTCTTTTTAGCGCTCTGAATACCACTGAAGCAATTGCTGTTTCAGGGAGGCAAGAGGTTGCTGGGAAAAAAAAAAAATAATAAATAAATAAATAAATAAAAAGAGGTTGCTGGGAATACAACTGGCAAGCTCAAAAGACCCAGCTGAACAGCATGGATTCATACGAGAGCACATGGATGCTCTGTATTCAGGGTGCACTCGTGTACATACACATGTCTTCCTGTTGAAAGAGAACTTCGAGGTAGACAGTAAAAACAAAGGGCTCTCGCCTGTCCACATGTCTTTAGAGGGAGGAAACCATATCGAGTTATCTAAGAGAATTGATTAGTGATCAAATTTTCAAGTGTCCCTCAGAACTAAGAACAAGTTCCAGACTCGTCCTGGTTGACAAATATTAGGTACAGAGGCACCCATAGTTAACCCTAGAGGCTGGCTAAAAGTGGCTCTCCATTCTCACCTCTCTTCATCCCAGGAATACCCCCACACTACGGCGTTATCATCTGTCCCTAAATAGCTCTGAGCATTCATCTCTCCGTGTCCCTGACCACCTGAGCACAGCATGAAGCAGATGGAAACTCGCAAGGTGCTCCGAGGACTTGGTGGCACACACTTGGGAGAATGAAAAGTTCAGGGGTAAAGGCAGAAAGACATTGTTTCTGTTCTCTGCCCTCCCCCCCCTAAAAAAAAATAATAAAGAAAGAAGGGGAAATAGCTGCCTCTGTATTGGTGCTTTTCCACATGCTCTGATCGGTGCCTGTCTGAAGCTTCTGATGTGGACAAGCCTACCAGGTCCTCAGTTGTAACAACAACCAAGACATGAAAGTAGAGTTGCCTGCCCGAAGCCTGCTCAGCTTTCATTGCAGAACTGGTGGAATCAGAGGCTAAATGTTGGTAGCTGTCATTTTACATTTGGGGGTAATTTCTTACACAGTAGACATTAGTTTGGTAAGGTCACAGTTATGGGCTGGGCCCCTGGCAACCTGGAATTGTCAGGTGACTTCCTCTATTGCTTTCCTTCAGAGTTTTTGAGGTGGGGTCTCGTACTGAACCCATCAGTGGGAGGTCACTGATGTAGGCTGGCTGCTCCAGGAATTCTGGGAATCCCTATTTTCATCTCTGTGGTGCTGGGGATCTAAACTTCGGTCTTCACCTACAGTGCCACTCCCCACCCAACAGTATTAGGCCATTTCAAGCATCAGATAAAGCCTTTGGTGCCAGAGCTCCTAGTCATTATGGACTTGGGGACCAGGTGAGTGCTCTGAGGCAGGAGATGGAGCACTCTGCTTGCCTGAGCTCCCTCTCATGCAACTCCCAGAACGTGGTCCCCAATGGAACAGGTGGTAAATGAGGGTGGGGTTATGGCACCAAAGTGGACCTTATTTCTTCCTCCTGTGTTCCTATCAGGAAGGTGGAGTTGGGCAGTGACTGAACACCAGCTGGATGAGGAAGGAGCCGATTGCTTCCTGATCATTATCTCATCCATCCATCAGAGGAAACAGCTGTGGAGGGTTTCCGAGGGGGAACTGAGTGGAAGGGGGGTTTGTGCCCGTGGCAGGGAGAGGAGGAGCAGTGTAGAGAGTGAACAGGATGGTAATTGAAAAGTGAGCAGCTATCAGAGTCGTCATAGCAGAAACACACACTTGCCTTGTGGCTTCCCATGTGCCAGGCTCTAGACTGAGGCAATATCTTACCTCATGATCCTGTGTCATGAATAAGCAGTGAGGCTCACAGTGGGCTGATGCTGATCCTCGACAGCCATGTGGGTGAAGAGCCTGGCTGAGGTTCACATCACCTCCCTGGTCTTTGTAAAGGCTGTCCCAGCACAGGAGGCTTTCTGCTGCCCAGGAGAGGGGCCCATTCTGTTCTGAGAGGTTCCGAGGCTCATTGCTGTCTCCCTCCAAGCACACAAGGGTTTACCTCACAGACACATTACGAGGACATAGGAGAAGCACCTGACTATTCCCACCAGCTCTGGAAAGTTCTACCTGGCCTGAGCCAACTTGTTTTTGGGAAAAAGAGGAACACTGAAGTCCTGTAGGGGAGGGTATTTACCAGCTAAGCCTCCAGGAGGAGAGCCTCTGCAAGGCCATAATGAGGCCCAAGCAATGATCTGGCCAGCCTGCAGTTCACCCCATGTCAGATGAAACAGCAATGAGCCAACTTCCCCTGGTTCTAGGGGCTCATCTGTGGAGGGGTCCATGAGGTTGACTCATCATTGCCTTTAATGGGAAAGGAACTGCCACAGCTCAGTCCTACGCCCTGCAGATCTAGTATGGCAAACGATATCGGGTACCAGGAACGTACTGAGACTTAAATCTTTCAGAATCACTTTAATACCCCCAAAATTAACATTGTCTTTGTGGTTTTTAATTTGTTTTTATTACTTATTTGAGAATTTCATGTATACAGACAATGTATTTTGATTATATTCATCCCCCTACTCCCACCCCAACTCCTTCCTGACCCCCCAGTTCATGTCCTTCTTTTCTTTTTCTTTTCTTTTTTATAACTCGCTGAGTTCAATTTGTGCTGCCCACATACTCATGGGTGTGGGACCATGTGATGGATAGTTTTAATTATCAGCTTGACACACCTAGAATCACCTGGGAAGAGAGTTGCCGTGAGGAATTATCTGCATTGAGTTGGTTTGTGGGCATGTCTTGGGGGGGCTATCTTAATTAAGTCAGGTGATGTGTGAAGACCAAGTCCACTGTGGGCAACAACATTCCCTAGGCAGAGGGTCTTTAATTGTATTAATGGTGGAGAAATTGAGCTGAGCACAAGCAAGCGAGCATTCATGCATGTATGTCTCTCTGTTCTTGACTGTGCATGTGATGCGACCAGTTGTGTAAACTTTCCTGGCCCCTTGAGTTCTCTCTTGTGATGGACTTAACGTGGAACTGTGAGCCAGGATGTGATGGACTTAACGTGGAACTGTGAGCCAGGATTTCTCCCATATGTTGTCTTTTGTGATGGTATTTTACCATAGCTGCAGAGATTAAACTAGAACAACTACTTTCTATTACCAGTTTAAAACATGGAAAACCAGAGTAATTGTAACTTTTCTTATGTGTATGGGTTGTGTATAGGTATAGGTGTGTGTGTGTGTGTACATGCACATACATGTGCAGGTATGACACCAGAGTCAATTTCATGTGTCATTGTATTAGAATTATATACCTTGAGTCCTACCCCCTTAAAACAGCGTCTTTCCCTGGGACTGGGGCCTGTCAGTTCTATAAGGCTGACTGGCCAGCTATGCCCAGGGACTCTCCAGTCTCCACCTCCCCAATGCTGGGATTACAGAAACACCAGGTTTTACTTGGCTTCTACAGCTTGAACTCAGGGCTTTGTATTTGTATGTAAATAAAAGCCCTTTACCAGCTGCACCATCCCCCCTAGCCCCAGATTCCAGTCTCTTAAACAACAGGATGAGTACCTGTTGGTGTAATGCTAATAGTGGTGTCTGCTAATATTTTCTTTGCTTGGTTTCTATTTTATTCAAGAGTTTAGAGCTTTAAAGGCTGCCAGTAGGAACCGTCACTACTCCTTGCACTGTCATGTTTACACACAAAGTCTTATTTTCACCTCCCGCTTGCCCTGTAAAACTATGAGTAACTGCACCGGGCTTGTGGCTCTGGCTTGTAGCAGACACTCGGAATGGTGAGATTAGATGCACCTGGCGTCCGCCTCCAAGACAGACCCAGTCCAGGAGGGTGGAACAGATCCTCGGGGGTCTCTGAGGAGTTATGGAATGCTCACGATTACGAAACAGTGTCAGAAATGCCATCGGATCTGGGGACTGTTGAAAAGGGAGCCTCGTGAACAAAAGCATGACTTTCTTCAGAAAAAATGTTGCTCCCGCCCATAAAGGTCATGGACAGAGAGTGCTTTTTTATAAATATACCTATTTATTTTATATGCATTTATTTTTCGAGACCAGGTCTCATGTAGCCAAGGATAGCTTCAGACTCACTGTATAGGGACTTGAATTCCTGGTCCTCCTCCCTTTATCGCCAGAGTGCTGAGGTGATTGGCAAGCACCACAATGCCAGTCATGCAATAAACTTTTGGGGTATAAAGTAATGCATCATTTTGGCACTGTCTGTGTTTGCACCCATTACCCGTGCCCCGTCCATCCTTTATCCTGCTGGTGCCCCTCCTCCCTCTCTGAGTGTGGTGTGCATATAGGCTTAAACACGTGTACATCTAAATTTCACATATGAGAGAAGCCTAAATCATTGTCTTCTCCCCACCTCTTTCCTTTTCAGTTAAAACAAGTTGAGTCGTTGTAATTGCATTGAAGCCACATTTTCAATTTCTGAAATTTTCTGTTTTACTTTGCCTCTCCAGCCAGGACAGCCACCACTGAGTTTGTGAAAAGGATTACCATTTTTTGTCGCCTTTCCCCTGCGTGCTTTTCCATTGGCTATATCTTCTAATTTATGCTATACCTTTCAAGGAGCAGCTGGGAGAGGAGGGCTGGGGGGGGGAGTAGAGAAAATGTGAAATGTTAATGCTTCCTTTCCTAACTGCAGCCTTGTCAGCTCCGTTTTGTACATATATGATTATGAAGCAATTTGCATTAAATTTACACCTTTTCAAATTTTGAAAATTGCTTTGTTGAGAAAGAATCGCTGCACGTTCTCAATACTGGGCTGATTAATCACAGTTCTATGGAGGAGACATAACATTTTTATTAAACTCTCAGTGAGCAGGAAAATGAACACTTCCTGCAGTAACCACACTAATGTCATTAGTGAACGTTTTCATTTGCCAAAGGGCCTCTCCCTTGTCCTGAACTTTGTCTCCTAATATTGACCATAGCGCCTCTCCTTGAGCTTGTGAGAAACCACGTTTCTAGTGCCGTGAAAACTTGTCCACAACCCCCCCTGCTAGTTGGTCATCCTTTTAGGTCTTTAATATCCATCCATATCTTCCTGTCACTTAAGGCTCTCCCATATGGTCAGGGCTGGGTCCCATTCTGAAGAGCCAGCGGGGGCAAGATTAAAACTCCAAAACAATCAAGTGGATAGAAGAAAAAGGCGAAAAATGGTGCTGTGTTGATTGGTGTCCACGTGGTGTCTTTAGTGGTGGCTGATGGTCAGGATGGAGCATATAAGTGACTGGGAGGGGCTTGTGGGCCTCGTAAGTGATATGGAAACTCAACAGCATGGGGAGATGGCGTGGATGGCGGAGTGATTCGGTGCAAGCATGAGGTACTGAGTTAGGGTTCCCAGCACTCATCTAAAAAGCCAGTGAACACTTATGGTCCCAGGGCTAGGGAAGCAGAGACAGGAGACTCCCTGGGGCTTCCTGGCAGTCAGTCTAATTCAGTTGGTGAGCTGCAGATTCCACAAGTAACCCTGTATCAAAAATAGGCGGAGAACAATTGATGAAGGCACCTGATGGACACCTCTGACCTCTACATGCATACCCCTCCCTTTGCCCAGTCTTTGTCTGCCTTACATTTCAGGGCATGCCTTGTTTGAATGCAAATTGCTTAACTTCAATAATAGCCTCTTTGGCATTGGTCCTAATCTGCCACCTGGAGCTATGGGTAGCATGGGTGCCTCTCTTTGTATTCTTGTTGTCCTGAAAAGTACATCCTAGTGTTAATGATATGCCCAGACTCATCAGTCCAAAGGCCCAAATGGCAATGGGAAACTATTTCACAGGTACCAAAATGTAAACATAATAAATAGTCAGGCAATAACAAGAGTGGAGAAAGATATGGAGGGTCAGGCATCTTAGTTTGTACAGGTGGGATTGTCACTAGGCATAACCACTCTGGGAAAACATATTTGGTGTTAGCTGCTGAAGTAATAAGCAGCAGCTGATGCAGGTGATGGACTAGGTTAAGATTAAGAACGTTCTAGCAAAGAACTCACAATGGCGAGAAACTGAAAAACTCCTCAAGGCCATCCACAGTAAAACAGAGAAAATGGTAGTGGCATACCTTCGCACAGGAGTCCTAGCTTGCACCAACACAGCTACCTTTAGAACACAATATACAATACAAGAGAAAAACAAGTTACAGTGATAATTAGTGCAATATGGCTTAATTTACCAAGGTTGTAGAACCTTTAGGCAGCTGGAGGTCACATGTCACTCAGGACTGGCCTTGAGGTGTTATAACTGGCCCCACATCCTGCTCTTGCCCTCTGTGACCAGATAGCCCCATGCTCCCTCTGCTACACTTTCCCCACAGGAGGGACTCATCCTCTTGGCATCTGATCCCAAATTACCCCTTCCTCCCTTAGGTTGGGTTACTACAAGCGGTGTGCATCTCCTCGCCACTTTCTGCACCATTTTGTGCACTGAATGCAGGTGGTACTCCTGCCTCTCAGAGGACCTATTACAGCAAGTGCAGGGAACAATGGGATTCTGTACTGAAGGCACGAACACCAGGTGCTCGTCCGCTACCATGTCCTCAGGTCCTGAGGCTTTTGGCCTTGCCCCGGGGTGAAGGTTGCATGCTTTTTTTTTTTTTACTGATCTCCCTACATCACACATTTGCCAAATATTTAATTAATACCTACTGTGTGTTGGCAACTGTCACAGACCATGATGGAGTTCTTCATCTGGACTTGATTATTTTTAACATTAGAAAGAAAAAGAAAATCATTGATTCAAACTACAGTAATTCTATTTACTTTGGGCCAAACATGGTGAAGTTATCAGACTGTGGTGGCTCCCTCTCCTCACAGATAGAAAATGCCTAGATAAATACAGCGTGGGACATTTTTAAACATGTAAAAAAAAATCAATTTTCATAAGGTTACATCTTTTTACCTCTTTATATAAAACATGCTGTATTAAAAGAGAGATTAAATTTTACTCTGTGGACTAAAATGCAAACACAAAATTATTTTTTCATTTTTCAGAGCATGCACCAGATTATCATTTATTTATGAGGCTTTTTTTAATCTAGAATATATGGAAATCTTTTCTTGAAGCACAATATAATATTGAATTGGGAATGTTGTCTGACAGTTCCCCTCTCGCTGTTGCGGAGAATTGAGTCTCCTGTATGAATTTTTAAAAGAAACTTCAATGCTCTCTGCATCCGTGAAGGAAGACGTGCGGCATCGTCTCGAGACACCTTTTCAGGGCTCCCTCCCGGCTTTGTGTTCCTCCAGCTTTTCTGCTGGAGACAACGCTCCGGTGATTTTTTTTTTTTTTTTTTCAGAGCTCACAAAATGCCCACTTTGCTCCCTTCGGTTCAAAGGTTCCGCTTGGTGGGCCAGCGAGATGGTTCAATAGGTAAAGGTGCTTGCTGCCAAGCCCGAGGCCTGGAGTTTGAGTCCAGGATCACCATGAGGAAGAAGAGGTCTGAGTCCTGCAAGTGTTACTCCAACCCCCACCCGCGTACCCTTACACATACACACACACGGAAATAAATGGGTGTAATTTGTTAATGGGATTTTGTAAAAACGATTTTAAAAGTTAAACTTGGCAAAGAACTTCCTGTCCCAGAAGACCTTGCTCTGGGAGCAACCAAGATCTGCGCCTTTGTACTTTCGCTCCCTCTGTACTTTTCTCCTACTTGGAGGCATCAGCCCTGGAAGGGTGCTAGTGGCCTTTGTTCTCGTGTGCTCTGAGGCAGGTGTGCATCTCGGGCTCTTTAACCATCCATGGTGATGTCCTGCGATGTGGCAGCAGGGACACGGTTCTGTAAGTGGCAGGAGTTGACCTGGGGCATCATTCCCCAGGTACTGTCGATCTTGTTTTCTAAAAGCAGGGTCCCTTTGACCTACAGCTTCCCAGATAGGCCGCTGGCCAGCAAGGCTCGGGGATCAGCCTTTCTCTACCTCCTCAGTGTGATGATTGCAAGTGTTTGCCACCACATTCTGCCTGCTTGACATGGGTCCCGGTAGTAGAACTCAGGTCCCCATGCATTCACTGCAACCATTTTTCTGACTGAGACACCTCTCCAGCTCCTGATAGTGTCTCATTTCAGCATGAGGTAATGTGCACCAATTACCATGTTGTTGATGACTTTTTTTCGGTAATTAAAAATAATCTTATACCATTAGCCTGCTCCGGCGACACTCAATTTTATATTTATGTATTATAAATATGTATGAATAACAAACTAAATGGGACATGTATATATAGTATGTCAACATACATTCCAAATTTACAGAGGCAGAAGATTCGTAGACATACAGAAAGTCAATCACAAACGGTATGAAAGAAATTCATTGAAAAAGAAGGAAGATTATATCATGCCGTGTCTCTGTATGGGATGGAGGTGGGTATCGGTGAGTTGTCCTTCATTTTCATATCATCAGCCACTCTACCGGGGGTTATTTGGAGACAGATCAATATGACACATCAGTTCCTTAAGTAAATGAAAATGAATGCAGCTACACGGTTTTTTATGGGGTTTCTAGCAGGGTGTTGGTGTGCACTGGAGGTTGCTGGGCAGTCTCCTCCGGGGAGGACAGCCACAAGCCTGAGGGTACAGTGGCGGCTCTGGTCTGCCTCCCAGTCCTTTCCCAGAGGCCCCTGCCACAAAGGATGGAATAATAAGATTCTGTCATACCTCTTCATGCTCTGTCCTGGCCCCTTTGTGGATTTTCCTTCCAGGGGATGTCGGTTGGTTTTCTTTTTCTCTTCTCTCCACTCTGCCATGTTGTATCTCCCATGTTTGGTCATGTGTGGGTTTTCTTATTTTAGTTTTTAAAATTTTTGGATGTGTTTAAACATTATTTAGCTTGGGGTGGTCACCACCGGTGGTGGGGAACGGCTTTTTCAGTGTGGTGGCTTTAAGGAGAATGGACTCCATAGGTTCATATATTTGCAGGCTTAGTCCCCAGTTGGTGAGCTGTTTAGGAAGGATGAGGAGGTGTGGCCTTTTTGGAGTAGGTACATCACTGGAAATGGGCTTTGATGTTTCAAAAGCCCATTGTCAGGCCCAGTGTCTCTCTTTCTATGTGCTGACCAGACCAGGATGTAGCTCTCTGTTACTTCCCCATCACTGTGCTTTTGGTTGGAGCCATGCTCCCCACCATGATAACAGACTACACTGTGAAACTGTAAGCAAGCCCTCAATTAAATGCTTTTGCTGTATAAAAGCTGCCTTGGTCATGGTGTCTCTTCACGGCAATAGAACAATAACCAAAGACAGTCAGTAAAGTGCTTGCTCTCCAGGCCCAAGGACCTGAGTTTGATTTTGGGAACCCAGGTGTGACAGCCATACAGAATGTCACTGTGTAGAACTGTCCAGTTGTCAGAAGCTCAGAGATCAACTTTATCTTCAGTTGGGGAAGATAGAGGCAGGGGCTGGGAAATACTGACCCTCTACCTTTTCAGTGTTGGTAAGCAAATAAATCTACCTTGCAAGGCAATTTCCGAAATGAAGTAAGGGGCTACATCTGCACGCCTGACATAGGGATTCCTGTGACATGGAAGGACCTGGAGAGAATCAAAAGCTTCTTTCTTGTTTGAAGTGAAGTTGCCTAAAATAGTCCCTGGAATCAAGGGAAGGTGTCACCCTTTCTTTCTGAAGCCACAGATGCTACCTGTGAGACAGAGGCATGCAAAGAAAACCCAGCACACAGTCAGGAGGGAAGATGGTTGCTTACTCTCTCTCTGTCTCTGTCGTTCTCTCTCTCTGTCTCTCTCTCTCTGTCTCTCTCTCTCTCTCTCTGTGTGTGTGTGTGTGTGTGTATGTACCTGCCTTCTCTATTATTTTGCAAGCCCTTTGAAAGCAAAAGTTGTCTGTCATTCTGTTTACCAAAAAGGAACTTCATCAGTGCTGAGAACCAGTTGCAGCCTGATCACCTCTAGGATTCCATGTGAACAGTATCTCCTGTCTATCAGAAACCCACCCCCTACCCTCTTGCTCGGCCACCCATTGTAGACAGATTGCCAAGTGGAAGGACTAAGCAAATGGCACAGAAAACATTTCTTTAGCCTAAGCGTGCTTTTCTAGCACATTAGCTTTTTTGTTCAAGTGCTCAGGCGTTAGTAACAGTGTCTGCTCTGCAGAGAGAGCCAGAGAGAATGACGGACTTAAAGTTCAAATCCAGCCCTACGAAGAGGGAAGTGGTGGGGGAGGGGAGAAAACCCATTGGCCTTCTGCGAGACGTTTCAGAATTATTATCCACTTTCTAATGCCATTTATGATGGTACTTATTAGAGTGGATCCTTAATGTATGTTCCCACATCTTCCTGCCCCTCCTCCCTCAAGCACTCCTCACAGTCCCTTTCTCTGCTACCTGCCCATCAAGGTGGCAATTCCCTTAACTTCAACTTAATAAATTTCTAAAGGGTATCTATGAACTAGTCATGAGAAATCAGCCTTTGGCCATGTTAGAGTTGACAATTTAAAAAAATTTTTTTTTCTTAATTAAAAGCTTTACTGGTCATTTGTTTTGTTTTGTGTCCTATGCAACACATAACAAGTGTTTTAAGACATATTTACAACTCCAATCTTAAAAAGAAAAAAAAGTTGCATATGGTCATTTGAACCAGTTGCAAAATGACACTACATTAATTAGATAATTAAAGGTCTCAAGCATGTGGCTATTGTAGTCATTGGGCTGGAAGCCAGTGTCTTCTATAGCTGAGAAAGTGGGTTAGCATAATTCAATATTCAATTGCTGCACCGGTTTTCATATGAATAGATAATACAGAACAAGCCTTAAATCTGGATGGCGAGAACTAACAGGGACTGGTTTTATTTTAATTGAGTTTTAAGCACTTCTGGGCCATCTCATTGTCTTTACAGTTTAACCCTTTGGAGTTTTCAGTACCTGCCTGCTCGCCATGCCGTCTCACACACTCATGGACATGATCTGTCTGGATTATTGAGAAACCTCTAAAGTGGGGGCGGGGGGCGGCATGTCGTTCATGGTGGGGTTATTAATGGCTTGGGTGTCAGTCCTCAGCTTTCTCACCCAGCTTGAGACTGGGCCTCCGTTGCTTGTTGCTGTGCATACCAGGCTAGCTGGTCCCAAGCTTCTGAGAATTCCCTTGTCTTTGCTTTTCACCTCATCATAGGCATGCTGGGATTATACATGCTCGCCATCATGCCTGACACCTCATGGGTCTTGTGGGTTCAAGATTCAGGTCCTCACATTTGGGTGACAAGATATTTACCTACTGAGCCACCTCGCCAGCCCTAGGAATGTATTCTTTACCAATGAACACTTCAACACACTTTTTCTTTTCCCCCACAGAGAATATAGGTCACCATGGATGGAAGTCCTTCACCCCCATGCAGTGTGCCATATCTCATGAAGGTTATTTGTCAGGAAAATTCCCTCTTGGAACACCAGGTCCCCCTTAGATGACAGGACTTAATACAAAAGTTCTCCCCATACCAACTAGTCACATAAGTTGATTTCATATCCTTTTATTTTATAAAGTTTTGCTTATCAGGTTTGTCATCCTGAATTTGAAATTAAAATGCGTGGTCTCCGGATGACCTTATCGTAACTGACCCCCAAATCTAATCACTCCTTCCATCTGCGAAAATCGACAAATATGTCAGGCATACCTTGGGCCATCAAAACAGCGTTTTAAATATTTCATTTGTAGGCAAGGCAAAGATCATTTTCAGGTTAGTCCTCTGAGAAGGAACAGCGCGTGCACTCATGTCTTTGGTCTCTCCGAGCTATAATTGGTGCTCATTATCCATGGCTTTTTATAAGCAGAAAATGTACAGTTGTATGTTCCGCGTGAGTGAGTTATTGATCGTATTTACGGCCAGAAGAATGCTTCTCGGTGGTCAATAGCTGGCCGAAGCGTGTCAGGTGAAGGTAAAAATAAAGTGAGATCTATACTTTGGATGGCCGTTGCTGCTACGCTATGTCGTGCTTGTCATTTGAGGTTGCCGTTGAATATAGATAAAAATTATATTAACATAGATGGCGATGTAGCAGGGTATGTACCTCATCAATAGGACAGATTTGTGTCTTCTTAGATGTCAAGATTTATTTTTCCAAAAGTCACATTCTCATGTCAATTGTTGCCCAAGTGTGTTAGCACTTGGAAGGCGGAGATAGAAGATCCCTGGAGCTCCCTGGCCATCTGGTCTGGATGATTTAGTAAGCTCCAGGTTCATTGAGAGAACCTTTCTCAAAAACAAAAAGGTAGAGGGCAATAAAGAAAGACTCCCAACATTAAGCCCTGGCCTCTGCATGCGTGCATACACATCTTCACACATACAAGGACACATATCCACATATACATTGCAAACACACACACACACACACAGAGAGAGAGAGAGAGAGAGAGAGAGAGAGAGAAAGTTTAAAACATTCAACTAAATAAAAAACGTATATATACTACCGCATGTTTCTGATGTTTTTCTCTTTTTTTTTTCTTTTTGGTAATATAGGGAATTGATCATCAATCAGATGGGTCTTAACATTGTAACCCTCATTCATTCATTCATTCATTCATTCATCCATTTACTTATTTATTTATATTTATTTACTTACTTATTTTTGTTTTTTCAGGACAGGGTTTCTCTGTGTAGCCCTGGCTGTCCTGGACTTGCTTTGTAGACCAGGCTGGCCTCAACCTCACAGCCATTGGCCTACCTCTGCCTGAGTGCTGGGATTAACACCCAGCTTCTTGTGACCCTCTTTTCTCAGCCTCCTGAGTTGTGGGTATTATGGGCTGTGCAATTAATTGAGCGTGCTTTGTTTCTGATTCTCTGTTGACCAATGGTAATCTTACAGAAATGCCATTGCTCCATTATGTGTTTGTCAGTAGACCCTCAGCTTCACCTGAGCATCTCTATTTTGTTTTTAGATTGTGTGGCAGAGCAGGTAACCTTCTGCTTCATAGTGAACTAGTTCTTGGAAAGGTCTTTATCTAGTTGAACCAAGCTGGTTTGGACCACTTCTGTTCATGGATTCTCCTTCTGCAATTGTTTGTGAAATGTCCCTGTGACCTAATCCTCACCAGGACAGTTATATTAGGCCCTTTCACCAATGTAGTGAGGACTTACTGTGAGCCTGAATTCTGCTAGTGTTGAGACACGGAGATGATGGAAAGCAAGGTCCTGCCCCGTGGCTGGAGAGATAGCTCAGCAATTAAGAGAAATTTCTGTTCTTTCAGAAGACCTGGGTTGAATTCCCAGCACCCATGAGGTGATTTACAACCATCCATAACTCCAGGGAACGTGATGCCCTTTTATGGCCATTGTGGGCACCAGCTACCCAAGTGCTGCACAGTTGTACATATGCGGAAAAACTCATACATTGTGAAATAAAGTAGATAAAATCTAAAAGGAGGGAAAAGAAAGATTCTATCCTCGAGATGCTACAGTCGTCAGCGTTTATTGTCCATCAAGAGTGCGTTTAACCTATTCAAGTTCAATTGCGCAGGAGAGAAGCAGGAATTCACAGTGCTCTTGTCCCCTCACAGAGCTTTAGAACAAGACGGGAGTCAGAGGAATTGGGTCTTTTGCTCGTAAAGTATTTATTCCTCGTGACTCTTTTCCTTGGAGCATCTCCTGAAGTTTTGACAAACGTGTGCCTTCCACACCCAGGCAGCTGCGGGGCCCTGCAGCTCAACAACAAAAGCAGGCAGAGCCAGGGCTGGATCCACAGTGGGTTGCTCCCTGCCTGGAACAGGATGACAATGGCTTCAAAGAGCTCAGTGGACTTTCTGGGTAATTCTTATGAGCCCTGGACCTGCTTTAGGTACCCATTCTAGAACTCAGGCTGTGCAGTGACAGATTAGGAGACACCCTGATGTCATCCAATAAATTTCTTCCCAATGACTCTGCTCAGAAGGGATTTATTTATCTATCTCCTGAATCGGAATCTTTGCTTATGAAATGCAGTGTGGATTGCAGGCTTTGTGACAATGTGTGCTGGGAAGGCGCTCTTAGAAAAGGCAGCAAGAGTCAGGGCTGCGCATTCTTCTCTCCAAGCTGGCACCGACCGAATGATGGCATGATAATAATGCAAGCGTCTTCCGTGTCAGAGCATAGAGGAAGGACTTGGGAACCTGCCTCCCCAGAGATAGGATTGGTAATCCAGAGGTTTTGAGTTAAGTGCTTTTGACATGCAGAAGCAAGAGTCAAGGACAAAGCTGCCTTTAAAAGGCTATTTTTGAAGAGTCTACTGCAGTTGCGATTGAGCTTCCTTAGAGCAAAGCCTGCCAGTACCACACATGCCTACTGGGCAAATGTGTGAGGCTTCTTCACATCACTGCTATGTGACATTGCTAAAGGTCTCCAGCCTTCTAGTGAAAGTTGCCCAGGCTTCTCTATTCCCTGAAAAACCTCAGGAGGCTGTTTCCTCCTGTTGTGGTTACAGTATACAGTTTTAACTGTCTGTTTATTTTCTATCGTCTGCATTAGAGTGTAAGATCCACAAAGTCTTGAACCTGGCCTAGCTTAATCGTCTCTGTTTCCTCAGCACTAATGTGAGGCCTGGCAGCATCATTATCCTTTCCTTTATTATTATCATTGTTATGGCCACTGTTGACTGTCAACTTGAAAGGAAATAGAATCACAAGGGAGCAAACCTGTTGGGATGTTTGTGGGGGAATGTCTAGGTTCCGTGAATCAAGGTGGAAAAGCCTACCCTTAATGAGGGCTACACTCTCTCAGGCCTGGGATCCTGGACCAGATTTAAAAAAGAACGTGAGGTAAGCACGTACACTCATCTTACTCTGCTTCCTGACTGTAGATGCCATGTGACCCTCTCTCATGCTTCTTGGATCATGCCTTCCTCACCATGACTGGACTGCACCTCAAACTGAGGGCCAACATAAACCCTTTGTTTAATTGATTTTTGTCACAGCCTTGAGAACAGTAATAATAAAATTACCATGGTTAATGTTTGTTGCCATGGACAGTGTGTCAAAAGTGACTGGATAACCATCAAGATAGCTCACTAGGTCAGAGCTTCAGTTACCAACCCTGATGACCTGAGTTTAACCTCCAGGACCCACATAGTGGAAAGAGTGAAATAACTCAAACAAGCCGTCCCCTGGGCCTCCACATGCATGTTTTTAATGCTCACACACACACATATGTATAAGTAAATAAAAGTGTAAGCGTAAAAAAAAACTAATCTTTTTTTCTTTTTAAAGCTAACTGAAGCTATGGCTGTATCTCGGTGGTAGATCATTTGCCTAACATGTGCACGGCCCCATGTTCAATCCCTAGCACAATCCAAAAAAGTCAAATAAAATCAAGCAGAGTACTCAAACTTTAGAGCTAGAAATAGAGTTAGCAGTAGGGCACTTAATCTGGCTTGAGTGACACCCTAGGTTCAACTCCCAGCACTGCAACAACAAACCACAAAGAGCCCACGTTGGCCAGGAGATTTGGGCATCTGAGCTCTCAGGTTGCCAGCACCATGTGCTAATTTCCATGCTGGGCATTTAAGCTTCATTGGTTCCCAGTTCCTCATCAGTCAAGCTGGGATAACATTTCTTATCTGTTGGTTTCACATTCAGGATTAAACAGAAAGATTATTCTGAGCCTGACAACCAATAGGAGCCCAGTAGATCGCAGGAGAGTGTGACTTTTATGTGCTGTATGATGTTTGAGAGACACATGTGCTGTTGAATGAAGACTGCTAGACACTTGCCCCGAGTACCTAGTCAATGACACTGTTTGTATAAAAAGTCAAGGGCAGGCCTGGCTTCTGTGGGTGAGCGAAATCAGAATGGAGCTCACCTTGCTAACAGGTGGTGATCTCCAGGGCCACAGGAAGTCTTCTGGCATGCTCTGTGTCACCCTGGATGGCATGAATCCATGGGTGTCCACACATGCGCCAGTCCTTCAGACCGAACACTCAAGTATCTATGTATCTGAGTACATGTCAGCAATTCCGCAGAATAAAATTTGAGGGAGTTTTCTTCCAGCTTCAACAGAAATGTTGATTTCTCCAACAGGCGAAATGCCCTGAGGGCTGACAATACAGAAGTGGCAAGGCTGAGGTGACCTGGCTGCTTGGCCTGCTTACCCACTCTCCTCAGACCTAAGCCCTGGCCTTTGCAAAGGCAGTTACAGATCTGCTACTCAAAACCTGAGCCTAAAAAGAAATCCTTCAGCCATGTCTATGTGAACTAAATATAGTGTCAGATTTCCGAGGCTGTGGCTCCGAGCACCCCCGGGCTATTTCTGACCACAGGGACAGCTTAAATGGTGTGGCCCTTGAAATGCCATCTGCAGGTGCAGGCCAAATGTTGATCTATTTAGGGCCAGGAGGAGACAGGGCTTCTGTGCTAGGGGGATCCTATGCTGAATAGAGACCAGTACCCTGGCTGCTGGCCAGAAAGCTGGGTTCTCTCGCCGTTCTGTCCCAGGAGAATGTGCCTTTTAGTCATGGAATTGACCCATACTGCCTTGGACTCCCTTCCCAAAGCTGAGTCCACTCATGCCTCTCCCCATTTGGAGTTTTGATAGCCAAGGAGACTTGACATTAACTCGTCAGCCCCAGAAGGCTCTCAGCCTTCTGCATTCTTACTCTTCTGCTTCCCCACGCCAGCCACCAAAACTCCTTGACTCAGTTGGTTCCCCCCTTCAAGTCACTTTGTGCCAAGAGACCTACTTCCTATCCTTTTCCCTGCTTCCACCCTGAGATGAGGGCAGATCCCCAGTTGCCATTGATACCTCAGCTAGTTCCAGTGACCTTGCATTGTCCCCCCACTCCTGGACTGTCTTGCTCCCGTTTTAGCTTCAAGCCTTCCCACCTTTCTGGACTATGTGTCACAGCCCCCCGCATGATGTCACTGTTTCCATGACCTGAGTCAAGATGAGTCTGCCCAGGCCGTGGCATCCTTCCTGATCACACGGAGGAGCAGGTTTCCTGTTCTTCAGGTTTGTTCCTCTTTCTCAATGCAAGCTGGCACCGCCAATACTTGACATCTCTCAGTTGCTGTATCAGATGCTGTGTTACTCACTATTGAGTTTACTTCCCCGACAACCTTGAACTGTGCAGTTACTACTCTCCAGGTTACAAGTGAGAAAACAGGCTTGGAATGTCGGTGCCATACACCTGTATTCCCAGCATTTGGGAGATTATATCAAGATCATGAGTTCAAGGTCAGCCTGAACTACGTTGTTAGATCCTTTCTCTGTAGTGTGATACTGCGCCACACACATACACAAAATGAGAAAACGGGGAGTGAAATATTCAACGAATTATTCCTGGTGAGCCTGTCAGAATTGTGGCATTAGGAATGAATAGCACTGACTGCCTTTTGTGTATTTGGGAATGTACTAGGCCTACAACAATCTTACTTCTTTTCTAGAATGCCAGGGTGAAGATACCATTGTGGTCTTTTTGACGAGGGGAATTTTGATTGAGGAAGGTTTTGTACAATACACCCAAATAATATACCCAAGGTCATCTGCCAATAAATAAGGACACCTTCCTTTCAGATCAGATTCATTCTCTGTTCACCAAATACCACATTTCAACTCTTTTTAAATCTTGGTGGAAGGGCTCCACACACTTTTAATTCTGCATGATACTGTGCCAGGATTCTTCAGTGTGAGTTTGAAAATCCCCACTCAGTCATGTGGAAGTCTTGCTATTTGGTAATGATGTAATGTAGTTAGCACACGTTGTAAAAATTTTATGACATTTCAGAGAAACCAACAAAACAGAGCCTAACTCTCGGATAAGAGTTTGAAAATCAACCCATACAGCAACTCTCCTATCGGGTTTTCTCATCATCCCATTCATAATTGATTCCAAACTTGCATGAATCTTTCAAGATAAGTGTCTTATTGATTATCTCAAAAACGAGTGATCACTTGGCATCCTGGTCTGCTCGCTGCCTTCCCCTGATTACCGTAAACAGAGGGCTTGACCAGAAGAAATGTCACTGTCTTTGGCACTGGACGCTCGGGACATTCTGCAGCACTGGAGATGGGGAGTGGAGGCAAGGAAGTGGCCCAGCTTGACAGCTGTTTGGTCATAATCATTGCCCTGTTCTGAGGAGCTGTGCATAGACATGGCCAGGGCAGAGAAGGCAGTCTTGAACTCTTTGCCATCTCTGCTCAAGGACTTCCTCCTGGTAGATGTGCTATGGGGCCCAATGAAAGCCAATACATTGCTGTCAGGAAATATTAAGTCTCTTAGGTAGCATCAATATCCTGCTGTTTACTCATGGTTATGTAAATCAAGCTGCAACACACACACGCACACACACACACACACACACACACAATGTTGGCCTGCTTGTTGATACAGGGTAGGGTCAGGATGGACCAGGGAGCTGGGTAAAGGGAAGTCCCTGGGCATCTCCCACCACCAAAGCCTTGAAGTACTCTCCAGATAACAATAGCCCTAAATTGAACAGGTTGGGCACTTGGCAAACAGGAGGCCTGACTCATGGGTTTTTGAGTACCGATAATGAAGATTCGGGCCATTGCATTAAATTAGCAGCCTGGCTTCTTGAGGCTGCCACTGGCAAATGCTTATTCTGAACCCTCGGGGACAAGCTAGGGCTACTCTGCATCCCTGGGAGCTTTGCTGTCACAAAATCCTTGTCCTACAGCAAAATCTGCCCTTTCTAAATCACTGAAGGTTATTTTCTTTACAGTGTTTATATTACTGTTGCTGTTGTTATTTATTATTAATTATTATTGTTGTTGATGTCGTGTGTGTGTGTGTGTGTGTGTGTGTGTGTGTGTGTGTGAAAGACAGACGGGCAGAGAGAAAGAGAAAGAGTGTGTTTGCTTGCTTACCACCAGAAGGCAACTTTGAGGGGTCCATTCTCTCCTTCTGCTTCGAGTTCCAGGTTGGGAACTCAGGTCATCAGGCTTTGCAGCAAGGACTTTGACCCGCTGAGTCATCTCCTCACCAGCCCTGGATGTTAGCTTTGAAGTGGCCCTAGGGTAAGTGAAGTTCTCTCCTTGCTAGAATTGCAGAATTTAGAAAAGCCACGTTCGGGAACAGATAGTGCACGTTTGGCGATGATGACATCTTTGAGGCAGAGAACACAATGTCCTTCAGACCTTTGGTCTTTATGTGGTATTTACTCCTACAGGGTTTCCCAGGCTCCTTCTAATGCCAAGTACATCTATGCAGGCAATGTCGCAAGCCCATTTAGCCTCACTTCATTTATTTAGATTTTTTAAAATTCTATTTACTTATTATTTAGTGTGTGTATGTGGAGGAGTAGGTCATGCCATGTGTATGGGTCAGAGGACAACTTGTAGAAACTGTTCCAGGAGTCCAGGGGTCGAACTCAGATTATCCGTCTTGGTAGTAAGTGCCTTAAGTCACTGAATCATCTCTCTAGTCTCAGAAATACCCCTTTAAAGAATACAACCATATATACACATATATACATGCATACACATATATGTGTGTGTGTGTATGTGTGTGTGTATGGGTGCTTACACACCATAGTGTGCATGGGGAGGTTTGAGGACAAGTTTGGTGTCATTTCTTTTCTTTGGACATGTGGACATGTGAGTTTCAGGACTTGAACTCAGGTATTCTAGCATGGTGGCAAGTGACTATTCAGAGCCATCTCACTGGGCCTTCATCATTTTATAGCTGTGCATGATGCTAAAAAGCTAAGTTCAGAATGGACTCTTTGGAAAAGCCCAGGATTCCCTGTGTTGCTTATGGTGGTGGTGATGCTGACGATGTTGATGATGATGGTGGTGATTGTGGAAATGGGAGTAGACGGGGAAATAGACTGGGGAGGAGGGGAAACAGCAGGATCTGGCTTTCTCAGGAAAAAGTGGCTTCCTCCTTCATTCTTTTCTGTACTTTTCAGTAGGCAGTCTGCAAGGCTATTTCTCAGAGTGCTGCCCAGACATGTACTCCACCCAAGTCAGCCACCTTAGGCTGGACATGTCAGATTCCTATAGGCTTCTCCCACCCTGTGTGAGTCTCTTTTGCTACCAATTATGGTTTTGTTTTTTGTTTTTTAAGACAGGGTTTCTCTGTATAGCCCTGGCTGTCCTGGAACTCACTCTGTAGATCAGGCTGGCCTCAAACTCAGAGATCTGCCTGCCCTTGTCTCCTGAGAGCTGGGATTAAAGGCGTGTGCTACCACTGCCTGGACTGATAACAGTTATAGGTTAACACTCAAGTGTTGACATTGTTTGAACTTAACATTTCTTACGGCAATCAAGAAGCATGTAAAGTACACTAGAATTTCTTACTGTTCTAACTGCAAAGATGGAAGCAAGAGGGAGAAAGTAAAGACCAATAATAATAATAAGGAGGAGGAGGAGGAGAAGAAATACAAATAAAAGCGAAAGAACAGAAAAGCAAAAATGAAGAACATTTCAGGCCATTCAGTTCATTAATTACCTTCCTATATAGAAACAGTGGCTGGCCCATCTGATTCACCTAATTGTGATTCTATTGACACTTGTTTCTGTCTATATCCTCAGGCTCTGTCATAAATGGAACGTTCCCCTTCCTTCCCTGGTCCTGAGTGGCTACCCTACTGTTCAATCGGTTCCTGGCTATCTCTCCAGCTTGCTTGACATGGCACATAGAAGTCCCCCCCCCCCCGGCAGGTAATACCACAGATCGCTGCCTCCTGATTTGGGCTCTCACTGGGGACCCTGGTCACCCCAAAGTAGCTACAGAAGAGAAGTGGGTGTTTAAGCATATCTTTCCAGTAAGGGCATAGAGGTAGCTATAATTAGATGTTAATGTACCCTTATTGTGTGTATAAATACAGTTTAAGGATCAGCCTAGAGCTTATAGTGAATGCCTCCTTGCTTTCTCTTGGTATTAGCTCATTTAACTGTCCATTGGCTTTGCTCTTCTTGATGGATTAATTTGGTTTTTACCCTTTCTGTAAAATAAAAACTGTGAAGCATATACCCTTCAGAGTTGGTGGGGGATGAGAAAGAATAAACACACACACACACACACACACACACACACACACACACACAGGAAGGGGTGGCAGGATTTTTCAGAATTTTCCAGGAAGTCCATCATCACTGGTGGTGACAGCACCTGAAATCTGTCCTTTATTCATCAAATGTTGCTTTTCTTCTGTGTATCCGGCCCTTCTAAGTTGCAAGCATTGTAGAAGCAGGTAAAATACAAGCTCCGCCCTTAAGGAGAGAATCACAAATAGAAAAACAGCAACCATGGCTGATAGGCACGTGGGGGAGGGAGGGAGAGAGTGTTAGATATTGTTAGTGTAGGGATCATTACAGTAAGATGGTTCAATAGATAAGGGCACTTGCCACTAAGTCTGACAACTTAAGATGGACGAGACCCAAAGAGTTAGAGGAAAGAATCCTCTCTCACAAGTTGTCCTATGTATCTCTACATATAAGAGGGAGAGTGTGTGTGTGTGTGTGTGTGTGTGTGTGTGCATATATGTATTTCCCTAGTTCCTGAAAGAAATGCTAGTCTGAATACATCAATAATATGTATACATTATATAGTACATACATATTTATTACAATAAATAAAGTAATAAAATAATGGCATTAGAGTGTTATATTCTGTGGAAGTTGTGTGGAGGATAGAAATGATGATGATCATAAGGGTCCAGAAAACAGCCCTCAACTTTAGTGTCATTTGAGGTGCTTCTTGAAGACTAAACAGGACTATTTCTGTCAGGGAGGTAGGTGGGACTTTCCAAGGAGCAGGACAGAGGAAAATAAACAGCACCAAGTGTATTGATGGATGACAGAGCCCAGAATAGGGAGACGTAGCCAGGTAGTCTTGTAGCTGGTGTATCATGTGAAAGCCTGGAAAAAGTAGCTTGCAATTCAGTGCAAGGACTTAAAACCTGAGGCTTTTGCAAAGAGTAAGGAGAGGGTGAGCCCCTGAAGGGGTTGCGAGGCTGAGTGGAGGAGATTCTCAGCAGTTGCAGTGGGCTGCATTCGCAGTACAGGATTTTCAGGAGATCCTCATGAAAGCCTCCAGTGGGAGGTGGCCTGGTCTGTCTGCAGAGGCTCCGCTTCCCAAATCTACAGAACACTGGTGGCTGCACAAACACTTGACATTCCCAGCGCCGTGTCTCTCTGCATATACAGCAGAGAGGGGCCGGACACCTGCCCTGGCTGGCTGAGGTAAACCAGGCTGCATGCAAACAGCAGCCCAGTGTGTGGTGACCCGCCCCCATAGTATGAAAGTCCGTGCCATCCAACTGAAGGAGAGAGATGGCATGGTCACAGAAGTGGCCAGACGTCATCAGCTTCTGCCTTTGCTTAGGTTTTTTTTTTTTTTAATAGATGTCGCAGTTCCCAGTAATCAGACAGCACCTGGATGGAGGTAGCACCTTCTTGCCTCATGTGCCTCCCTTGGGGGCAAGAGAACCCTTCCCTGCGGTCTTGACCGCAGACAAGATGGGACTTAATGCAGCTGAAGACTCATAGCTCATACCATCCTCCTGTGCAGGCTGGTCCTGAGCAGCCAAAATGTGGGCTCTTTGCTTCTTTATTCCCTCCACTTCCTGCCTTCCCTTTTCTCTGACATTTGCCTCTATCACCCAGGAAGCCAGGTTGGTTCTCCTTATCAGCACACTGTGGTGTGGAAGACTCATTCCGAATTTAACACCGGACAGCTGTTATTTAAGCTTTATTTACTACTCTATGTGTGTGAGAGAGACGTGTGATGTATGTGTGTCAGCACATCATAACATGGTACATGTATGGAGGTCAGAGGGCAGCTGTGTGGTTAATGTTCTCCTTCTACCCTTAAGTGAGTTCCAAGAATCGAGGGAAGCCCTTTTATCTGCTGAGCCATCTCACTGGCCCACAGCTGAATTTTGAATCCATCTTGGGAAACTTAATGTGTTGTTTGAGCTCCGAAAGTCCAGGCTTACTGCCCTGTACAGGGGAGGTCCCCGTCAGTCTTTTCGGTTGCTGGGAGAACAGACTGAGGTAGACACTTCTAGGAGCCTAATTCTAGAAGCCTCCTGAAAATGCGGGTTAAGCTCCTTCCGTAGAGGGGGGATGCCTAGGTACGCAGGCTGAACTCGGGTAACCAAACTGAGAGCCTTATTAGCTGAGGAGAAAGCACTTCAGGCTCCATTTTTCTGGAGAACAGCTACCGGCCACCCACTGTACAAACACACACAAATGACGATAGCGGTAAGTGTTTATAACAATGTGCCTATCGACTTCTTATTTCAATAGATATCCAGATTTATTATCCCTCAAGGTAAGCATTGATTTTACCTTTGTCTCCGTCAATATTTACCTCTGAGGTCAATATGTGTGGGTATTCACCTCAACTACAGTCAATAGCCATTCCGTATTACAATATATGATGCTTCTATGTGGAAATGGGGGAGCAGTGTGGCATTGAAAAAAAATGGTAGCCAAGGGAGCTTCTCGCAAAATGAATATATTTCTGTTTCCTTTGAGTACATTTTGGCTGTTCGGAAGTCAGATTCTAGTTTGCTTAGTTGGAAATGGTTGTTTGCTGCTGCAGGCTGGGGTTTGGGGAGAAACTCACCATGCAAGCTAACACTTAATGATAGAGAACAAAATGCAGCTCCATGAGAGCCCCTGAATTTAGCTATGCCTGTAAGATGGTGCATGTTACAAAAGGGACAAGAATGGGAGCTTTCATGTGCTTAAGGCATGGAGTTATTTCTCATCTGTGGTTGCAGGGAGTCAGGTTACTGACGTTAGAGGGGGAGATTGAGGAGGGAGAAGCAGAGGTATCGTGCTTGGGGTTTCCCGCCTTTATTACAGCCAGAGTTGGAAAAGGAGGCCTGGCGTCACATGGGAGGGGATGTCCAAGCATGTGCCAGGAAGTACATGTGGCTGCTGGTATAAGAGCCTGACTGAAGTAGTCAGGTTTTTTTCTTTTTGTTTGTGAGGGTGTATAAGCATCTGTAGGTTCATTTGTGTTTGGTGCACGTGGAGGTCAGAGATGAGCCCTGGGTGTTTTCCTCATGATGGCCTTCCAACTGGTCTCTCACTGGCACCACAGGGTACCAATCTAGCTAGGCCATCAGGTCAGCAAGCTCCAGGGATCCTGTGGTCCCTGATTCCCCAGAGCTCGGATTATACAACCCCAGGACAGCCTGCTTTGTGTGTGGGATCTGGGAATCAAATTCAGGTCTTTGTGCTTAGAGGGTAAGCATTTTACAGACTGAGCTGTCTCTCTATCCTGTTGTTCATGGAGGTGGAGACTGGTGTATTCCAGTATGGTCCCAAATGTGCTACATTACTGAACATGACCTCGAACACCTGATCCTCCTGCCCACTCCCTTCGAATGGTAGGATTACAGATGTGAGTGACCACACCCAGCCTAAGTGTGCTGGGGATCGAACCCAAGTTTTGGCGAATGCTAAGCAAGTACCTGAGTGTAGCAGTAAGTTTATAGCAGTGCTTATATGGCCATTGTGGGCACATCCCACTGGGTCACACTGCCATTCTAATTCTTTTGGATTTCACTTCATTGAAATGTTTATTGTAAATTTGAAATGTTTATTCACTGTTGTAAGCAAGTGCAGGATGTGTATGTGTGGGCACACGAGCCGCCAAATATGTGGAGAGGTCAGAGGACATATTTATAAGGTTAGTGCTATTTGTTTGTGCCTGGGTTTCTGGGTGGAACTCAAGCAAAGGTACTTTTACTCACTCTCTCGCTGACCCTGGCCTTTTAGTTATTGAAGCTAGCATTTCATCTGTCCGGCATCTCACCTGTCACTCATCTGCTATTTCCAGTGCTCCATTCTCTTTCATGGCGCACCTGTCTTCCTCCTTAGAGAGCAGACCATGAAGCACAAAAACCGCAATCATTGCTGGCAGCCTGACTGATAGGTAGCCTCCTAAGTGTGACCAGATGCGTTCTCAGTCCCTCCCTAAGCCTGATTGAAGAATGAGCATACAAGGAGCCACCATGTCAAGTTCTTCCAGGGATCGTAGAGGAGTTTTAATCCAGAAACATGGTTGCTCTGGCAGGAGATCACATCCAAAGACTTTTAGGTCTACGGGATCTGGCTGGAGTACAGACATGCCCTTAGTGCACATCTGGAATCCCAGACAATGAAAGTAAGATGAGTTTACAGGAGGAAACAGTGACGTTTGAAAGTGACATCTAATTGAGGGGTAGACAAAGTGATGACTCAGAGAAAGATTTGACAGAATGAGTCAGATAGGATATACCCAACTCTCATGAGAACAGCACAAGAAGGAGAGGCTACTTAAGAGCAGTGCAGAGAGGAGGAGGAGCAGGGGGAAGTGGTGTGTGTGACAGTTTTACCAGGACCATTTTAAAGAGACAGGTTGCCAATAGAAGGAGCCAGAGAATGAGAAGGAGTAAGATGATTAGAACAGATTGTCAGAGTTATTTTGAAGTAAGCAGAGCAATTGAGTCCGAATCCAAGAGAGAGAAGCCAGATTGAATCAGTCAGCATGGAGAGGAGTTTGGGCTAGTCAACTGAGTTGAACCAGCCAATGGGAATTCAGAAAGAGCTAGAAAGGGTGAGTTTATTCAGTAGTAAGTCTCAGAGGCCGAAACATCCTAGGCCTAGGTTAGCAGATGGAGGCTGGAAGCTGAAGCCTTCAAGGTTCGGGTTACAGAAGATTAGATTGTAAGGAGGCTAGAAACTGCCAGGCCAAGGCCTAGGGGTAGTTAGAACAGAGAAAGATACACTCAGGGCTTAGTCCAAGCCGGGTATTTGTATAGCTTGGGTATGGCTATCATCCCCTCATCAGAGGAAATCAAACCAAATCGTTTACAAGCAGCCAATGGGCAGTTTAGGCTTCATGTGGGCCCATTAGTTAGGGGAGCATCCCTGACATGGACTATGTTGTCTGCTTTCTGATCACTTCCCCGTGTTGGGACTGCCCTCTCAGGCCACAGGGAGGAAGAGGAACTCAGTCCTCAAGGGAATAGATGAGCTGGGGTGTGTGGGTAGGGGATTCTGAGGAATAGGGGATAAGGATGCAGGAGGGAAGGAGGGACTGGGAGGAGAGGAGGGAGGGGCCTATGACTGAGATGTCAGTTGAATTAATTAATAGAGAAAACGCCATTCACAAGGGACTCATCCTATGGCTGCCAGGGGAGCTTTGACAGACCTCTGCCCTACACAGCTCACATCCTGGCACTTCTATGCGGTTGTGTCTTTCCAGGCAACCCAGGGGAAGGCTACCTATTGCAGAATCAAATAAATATATGTAACTGACATAGAAAGAGAATCAGAGGAGCAGAGATGAGGCCAAGACAGAGCCAGCAAAAGGTGAAGGAGGGCTAGATCCAGCCGGGGCTCTTGGGATGACTGCTCCGTTCAGTTTTATCTAAGCTGCAAACGAACAGCACATTGCCGGGTCTCCCCCCTAGCAGCTGGAGAGGTGGAACTGCGTCTGAACCCCATGGCCATGTCTAGCTGTGTAATCAGAAACAAGGTGAAAGTCTCAGTCTCCTTTCCCAGCAAATGGGAAAATATCAATCTGATGATGAGACTCGACCGTGCTCATAAAGTCCCCAGCAAGAGCTTCGTAAAGTCCCTTCCCAACATGCCCTTCCTCCGTCTTATTAATGCCCATCCTTTAACCTGTCCTCGGCTTTATCTCTTGGCATCCTCGGGGCCTTTTTAACCCCACATATGAAACTAACCCGTGGGCATCTCTGTATGCAAGGATTCATTTTACCCCACACAGCATGCAAAGTCAGTTGCTCAGATTTCCCCAGGCTCTCCTCCTCCTCAGCGATCGGCCACAGCAGCAAAACCCAAAACTATTGCATCCTTTTGCCTCCGCCATGGCAAAAACCTGACCTCTCCGAGTATTGCCCGACTCTGGACAAAGAAGCCTAAGGGCAGGGTCTCCAAGTCTTTCAGCCTGTTTTTTCCTTGCCGCATGAAGCTAATCCTGCTCCCTGTACCCCGTCCGTGGTGGTACAAAACTCATACAGAAAGTGCAAATCTGGAGCTTGCCACAACTCTCTATATGTGGGCAGGCTCACCTCCTTTCCTTCCTGTTCCCATAAGGGGTTGATATTCCCACTGCATTTCTGTCTTCTACTTTTAAAGGAGCCCTGGATAGCACATGCTCAATGCGAGATCTACTACTCACAGGCCACCCTTGGCTCCTTTGTCCCCTTTACAACCCACAGGCTATCCCCAACTTGACACTTACTCAAAGTGTTTATTTATTTATTTGGTATCCACAGAACTCCACAGCCCTGGTCCCTTGGGATGTAAATTAAAGCAACTTCATTTTCATAGTTTCTCTGTTCCAAATCCCCCATTGTTTATTTAAATAGCAGCCGATGCATCTTGCAAGTAAAGAATGATAATTAAGGGAAGAAGAAGAGCCGGTCTCTCAGGGAAGCTGTGATTTCCTTTTACAGCAACCCCAGCCTCACTGTCAAAGGCTGGTGCAAAAGAGCAAGTGCCCAGGGAACCAGAGATGTTTGGGGAGAGGAAGGAGTGCTTCATCAGGAGGCTGGGGTGCTGGGCATTGGGGGAAAGGATACAGATGGGCCTGCTACAGGAGCTTAGCCACTAACAGTGCAGGAGGCACGTCTGCACTCACCTCATGGCTGCCAAGGTGGAAGTGAAGTCAGATAGCACAGTCACACGGAAGGCTGGGAAACACCAGGTGCTGAGAAGGCTACAAAGGTGACATGGAAGAGGAATGTATCCTTTCTTCCCTTCTGACACTGGAACCAGAGCCTGTCCACGCTCACTCAGTCTTCTTAGTGTCCGTGTTCCTCACAGACCAGGATGGCAGTCACAAGCCTCCTGCCTCCATCCAGCACGCTGAAAACAACTTCTGTTGGGACCTTGCCATGAGCAAGGGCAGGCCACACCTTTGCAGGAAGTGGGTTCTCTCATGCCTTCCTGTGGCTGTGTCCAAGGCTCAAGTCAATGGTGAGGTCCTCAATCTGCCTTCCTCTCCACTCTGTCTCTGTGGCAGAGATGAATAGTATCCTTCACATTGAGCAGCGGAGAGCCATTTCCCCTGACCAGCCAGGGAGAAGGCTTGATACGTTAACCCAGCCCAAGTGGATCTGGGGTGGTTTCCTGCACAGTTGCTGACTAAAACCTGAATGCAATAGAGGAACAAACTTCAAACTTCAGTGTTGGAGGGGAGTCGTGTGCAGATCAAGGATGTAGGTGCTGGGCCAGGTGAGAGTCCTATACCTAGGGAAGATGAGTACTGACATTTTTTTCTTTGTTCATTTTCATGCAATAAATATGTTTTGAAATCTTCATGGGCAAGGTCTGTTGATGAGCCTTGTTTTCCAAAGGGTCACTTGTCAGGGTCATTGCCTTTGGAGAGCCTGTAATACATAGAGAATGGTATGTGCGGAGACTATAGTGATAAGGCACAGGAGGGTCCATGGCAAGAATAGCTGGGTGCTTCTTAAGTATTAAAAATAACTCCCAAATTGGGGTACCAATTTGATGAGGTGAGGAAGGACAAGCTAACTGAAGGACTGGTGACAAAGCTAGGGAACTTCCTGAGGTTCCTGAGGTTCATTTTTGGGGTGAAATCCTCATAGAGATTCAATTGGGAGTTATCCTAGGGCTTAGGAGGAGGAAGAGAAACCTTGCTTCATTAACTGAATGAAGAGAGTGCGGAGAATGCACACCCATCAAAATAAAATCATAGACTCAGCAGGAACTCAGCTCCTCTGATCTTCCTCCTCTGATCTCAGCGGTGATGATGGTTAGCTTTGAGGAGTGGATATTCCACACACCATCCATCAGTCCAGTCTCAAAGCATCCCTTCCTCACCCCTGAAGTCTCTAACACCTTCCACACAACACACGCTGCCTAAGTCATAGCCACCCCTGAACTACGAAGACGCTTTTTAAAGACAAATCCTTTGCGTCCTCAGCTTTCTGCCCCATTCTGCTCTGAATTCCAGCTCCTTGTTCTCCCAGCATGTGCCAGTTCAGGAGCTGCCAGTGCATCTTGGGACTCAGCAAGCATTCAGTGGGGTAAATCAAAGTCCCCTTAAGCTCTTAAGAGACAGGACCCATTTCTGTTAGTTTCCCACTGGCTCATGTATCATCCATCCATCCTTCCTTCCATCCTCCTTCCATCTATCTAAACATGTTTCTGTTGGTTTCTCACTCCCTTGTGTGTCTTTCCATCTGTTCTTCCATCCCTCCATTCCTGTTTCGGTTGCTCTCTCTCTCTCTCTCTCGGGTATCCAACCATCCGTCTATCAGATACTATTAGCCACAGCTGCGTGTCAAGCGCGGCACTTCACATTATTTACACGGCCGATTTATACGTTTGGATTCCATGGTTGACTTCTTTTTTACATCCTGCCTCCTTTTTGTAGATGGTTCTCGCCAGTCCTAGACAGTCTTTTACACTGCAATCATTTTCTAAGAGGCACCCAGGTGCACCTCAAGCTTTCCTCCCCCAGACCCCACCATCCACATTAGATTCTGCAGTGACCTATTTTAAGAAAGTTTTTTTTCTGGCATCCTTTAAATTAACCTCATTACATACGCTTTTACTTACTTTTCTCCCATCTCTCATGCTTTCAGCCTTTCCAAGCTCCTACACTGTGGTGTCACAATGATCTTCAACTGCATGACTCAGTTGTCCATATTTGTTTACAAGAATCACAATCTATGAGTTTATAATATATATTTTTCATAAGTATGCCAAATGTTTGCCAAGTTTCACGTTCCCCCCTCCTTTTTTTTTTCTTTTTAAATTCAAAAATTTCTAGTTGTGTTTATTCTCATCGTCAGCATACTTTATCATATCAAAGCCTTTTCAGGCACTGTAAAACTACTGAGTTATGTTTGGGTCATGTTTTGCGGTGTGCCCTTTAATACTGTAGCTTTAGAAATGCAATTTTCAGCCTCTGCTTATTAGAATATGATAAAGTATTCCCGGTCTATGTCCAGCTCCACTAATCTCCAGACTGCGCTTCATGAATTAAGCATGAAGATTTTAGTCAATGTGCTTTCAAAGACCAATGTTTAGGGAATCATGGATTTTCTACAAGCTGAGGGGAAAATCTATAATAGGAGGAACTGATTTTCAAACATCATATTCCCAAGAAGAAATGTCCAGTTCTGGCCCAGAAACAGAAAATGTTTCCCTATCAGAATATTCTAGAACCAGTTAAGACCACATTGTGAAGGTTAGTTTATTAAAGGGACGGTGTTTTTTAATGTGTAAGGCCATCTATCATGCAGGAGGATTTCAAATGCTGGCTTATTTTGGAAAAGCGCATTCAGATTGGGTTAACATCCAGAGGAGAATGCAAATTGAATTTGTAAGGTATTACTAACTTACCCCTCCACCACCCCCTGCATGTCTTGGTTCTTCTTGCTTTATATAGTTTAGCAAATAGCCAGAGATCTCTTTACAGGATGAGAGATCACCCTTGGGGGAGAGACTTACAGCATGCACATAGGCCTTGGTGAAGCCACATTGCAGACAGATTGCCTCAGAGACTGTTACGTGAGTCAGGGTTTGGTGTGTTTTGTGGTAGCCAACGGGCAAACATTTTACAAGGAAGCCATCTTTTAGCATAACCAGACTGGACAAAGAGCAAGCATCTCTCCAGAAAAAATACAGACGCAGTTAAGAGCCAGGAGACTGTGGAACTTCTGGAACGAACACTTGGGCCCTTGTATTCATGTCCTGGTGCTATTTGATGAGCCTGCACTCGTGTACACTCCCTCACAGTCACCTTCATGATCCTTGATACCTTTTCTGAGTGTGTGTATGTGTGTGTAGAGAGAGAGTATTCATTCTGTTTTAGTTGTGTGTGTGTGTGTGTGTGTGTGTGTGTGTGTGTGTGTGTACATACATGTGGAGGGTATATGCCTAAAGGATCATCACTTTTGGCAGTCCACATTTTTCTTCTCTTACTGGCCTAGAGATCACCAAGTAGTGAGCACCCAGAAAGCTGCCCATCTCTGACTCCTGAATGCTGCAGTAGTGAGCAAGTAAAGCATGCCAAATTCTTTTAGGTGTAAGTTCTGGGGATCAGATTCAGGTCAGCTTTACCAACTAAATTGTCTCCCCAGCTTTTTTTTGGTACCTTTTATTGGACATCTTTTTTCACGTGGCCCTTTACTAAGCCTTTGATCTCAACAGCTCGTTCGTTTCCCCATTTACTGTCATGGCAGCCAAGGCTTGAGGAATCCCAGCCATTTGCTTAGATAATTGGAATGGGGCAGAGTTAATATTTGGGACCAAAAACTTGTTGGATCCCCACGTCAGAACAGCCAGGCCCCGCTTGGTGGTTCACGGACTGCTCCATGTTTGGACGGCATCAGCTAAGAAGGCTGGCACAGTCTGACTGACGCTAGGAAGCCATGCTCAGCCAGGCTCCAGTGGTTGCTCATGACAGCTCATCCTCTTCTCCAATGTAGAGATCAAGACAAAAATGCAAATCGTCTCCAATTAGGGGGGCTGAGGCTGAAACGTCCCCCCTTTGAGGAAGACAGGAAAATTCTCGGTCTGTCTGGCTTTATCTGTGAACCTACAAGATCTCTCAGGGGTTTTAAATTAATCAATCAATCCAAAGACATTGAACTGAATCTCTACCTCTGGTCTGGAGACTTTGAGATGTGTTTTAAACGGAAAGGAAGCAAAGGGCTGGCTGCCTTGCTCCCCGAATAGCCCAAGGCTGCCCGCCCAGGCTAGGGAATTGGCAGTCAGTTCAATCATACAGCCCCTCTGACTGGTGTTTTTCACTAAACTGACCCCAGTTGTGTGTAGACACGGTCTCCAGAGAGGGACATCACCTCCTTTCCAGCCCTTACTATTTAATCGTTCCTGACACAAGTTTTACCAGAAACTCAGCAAAACCCAGCCCTGTCAATCACCATTTGCTCCTGAGTGTCAGAACAGCACCTTGAGACATAGGTGCACAAGGCCATGTCCCTACACATCTGTGTTAGGACGTGCACAGCACAGACAGTGAGATGAAGGAAACCATTGTCCCACAGTTGCAGGGATGCTGGATCTTTTTAAGGGGGTCCCAGTCCATAGATTCTCTCAGCAGAATGTCCATTCCCAGCAAAAGACTGACTGTTGTGTAAGTGACAATTGCTGAACCATGGCAGCATAGCCGTTACCTGGAGGTTGACTAGATAAGTGGTTAAAACAAGCTGGATATTGGGTTCTCAGACATGGGTCGAAGCAGCAGCTCCAGCCCTCAGTTGATGTAGTTTGTGTTTTATACGAGAAATGGTTGGCAGATGGTACACCCCTGTGCTGGGGCACATTCTTAGAATCTGCAGTGCCCTGGGTAGAAGAAGAGAGAGAGCTAGAGAGGTTAGGCTCAGGATTTGTATGTAAAGTCATGCCCACTTTAAGTGGGCTGTAAATATTGGACTATTACTTGTTTCTCTTTTTTTATTCATATTTATTTGTTTGCTTCATTTATGTTTTGTGTGCGTTTGCACATGTCACAAGCACTCGAATAGAGGTCAGAGGACAGATTTCAAGGGTAGGTTTCTCTCTTTCTACCTTGATGAGGTGGGGTCTTTCTGTCTCTCTTGTTTCTGTCCCTGTTGGGGCTTCCAGATAATCCTCTCTCTGCATCTCCTACCTCCCACATCTCCTTAGGGAATACTAGGTTACAGTTGTGTGCCTCCATACCCAGCTTTCTATGTGGGTTTTGGGATCGAACTCAGGTTGACAAGTTCTGAGCAACAAGCACTTTCACACGCTAAGTCATGTAGCCAGCTCCTGATTCATTTCTTTTCAACCTTGCATGGACCAAATATATGTGCTCAGGGAGGGGGAAGACAGGGGCAAGGAGGTAGCAGGTGGCTTCCGCTGGAAGCCAGCATCTTCATTTTGTTTAGGCAAGGTCTAAAGGGGAGATGGAGAATCTGTGTGGTCATTGCCAGCTAGTCATGGTCAACCCTAAGAGTAGAATCTTCCAGATTGTCAGGGTACTTCTGCTACTGGACAAAACATCATGAAAACCAGAGCCACATGATGAGACAGGAAAAACATTTAGCTTCTAGACACAGGACATGAATGAAGACAGTGGTGGACCTTCAAAGAATGAACCACTGTGGGGTGACATGAGGTCCCCTCTGGAGTTTTTCAGAGGAGACTGCTCTGTCCTGCAGCCATCTCAGTGCTGGCTGGGGGCATCCATGGTTCTGGGCAGACACAGGAATAGAATAGGACACGCTTCTAGGATCTCCACTGGATGTGACCATCAGCATCGCTGTCCCGGTGCATAGCTCATTCAGTTTCTGCTGAGTACATGGGAAGGAGAGGTGACAGTTCCAACTTTACAGATCAGGCCCTCAGCACTCAGAAGGTACCGTGGACAGCCACTGCCTTCCGTAGCTTACAGCAGAGGGACTGGGTGGGACCTCTCTCTGAATCAGCCCACTCTTTCTATCTTCATGACTCACCAACCACCTGACATCTACCCCCTGGTACTCAACAGATGGGAACTGAGCCAGTCTTCACCTCTTAGGTGTTAGAGAAAGGCAAGTTTTGAGGTTTGGGTTCCCTGGACAACCAGAGTAAGATCCAAGGGAAACATCAGCTCAGCTGAGGAGTTTTCCTCGGTAGATAAAAACGTTGAGGGGACTCCTTTTCTCCTTGACTAAACACAGAGGGAGTGAAACCATGAGGGGGATGGACCATGTTATTTCCAAGCAACCGTACATCCCCTCCCTCACCTTTCTAAACTAACTTTGTTTCTCCCTATATTGTTCGCCTGTGGTGTGCAAAGTATGTACTTTCTAATGTAAATCAAGAAGCTGCTAAGACGGAATAAGAACGCGTGAGTGTGTTAATTGATGGGATTTGTAGAGGGGAATATTCATAACCAGCTCACAGCCTTTTCTTCAGGAGGAACAAAGGATTAAGTTGAGGAGACTGTAATGGCATTGTTAGCAGGCTATTGCAATGATTTTCTTCTCGGAAGAGTGGAGAAAGGTGAAATTCCAACTGGGAATATTAGGCTATGCAGATCGTCACCCAGGGGCATTCAGCTTCGTTTAGAGCACCGAGCTCCATTTTTACCTTATGATCAAATTGTTTTATTAGCGAGATCATTGCATGTTTGATTTTGCTACAGTAATAGTGCAGTGTCTGTCTAACAATAAATTATAGAGTCAGGCAAACAATGGTTCCGTATTTGGGATAACAATGAAATATCTTATTAAAATGCAGACTTCCTTGGGTCCCTGAAAATTAGAGTCTTATTTGAAAGTGATTCCTCAGAGCTTAATTCACTGGTCTGAACTAATCACAGTAAGAGAACCACTCTTTTGTCAGGGCCCAGAGGTACTGGGAGCAGTACCTGTTTCTGTGGGATTTTTCCCATTCCTATTCTATCCCCACATTCTCCGCTAGGTAGATCTTCTGGGCTTGACTACAAAAGGCACGGTGTGAGGATACTACATCCCTTAGCATGCAAAAGATAAATTGAGATCTCAGGCAGACATGTGCTTCCTGCCAGCTTTTTTTTTTTTTTCCAAAAAGATATTGGCTCCGCAAATCAAGTTAGCAATAGGGAACGCAGTAACAAATGATGGGGCTGGAACAAACAGCCACCGTACTTACTGCAGCCAAGAAAGGAGAAGTGAGGCGCAAAAGACCTTTTTTTTAAAGACTTGTGTTTTGTGTGTCTGTGACTCTGAGTCAGCATTTTCATGTGTGTGTGTGTGTGTGTGTGTGTGTGTGTGTGTGTGTGTGTGTGTAGGGAGAGAAGGAGTGTGCCTGAGGAAGCAGGAAAAAGGGCTCAGACACATCCTCTGGAGCTTCAGTTACAGGTGTCTGTGAGCCCTCTGATGTGGGTGCTGGGAACTGAACTCCGGTTCTCTGCAAAAATAGCCAGTCCCTCACCTTCCAGGCTATCTCTCCAGCCCTGCGTCACACTGGTTTGTCTTGTGGATCATCCACACTATCCTTTTCACAGCCGAGACGACAGAGGATTAAGGAAACAAATTCGCCGAGGCCAGTAGCTTGGCAAGAGCGAAAGCCAAGGCTCCGTCTCTGCAGCCTGATGGCAGCACACTTTTCACGTGTCTCCCCTTCCGCCGATGAGAACCTGTCTGTGTTGAAAGGGGGAGGTCAGACAGCTGGGTCAGTTAGACTGTTTGGTCCTCTCGTTGTTGAGGCAAACTCCCCCGGAACCGGGGATGACCGCACACTGGCATGCAGCTCTCCTCCCCAGTGCCGTGATGGCAAGCTTGTGCCACCACACTTGGTATGTTACATTAAGCTTTGAACCCCGGGCTTCGTGAATGCTAGGCAAGCGTTCTCCCCTCCAAGCCTCGTCTAGCCGTGTCCTCGGTCCCTTTTTATCAATCCCAATTTATTGAGGGCCACCTGACTTAATGCTCTGTATTTCACATCTTTCCATCACCCCCCCCCCCCGCCCCAGCATCCATCACCTTGCTGTGGGGTGCAGTTAGGAGACAGGACTGCCGTTGTTTTCCCTGCACTGAATGCGGCGTGCGAAGCTCTGAGTTTGAATCTTAGATCAGATCTACCTATTAACAGTCAGTTAAAAAAAAACAAACAAATATTTTATAACATTTGTCGACGTGTGTGTGTGTGTGTGTGTGTGTGTGTGTGTGTGTGTGTGTGTGTGTGTGTAATGCCATGGCACATATGTGGCAGTTACATGACAACTTGGGGGAGTTATTTCTTTCCTCCCACCATGCAGGCTCCGGGACTGAACTCATATTTTCAGGTTTGGTGGCGAGCATCTGGACCCACTGAGACATGTCAGTGGCCGTATAAATAATTCTTTATAAAAACATTTTTTTTTAAATGATGGCACAGCCCAGAATCCCAGTGCTGGCCACTTTGCAGGCGAGCCCCTTCCATTACAGCATCTTTGATGCAAACCCCGGGAATCTTGGCTTATCCTGGTTGAGGTACTCAGGGCCAAGACCCCATCCCCATGGAGTGTGTATTGCTTGTTTATCATTTTGCTTTGTTTTCCATGTCCAGATGTGGACCCCTTGACGAGTAAGGGTCGAGGTGCCCACTTTCCTTGTGGACTCAGCAGTGTAGCCCACCCAGTGGACTCAGCAGTGGGCACACCCAGCGGCCTGGGCAGAACTCCTCAAACTCTTACTGGCAGGTTCCTTCTTGTAAGGAGATACACCTTTTTCAGAAGAATGGCCTGGCAGATTAAGGACATTGTTTACAGGTACACAGTATATTTAGCGTTTGTGGCTATCAAAGTAACTGTCCACAGCCAGTCACTAGAGTTTCTGGAATGACGTCAAAATTGGCCCTTGAGCTATTATGAACACTTAAACAACTTAAGCAGCACCAAACACGAAATTCATTTTGACTCTGCCTGGCGTATATTATAGTCTCCTGTTTTTCCATGCAGCAGGCTTTTGAAAAGTTGGAAGCACTTAAGCATTTGTATAGCCTTTAAGTCATTTTTCTTTAGGTTTCTATAAAGATGTCTTTTGCTATATACACAACTATTCATGAATTTCTTCTTTTGGAATCCTTGGTTGTGGGATTACATGTTTTTTTACAAACTGATCATTGAGAAAGAAGGAAAGAGACCAAGAGAACGAGAAAAAAAGCAAGAAGGAAAACTGTGTCCTGTTATACTGTCTCTTATTTCAGGAAATTTCTTACCCCCTTCATAGGAGCCCCCAGAACAAAGCTGAGTCCTCTTGACCTCTCAGCTTTAAAAGGCTAGAAGTATGCTAGACTCAGAAAGGACAAATTGGGAAGAAAAGAAAAAAAGCTGGAAATTAGCAGCACACAGTTGAATCACTGAATGGATCAAGACAGACAGTGACAGCCTCTCAGAGAGAAAGAAAGAGCATTTCCCCAGAACCCCAGGATTCTTATTTTTTTTAAGTAGGGGATGCCATTGTCATTCAGAAAACCCCAGGCTGTTCTGAAAACAGGCAAAAATCAATAGCCCACTTGTTGAGGGTAAGTGAGTTAGCTTGAGCTGAAAATAAGGGAGTACCTGAGCACTCGCCAGCAGGGCTCCTTGGGTAGAGAAGACAATTGGAAAAATTGTCCTTACTTGTCCTCGGTGGCGACTGTGGCAGATGAATTGTGTCCAGTGGTCATTTTGTGTGGGACTAATGAGCAGACCGTGTTTGTTTTTGTCTATCTGCCCGTGACCTGGCAAACTGAATTGAGTTCTTGCCTCAAAACAATCAGTGTGCTTGTGGAAAGATGTTGAGAATGGAGACCAGGCAGAACAATAAACTTAACTATTAAGTAGTTAAGATATCAAGGAATACAACAGAAAGTGAATAAAGCAACTAAGAGCATATTTAATATCATATTATAAAATCATATGTGCTAAGTGTGGTGGTTCACATTTATAATCATAGCACTGTGAAGTTTGAGGCTAGCCTGGGCACTATAGCAATACTCTCTCTCTCACATATATGTACAAAACAACATACTATTTTTTTTAATTAAAAATGGTTATATTTTATAAAACACACCAAACAGTATCAAAAATAGTGTATAAAAGCATTTTTTTAAAAATAAGGTCTAACTCTGTAGCCCTGGCTATCTCAGAACTCACTCTGTTGATCAAGCTGGGCTTGAACTCATAGATAACCTTCCTACCTCTGCCTCCTGAGCCCTGGGATTACAGATGAGCACCACCAAGCCCAGTTTATATAATTATAAAAACAGTGATTCTCTTAGACCATCAGGCCTTGCACCTGAAGCAGCCAAAAGGGTCTCAGTGTGAACTCTTGTCTTGAACTGAGTGGAGCCTTCAAATAGACACCTCCTCAGTCACACACCCACAGAGATTTATTATCGGGAATTAGGAGAGAGGGTGAGTGTGTGAAGGTCAAGGGCAGAGCTTGGTGGCCTAGTGTTCCCCTGTGGGTTAGTAATCTTCCTCCTTTCCCAGCGTCCCTTAGTAACATGTAATGAGGAGAGCTTGCTCATCATATAGGTCAAACACATATTCTACTAAAGACATAGGGCTCCTCAGGGACCTGAATGTATCTGAGGCCTGGAAATGTATCACTCACTCTGGGAATAGGGAGATCGGTCATGCAAACGTGAAGACCTGAGTTTGATTCCCCAGGACCCACATACAAAGCCATGCATGGTGGGAACACTTTTTTCCCCCCTTTTTTTTAAATTTTTCCTCAATTACACTTTATTCATTCTGCATCCCCCTATAAGCCCCTCCCTCCTCCCCTCCCAATCCCACCCTCCCTCCTCCCTCTGCATGCATGCCACTCCCCAAGTCCACTGATAGGGGAGGTTCTCCTTTCCTTTCTGATCTTAGTCCATCAGTTCACATCAAAAGTGGCTGCAGTGGGAACACTTTTGAAGCATGATTGTAATCCCACAGTGAAGGGAAGCAGAGACTGGTAGATCCCTGGGGCTCACTAGTCAGCCATCATAGTCAGCTTGATGAGCATCAGGCCAGTTAAAGACTGTGTCTCAATAAAAGCAAGATGGTTGGTGCCCTAGAAACAGCACCTGCAGTTGACATTTACCCCACCACACACACACAAATATTACCGGCTCTTACTTATAAAAAAAAATTATAAAGCCAACTTCCACACTAGATAACTATCTGCAGCACAGAGTTGTGTGTTCCAAGTCCAGAGGAAGTGTCTTAGAACTTCCTGTTTGGTCAGGCGTTACCTAAGAGCATCTCCTACAATGGAATATGGCTTCCAGGAGGCCCAAGACAGCTTAGCGCCTGACTCTGACCCTGCCCCAGGCCCTAGCAGACCAATCTGATCCCATAACAAGAGGCCGATTTGGCTGTGACATTGGGCTCTAAAGGGT